>NW_004504312.1:2400000-3000000 GCF_000149335.2 Coccidioides immitis RS | reverse complement strand
AAACCAGTAGCATTGGTTATCTTGTTGACGTTGACCTCGGTCATATGAGGGTTGTTGCTAATTTCCATGTCGCCGACGGTCTCCAAGTCGATGCCATTGAGATTTCGCAAATCGGTGTTTGTAACGCGAAGTTTGCTTGCCTTAGTGACTACTTTACTGAAAGTAAGCTGTTGAAGTGCAGGAAGGGCCTCGAAGTTGATGTTGTCGACCTCCGTGAGGGCGTCGAATCTGAGGTCAGACAGACGAGTGAGGCCGCTGAGCATGAAAGTGTCTTCGATTTTCGACAAACTTGAAGCACTCAGTTCCCTCAAGTCCTCAGCTTCTTTGCAGATGAGACTGCCGGTGATACGTTGGACACCATTAATGGAGATTGATCCGGCGACTTTGGAGGAAATTTCGAGGTCGCCCTCGATGGTCCTGCAAGAAGCCAGGCCATCGGCGTCGCCTTGGTTGCGAATGGTTCTGCCGTCGCAGTCACCAGCGGCAGCAGTTGCTAGGCCGGCGACAGCCAAGACCGGGAGGAGGAACTTGATGAAAGCCATTGTGGCTAGGACAATTGACCAGACTATGACAGAGGTAGCGGATTAGTTCCGATCAAACGAGGTATGGGTAGGTGACGCGTAGATGGTAAGTAGAAAGGAACAGAGAGTGGTCAATGTTCGATATCAGGGTTGTTGTGGATGATGTTATTGTTGTTGTGGTAGTGGTGGTTGTGGTGGTGGATGTTGACGTGAGAGGTGTATGTGAGTTGTTTGGACGAGCGGTTGAAAGGTTTTGTGTCACCCGCTCACCAACAAGAAACAGACCCACGGTTGAAACTGAGACCAGGGAGATCAAGTGGCGGAAAGGGAAAGGATTGACAGAAGGCGTACTCTGTAGCCAGTGGGTGTATACTCACTTGCGCGGGTGGCGGTTCTATTGTATTATTAAAAAGTCGATACCTGCTGGCAAGAGAGCTTGGTGAGTTGGCCGGGGGTTCAGAGAAACACAAAGGAGGGATGTCACGGCGACGGAGACGATGATGAGGATGGGCGAGACTAACTCGATCTGAAAGGGCGCGGAGAAGCGTGCGAGAGAGGAGGTTGCCTGCGAAGTGAGGGAAGCAACGAGTGACGTGGAGGCCACAGCCCAGATTAAGAAGGTGTAATGGTGGTTAAAACAAGCGAAAGAAGAGAAGCCACGCAGAGGGGAAAAGAACGGACGAGCGAGCGAGCCAGCTTCCTCTTCTTTCGAGTGGTCGAACTCAACGGAAGACTTAGAAGGAGATAGAAGAAAACAGAGAGGGGGGGGGAGAGAGAGAGAGAAAGAGAAAAAGAGAGAAACAGAGAAAGAGAGAAAGAGAGAGAGGGAGCGAGAGATGAAAGGTTTCAAGGGGAAGAAAAAAAAAAAGAGCGTGTATGGATGTATGGCCGTATTATTGCAGGAAAGCGGAGAATAGGAGGGAGGGATAATTTACAGGCACAAAGGCGCACTAGGGTTAGCTTGGCGTTACAGGGGGTTCTCTCCGGCCCCAATCGTGCCGGCTGGCGCTGGTGGAAAAATCTTGGACTGGTCCAAGGAAATGTCGTTTGCTGTACGGAGTAATGAAGTCGTAAGGGTCGGGACAGGACTGGGCGCCCCCAGATTCCGGTTTTCTAAGTGGTGCGGCCTGTCTCATACGTCCACGTTACTCGATAAATACCATTGACTTTTGGAGGGTCAGGAACCGGTTCCACCAATTTTTCCTCCAGTGCTGCACTCGCATTGGCCAAGTGGCTTGTTGGGGATGCCCGACCTGCGCCATGCAATTGGCTACTTCAATACACACTAACGCTTCGTTCCTCAGTTCGGAGAGGAGAAAGCGTACCAGCATATACATACATTCTCCGTCTGGTGGTATGTAATTCTGGGTATCGTATTGAATGGCATATTTCGGCGGCAACCCCCAGATTCACATGTGGCTTGCGAACTCGAAAGGGACGCTTTGTCGTCATCAATCGTTGCACAGCTAGCCATCGAACAGCCAGTCGCCTTGGGGCGATCATCCTTTTCCGCCATGCGGTGATCCTATGTTCTGGGTCTCTCCCGACCCGGACGCCCAGTTCGTGAGCCCTGAGTTGTCGAAAGGGGCCCGGAGTTGCCCACTGCTTTCAGATTTTGTTTCACAGTTCCAACATCAAACAACCAGTATCTCCCTCCGACATATCATCGCTGAATTCTGAAATCATCATCCCTGTCATGATTGTGCAGCGCCGAATTCCCAGATCGACAGTTATTATTTCTTTTCCATTTTTGTTTTTTTCCTTTTTACTCGCGCGGCCAGACTACGGAGTACATATAGGAAGTGCACTCCATGTACCTCCTTTCGCATGGACCTTTGTCAACATTCCCACGTCCACATCTCCACCTTGATGGGCAACCCTGAACCAAGCAATCCAGCCTGTGGCTTATCTTCGCACTAACGATTCCGTCCTTGCTTTTAACCTTGCAATATGTATGCACGTCGTACAGAGTCAATACTCTGTACATACAAAATACATACAGTGTCCTGTCTGGCGTGTATCGCAACTTGAAAGGGTGTGTTGTCGAGTCGATTCTTCTTGCCACCATGCAGCAGTCCATGCTGTTGAATCAGCCACCCCGTTTAAAGAAGTTAAACCCGGACCGTTGTGCTCAGAGATTGAAGGGATCAGACTTTTCAAAATTAACGCGCGTGTGGATAAGCTGTACTCCGTGCGGAGTCCTCCGTATGAGGTCGTTTGACCATACATACAAGGAATAATGCATACCTTCTACCATGAAGGAACTGTCTCGATCAAACAGAACCATAAATAGCATGGGCCGCATTGAGGATGACACCGACTCTTTATCGAAACCAGATACGGAGTCCTCCGTGGACGAGCTGGATTATCTAGCGGTTATTATCGAGCTTGCCCCCTGCCTGTCTCCAGGATCTTGCATGCGCGCTGTCACGTGATCTGGCTTGTTGATGTCCTCGTTGTAACCGGTCCTTCGCCTTTTTCAGCGCTCTCTCTCGCTCGTGCTGTGGCTTCTGAGATAATATCGGCCTTTTCTATGAAAAGCCGAAACCTACGAAATTTACGTGGCGCTTCGTTTTATTCCCTCGGCTCATTTCTTTGACCACTATAGTGGAGTATGGCCCATGATTCCATGGTCTTGGAGGAAGGCAAAGATCGTGAACCTGCTCCTTCGAGTGCATTGAAGTCGGGCCCCGCGGAAGTAGTGGTCAACGCCTCGGGCCATAAGCAGGAACTAGAGCGTAACTTTAGTTTGCTCAGTATCTGTGGCGTAGGTATCACCACCGGGAATACATGGATAGCCATGGGCGGTAGCATTGTACGTTGTGCTCTGAACAAGCTGGTCGTGACATGTACCGGGTTATGAAAAGCCATATATATATATATATCTATGGTATTGACTGTTCTTAATGGTAGTCCGTGGCTATCTTCAATGGTGGCCCACCCGGGATTATATATGAATTGTGATTGCGAACGTTCCAATATCCTGCTTCACAACTTGCTCTGCTGTGCGATCATCTTTCTGACGGTGCCATAGTATCGTCGTTGCGATCTGTTACTGGTTTGTCGCAGCCTCGGTTGCGGAATTAGCTTCTGCGATCCCATCCGCCGCGGGAGGTAAGTTGGGGGTTTATCTCGCATAAGAAGTCCATCCCACGGTAAGAAACCTATCGACTAACGTGCCATCTTAGTATATCATTGGGCAAGTGTGACGGCTGGCAAAAGGTATGGCCGCCCAGTCGGGTTCTTCGCCGGATATTGGAACTGCCTCGCCTGGATGTTCGGCGCGGCATCGATCTCCTCCATTCTTGGAAATCAGCTCCTTGCAATGTATACGCTCTTTCACCCCGAGCGGGAAGCGCAGCCATGGAACGTGTTCGTAGTCTACATCGTCTGCACGATATTTTGCTGCGCTACTGTCCTCTTTGGAAACCGTTTTCTCCCATACACCGGCCACCTGGGCTCAATTCTGATTATCGGAGGAGTTATTGTGAGCATTCTGGTCTGCGCCACCATGCCCCGCGTCAATGGCTTGGGTTATGCATCGGATAGCTTTGTCTGGAAAGACTGGCAAAATCAAACCGGGTATGAGAGCAATGCCTTCGTTTTCCTGGCAGGTATGTTGAATGGTGCATACACGGTTGGGGCTCTTGACGTCACCTCTCATATGGCAGAAGAAATTCCAAGGTATGTTTTATTCCTTTGCCGGTTTCGTTTCGCCCAGCTTGGACTCATCAATTCTTCCGCTTCCAGACCAAGTCGAAACATTCCCAAGGCAATCCTGGCACAAATGGTAATCGGTTTCGTGACTGCTATTCCATATATGGTTGCTCTCTTGTACGCAATCAACGACCTCGACGCCGTGTTAACTACGAACACCCCGTTTCCCCTAGCCGAAATCTACTATCAGGCGACGGGATCAAGGGGCGGTGCTCTCGGTCTTCTCATTGTCATGTTCTTCCCGACCTTCTTGACATGCATTGGCTGTTACCTCACAGCGGGTCGTACTCTCTGGACCCTTGCGCGTGACAACGCCACTCCATTCAGTCCTTGGATGTCACGCATCAATCCCACATTCCGCAATCCCTTCAATGCCACACTGGCCTGCGGTGCGGTAGTAGTCGCCCTCGGCTGCATATACGTCGGGTCAAAGACTGCATTTAACGCATTTGTAGGCTCCTTCGCCGTCCTCTCCTCACTCTCTTATGTTACAGCGATCTTGCCACATCTCCTTAGTGGCCGAAGAAGCATCAATCCAGGCCACTTCTACATGAAAGGCCCGCTTGGCTTCCTCGTCAATGGAATCTCGTGCTCATACGTTATTGCTTTTGTCGTCATTTTCTGCTTTCCGTACGCGCTACCCACGGATGCAGAGACGATGAATTACACGTCTCTTATAACGGGAGGCTTGTCTATTTTCGTGGCCATATGGTGGTTTGTGACAAGGAGCTCGTACAAAGGTCCGAACGCAATCCCGCTGGGCGAAATTTTACTAGCGCCTGAGGTACATTCAGTGTGAACCGTCAATACTCCGTATATAGGAACCATATAAAGTGCGAAAGATCCAATATTTGGATATTAGAGGGATCAGAAGCTTTCAGGACGCAAAATATCTCTCCACTGCTGGCCTTATATGACTTGGAGGGTTCGTAGATTTCGATCGTTGATTATAGTTGGACGGAATCGACTTTGAAAAGGGAGAGGAAAAGGGGGAGCCGACAAAAGCCATTAAAACCACATCTCCACCACCAACGAAGGAAGGGTCCCAGCCATGGTTTAAACACAGTCATGCTGCTCGGGACAATACAACATCAAGATACAATCTTGATAGGTAATTAATATTGATCTCTCATGGGCATGTTTGCCTTCAACACAAAATGCATTTCTCCATGGTCTATGTTTCTTGGACCGCATTCCAAGTGGACAGACCAAGGATTGTGAATGGACCACCAGTATATTATTTCAAAGCACATGGCTCATGATCGATCTGCTTGACATTTCACAAGCCCAAATGGATGCGATGTGGACAAATCTGCTATTATATGTACCATCAGGGCCTAGTACACAGTAGGGCCACGGCTTTTGGTGTTGGTTACTTTGGCAACAAGGCTAGGTAACTTAGTTCATTGGTTAACTAATTAAACGCGCGACACGCCGATAACACCAGTTCCTCTGGTCTGGAGTCTGAATTCAAGTGTTGCCTTGTGTGACCAGGTGGCTCGAAACCCATTTGCACAAGGTGATTGACAGGTGTTACCTTTTTTTCTTTAAAAAAAAGAAAAAAGAAACTGAGCTTGACGTTCCAACTTGTCGCATGAGACTTAGCCTCCTCACAAAGAGGTTGAACCTTTTATATCCGGCCACACCGATGGCCGCTCGACGCTCTGCCCGTATCAGCGCTGCGACGCAAAAAGCAGCCACAAAAACGACAGAGCAGACGTCAGAAGTAAAAAATATCGTTAGTAAACGAGCCCAGAAGAGTCGGGTTGACAAACCCGCAGCGAAGAAGACATCGATCCAATCGAGCTCGAGCGCTGGAAAAAGGGCAGCTAAAGGGACGACTTCACGAGGGCCCCAATCCGCTGCTCCTGGACCGTCGGCTCCAAGGAAAAGAAAACGGGAAGCCAGCCACGATGGGGAGAGACCCGCTGCCCCATCCACACCTCCCCCTTTCATTCCAACCCTCAGGCCCAAACCGGCGTCTTCAGCACACCCGGACCTAAATCGCCCGGTTGATCCGCACCGCACAACGGCAACACTCGTTACTCCCCACGGAACACATCTAACAGCCTATCCACGAACCATCGAGGAGGCTTCTCCCTCGAAAACCGGTATTCCCCGTCCCACCGCAACAACGGGAAATATCCTCGAGCAGGGCCTGGCCCACCTGTTGAAAGTCGACCCGAAATTGCGCTCGGTGATTGAAAAATACCCATCCCCACCGTTTTCACCCTCTGATTTGGCCGAGGAGATTGACCCGTTCCAGGCCCTAGCCAGCGGCATCATTGGACAACAGGTTTCAGGTGCCGCGGCGAAGTCGATCAAGAAGAAGTTCGTGGCTCTGTTCCACAAGGGCCTAGCAGTAGCTGGTACTACGGGGGCTCTTGCCGATGCCACAGAAGTTAAGAGCGAAAATGCCAAACAGGCAAATGACTATGACTACGGGACAAACACGGAAAAGAGTATCAATGAAAATGATTGCAAAAATGAGGATGGTGCCGTGCGCTTTCCAACCCCGGAAGAGGTTATGAAGTGCGATCTTGCGACTCTTCGCACAGCCGGTCTATCCCAGCGAAAAGCGGAATACATCCAAGGCCTAGCGGAGAAGTTCGTCAACGGGGAGTTGAGCGCGCGCATGTTGCTAACTGCGAGCGATGAGGACGTTCTTGAGAAGCTTATCGCGGTGCGTGGACTGGGGAAGTGGTCGGTAGAGATGTTTTCCGTTTTTGGTCTCAAGAGGATGGATGTGTTTTCTACGGGAGATCTGGGGGTGCAGTAAGTCATATTTCCTCCCATCCTTTCTCCCCTTGATTTATAGCCGTTTACGAATTTCTCCAGGCGAGGCATGGCAGCGTTTGTCGGACGCGACATTGCGAAACTTAAAGCTAAAGGAGGCGGCAAGTTCAAGTACATGGCGGAAAAGGAGATGCTAGAGATTGCGGCGCCCTTTGCGCCGTATAGAAGCTTATTTATGTGGTATATGTGGCGGTGGGAGAATGTTGATTTGGCAGTTATGCAAAATTAGAGGCAATCACTGTTTATAGAGAGCCCATTGACGGCATGCTTGGACTACTTTAAGCTCCCTAACCTCGATTGTATTTAGCTTTGACTACTCTATCACTGGGAGCGAGCCACTAGTTATAGCATATATTTGATCGCTTGTCTCCATCGCCTTGAAATATGTCTCTTTGAGCAATTTCGGTCCAAGCTTACTTGGCTTCCAAGGTCTTTCTTTCTGAAGGGGT
Source organism: Coccidioides immitis RS (assembly GCF_000149335.2). Taxonomy (NCBI): domain Eukaryota; kingdom Fungi; phylum Ascomycota; class Eurotiomycetes; order Onygenales; family Onygenaceae; genus Coccidioides; species Coccidioides immitis. The sequence goes on along the minus strand of NW_004504312.1, from coordinate 2,992,517 downwards.
TGCTAGAGGCAGGCTCGCGGTGAAGTAATATGGTATCATTTTGGATTTGACATCTGAAGATGGGTAAAACATGGATTGCAGGCAACCCAGCAAAGACCAAAGTGCCACAAAGTTGGTTGAGGGAAGGGTAGCAGCGTTATATTGGGATTAATTGCCGCAAATAAATGGAATGCACAATAATTGGAAATATCAGTAGAGAACGCTCTCCCGGACAATGAAACAGAAAGTTGGGGCACCGAGCAAAGCTTAATATCCTGATGTTGACAGCATCTCGTGGTGTAGTTTGAGTTAGCCAGCACTATACTCCGTAGCGTCCGATAAATCTTGTTAAATGTACTCTGTACGTTGTGTCGGCATATTTAAACATTGTGATACCCGAATCAGGTAACAGCCAGGGAAAGATTGAAGGAGACACCTATAATGATACGAAGTATGAGATGGATATCTATGGTCTCCCCGAAAGTATGGGTATATACGGAGTACTCCGTACGCGTACTTCCATCCATGGGATCCATGTTCTCCTCCTTTGTTGCTTTCATCCTCATTATGTGCATATAACGGAATGCTTTGACCTGGTTCCTCCTAATCAAGCAATGTTCCCGAAGAAAAGCGTTGTTAAGCATTCGAGCAGGCATATAAGAATGTTTCGGGGTTTAGTCACTGTTTCACACCATAGCTGGTAGGAATGCAACCAGGCATAAACAGTGTCGAGTGAAAAAGTGAAACACAGGCTACCGTACTTATTGCCCAGGGCCAAATACCGGAGGGAAATGACAGCTCTGAATCAGTCATCGCCAAAGGGAGGAGTTGTTTGATACCCGCCAGCGGGTTAATTGCACATTTAGCAAAACAGGTAAAGAAGAGTGAAAATCTTAAATGTGTCCGTTCAGACCCCTACTGCAGTCGAAGGGCCCCGCCAGATGAGCAGCAATCTGGTGCTTCAACACCCCTAATGAGCTCATGGCAACAAGCAACTTTGTCATGCATAGATACCCTTAACATCTTGCCAGCCAAGGCACTTGATCCTGTAGTTAAAAAGGTGCGTTGAAGGAGTTAGTATGGAGTAGACCATTGATAAAACAAACGCTAGGGTTTAGCAAATGGAAACATCCAGAAGTGTACTCCGTACCTGGACTCCTGAACCCCCCGTGTCCCTATTTCAGGACTTGCTTTTCATTGCAGGTGTTCCCATTTATCTCCGCCCGTGAAAGGCTGGCGTAAGACGGAACTGGAGCCAACATTGTGTCATGTGACCCGAGTTCAATCAAAAAAGTTTCATCATGAATTTCTCGCTCAGAATGGTCAAACTCATTACTCTCCTCCCACCGATATTCTTTGGGGCTTATTTTCTTGTTCCATTGTAAGACTCGAAATAATGATGTATCGGACGTCTCTATCTAGTTATACTACTAAGGGCTGCCGACAAATATGCATTAAAAAGGAAAATACTGGACATGAAGGCGTTCCACTGGATGACGCCGCACTCAAAGCCTTCAATATGCCATTTGTGAGATCCAAGGAAGGCCGCTAAGACCTGCACTACAGCACTGGCGATGATGCCTAATGCCATTCTGTGGCAGCCTCTTTGCCTGCTCATCCCTCAAGGCTTGGTCTTAAAGCAAGTGACAGTCGTGGTAATTTTGGGCACGCCCTTTATATCTGACCTTGCTACCTCCATCTTTCTTATGTTGATGAAACTCATGAACATATCCGAGCCTCCACTCCATCGCAGAGCTTCGCACTCATACTTTTCGAGTTTTCACCATAGTTACAAAGGTGTATTGTCACTGGGGCAATATTTCCCTTGATGATACAATTATCAAATCTCAAATTGTGATCCTCTTTTCTTTTCTTTTCTTTTCTTTTTTTTAGGGGGGGGTGTTTTTGTTTGGTGGTATCATCATTTTTGTGTGCACGAACCGAGTTACACCTCAACTAAGGTGAGAAAGGTCGGGGGAGCAAAACAATAACATTGAAAGCGGCTTGTATAATTCACTAAAAAGCAGTTTATTGAAGGAGACCCTTTGTTGGGGCGTCTTGATGGTAACCTTCAAACTTGAAGTTGCGATAAATGGCGGCAAAGTCTTGGGAGGCCCTTTCGACTCGGATTCCGAAAAATCGGAAATATACCTGCACCTTGAGCAAGGGCTTATACACTATGTGCAATGCCATGATGACAACCAGGCTGTTCAGGCCGGTTTCAAGGTACGAGCCCGCGAAACGAAAGCTATTGACCAGGCAATGGAATAAACCGTTTATGCATGCCTTTGAAATTAAAATGTGTATCGGGTACGATATGCGCTATCGTAGCACAAAGCCCATCACCGTGTGCACACTAACCTAAGTCACGCTAATTTAAATAGCAGTCGTATAATATCGAGCTAGTTAGACATGCGGGAGGTCCATGGTGTCGAGAACGGGTTAAACCTGAAGATACCGCCCATGTCCTATTCCTAACCAGCTTAGGAGACCCTGACTCACGGACTATTGTGAATCGTATAATGCATGATCGTCCATGGATAGGGTCAAGGGTACCTTGATCGGAACTGGTCTTTTCAGCGGGCCGAATGATCTGTGCTTAGCTTTGTTGGAGAGCTTCATGCGTGGTGGATTATCAAATTTTGGTCACTTTCATCTATTGAGATATCCCATCGGAAATGGGAATTTTCAGGATCCCTTTGGAGACAAACTCGTGATATGCTGGCCTTCAGCGAGAATGCTCTTTCTCGCATCATCGCGTCCTATAGAGTCTCAGCTCGGAGACAAGATATACCTTCGGAAACCCCCTGCTACCTCCTACTAGAGCTCCCTACCGTGAATGTCAACCGCGAGTTACTTGACGGCACGTTTGGATTAGCATGTCGATCAGTTGTCGCAATAGCACATCCCACGACAAGAGGCCAGGCTCGGCAAATCTACAGTCCGGGGGAGGGGGGGTGGATGGGAAAAAGGAGGACGAGGACTGGATCGACTGAAAGACAAAACGATTGACAAAGATACCAGCGGTGCGCAACTGTATGAATGGGCATGTCAAACATGCTGTAGTTGATAGCCGCGACATCTATATGTTTTCCTGGATAGCTGGGCGTATACGTATGACTATCACCTCACCAAGTACTCGCGACCAACAATAAAAGCCTACGTCTCCAGGATGAAGCTTTTCACAGACTAGCGGGCTGCCATCATGCTATTTTTCCTCAATTGGATGGCTAACGCGTACTTCTTCAATGGACGTATCTTTGGACGGTCTGAGAGGGATAGATAGGGCGGGCCGGTGTTACCGCAGAAGTCGGTTTCTAGTAACATATTCTTTTGTTCTTAACCACCACATTCCAATCTGTCGCAAATACCGCCTTGCTTCGATTCTGGTTTCGACCATCCTTCGAATGCCATCTTTAGCCAGCTTTGCTCGATAAAAAACGGCTACAATTCCAGCGAATGCAAAGATTGATCCAAAGGAAAACGCGGGATATCCGTGTGGTTCTTTCAGATGAGTTACTTCCCGCAGCATGGGGTTCCTATTTTATGCATTTCCAATACGAAACTGCGAACACTCTAGATGATCAGCTCAACAGTTTCTTGCACCAAGGAGTTCCTTTTCCAATTTGAATACCATACTCCAGGGGCACATATAGGAATCCCGTGTTTCTCAATGCGACCACGCTCCATGCCATCCGTTTCATCACGCCCGGTCATTGAACCGTCCTCAACTGAACATTGCAGGAACCTTTCGTAACCTACTTCATTCTTGGCGTATTGCAAAGCCCGAGGATCAGCTTCACCTTCGTGGCTATGGTCGGAGTAATTGACGATGACAGACAACCAAGGTCTGCCCCTTAGTCGGAGAACCCGATAGTAACCATTTCCTGACCGCCGTCAGTTCTTCCTGACTCGAGGAGATCATTAAATGAGATTGAGAAAACGACTTACTTGGCTGCAATCGCGACGTTTGGGGCTTGTTTCGAGAACGGAATATGATTCATGCTATTATTTCCGTTCATTCCTCAATGGTCCCTCAACCAAAAACTGCTTGTAGGATCCGTGATTTAACAAGAAACACGGTCAGTTTCGCTAATTCGAGATTGACCGTCTCCTAGATCGAAGTTCTCCCTTTGTCCGGTTTGCAAATACTGCAGAAGCTGACCAAGGAGAGTCTTTCGTCTCCGTGCTCATCCCACAGACCCAGGCCGGAGACCAAGACTGTCGTGTTGAGACCAGGGAGATGCTTTAGCGTAGTCCATACGCAGCCAGCGAACTTGCCATCCTGGCCTTGTCGATTTAGCTTAGTTCTCATGGGGCGCTAGGTATCAAAACAACGCATCGGGACACCTTTGGGCTGGGCGAAAGATTGGTTTGCGGCTATTACTCCCTGTTTATTGTGCGAAAGTTATCCACGCTATTCACGGGATTGATAGTCAGGGGTAATGGCCAAGATGCTAGAAAAAACATGGGAATGATTCCTTATTGCCCTGTCCCTGCATCAAGCGGGTATGTTTGCATTGACATATATTCCCTGCCCTCGCCTGCTTATTGCGAACTCATCCTTGCAGGCCTTCACTTGTGAAAATAACACTCGCCGTCAAGCGCGGAGTCCAATGAAATAGGCCATGGACTGGGTATGCTGTGAATCGTGATCATCAGCAATCCTGAGGCAATGCGGAGACAGGCGATAGCGGTGAAGTTATCAGAGCTGACGCTACAAGGTCACTCTCGCCTCAGACTTTGGAGAGACTTTGCCAATTGACAAGGTTAAGAATGCTGAGAGCAGCTTTTCTCTGGGCAGGAGGACTGAGCTAAAGAAGAGCATATACGACCAGGTCTCGTATTTTTGCCGCTTTGAACGTCGTCCGCATTCTCCGCGGGGCAGCTATCGCGAGCTGATTCCCGTCAGCGAGGACCTCTGGGCATTCGAGTCCAAGCCTCGAGAATGTAGCCCAAGGACGATGCTCTTTTCTTGTGTGTGAAATGCTCAAACTCTGTCGTGATATTTCGTTTTATAGTGAGTCTCCTCGGGGTTCAGGTTCTTGTCAACTCGGGGTTCGATTTATTGGACCATTAGGTAACTAATACCACTGCCCACAACGGCAAGATATCGAGTGCTTCATGGCTGCCGGCTGAGGGCCAGAAGATGAAGCCAGACCAAGAGAGAGGACACTAACAATTACTATGAGCTAAATTAAATCCTGTTTACTTCCGAATAAATTTTCTCCGGGGACCGACGATGAACGTTTTCCTCCTGCTCCGTCCACGCTTCTAACATTTTCTAAGAATAACCATCCTCATGGGCGGCGGAGAGCTGAAGATTCCCGTATCCGTGAATTGATCGTCGACAACATGGCGGTGCTCGGTCGTGATGTGGGCCCTAGTCAGACGGGAGGCGATCTTGGAGTGACCAAGTCTGTAACGGGAGATTCGGGCGTGCGTCGACCGTCAAGTTGAGTTTGTTAGTTACAAAACCATTTTTCTCGAAGAATCGGCTCGCCAGCCTGCACGAGTTACGGAGTACGGAGTAGTGAGTTAAGAATTGTGCAGCCGCAAAAGTGAGTGCATTATAGGGCGCTCCGGATTCGTCGGTTTACGGTATGCACGATGCAACTTGTATTTCTTTTTTCTCGTTTGGTCGCAGACTTTCTTAAATTAGAGATCGAGCCCACTCTACACGCATGCACACACATTAAGATGTGGCCCGCTGCTGTTGGCAGCTTTTTCGCCTGTTGCGTGGCGCATCCTGCAGATGCTTGCCTTATTAGGTGTTAAACAACTCGTCACGATGCAAGGCGATTGGCGCGCCGTCTTTACCGGTCCAGCCGTCACAACTGACCACACAGAATACCCACGAGCGTTTTCCAAAATCGTAACATCCCCGGGAGACTGGTATTGGAAGATGACGGAGGGCGCGCAGCTGAACACAGTAGAATCTAAAAATGGGAGAGAGGACGGCAAAACAGAACTGCATTGTCTCGCGACCTGAGACCCTTGGCACAAAACCGTTGGAGGGTAATTAAAAAAAAAGCTACGACGCGCACGGTTGAGTTGGAGGAAGGGTCCCAGTGAATATTCACGCCGATCACATTCATCCCCTGAAAAGGGGAGTCAGATCCCATGTCGACTATGGAAGAAAATTCGTGATAACAATCCTGCAGTCAGCTTTCTCCGTTCACGAAAACTATGCTCTAACAGTTTTCCCCTTGATAGGGTATCACTCGGCTTACCGGGGTCGGACTCGGTAGTGCACGCTAGCGGCGGAGGTGTGAACAAGGATCCCGAGGCCGCGCCGGGTATTCTGCGTAGTCGCGACGTTCGAAGTGCAGTTGTCTCTTCCAGCTACCGCTTTGAGTAGCCAAGGCTTTGCTCACTGGAGTTCAGATCAATCAACAGAGACTCTTGACTCTTGGAGCTTGCAAATCTAGTTCGAGAAGAGGAGCCGAGCGGCACGATGCATAGACATCCTAGTACGGGCAGGCTCAACTGCATCTCTCGGCTCTTTGGATTTTTATTCTGCAATTCACTGATGAATAAAGACTGATTTTGGTCATTCTTCGGGTTTTCATTGATAATATTTAAGTAAATCGTATGATCACAAGATAACGATCCGCCCATAGTCGTTGAAATGATGAGACAAAAGTGAGAGCCGGTCGGGGATCTGTCGACATGTGTGCTTGATTTTGCCGCGCTAGTTACTTGATGACTCGAAGATGTCTGCCGTTTCGATTGGTTGGAGGGAAAATCAGACTTTTTGGCCGGTCAAGGATCTGCTTTTAGCTGCTCCGTAAAACTTTTTGACTTTTACTTTGTTGGGTGGTATGAAAAGCGCTTGCCGATGTCCACTATTGAGACAAGACATGCGAGGTTGAGACGCAGAGATTCAACGGCAAAGGAAAAAAAGCCAGCCAATATTCTCAAAGGACCAACAGAAAACTTGTCAAGTGATTTTCACAAAGAATGCAGCATGAGAATGATCAACTGAACGCGAATCTACAAGGGCCCTAGCGATGAGCATTTCTATGAGCCAAGATAAACTCCCAAGAGAGCCAAGGCAGGTCAAGGGGGGCGGCGGGATTGAAACATGTTTAATTTCACCACGAGCCTCCACAAAGCTTGGGCCTTCTCATGCAGATGGCGTGATTGGTGACCAGGAATTTTGCAGGTGTTTTGTGCACACGCTGCAAGGTGAATTGACGATGGCCATCAATATCTGGGGTAAAAATGCGGAGAACCCGAGAAGTTCTCTCAAGGCATGGCAATCGGATGGGCCAACTAGGTTGTCCATAAGGGGAGCAAGGAAGCCAGAGGCGTCAATAGCAGTTGTTCCCCTTAGTGAGTCTCCCTTCCTCCCCGGAGAAGCATCTCCATCTTCTCTTCCAAGCAAAGAGCCGAAATGAATCTAATTTTAATCACAAAATCGAGTCTTGGAAATGAGACACCGGGCACTACGCTTCGGTATGGTGTAGCCGAAACTGCCCATTGTGGTACTTTTTCCAGCCCAAATTAAGCCGGTTTCTCAGGGTGTTTTGGATGGTTGCATGGTTCTGGACATCCCGTGCGAGAACGGACGATTTTCCCCACAAATGTAAAAGTTCTCCAAAAAACATACGACCGTCCAAGCGCAGTGACGATTGCAAGAAACCAGGCTCGCAACCATATGATGCATTCCCTGTTAGAAGGGACCGTCGAGAAGTGCGCAGGGACCAAAGCCGAAAAGAAAGGCCAAGGAGCCACCAAATCTCCATGCATTCTAGAAATGAATGGGATCAGAACCCCCTAGTCCATGGCAACACCCCGGGTTTTTGTTACGAACCCCAGACACCAAAACTGACTTTTGCCGCAATCGAATTAGGTAATATTTCTGCGTTGCTGGTTTGCTACCCGTTCGTTTGCCTCGGCTGCCTCAAGAGGCTCTGAACGCCATTGCTGACATCTCTTGGCTGGCCACCGGCTTTTACGCAGAGCCAGCAGGTATGGATGCATGTACGCACGTAGATGTACGTTCATACATACCTAGATAACATACATATAGATACAACGCGTGTGTGGAGTAAACAGACACGGAGCCTTCAAAAGTGCCTAAACTCGGGGATCCGAACCGAATGCTCGGTCGGGGTGGGGTGAAGCGGCTAGTCTGACTACCCGAGCAGACCGAACGGATCGGATCGGGAACGGGGAATTATTATTTTGGGCGTGGAGTGAAGGGAGTGTATGGAAATGAATTTTGGGCATCGCAGGAGTGGGCTGTATTTCGCGCACCAATTCATCTCGACTGAATCTTGATACTGTTGTCGGTGTTGGCTCAGGGTTTGTTGATATTTCGGGATACGACCTTCATGGAGCCAGCGTGGGATCACGTGCAGCCAGGGTAGTTCCAAACTTGCGCCTGCATAACTGCGGAGGCCCGGTTTCAGCGGAGGCCATGCCCAACAGCCAACTTGGGTTTGTGCTTACTGGCTAGTGAGGGCCTAACCGGATATGTTGCTTTGATTGGCTGCCATCGATACTGGCAGTGCGAGTTCAGCTCCGTTGGTTGGATCTGTTTGCCTGGTTTGCCTCCCCGCTGGGCGATGCGGACGGCGGGACGCAGGTGAGATGGCGTCTCCCTTGAACGAGACATCCCCGTCAAGAATACCATTCCCATCAGCTCTATCCTTGACGATTGCCAACGTGCGGGCGCGGGGATGTCCATGGTTGCTCGAGGAGAAGGACTGTTTGCACGAGAGTTCTGGATATCTCGGGTCAATTTCGGAGCGCATGGGTGCGGTCGTCGCTGTTGACAATCGCACGGACTTTTGTGTGTGGAGCGGAGCTGTCGTCAAGCACATGGCTTTTTCCATGGCTGCAACTTGCAAGGCTCAGGTTGCGATGCACATATCGTATGTGGGCAGCCATTTAGTCGGCTGGCATGGATGGTGACTCAAGAGCTTTACCTAACGTCAAAAGGTCGAATACGCGACGGCTCCGCCCAGCTGTGTGGCGTGGTCCGCGAGGTGACGAATTACGTCACGGGCCGCACTCTGTTTGCACGTCCTGCGGCGGTTGTTCGATGTTTTGGTCAGATAATAGCGTTGTATTCGTGTCGGTACTGAACGCTGCCATTAGACGCTAAAATGACACGTTCGTTGATTCATCTCAGATCGAGGCTCGAGTTCTACGAAAATCCTTGCTCCTGCTACCCCACGGTTTCTATGTGCGCTTCCCCTGGATGACCAGGCCCTGCAAGGCACCCCTAGTCAATGCGTCCACCCTTGCTCTGCCACCCAACATGGAGGCCGATCTTCCTTCAGAATACGCGATAGGGAAGGAAAAAAGGTTTTCTAAAAAATAAAAAATAAAAATAAAAATACGCACAAATGAAATGAAACGATGAATCAAATTGAAACTCTAGAAGAGCTTTACCGGAATCCTAGGCAATCCCTGCCTATAGCGCTCTCGCATCCTGAATGCTCCTAATCTCGAGGTCGGAAGACCTTGGGTACCTTTTTTTTTTTCTTTTTTTCCACTTCGTCAAAGATCGCCAAGCGAAGTTCCCAGATACCCCAAGGTTCCTTTGCTCTTCGATTTCAGGCAGCTCCCAAGTGTCTCACAAGAGCTGCATGGTATCATGACACGAGGACCGCAGATGCCAATGTCTTGAGTTCCTCTAGCCTCACTCCATTTTTCCGTCTTGTCCCGCTCGGCGGCGGAAAATGCGAGGTCGGGGGCAAAAAATAATAAAAAAATAAACGAATATGGGAAAAAAACACGATCTGTGTTTCCTTTAAGCCCGCTGTTTCAATTAGTGCGTGAAAATGTTCGGGGATCAGGGGGGCAAAGCGCCTTGCTAGGGGCATCCTTCTTCTGCAAGGCGGATACCGATGGCTTCACTCTCGAGCAATATCAAATGTAGATAAATGAGCCCTTCCGCACCTTCATGTGGCTGCCCTTGATACAGTCTTTCCACAGTCACTTCTCTTGAGGACCACCATATCCTAAGAAACAGAAAGCGAAGTGAGATCCAAGGCGAAAGAAGGCAAAGAATTCAGATAATATGAAGTACACTTCAGCTCTTCTCGCCGGCTTCTCAGCGCTCGCGAGCGCAGGAGTTTTGCCAGGACAGTTCGAGAAGGGTATTCCCGTTGGCGAGGATGGCAGGGGTGCTCCATTTGCTGGTATGCATTGATCATTCTAATTCCTCGCCGCCGCTAGTCACTGGAAGAAACAATGGTCGCTGACAGTTCGGTATGACATCAGGTGCTACCAACCGCGAAATCGATTTGCAGAACCCCAGCGCCCTCGGTGCATCCACTGACACGGATAGTGGTTCCGTTCCAAATCTGAAATGGAGTTTCTCTCTTTCGAAACTCAAGATGTTCCACGGCGGCTGGCTACGTGAACAGGTCAAGACAGATTTACCAGCCAGTAATGACATTGCTGGCGCTCAAGTGCACATGAGCAAAGGAGCAATTCGACAGATGCATTGGCACCGAGTTGTATGTTGGATCAACAGAGCAATATCTTGGGAGGCTTCTTTACTGAGAACATCGTTACAATAATAGGCCGAATGGGGTTATGTGTACGCCGGCCGAATTCTCCTATCCGCTGTCGATGAAAACGGCCAATTCCAGCTGGACTACCTCGACGTTGGAGACATGTATTATTTCCCCAAGGGAACCGCTCATTCTCTTCAGGGTAAGGCCCGCAATGCCACTCCTACCAGCTGCCGGTAAGGTTAGCCAGAATGCTCACAAGCGGACTTTCTAGGTATGGAGGATGAAAACGAAGTCCTGCTGTGCTTCGACGACGGTGACTTCTCTCGCGTTGGGTATGTATCGTGACCGCTCCAAGGGATGGGCGAGATTCTAATAGCGTGATAGAACCACATTTATGATTAACGATTGGATTACCCATACGCCAAAGTCTGTCCTTGCTAAGAACTTCGGCGTTCCCGAGGGCACCTTCGACACATCGTGGAACCCCGATCCTAGTGTTGTTAACTCGACTGTCAGCATGAAAAATGTGACTGGTCCGGCAGGAGAGTTGATGGGTAACAGCTCCTACGTGTTCCACAGCCACCCGTCGCAGCACAAGGAGGTTCCTGGACGTGGAGGAACTATCCAGATTGTTGATTCACGCAATTTCCCCATCTCCAAGACCATTGCCGCAACTGTCGTCACCCTCAAGCCAGGCGGTCTCCGAGAACTCCACTGGCATCCAACTGTAAGACAACATGATCCGGAAAAGTTTTTGCGGTCTAATCAGTGAACTAACGGCTTATTACCCACACCTAGGCTGAGGAATGGCTCTACTTCCACCAAGGTACTGCACGCGCAACCGTGTACATCGGTGCCGGCAACACCCGAACCTTTGACTTCCAAGCAGGTGATGCTGGTGTCTTCCCAGACAATAGCGGTACGTATATCCATTTTCGAGTGGGCACCATTTTCAACGGAATGAGATTAACTGACTGATCCTTACAGGTCATTATGTTGAAAATCTCTCCGAGACCGAAGACCTTATCTACCTCGAAATTTACAAGGCTGACCGGGTTGCTGACATCTCTCTCGGCCAATGGCTTGCCCTGACTCCATCGGACATAGCTGCTGCTGCCATCAACGTACCCATCGAGGTAATTGAGAATATCAAGAAGGAGAAGCAGTTGTTGATTGATCCACATTTCGCCTAAAGTATTACGTCGGAGGCGTAGTCACGCCCTGACAGATGTTCCTTTCATTTCTTCTAGCTCTCTTTTCTACCTTATTTCCCCGGTGTTCTAATACTAGACTTACCTTTCCCCCCTTCTCACCACCCCTGGACCCCTTATCCGCGCTTGTACATATACTAAACCACCCGGCAACCATTGTTACCCCGCCGTACATACCCCTCCTCACGATGCTCCCCGACATATTTTTTTCTTTTCAAAGGCTATGTTAGAATTCTTTGACAAGAGCATATCTTTGTCCTTTTTTTTTTTTTTTTCCTTTGTTGTTGTTGCTTCCTTTCCTAATCCCAAGGGAGATGGACTTCTATCTGATTTCCTATGTGACCAGTGCTTTCTGTTTATGCACAGCAAGTCGTCTGAGCCATCGTACTCAAAAAGCGAGTATGATTTTGTCGAGTTACACATAACCTACATAGAAAGGAAATCGGAAAGAGTTCCAGAATCCTGTTCAAATTAGCTAAGGCGGGCCATGTGTCGACCCATTCATCCTGGCCACCATCCGTGTGAGCAAATTTGCCCTGTATCCATGCGCTGTTGATGCATCCGTCCGCCGGGGATGTGCATGTGTGTGTGTGAGAGAGAGAGAGGTGATAGAGAGCTGGCATCATGGAATCCCTGTGCGCGGCTCGACTTGTTACGAACTAATAATATAATAGAAATTGACTGAAGGAGATAACAGGGGCCGATCACCTGATTTGGCGGTCGCAAACACCCATGCTCCCGATCTTCGCGATCCGCTGCGCTCGCGTTTCATCCTTCTGCTCCCTCGAATACAAAAGAGCCCCATGTGAGTTCCCTAGGCACCCGGTCCTAACGGTTGGAAGAGCGAAAAAAAAAAAAAAAAACAAAAGTTAAAAATAGAGGAAACAAGAGCAAAAACGAGAAGGAGAAAATAGCTGCACATGCGGCTTGGGGAGCTGCTTGGTTGGGCCTGACGGGATGCCATGTAACCCTTTTCCCGTCCTTGGTGTGTGTCACTCGAGACATACTTTTTCTGCGGTTGTCCCGAGAGGGGGGAATAGCAAACGATTGAATAAGATTAACTGTTAAACTTCGTACTTCGTACGGAGAATCGTGTTCGCCATTGATGGGTCTCTCTTCGATGCATACGTGCCATGGGTACACACATACATCATTTGTGTCATCGTTTTGCGAGAGGGGCGGGATCAGGTGGTGATACGTGATCAACGGTGGAAGAGGCAAATAGCTTTATCTCTTTGTCTTGTTTCCATCCCATCTGTAGACACACTTCCCGCTTCAATGCTGCTGCTTTCTTGGTCATTTGGTCGCTTTTTTTTTTTTTTTGTTCTCTTTTTTGTTTCGGGTCTAGTTCTCCTTGATGTAGCTTGGCGTCTTCAAGGTAGAGTCAATATTTTTAGGGTGTCATCGCAGCTGGATGCGGTGACTCGAAGGGGAAATCGGTGGCCAGGCCTTGGCGGCAGTTTGGCATCGAACTGACATGCCGCGTTGTCGACGTCGACGAGTTGAGTAGCTCCGCTTTTGGCCACTGAAGAGCGGTTCTCCTAGGGTATCTCTACGGTAGTTGGATCATCTCAAAGAACAGTGCCAGGAAACTGAATAATAGGAGTTTTATTCCGTCTAGCGACTCCTCCGCCATGGAATCTAAACGACAATATCTGTACAATTCAAGGATATTTCCATTCTAATAACACATCACTGCGTCACCCTCCCACTGGGACAGCCAGAAAAACTTCTTCCTTAACACATCTGCTCCTCTAATTGGGTGTCAGTGAACACACTGTGCCCGTGTTTGAGTCATGGCTGGCTTGGTCTCATTGTAGGTACCACACAAGTAGCATCTATCTCTTGATAACCATGGCATCCAAATCCTCACGCTCCTTTTGCTCGCGCTCAACCTCTTCAATGAGAGGGCGGAGGTAGCGGACATCCTATGTTGCGTTGCCGCCAGATTAGCAAGCAGCCACATGGCCATGGATGCACTGATATAAGCAAAGCGGCTGGCTTTGGGCGTGGGCTTACCTCCTGCGGCTTGGTGTGCTCGCTCACTGGCAGAATCTGCTGCTGCAATGAGAGCTATTGATAATCACACAACTTGTTAACCACATTTTTCCTGACCGTCACTATCACCATCACTTGCGTGTCTCCTGTTTTTTGCTCAACTGAAACATCCAAAGAGGGCAAAATAAAAAAACCTACTTGGAATGCTCGTCGGAGGCGGTAGATACGGTCATAAGCCTCCTTGGGAGGAAGTCTCTTGAGGGCCTGCTGGACAACATCGTTCTCTTCGGGGATCAGATCGTCATATCTGTTTGGTTTCCAAAACACATCAGCACCCGTGGTCGGTTGGGGGTTGTTATCGCGGAGGGGCGCCAATGGCACTGGATCGTTGTCGCTCCATCGCCTGCTCGCCCCAGCTGCACGCACCTGAGTCCCATCTGTCTGTATCCGGCGGCATTGGTGTACCACTGGGCCAACGGCATTGCCATTCGCTTTACCCACGGCACCTCGAAGGTGCGGGCGACAATGTTAGAAAGCGACATCTTGGACGAGCAAAAGATCAGTCGATCGTAAATATGTCGTTCGGAATGTGCGGAATCGGTTATCACCCCAATTGCTAGCAAGTTGGAGGCGGTTCTGCCGGCTGACAATTGGTGGCTCTTTGATTGATCGCAAGAGATGATGTTGTGGAAAAACGCCAGCGCTCGGACCAACTCGGCCAAACTGGAACCTCCGAACCCCAAAAAATCTCGTGACCATGAGGAGAGGTTTCCAAGGAGAGTCCTGGTTTGGTGGCTGTCCTCTCTCTCTTCTCTCTTCTCTCTCCGCACAACCTGCTCTGCTGTCTCTGACTGGTGGTTTTAGTCCGTCGACCACAAGCGCACTGTCTCTTCCCTAGAGCACTGTTCACAGCTCTTCCCTTTTTCTTTCATCCTTTTACTCAATCCTTGGCTTACTTCATCTGGCTATCTCCCTTCTCTCCATGAGCATGAAAAGTGCAGATATCTAGCCTGCTTTGCTCCATCTCGGAGCTGCGAGGGTTGCAGACCCCGCAGGACCGCTGCTTACTATATCGCGCCAGTTAAAACCTCCCCCCGCTGCCCTAAAAATTCGCTCCTCGGCGGAAAGTCGCAGATTTATATTCAGTTTTGTGCGACCGTTCCATATACTCCCACATCTTATCGAGGTTCGAGCCGGGAAGCCCGACCTTCTCCGCATCCAAGTTTGCATCCATGAGGCGTCCCTGAGTGAGAGAAAAGTGAGAATCTGCTCGATATCCCGTCAATCATGTCTCCCAGCGACACCAACCTGCCTGAGGGTGTCGCCGGCTCATCCCGGAAGCAGCAGATCTCACATCATCCAGAACCACATTCTTCTGTCCCACAACTGCACCCAAATGCGTCGCCTCCTCCGGGATCCTCTCCTCTAACCAGTATTCAGATATACTCCACGCGCATCCCTCAAGCATGGGTTACGCCGTTCTGTGGAGCAAGTGCCGGTATCGCATCCGGAATAGTGACTTGTCCCTTGGACGTTATCAAAACAAAGCTACAAGCCCAAGGTGGATTCCAGCTAAGGCGAAATGGAAAGCTGGTCGAGACGGGCACGTTGTACAAGGGGATGTTAGGAACCGGAAGAATGATCTGGAAAGATGAAGGCGTCCGCGGATTATATCGAGGGCTAGGGCCCATGCTTTTGGGATACCTGCCAACTTGGGCCATCTATTTAACGATCTACGATCAGTCTAGAGAGTATTTCTGGGAAAAGACAGGTGCGTCCAGCTAGACTTTTGAAAGCGTAGATAATTTGCTAATCCATTGCGCCATAGAAAATTGGTGGATGGCCCGTGGTTATGCATCCCTCACGGCTGGAGCCTGCTCAACGGTGGCCACAAACCCGATTTGGGTCATTAAAACGAGGCTCATGTCGCAAAGTTTTACTCCCTCAACCAATGGTTATCGTGCGCCCTGGTATTACAAAAGCACGCTAGATGCTGCTCGCAAGATGTATGCGAGTGAAGGAATAGCCGCATTCTATTCTGGTCTTACCCCTGCATTGCTTGGTCTATCCCATGTCGCCATCCAGTTTCCTCTTTACGAATACTTCAAAATGGCCTTTACAGGGTTTGGGATTGGAGAGCATCCAGACGAAGGTAATACTCACTGGCTAGGAATCAGCGCTGCTACTTTCCTTAGCAAAATCTGTGCCAGTACAGCCACATATCCTCACGAAGTGCTGCGAACTCGCTTGCAAACACAGCAACGAGGTGATCCAGCTCCATCTCCCGAAGGAATCGCATTTCGTGGCGGTTTGGAACAGCCTCAGGACCATGGCCGACCGCCAGGTTTAGGCGCTGGTGCATCATCTTCAGATGGCATGCGCAATCGCCCACGCTACAGCGGAGTGATTCGCACGTTTCAAACTATTCTTAAGGAAGAGGGATGGCGGGCATTCTATGCCGGAATTGGCACAAATCTATTTCGTGCAGTCCCAGCCGCGATGACTACGATGTTGACTTACGAATATTTGCGGAATATCATACATTACACTCAACACGAGGGAGATAGAATCTTGACCGAGGAAACGGTGTCGGCTTATTAACTGCGAATAATTCATTATTTAAAAAAAATCCTGAAGGAATCTGGAAATGTACAGTGGGAAAGGATCCTCAATGACCAGCTTCAGATAATCTTTTTCCCGTGGGTGACCAGCCTTGCGCGATATCCGAGCGAATAGACCATAGCCTTCGTTTTCCTCTGCTTCTCCTTCCCCCTTCCCTTTGCATCCCGTGGCCTTTGCACTTTCGTCTTGTTACTATTTTAATATTCGATTAGGCTGGCTTGTCAGGGACTCGAGTTGTAGAAAAAGACATTAACCATTCTACAAGATTTCTCCTCTTATTTTCTCTGCTTTTTCATGATTGGCGTGGAAGACGCTTTTATTATACCCGCCTTCTCCAGCACGGCCTGGGATTCTAGGAAACCTTCTTATCTCTTATTGCTAGGCGCATAACCGGTTCATTGTACAAAGAACCCGTTCAATTCTGATGATCCTGCTACGTACCGATGGCCTTCAGGATAACTCTTTTCCACTCTGTCTGGACATTATCACGACACCCAGCCCGTCTTCGCCGAAGTTTGCCTTAATCAACTTTCGTTGTGCTGAAGCCACTCTACATCTTGGTTCTAGGTTCTAGTTAACAGCTTTGTGGCCCAGCTGTTGATGGATCCATGCCCTCCTGGACCACCATGTAGTCCAGACCTGTTAGATCTAATTCAGTGCTCATTGCCGAGTTGCTGCTTTGGGTCTGAAGGGCCATCGCTGGCCCTCTTCTTCTATTTTATGCCTTGGATGTTTTTCGTCTGGGATGATCTAAGGGTTTCTCTCTTGGACGGTCACTTGTTTCCCTTGAAAAACTTCTATGCAATTTTGCAGCATGAGCGCATAACTCGGTGCTGATAGTCATTTCATTTCCACGGAACACCGCCAACCGTTCCCACAGATGTGAGATATCCTAGTAACATTAAATTATGGCTTTTCAGGAGAAACGAAATCAGAGCCGAAGATGTACACGTGTATCCTTTGCGGAGCAAAGGGGCATAAAAAGTACACTTGCTCTCCGAGTGGAGATAGATACTCCACACTGATCTTTCTCAACGTCCACTTCCTCTCTGTCTTTCCCCTAATATACATCCTCTACCCATTGCGGTTGGTTACATTTTGTCATCTATTGGGTTCCTGGCACTGGTTTTTGGAACTGAGTTAGAACTGCTCCCCAACAAAACCCAACATATCTATATCTATTAATATACACGTAAAATATATATGCAAACGGGGCATGTCTATTAAACGAAAATCAGAGTTTAACAGCGAAAAAGAAATGTCGAAAAGGGTCGAGGGGACGCCGCAGTTATCTATGTAGAAAAGGTTTAATAAATCTAGAGAAGCTGGTTTGCCAGCCCTAATCTCCCTCTCACCGACAGCCACCGCTCATATATTCCCAATTTCATTTCCACGCGAAGGTATGACGCCCATGCACGGATAAATTGCAGGAAGTTACGTGGCCAAAAAATGCTACCGTGTTGGCGAATGGATTCCATCTGTTCCTCGAAGACGGTACATGTCGCATAGCGAGCGAGGATAAGAAATGCACGCAGAGGGCCGTGACGGGTATGTAGGTTTTCATCGAGGGATCGAGCTAAACGACACAATTTCGATTAATCACGTGTAGAGAAAATGAATTGATTGTTTTGAGGACAAGCAGCGGACAATACCTACTTAGATCATTTGTCTTAAGGATTAATAGAATGATCCGCGGTACTTTGCCCAGCAAAGTGACCAGGTCCTGTAGCATTCCGTCGCCCATGGCGTCGGAGATAACCTTCTTTTCGTCGACAGATCTCGAAGATGCGATTGCCTTGCTTGCCACAACACTATAGTCTCTGCCTGTGATGGCGCTGGCGAAAAGCGGGAATTCATCATTCGTTATACCAGCCACCTCATGTGCATACTTTCGCATTCCTTTCTCGTCTGCTTCCACGATAGAAAGCCACAGTTTGGCGTAGGCTCTTCGGGTTTCTCTAGGTATGTCACGATAGAGCCCATGGTCATAGAGGATAATATCAAAGTTGGGCTTACGCCGTAAATTATTTTTGCGGATAGCAATGTTTCCACCATGAGGGTCACAGTGGAGAGGTGCGTCCTCGCCAAATATCATTTCATTGAAGATGTGTGCGAGGGCCGCTGAGACTTCATCTCGATCGATTTTATTGGAGTCGAGGTACTCGAGATCATCGGGTCGATGCCCAGAAATGAAGTCCATGACGAGGATTCGTTCCTTTGCCCACATAACTAAGCAGTCACTGGTTAGCTTATCGCAACTCCATTCCAGCAGGGCCTGTAACTACCTTCTGGGATGACCAAACGTGCTTTTGTTCTCGTCTCAAAGTATTCTCTCGCCCTCCTTGCATTTTCCGCCTCCATACGAAAATCTAACTCCTGGGGTAGCGACATATCCATTTCGTTTGACAACCACTCGAGGTCATACTCCGGGAAGAACTTTTTCAGCATTGAGAACGTGAATCTTGTAAGTGCCAAATCCAGCGGAACCCATTCCGCCAATGCAGGGTGCTGGACTTTGACCGCAACCTTTTGCCCATTCTCCTTTAGCACGGCAATATGCACTTGCGCCAGGGAAGCCGCGCCTATCGGTTCCCTCTCAAAGCTGGAGAACAGCTCATCTATCCTGTGTCCCGTATCTTTGACGAACATCTCTTCAACGGATTCATACGAGGAAACGGGACATTTGTCCTGAAGAGGGATGAAAGTCGTCGTCCACTCCAGCGGCAACAAATAACCCATACTACTCAAGTGTTGTCCGAGCTTTATGAATATTGAACCATTTTTTTCGAGCACACGTAGTGTCCGTTCGGCGCATCGCTTATGGCAGGCTTTAAGGATCGTGGCTTTTTCCTCGTCGGAGCCTGGGTTTTGGTTCAGGGTTACCCTATAACTATAGCGCACGAATAGGAAAGAAATCAAGAAAATCTTTAGCAATTTTGACTTCTCTCTCCTCCGGCTTGTATTCTTTCCCCCAAGATGGGCAATGGCTGCCCAAATCACAAGCTCGCAACGCGGCTATAGACTCTTGCCAAACAGAAAGGAGACCGGCAACGTGACAGAAAAGGGGTCATCAGAAACTCACTCGTTAATACACACTGCCAGTGCGGTAATAACCCTTCCAGTCCTCTCAGCAGCATTGTACCCGTGCTTTATATCATCCGAAAACGCAAGCGCTGTGGCACCCAGTGTGCCTCCCGCCGCAGCATATTTCAACGCGCGCCGAGGTCTCTTTTTATGACTTCCACCCGACGAAGAGGCCTTTGTTCTGAACACAGCAGTCGAATAATTTCCGCGCGCATCTGTAGAATGTATAAGCTTTTGTTTTTGCCGGAGACACCTTCGACATGTCCATGGGATCGTCTGCGGTTGGAGAAAGAAAGGCCTTGCAGGAGCGCTCGTGACACCGGCGAACCTTCGGAGAGGGATCCGGGTTTTCATCTCTTAGTTTGGGGAGCAATTTTGCTAATGTAGACTGGAGTGATCGACAGTTAGATCGCTTGATGAAAAGGTATCATGTTGAGCATGGCAATCTTTCAAATTCTTCCAATGGTGCTCACCGTCGACTGCGGGATCCGAGATGACGATAACAATTTATTATTTTTTTGGAACTTTCCGCCGGCGCGGAATTTCCTCATTCCGGATCTCGTCACCCTACATGAATTCTTATCTGATCGCGTGCTCCCTATCTCACAGGTATTGGGCCGAACAGCCTGAGCATGGCTGCAGACTACAGTCCATCGTGGATGGCAAACCTCAGGAAATATCTGTGCATTCAAGCTGGAGTATAAGCCTGTCTCCGCCAAAAGAGCTAACTCTACTTTGGAGCATATCAACACATTCCCGCATTGAGCATGTATTCCATTGCTGGATGACAGGCCAAAACGGCAGGAAATGAAAGAAAAGGTAGCCTAAGAAAATATTAAAAGGGAATGAATATCAGCCTCCAAGAATGGCTGTAAAATAAAGGAAATAAGGTTTAACAATAACGACCTGATCCTCTGAGCCAAGCAACTAGGATGTATGTGTGTATCTCCCCAATGCGCCAATGCTATGCTATGCAATGCAGGGTTATTGAACGTCTCTCAAAGATATACCACTAAAGGGGATGCGATAATAAAAGTAATGGAACAATTTGTGGGAAGGCGATCTCCCAGATTACGTCCACTCTGGCCCGCCATTTGTCGGTCTCCTCCGCCGCGATTGGAGGATGGATGGTCTCCTTGCTGAAGTAGGGGTGCGGGCTTCCTCCTTTTGTTGCGTCAATGGTGTAATTTGTTGCGACAGTCGGTGCGGCAAGCGGAGTTTTCCACTTCCCGGAGCAGCTGGAGTCCCAGTAGAGCTTCTACCATCTCGGCTTCCTGGTCTCAACCCGAGGGAACCATTGAGCCCATTTGAA
This sequence comes from Coccidioides immitis RS, assembly GCF_000149335.2. Lineage (NCBI taxonomy): Eukaryota > Fungi > Ascomycota > Eurotiomycetes > Onygenales > Onygenaceae > Coccidioides > Coccidioides immitis. The sequence continues at coordinate 2,971,830 of NW_004504312.1, read as the reverse complement.
GAGTGAAGGTTTTCTCTTCCATCGATGTAGAGTTTGGATGCGCCAGTTCGATTTATTTGCGGCGTAGCAGGCATGGAATGGCTTGACATCAGACTCGGAGGTGTGATAGATGTGCTTCTTCGCCTCGTGGACCTTCGTTTTTGGCCGTTCATTTGATCGTTCTCCTCGCTCAACTTGACTAGTTGTGAAGCTAACTCGCGGACAAGAACACGAGAGTCCTTTTGTAATTCTCTAATCGCATCCAAAAGCCCATATCGGCTGAGAAGGCCGCATCTCTCTTCACAAGCGTCACAGATTGTCGATAAAATACGCAACAAGTTGACCCTTACAGCAGGCTTAGTATGATGGAGTTTCTGTCCAATACGTTCAAACATATCCGGCCTTGCAAGTGTTGCCGCAACCGCTGGACTCAACCGGAGAAGTTTCTGAAGAGGTTCCAGGAGGTTCTCAAATGCGTTAGCTTTCGATATGGTAACGCAGCGGACAATCGCGATCGTGAACGGAGGTTCGCCGTTCCGGTTATCTAGCAAATGCTCCTCAACTTTGGCAGTCTCTTCTTGAAGCCTAAACAAAATCATTAGCTGAAAGCTGAAACAAATTGACTAAGGTATTCTTACCAACTAAAGATCGCATCGAGGGCAGTAACCTGCCAGTACGGATCTGACAATAGAGATATATAGAATGCCAAACCCTTATTGCGCCAGAGCTCGCGGCGACCAACCTTACCAGAATGCGCCATATCGCAAAGAATGGGTAAAGCAAACTCCTTTAGTGGCCGCTCCGTTTTCACTATCTTTTGCAGAAGTGGTATTATGCCGTTTAAAGCTGCGTCTTCCTGCCGTGACTTGCTTAGGCGACACATGTTATATATCGTGTTGAGGATCTGATTTGAAACTTCGCGGAAATGAGGTCCTTTCATTGTAGAGCGCAGTAGTTCGGTGAGAACGTCAATTGCATTAGAATTTTGAAGTGCTTCAAGAGTTGTCGAGAGCATCGATAAGTTCTTGATAAATTTGAGCATCGTAATTTGAGGACTGGGGGACATCCGTTTCAGTTCTTTAAGTACTCCTGGAAACGGCGTCAGCGTTTGATGCATTCAACATCGTGTGTAGCACTTACTATGCAATACAGTTCTTTCTGCAACCATCTCCTTGACATGGCTTTCTGCTTGAGAGAATATGTGGAAAATATTCGCAATACGCCCTTCACAAAGCTCCGCCAGTTCACCTTCTTCCTCATCTAAGACTCTGCTTAGCACTAAAGATAGCGGATCAAGAACTGAATTTCGAGACAGGATACGGCAAAAGTCATTTTTCGGTGTCGATCCCTATCTCAATTAGGCTTACTCCAACGACGGTTAAAATTTTGCTACCAAAACGTACCTGCAATTCGAATACACTCCAAATACCATTGACGCCAATTAAAACGAGATCTCGCTCGTCTTCATAGTCGTCCTCCAAAAACTCAACCAAAACATTCAAGCCTCCGGCACTGACAAACATTTGGAGTGTTAATGTTGACGTCTGATACATTTGTTGGACAAACGAAGCAGCTTCCAGGCGGATTTCTCGAGGGTATTTCTTCGAAGCAAACTTATTAATGATCGGGATTCCTCCAACGAAGCATAAATTTTCTTGAACCTCGTAGTCGTTGTAAATAATCTTTGAGTACGGTTAGCCGGCATGATCACGACCATCATCCGTTACAATGGACAAACTCACAGCATTAACAATTTTCAAGAGGTTGGATACAACGTCCCTCCGACGGCAAGTGTCCAGGATCTCTAGCATAGGTAGCATTCCGTGGGCGCCAAGTATCACGTTTTTCGTCTCAGGCAGATCCGAAAACACAGTTACCTACATGATTCAGCCCGACGTCCATGTTCCAACAGTAGAGAGACAGCTTACCAATTGCTCGGAGATATCAGCCAGTACTTCCTCATCCTGAGAAGTTTTTAAAGAGCTAACAAGGCTTTCCACTTGACTTCGAAGTCGTGCGTATTTATCCCTAGCGATATTGGCTTCAAGGTCCATTTCATCCAACCCCTCCTCGAGCTGTGCAAAAGGGTCATCTTCGTCGTCCACATCACCGAGCCATGAGCTACTAGACAGTTTCGAATTAAGCATCAAGCTACTCCGATCCGAGCCATCGTCACTCTCCAGCTTCACAAGAGGATCTTCGTTGCTCCCAAGGATGTCGGAAAAATCCTCGTCAGTTTCATCTTCTGCATATCTCTCAATCCCAATTGATGTTCGTGCTCTTGATAATTGCGGCTTCCTCCTTCTTAATGGCAACTGAAAAACGCCCTTTTCGGGCGAGTGTACCACGGTGTCATCGAAAAGGCCCGACCCATTGGGATCCCGGGCATGATGGCCCATCTCATCGGTGGCATTGCCCTATCAATCGTGAGTTAAATTTCAGGGAGAGGATGAATTAGCAGTGAGCAACCCACCGGAATCACTGATAGTTTGCTTTCAAGTACTTCTTCGTTCGCAGCGATAAGATCAGAATAATCTTCGATGGAGCTCTCCTTGTAGAAGGCCGCGGGACGTGGGTGAGACGCAGGTTTGGGAGATTGACGAGCAATGGGGGCAATGATTGCACTCTTTTTGAAGGACGGCGTAGGAACTTGACGATGCCGAGTTCTTCTTGGAAGCTTCGGGGGGCTTTGATGTTCATCTGGTTGCTTTTTAACATATGGGCGAATAGTTTGCAGCGGATCGGAATCTGAGAAAGCTGTTCTATCTCTGGCTAATGCACCATTTTCGGTGAATTTATCGGTGCCAAGCTCCGCGATATTTTCGAGAGAAGCAAATGCCTTAAGTTTTTCCGAAGATAACATGCCGCCAAAGTTGTCCTGTGGCTTTAGACGAGGACACTGAAGGGCGCTTGGTGAGAATGCAGACGCAAAATCATCATCCCAATTGTCATCATTATTTTCTGGAGACCTAAATTTATCCGTGACATGTGTATTTATGGCGGGGAGGGATTCGCGAGAGGAAGGCTGACGGGAATGTGAACGTTTTCTCTGACTATGTCCAGGGCTTGCATATGCAGATCGCATGGGTCTTCGTAAGGTATTCGGGTTAGGGGATCGGAGTGCTTCATTCCACTCCTGGACGCTTTTGACAGCCTCCTCGTATTCTGTAGACTTTGTTGGAACAACAGAGTCGGACCGCTTGGCGTTAACAATCCAAGGGTGTCTCAACAACTTCCGAGCTGTTACACGAAGATTGGGGTCCTTTTGAAAGCACTGCATGAGGAAATCCTTTACGGCCTGTATCGACATTAGTAGCTCGATCTGTTATCGCCGAGAGGGCCTGGGAACAAACCGGTGAAGCTCCTTGAGGAAGCGGAGGATGGTCATCATTGACAATCCGAAACAACGCTTGCATAGGCTGGAATTTATAGTATGGTGGCTTCCCTTCCAACAGCTCTATTACGGTAGATCCCAAACTCCATATATCTGAGGCCGTAGTCGCTCCGGACAACTCTATCACCTCTGGTGCCATCCAGTATGGAGTTCCGACAACGCTCGACTCATGGAGACCTGTCGTGCGACTGGCAACACCAAAGTCTGCCAGTTTAACCAAGCCCTGTTTCGTCGTAAGGATATTTGCACCTTTGATATCTCGGTGGATAACGCCTTGTTCGTGTAGGTAGAGCAAACCCGATAGGACTTGAGACATATAGAGGGCGACGAGGTTTTCGGGAAACCGGCCGAAATTTTTTGAAATCGAATGCAAGGAGCCATTTTCGCAGTATCTACTCCATCAGTTAAGACTGAAAGCGCTCAATGACTTGGGTAATGAACGTAACATACTCTAATATAATGTTCAAGGTTTCCACAGACTTCACGAACCCATGGTACTTAACAATGTTCGGATGCTAGTAACTTTTAAGTCAAAACGTGGTTCCTGAACCATATTCTGCGATCCGGGAAACTCACGTCCAAATTTTTGAGAAGATCGATCTCTTGCTGTAATGTTTAGAGAATTTAGAGATGTTACTTCCAAGGATCTAGGTCTCAAGAGCGGTCTCTCACCATGATCACCCTCAATTCACTCTTCGGCAGGTCCACAAGTCGAATTTGTTTGACGGCAACGGTCTCGCCGGTTCCCCAGTTCAACGCTCTATATACCGAGCCGAATGCACCTTTGCCAAGGCAGTCGCCCAGTTGCTGTCGGCATCCATTATCAGCAAACGCGGTCTGCTGCATATCCCATCAACCAAAGTGTCAACGTACATAATCTGTCAGCTCCGAGACATCTTTCGCGGACGACCTTGACCTCTCCTTCTTCGGCGGGCTAGTTCCCGGTTTCAGTTTCTGTCGAGACGGAGTATCGTGAGCGCGGGACGGAGGGCGGATGTCCCCTGAATCATCGGACCGGTGCACCATGATGGAAAGGCTCTCAACTGGCGAGTGGCGGGCGGAACGATACTTGGGGCGAGTGTGACGATATCGATAACCCGGTCTTCATGTCAGACACGCTCATGAAAGTGGACAATCTCTGCCGGGAAACATTTGAGGAGGGGCCACGGTAAAAGGTCCAAGATAGAGACAGGGTTGTCGATAATTTGGCGCTGAGATCAATTGAGGAGCTCGAGAAGGAAAAGATGGAAGACAGGACAAGGAGCGGTCGAGAACGTTCAACGCAAGCAGTTCATCTTAAACGGGAAGGGTAATGGAGGATTTTAAGCATGCTGGTGGAGAACTTAGGAAAACTTGTGGCTGCAGAGTTGTTTCGATCCCTAGTCGAAGTGTGCTGGTCGGGATGACGCAGTTGGCTGCCGTGCTGGGGTGGCACAGAAGACAAGTCAGCTTTGGCCTTTTAGCGCCTTCGACGCCATAGACTTCAAGATGATGATTGAACAATCCGCAAATTAAACGACCACAAGCCCCATGTCGAACATGTGGAGCTTTACGGTGTTCTCCGTTCGCGCAAGGAACGATGGAAAAGACAGCCTAAAAATAAAGATCTTGCTCCCGGCAGTCTACAGTGTGTGTTTTTTAAAACAGCTGCGCATGCTATTCATCTGTCGATTTTCTACAATGAAGAACAGGAAAATCCCCCCCACTTCATGCCCCCTAATCCGCATGATCCCTGACGGCCAGGCCCAACGAGAGCCAAGTCATTAATTTACTGCATCACGAGCAACTCCAGCTTGAGCTTCCCGAAGCAGCCGCAGCACATCAGAAACAAGATACAGACTGCCAGCAATAACCACGGGTCCGCCCGCTGATATCGTGTTAGCCCAATTCAACCCTGCCAGAACATCTCTTTCGAAGCCCTCGACAGCCCCGATGCCAGGAACGTCGCGTGCCGCCGTAGCGAGTTCGGTGCTACGCACGCTCCGGACCCATGGCATGCCCGCTACCGGCCCAAACTCCACCACTGCCACATTGTCACCCGGCTTTAGCATGCACCCGAGCAGCTCTACGATATCCTTTCCCTGCGAAGCCGCCACGACCCAGGTAATGGTTTTGGCGTGAGCTCGGAATTTTCGATCGACATACGAAGCCAGGACCTCCGCAGATTGGGGGTTATGCGCACCGTCGAGTAGAACCGGTTCATTTCGAGAGATCAACGTCTCAAGACAAACTTCCTGCAATCTGCCTGGGCGTGGAGTCTTGGATATAAATGGAAATAGTTGATCGACCATTAAATCTGGTCGGATCTGGGGTAAAGCGACCTGCAAAGCCGTAATGGCGCACGAAAGGTTCGCGCGCTGGTGAGGGGGAAGATCAAGGGATCTAAATTTATCGCGAAGAAGAGGAAAAAGTTGTCCGACATGGTGAGCGTTGACGAATGTAGTTGGTGCGTCTAGCGTCTCTGCGTGGGCCTGGATTACTTGCTTCACTTCGTGAGAATTCGTGCTATCAACAACACAAGGCACTCCCGGCTTTACTATGCCAGCTTTTTCCCGGGCTATCTCTTCAATAGTGTTTCCCAATATAGCTTGATGATCATACCCAATTTTCGAGATGATAGATACGAGGACGTTTGTCAAGATATTTGTGGCATCAAGGCGGCCACCCATGCCGACTTCCACAACCCCGACTTCGACCTGTTCCTGAGAGAAGATCTCGAACGCAGTAGCGGTCAAAAGTTCAAATTCCGTAGCCCCAAGACCCAATCGCTGATTTCTCTGTTTGACTTCGTTTTCGATTCGCCGGAAGATAGACTCCTGAACAGCGCGTTCATTGATAGTAATACAATCCCAACGATCGATCAAATGCGGCGAGGTAAAAGAGCCACACCGCACGCCGCCTGCAGTGAGCAAGGCGGACAAATATCCGGTAATTGACCCTTTGCCATTCGTCCCAGCAACATGAATGGCCTTCCAGGTCAAGCTTGGCTTCTGGACCAGCTGAGTTATTCGAGATAGCCCCAATTCGATCATCGTTATCGGAAGGGAAATGTTTTGGTATTTGATGTCTTTTTAAAAAGTTTCATGACTATCCGGGATGTCGTGATAATAAACCTAGGTTGGAGCCAGCTAGGTGGAAGAAGCAACGTCTTATAATAGTATTCACAGCACCTTGTAGGCTATACCATCCAAATCAGAGCAAGCACTATATATAGTCACTGAGTGCCAGCGGGATCCGAAGCCAGGTCATCCAACAGCTGGCGCCGTGCGTTGGCAGCAGGGAGTTTTGCCGGGAATCCACGTGATTACCCCCACGCGCTTAACACGCCCACTCGCGAGGAAGGTTGAGTTGCGGTTGAAACAGCCAGCCGACGATTTGGGCCGCTCAATCGCCTTCGCAGGGCCGGCGCTTTCAGAGCCTTCTGGCCTCCGGCGTCGAGATTCGGACTCACATTTTGACGCCACGAACACGCGCCGCCAAGCCTGCCCTAGCCACTCACGCGTGCACTCGGATTTTCTTGCTTCCGAGTCTCAAACAGCGGCCCAGCCCCGTGGCAGAGTTGAATACGCCGAGATTTCATGTAACTTTCGCACCACGCGGAGAACTCGCCGCGGTTCTCTCCATGCCCTGTCCTGTAATTTTGGTATCAGCGATGTTTGGGGAGTGCTCCTCCGAACCCCCCAAAGGAATGAAGACCCAGCCCGCCTCACTCAGCGACAAACATAAATCATCTGGCGTCTGAAGAGCACCCAGCGCAGCCGTCAATTAATTTTTAATCCCGTTTCGAGATTCTGAATCGCAGAAAAGCGATCTGTCTGTTGACCTGCCTCTGAACCTGGAATCCGTGTTGTTGGTTGATCATGGGCATCCCGTAAGTTGAATTCGTCCTGCCCTTTGACGTGTTTGTCGGATGCATCACTATCTCCTCTCACCATCACCACGTTTTTGCGCGGCACACCACGTTAAGCTTCTTGTTGTATCAATAGGCTTGTATACGAACCCGTAGCATCGCGCACTGAACAGAATTTCAAACCGGACCCCTCCGCTGTCGCCCGGTCGTCCATTCGACGCCAGAACGCTATCCGTCGACCTCGACGGAATGGCGCCATCATCAGCAACTCGCGCAATAATCGCGGTTCCTCAACACGATGGCCTCTACCGCACATGCTTGACGCCTTCACCCGCGAAGCGGAACGGGAAGTCAACAGCCGCGGCTCGCGTAGCCCTAGATCGAACGTCTCGCCCACGGATGATTTGGGAACCTGGAATTCTCTGAATTCAATCACTCGGCATGAGATGGGCCAGCATCTTCTGAGGGACTCGCTGCGCTACTCCTCCCCTGGCCATCGGATGCGAATACCCAGAGAGTCGTCGCTGAGATTCGAAATGCCCAGGCCGTATTGGTACGGAGATTTTCCACAGCCCGCTGTACCTCAGGTTCCGCGTTCTAGGAACGCTGAAACATCTGAGCGAGTTTATTTGACTCCTCGATTTGCACCGGCGCACCCCGTGGACGGCGAAACGATCTCCCGCTCAAGCACAGCGTCCCCAGCCACCGTTCCGAACGACGGACCGGATTCAAACATGCCATTGCTCCGTAGAGTTGGACATCGATCCGTAGCTGCAAGCGAGCGCCGGTCCCGACGACGCCACGTAGTTGATGGCCTTGGTGATCGAGAGCGTAGTCTCGGGCCGGAAGAGGATGAAATGCATGATTCATGGGAGACGCTCTTGACTACCATTACACCAGATGACCAGCTCCCTAGCCTCGATTCCTCGTTTACCTCCGCAACAGCGAGTGCATCGTCGGCACTATCCAGAAACTCAGGACCCTCTAATTCTTCCACTTCTTCGCAAACACCTCTCACATCGTTTGGCCCTGACTCACCAAGAATGCGCATCACGTTTGATGACCCGTTTCCGGAGTTTTCTCCGAATTGCGAATTTCTAAGTTCTGACTCTGGCTCCGATACAGAGGCAGAATCAGAGCCTGACGCGTCCATGCGTGTGCCAGGGGCAATGTTTGGCTTCACTATTACTCGTTCAAGTGGACCTCGTGAAGGAGATCAAGAAAGAAGAAGCCAAGACCGGAATGATGATAGCAATAATGATACGCCTGTTACTTCGACCAGCGCCTCGTTCAGTTCACAGTCGATGCATCCAGATCTACAAGAGGTGCACGCGATTCTCGACCGGCTAGTGCGAAGGGACGACATTCCAGACGAGTGGTGGGCTACAGCAGGTTTATCACGAACTATTCGGCGCGAACTCAACAACGCTAGTACCGAGGACCAGGACGATTGAGCCAAATTCCCCGTTCCCTTTTTTTTTTCCTTCCCCTTTATCTTCCCTTCACTTTCTTCTTTCAATCTATTCGAAGCGGATAAGCTGGCATTACTCTGCTTTGCTTTTAAGCTTTTAACTCGATGGAAAATCAAATCCACCGGCAAATAAGTAGCCGGCGTCTCGTCAAAATTTTGACTTTGATGTTGCTTTCGGGAGTAGGAAATTCTTTCCCATATTTATGCCGCTCGAAATACCTGGTTTTGTCTCCCTTTTTTTTGGTTTTGTTTTGTTTTGGAGATCTGCATGTTGGACCATTGGTGCTTCCTTCAAGCACCATGTGGTTTTGTATGAAAGCCACGATTCATGTCTGGTATATCTAGTATTCATTATAGGAACAAAAGAGAGATAGGGTCAACCTTCAGGACCTCTTTTGAAGAATGATTGTCGTCGCACAGCACCAAGGTGTTAAAATCTAGTGAAGAATTTTATGAGGAGAATAAACCAAAAAATATCAAATATGATAAGCTTGACGCTAAGATCATTCAGAATTTTAAAGATAATATTGCTTATAGAATCTATTGGCAAGGATATTCTAATGTATTGTCGACCAAAGTTGTGAATGACATTTTATATAGATATATAATATGGTTTCTCCTAGGATTTTCAGAAATAAGATGACGGATTAAGGCAAGGACATCTAGCAGGCGATAAAGAGCAGATGAAATTTAATAGGACTATTGAAAGAAATGAAGAGGAAAGACATAGGAACAGGTATTGTCTACAGCCAATCTCCAACACCACGTTCATCAGGAATTTCCAGTCCAAATTAAACAAATTGTGTCCACATATCACAGAAAAGAGCACAATGTGGCCAGTCTTGCTTCATCGTAGCAAAGTTCATCACAAAGGGTTTCCTCGGGAAGAAGCTCTCTGTGGAAAAGGTGGGATCCATACCATTCATTGTTCGCCAGATGTACTCTGTCCTGGTAAGAGTTCAACTGAAAAGCAGATATTAAACATGCTTTTCTTCTGTTTGTCGAATACCGCCAGTTCACTTGGTGGAATGAAGATGTCAGCTCACATAGAGTAGAATGGTTGATGGATGCAACAAATTCTGGTCTTCTTCACTGTGGTGTGGTCTATTCTAATTGAGGTGGCGAGCATTGGTGGTGATGAAAGTGCTTGATATTAATAAGAACCTAAGATCACACACCTAGTTGTAAGTGTAGAGAGTAACTAAGGAGTTATGTAATGTCATCAGCACGCCAATCCGGTTTTATTTTAGATGCGGTGTGCTTGGATTCTGTGACCTACCATTTGTCACTTGTACATACAAAGTGTGGAGTAAAACACTGTCAGTCTGAGCAATTCTTCTTCTACCGTCAAACCAGCCAAACAACTATAAATCATCATGGACGACCAAGTGCAGAGGCTTGTTGATAAAGTATGGGGTGAGCAAACATCCTCAGTTCGCGGCTTTATGTGGCTATTTGATGAAACACCGCATGCATCCACAATCCTGCCGGTGCATACAGTGCGCCTTAGGTTGAGCAATAATGCTAACTTATTTCCACGATACGTGGCAGCCAAATTTCTCTCAATCCCGCCATCCTCGCGCTATATGGTCGCGATCAGCGGAATTCCAGGGTCAGGGAAATCTTCCCTGGCGAAAATCATGACCGAACAGATGAATGTTCGGTATGCGACAGAACACCCTGATAAACCACCCATCGCTACTTGGGTGGGCATGGACGGATTTCACCTCACGCGAGCCCAATTGGCAGCGATGCCGGATCCTGTGTACGCTGTGGCCAGGCGTGGGGCAGCGTTCACCTTCGACCCCGTGAAATTCACGAAGTTAGTCCGTGCAGTACGTGAAGATATTAGTCCAAGCTCGGCGATCATATACGCGCCTAGTTTCGACCATGCGATTAAGGACCCCGTGGAAGACGACATACCAATCCCGGTGACGGCGAGAATTGTATTTTTCGAGGGGAATTATCTTAGTTTAAACAACGAACCTTGGACTGAGGTGGCGGGGCTGATGGATGAGGTGTGGTTTGTGGAGGTGGACTTTGAGGTTGCGAGGCAGAGGCTAGTGAAAAGGCATGTTGAGGCGGGCATAGCGAAGAACGAAGAAGAGGCCGACAAGAGAGCGGTGGAAAACGATTTAGTCAACGGAAAAGAGATCGTGGAGAATAGGCTGGAAGTTTCGGAGATCGTTGTGAGCCGGGAAGATATGGGGTGGAAATGACGTGCGTCGAGGGGCAGATACAACGTTAATGACTTGGAATACATATGTAGTTACAGTCCGCATGTGAAGTTTCTAATCACTATACTTTCCGCACTTCACTCACGATCGTCACATGTACTCTGTAGTTTCGTGTATATCCTCGAACCATCGCAAAATACTCCGTACATACATCCTAAAACGTCGCTCGTCGTCGTCGTCGCAACGGCTTTCTGGTGTCATCGGACCGGCTGTTCCTTCGAACGGTGTTTTGGCTGAAGGTCTTGGCAGGAACCGCGCTAGTGAGTTGGCGGGCTGACAAGGGGAAATCCGATTTGTCGCCGCCCGAACTTTGTTTCGCCTCTCCTCGAACGACTTGAAACTCTCGATCCTCTCCTTGCTCAATCTTCCGCAGCTCAAGGTCACCTTCGTTTCTTTCATTGCACACCAGCTCCAGCCACTCCTTTGTTTCTTATTCTTCATTCATTTTTTCGCTGTCGAACAGTGGAAGTCTTTCCCATTCGTTACCCTCGTTTGAACCGCAATCTTGTCCGTGCCGACATCCCGAAGCCCATTTTGAAAACCCCCTTCTCTCGAAACATTTGCAACATTCGCCCGTGACATTATCGAAGATGTTCTCCGCTAGAGCTGTTCTCTTTGTGACCGTGTTGGCACTCCTCAATATTTTCGCCGTTGCCACTCCCCCAGGATGCCTTATTGCTGCTATCAAGTAAGCTTGCTCCTTCGTTGCATTGGACCGTCCTAGTTAATGCCAAAGAGAGAACGATAACGCTTTGCGATATTCTCTGATCCTGTGCTAATCCCTCTATAATAAATAGTACCCAAGAGGATCCGTCTGATATGGACGTTATGTGCGGATCAGCATCCAAGAAAGTCCAAAACGAAATCGTCAAGCTCTGCGACGACTCCAACGTCCAGGCGGCACTAAATGCTTATTCCAAATCATGCTCCGAATCCGGAAACAAAGTCGGTATGTGTTGTCATCAATTTGCGAAAGCGTTACCTTATTCCTTTTTTTTTTCTTCTTTAAAAAAAAAAAAAAAAAATCACCAAACAAAAAACTCGTGAATTGCAAGATTTGGCTAACAGCCCCTGTCTCGCCACAGAACTCATCGAGATTTCTACCACCCTAGCCACCATGTCTGCAACCGGATCTCCCACTGGATCGGCTACCTCTCCTGTTCAGGCAACGGGTTCGGCCACCACCACCTCCGGCAGCGAGCCTATAGAGACCGGAAATGCTGCATCTTCACTTAAATCCCAGTCCTTCGCATTGGCAGCTATGGCAGCGATCGTCGGAGCTGCTATTCTGTAGAGCTAGAAAGGGATTCTTTGCTGATTGCTTTTCGTCTGAGTGTATATGCTTTGATAATTCCACTTAAATCATTGTCTTCAAAGTGAATGCAGAACTGGTCCGGTTTAGCCATACCTCAAGGCCAACTCTGAACCTGCGAGCATTAACAACTGTTTTCCTGTACATCGTGTAGCTAGATAACAAACTATTTAGGCTTTCAGGAGCGTCACTATTTCTCCGTACAGAGATGGTATTTATTTCAACGCTTCCAATGGCTACTGGCCAGCTGCACATAAAACGTGTTTGGTTTCTCTGTAGCTAGAATTCGGGAAATCGAAACGTGCTTCTCAAGACGGCTCTCGCAGCTCGCTCGCTGGACTTGCCGGTCTTGGCACCGAACGCGAGCTGACTAAGCGTGTGTGTTAATAATTGGCTGGGAGCGCCCGCAACGCGTTCGGGTTGCTGCTGGAACGCGTCTGCTTGCTTCATAAATCGAAAAATTCCGCCCGCCTCCTCCTCTCCTCCACTGTTTACCTCATAATCTTTTCTCCCTCCTTTCTCGATAACCATCTTCCTTTCTTTTTTTCACGATCTAATTCTGATTAGATTCTAATAGGTGAAAAAAGAGTATTATATAGCTTATACCCGGTTCCAGACAAGCAGCAGCAGTGAGCCCGCGCATTCAGTGTCAACGGACGGACGAACGAAGATGTTCGTCTACAAGAGAGGTGAGTCCAATACATTACCGCACGAGCTGGAAGAGAGCTTCTTCTTTGGTACATTCAGCTGCCTCTTCTATTTCGTGTTTCCCTCCGGCCTGCGTCCTGGGCCTTTTTGGCTAACCTCCCCCGACACGTAGACGGGCGCAAGGAGCGCGTGCAATTCGACAAAATCACGGCTCGCGTGTCAAGATTATGCTATGGGCTTGATCCAGAGCATGTCGATGCTGCAGCTATCACCCAGAAAGTAATTTCGGGAGTATACCAAGGAGTAACTACCATTGAGCTGGACAACCTGGTAAGGATGAGCACATCGTCTAGCAAGCAAGCTTCAAGTGCTAAATTGCATGTTAAATCTAGGCCGCTGAAACTGCTGCATACATGACTGTCACCCATCCAGACTATGCTATCCTTGCCGCCAGAATAGCCGTGTCCAACCTGCACAAGCAGACCAAGAAGCAATTCTCATCTGTCATCGACGATCTTTACCACTATATTAACCCAAAGAACAACCGCCCTGCACCTATGATCTCCCAAAAGACATACGAAATCGTCATGAAGCATTCAGCTGAGCTTAACTCAGCTATCGTTTACGACCGTGACTTCAATTATCAATACTTTGGGTTCAAAACTCTGGAAAGGTCGTACCTATTGCGAATCAACGGCAAGGTCGCTGAGCGTCCCCAGCACATGATCATGCGTGTTGCAGTCGGCATCCATGGCGAAGACATTGAGAAGGCAATTGAGACGTATAATCTGATGTCCCAGAAGTTCTTCACTCACGCTTCCCCCACGCTTTTCAATGCTGGAACGCCACAGCCACAGATGGCTTCCTGTTTCCTCATCGACATGAAGGAGGACAGTATCGAAGGCATTTATGATACTCTGAAGACCTGTGCGCTGATCTCAAAGACAGCCGGTGGTATCGGTCTTAATGTCCATCGTATCCGTGCCACTGGTTCCTACATTGCAGGAACAAACGGCTCCTCCAACGGAATTATCCCTATGCTCCGTGTCTTTAATAACACCGCTCGGTACGTCGATCAGGGTGGCAATAAACGGCCAGGTGCCTTCGCCATCTACCTTGAACCTTGGCACTCTGATATCTTCGAATTTTTGGATCTTCGCAAGAACCACGGAAAGGAGGAAGTGAGAGCCCGTGATCTGTTCCTCGCCCTTTGGACACCTGATTTGTTTATGAAACGTGTTGAGAAAAACGGTGATTGGACTTTGTTCTGTCCCAACGAGGCACCAGGGCTTGCTGATGTTTATGGCGATGAGTTCGAGGCCCTCTATGAGCAGTAAGTTAATATTCTTGAAGGTAAAGCTTATTTGATAGTAACATATAATATGCAGGTACGAGAAGGAAGGCCGTGGCCGAAAGACCATCAAGGCCCAGAAGCTTTGGTATGCGATTCTAGAAGCTCAAACTGAGACCGGGAACCCCTTTATGCTTTATAAGGATGCGTGCAACCGCAAGAGCAACCAGAAAAACCTTGGAACCATCCGAAGCTCTAACTTGTGCACGGAAATCATCGAATATACCTCTCCAGACGAAGTTGCGGTCTGCAACCTTGCATCCCTTGCCTTACCCACATACGTCGATCCCGTTCGTGGCGAGTATGACTTTGGCAAGCTGCATGAAGTCACACAAGTTCTTGTTCGAAATTTGAACAAAATCATTGATGGCAATCATTATCCTGTCCCTGAAGCACGAAAGAGTAATTTCCGCCATCGTCCTATTGCTGTCGGTGTGCAAGGTCTTGCCGATGCTTTCCTTGCCCTGCGGTTGCCATTCGACTCGCCGGAAGCAAGACAACTGAATATTCAGATCTTTGAAACGATCTATCACGCTGCTTTGACCGCGTCTTGCGATATCGCCAAGGTGGACGGTCCTTATGAGACCTATGAAGGCTCTCCCGTCTCGCAAGGCATTTTGCAGTATGATATGTGGAACGTGACCCCAACCGACCTTTGGGATTGGGATTCCCTCAAAAGGGACATCGCAAAACATGGTGTTCGCAACAGTTTACTCGTTGCTCCCATGCCTACCGCTAGCACAAGTCAGATCCTCGGATTTAACGAATGTTTTGAGCCATACACGTCAAACATCTACTCTCGTCGTGTTCTTGCCGGTGAATTCCAAGTCGTGAATCCATGGCTTTTGAAGGATCTCGTCGATCTCGGCCTTTGGTCCGACAACATGAAGAATCGCATAATCGCTGAAGGCGGTTCAATCCAAAACATTCCAAATATCCCCGCCGACATCAAGGCTCTTTACAAAACAGTGTGGGAGATCTCTCAGAGAACCATCGTTCAAATGGCCGCCGACCGTGGTGCATATATTGACCAGTCTCAATCCCTCAACATCCACCTCAAGGAGCCTACGATGGGCAAGATCACCAGCATGCACTTTGCGGGATGGAAGCTGGGTCTGAAGACGGGAATGTACTATCTCCGCACGATGGCAGCTTCTGCACCTATCCAGTTCACGGTCGACCAGGAACAGCTCAAAGTTGCAGATACAAACGTCGCGAGGTCGAGCGTCGTGGGGAAAAAGAGAGGTGGTGGGCTTGGTAACTCTTCTGGCGCTTACTCCGCCGTGCCCCGGCCGATGTACGACCAGAAGCAACCTGAATCGGAGCCCCCTCGGCCAGTGAGTCCCAAGGGGATTCCTGCGTTCCAACGGACACCGGCGACGGCTCCGCCGGATGAGGAGCTGGGGAAGAAGCAAACCCAGTCAATGACGGAGGTACAGGTCAACGAGACAAATACCGGTGAGCAGGGACAGAGTGAACAGGATATTTATTCGCAGAAGGTGTTGCAGTGTAAGTGATACTTTTGCCTACTATTTCGGACTTCTAAACACACATCAAACTTCTTCGAGGATGTTTGCTAACCATGAACTTTTTTTTCCTTCTTTGGTTGTAGGTAGCATCGAAAACAAAGAAGCTTGCATGATGTGCAGTGGTTAGGATATGAAGTCGATGAATGTCTATGATGTGGGATTATGATCATGGGTAGTTTACATAGGGCAGTTAAAGCAACGCTGCTATTCCTTTTTGTTTTTCCCCCCACCCCTATAGTTTGCTATGTATTTTGCTTGTTGCTTTTTGGTACCCCATTTTGTTGCTTTTTTTTTTTTTTTTTCTCTTCCTCTCATCTATTATCAGTTACATGCATTATATTCCTTACCATCTCATTTCCTTTTTTTTTTCTTTTTTAGTATGTCTCAGCTCTTTTTGTTTTTTCGCCTCCCCTCCTCCTCCCTTCACGCTCTGACATGTGTAGTTTATGAGTAATAATAGGTGATTAAAAATATCATAATTTTATCAGCATCAGTACGGAGTACATAAAAATACATACCATACATAGAATCATCATACCCACACTCCATCTTCACCTCCCCCCATGCTTGCCATGGATGGGTTCTGTTTCTGACCTCTGGCCTCGGCCTCAGCCACATGAAACACGTCTGCCCGGGGGGGTTACTGTATATCTCGGAGTTCATGGGTGTGGGGTTCAAACAAAGCCTTGGGATATGGGAGGATGAGTGTCCGCCAGGGGCCCGGGGGGGCTTGTTCCCTGGTCTGACGTGCAGGTTTCCCCCCCCTTTTTTGCGCAGCAATTGCAAGGGCTTGAAGATCAAGGCGCTAACTATATATATATTGTCTGGTCCCGTCTCAATTCCTTTTTTTATGCGTAGCGCTTAGCCCAATGTCGAGGATAAAGTATTCCCGTAGTTGCTGACAGGATTTTCGGCGTTTTGACTTCTTTTTTTTCCCCCCTCGAGCTGGGGGTGTTATTCTGAAGTTAAAATGTGCTGGGTACACGAGATAACACGAGCTCACACTTAGTTAGAACAGAGATTTACACCGTACGCACAGGACATTTCCTCCGTTTAGAGTTGACAGGTTTTTTTCTTGTTCAAAACAATTGCTGTTGTTCCAGATCTAAGGTATTTTGGTATAAACAAAGTCTCAAAAAATTCATGTGAAACAAAAAAAGGGGGCCAAAATTCTCCTAGGGCAGAATTGAGGCAAGCGAGAGAGAAGAAGAGAAAAATCAATCTGCCCCCCCATAAAAAAGATCGAAAGCTGCGCAGATCTCCAGTACTCCTCCTTCTCCTTTTACCCTTTGGCCCTAACCTCGCCACAAGAAACCCCCTGTCTGAAATGCATATGAACAGGAAGCGCAGAACTTGACCATGAATCATAAAATCATTTCCAACAGTTTCAGTGGGGTGAGGTGGTTATATGCATGGGAAAAAAACAGAGACAATGTGCTTGTTATGTATGTACATATCCCTATCAAAATCAAAAGTCACCTTTGGAGGCTTGGTTGATAGGTCAACAATGGTAAATGTGTTGCAATCTTGCCGACGAGAATATTCTCTCTGAGAATCCCTGCATCAAAAAGGGATCAAACCCCCATCCCACACAAAAACAGTTGGAAAAGAAGTGAAGAGGTGGCAACGAAGCCAAGAATGAAAGAAAAAGGTTTCGGGATTGAGGTTGACACTAGGGACCAGCCTAGTCGTCAAACGACCATTTCACTCCATGGACACGACCTTCCGCTTCGTCGGCACTAATTTTCCGTCAGTTAGCGTCTTGTGGATACAAAGCCCAAGTACGAGGCAGGAAAACGCGGTACTTACAATTTGTAGAAGAGATGGCGAGTCATGTCAAGTGAACCACGAGCCTGCATCAAAAAACATCAGTAATCTACCTTTGTTTTATTTTAAGGATGTGATTTAACTTACGCAGGTTGGGCACTTGTCCTTGACGACAGCCTTGGAGGTCACACCTCCGTACTCAATGGTTATAGTCTTTCCGCAGTATGGGCTGTTGTTGTTTTCACTACCCATGATGTCGACGGAGATAGCGACAGCATCCTCACCCTGGGTATCGATTTCAGTTCCACAGGCACCCAGACCACCGTTGTAGAAAGTCATGTCACCAGAAAAGACCTGCTTGGAGGGGTCGGGCAGCTCGGTGGGTGGCTGGGGTGGTGGAGCAGGCTTGGATGGCTTAGGAGCTGGTGGCGCTGGTGGTGGGGGTGGTGGAGGTGGGGGAGGGGGAGGGGGAGCAGCTTTGGATGTTGTTGGAGCTGGTGGAGGTGGTGGTGGAGGTGGAGGAGGATATTGAGGAGCTTGAGTTGTCGTGGGAGCAGGTGGTGGTGGTGGTGGTGGTGGCGGCGGCGGCGGTGGTGGAGCCTGGGCGGTTGTTGTAGGAGCAGGCGGTGACTGTGGTGGTGGTGGAGCCTTGTACATGGTCGTCGGGACTGGAGGTGGTTGTTCAGTTGTGGTGGTGGTGAGCTCTGGTGGGGAGATCGTCTTTGGACCACCGGGGACTCCAGTGACGGTCAGTGTGACTTCGACGGTCTCGACGACAATGTCAGTGACGGTCTCCCAGACGATCGCGCGCTTCTGGAGAGGAGCGGCGGCCGCGAGAGAGGCGTAGAGGCCGGCAGCAGCGGTAAGGGCCTTGAGGAATTTCGGAGCCATCGTGGATCACAGGCGAGATTTCGACAAATGTTTGCAAAAAGAAAAATCTCTCTGAAAGGTGGGATTGAAGATGTCCGAATTGAAAGTTTCTGGCAAGGCGTCCACTGGAATTGCTAGAGAGCTTGCTCTAGAACGACGGTTTCAAAAAAAAAAAGAAGAAAATCGACGAAACACAAGAATTTTTGAATCGAACCAGGCGATTCTCAGAAGACAGAAAGGAAGGTTGTTTCGAATTGGGATCTGACAGCGCAATCAAGGAGTGAATTTGCGACTGTGGTTTATGTTGTTTTCCAAGTTTCGACAGCTGCTGAGCTACTCGAGAGAGTGTGTGTGAGAGAGAGAACGAACCGTGACGAACGGTGGGTTTGGTGTTTTGAGATGTGCGAAGATGAAACCCGGCTGTGGACTCAAAAGGAGTGAAGTCCCAGGCGAGCAGATGTGGGGGCGCTGACGAGAGTCGGGAGGACGAAAAGGAAGGACTGGACAGTCGTCAAGACGGACACAGAGAGAGAGAGTGAGAGAATGTCGTCGTGAAGAAGAAGAGGAAGAAGAAGAAGAAAAGGAGAGGAGGAGGAGGAGGAGGAGGGAGATGACGGGGTGGACGGGGGGTAGAATTTAAAAAAACGAGAGGTGGAGGGCGGTAACGACTAGTCATTCAGGGGCGGCGCGCGGCTCAGCAACACGCAGCAGCAAAAGAAAAGGAAAAAAAAGAAGAAAAAAAAAAATGTGCCTGACTTGGTTGGGGGCCCCACTTCACCCGAACAGGGCTAGCGTGGCGAGACGTCAGCGCCAAGAGTGGGGCGCGATCCAGGGCAAGGGTGCAGGGTGGCGGGGTATGATTGGCGGGTTCGGGACCTGACTAGGCCTGTTCGGGAGCGCAGTCCAGCTGGGAAAGGCCAAAAAGAGGCAGCTGATGACGGAGCCTGACGAACCAGCAGCCAGCTCTCTCTCTCTACATACGAGTTGTTGAGTGGTTGGAATAACGAGGGAGAGGGGAAAAAACCCGCTTTTTAAATCCCCGATCGCTGCTTACCCTGAAACGAAAAAGCAAGGAAGAACACGCAGGGCCTCAAGTAACGAGAAAGGACCAGAAGAGCCAGAAGAGCCAGAAAGAGTCAGCGAGTCATCGACCGCCAGGTGGGCGCTTTTCTTCCTGTCCCTCGAACGAAACTGTTGCGAAGTGAGCAACTTTTTTTCACGCCTGCTCCCAGGCTTTTTTCTTTTTTTTTTTGGTTGATTTTTATTTTTATTTTCCAGGCCCAAAGATGGTCGGCTGTTGCCGCCCTTTTCTCCGGCCCGGCTGCTCGTGTCGCAAAACCCGCCAGACGAGCGACTCCCGAGAACCTTCGCACGCTCCTCCTCTTGCTTTGAAGCTTCAAAAAGAGGCGCGCTGCGTTGTCGTTTTTCGGGCATTCTAGGCCCTGTTCGGGAGTCTGTGGCCAGACCCGAGCCTGAAGGAACCACCGTCGGGCGCGTCGTTCAGCTTCGGCTCCGCTGTGGACACTCCGCCGTTCCCGGGGGGAGAACTTCTCGTTTCCATTTCTCTGTTTCCTGGTTCTTCAGACGCCGTGGCAGAGTCGAGGCGGAAAACAAACCCGATCCATCTTCGAATTTCCCCACGTGGCGACGCCGATAACGCGTCGATAACCAAAAAGGTCCGAAAAAGATAGAAGAAAAAGCGCAAAAAAAAAAAAAAAAAAAAGAAAAAAAAAAGCAAAATGGCAAAAGCAGAAAGCGAAAGCAAAAAGCGAAAAAAAAAGAAAAGATTGGCGGTCAGCCTGACTATTTTCTCACTGGCTTGTCGGCCCATTTCTTTTCAGCTGCCGTTGGCCGCCCTTCAATTCGGTGCCTGACTTGGGTTGCATCGAGCCGCCAGGTCCCAAGGGGAAAAACTTCGCTGATGATCTCATCTCTCTTTTTCTGCTTCGTTTTTCTTCTTTTTCCTGTTTCCTTTTTTCAGATTATAATAATAATAATAATTCTCTTTTTTTTTCCAAATTGATGTACGGAGTACTCCGTACAGAGTACGTAAAATATGAACCCCCCGTTTTCAAAAACTTGTCAGTTGAGGGTAAAATCCTTCAAGACGAGCTTGCAAAGTTCAATGATTTCTTCCAACTTCCTCCATCCAGCCCTCTCTCATCCTAAATCTCTCACCATGCCACAGGATCCGCTATCCAAGCGCCGTGATCCGGTTGTGCACAAACCCCGACCTCCTTCTCATCCACTCCCCCCACCTTTCGCCCTGGCGTTTCTCAGTTGCCAGAAAACCGGTAATCTAAAACAATTATCAGCCATCCAAAGCATATAAACCGACAGATCTATGCATTATCTTGTCTTCTTCAGATCAATCAAATCTCTCCATTTTTCTCCAAGCACACAGGGACCAACAGCGATCAGCCATGTATGCATGCCCGGTCAAAGATGTTGGCGTGTTTGACAAATGACGCCCAGAAACCTGCTCATCCATCCATTGTTTCCAGTAGAGCATATGCCGAAATAAGACCCCTGGTCGACAAATCCAAACACTCAAATCAAAATGGGCGCACTCCATGCAGGCTGTCCGGCCCCCCCCCTTCATCTGCCTTCCTGCAGGTGGCGCCCGCCAGGACCACCAACCACCACCACCATCACCATCACCGATCAATCGCCGTTGTGCCCCGCGTGCGTTCGCTGAGGCGGTCGATGCCATGATGCCCGTTTTTTTTTTCCTCAGCATGCTCATGTAATCGGCGTTTACCCCCATCGGGACATCGCGCGTTTCAAGCCCTCAAAAACATCATCACCAAAACATCCAGGAATCTTCCAATGGTTCGAACTATATCATCTTTATTATAAATCATGTACCATTCATTTATTCTCCTGAACACCAGGAAAGACATCTAGCAAAAGCAAAAAAAAAAAAAAAAAAAAAAAAAGGGGACCCTCTAAGATACATTCATTTCCAAGACATTTCCAGTGCATCAGATCATGTATGCCGCCCAAAACCAAAATTACAAACAGAACAAGAAAAGCAGAACCAAAGAAAACAAAAGAAAAAAAAGAAAAGAAAAGAAAACAGGGAGAGAAATGACGTGATAGGAAACCCATTCACCCAAAGATCCTGGTCTCCCGCATTGAGAGTATTTCCAACGCCGAACCGGGGGGTTGGAGGAAAACAGAACCCGACAAAGATATTGATACCTCCGAAAAGAAATGGTTTTTGAACCAGGCGCCCAGCAGCCGACCGACAGAAGACGAAGGGACATCACGGCATTCATTAATAAAAAAAAAGGAGCGCAAAACAAAACAAACAAAATAAAAAGCGACTCGGAAAAGGGGGAATATTAAACAAAGGAGGATGCATGGTTTGAAGGGGGAGGCCAAAAAGCCAAAAGAGAGAGGGAAAAAAAAAAAACAAAGACGACGGGTTGTGATCTTAGAACCAGTCTCCGTGGTCTCTCATCGCCTCAGCAACCTTAATGAAACCGGCAATATTGCTACCGATGACCAAGGATGGAAGCTGGCCCTCGCTCAGCGCGGTGTAGGTTTCGGAAGTCCTGACACCGGTTTCGAAGCACACCTTCATGATGTTCTTCAGTTTCTGGTCGACCTCCTCGGCGGTCCAGGTTAGCCGCTGCGAGTTCTGGGCCATCTCGAGACCGCTGACGGCGACACCACCGGCGTTGGCGGCCTTTCCGGGGGCGTACCACACGGCGCCGCCTTTCTTGTGCAGTTGGCGGTGGGCTTCGAAGTGCTCGATGGCGGCGAGCGTGCAGCCCATGTTGGAACCTTCGGCGATGTACTTGCATCCGCTCTGGATCAGCCCCAGAGCTTCGGGTCCAGACACTTCGTTCTGGGTGGCGCATGGGAGGGCCACATCCACTTGGCCGACGTGCAACCAGGGCCGGGCTCCTTCGATGTACACGCATCGGTCCTTGAAGTGCGGGGCGTCGGCAAGGGCGGAAAGCTGCTTACGCTGGTCTTTGAGTTGCTGGATCTCATAGATCTCTTGG
Organism: Coccidioides immitis RS; assembly: GCF_000149335.2. Lineage (NCBI taxonomy): Eukaryota > Fungi > Ascomycota > Eurotiomycetes > Onygenales > Onygenaceae > Coccidioides > Coccidioides immitis. Next base: position 2,949,406 of record NW_004504312.1, on the reverse strand, counting down.
GGAGTGATGGAATCGCCTTCGTTCCGGATGACGAGAGCACCCTTGCTGTCTGAGAGAGAGATCACGGTTCCACCGAACTCGATGACCTTGAGGGCGGCGTACTGCGCGACGTTTCCGGAGCCGGAGATGGCCACACGCTTTCCCTTGAACGATTCCTGGCCGTTGGTGGCATATTCGATCATGTGTTGCACATACTATTTTAGTCCTTTTGATGAGCAATCTGATCCTCTCTTTGCATTTTTTTTTTTTTTTCCCTCGAAGCGCTAATTGGGAGTCCTAAGGGCGGGAAAGAAAAACTCACATAAACGAGACCATAACCGGTGGCCTCGGGGCGGATCAGGGAACCACCCCAGCTAAGACCTTTTCCGGTCAAGACACCCTCCCAGATGTGTCTCTGTCTCTTGTAGGCACCGAACAGGAAGCCGATCTCTCGGCCACCGACACCGATATCACCGGCCGGAACGTCGATGTCGGCGCCAATGTGCTTGCTCAGCTCCATCATGAAAGCACTGCAAAATTTCCGGATCTCGTTGTCGGACTTTCCCTTGGGGTCAAAGTCGGCGCCACCTTTACCACCGCCCATGTTCACTGCGATCAACCAAATGTCAGCCCCGGCCATGGCGTGTTTGTTGAAGGTGGACGGGAGGGGAGGAGAGGGTAGGGAAAGGAAAGGAAATGAAGTGAAGGGTTCTTCATGGGACATACATCCGGTGAGTGCGTTCTTAAAGATCTGCTCGAAACCAAGGAATTTGAGGATGGACATGTTCACGGTGGGATGGAAGCGGAGACCACCCTTATACGGACCCAACGCAGAGTTGAACTGAACCCGGTAGCCCCGATTGACCTCGAGCTGTTGTTCCCACCCCCCCAAAAAAAAAGGGAAATTGATTAGAGACTTGCGTGACTACAAGACATGACCGGATGAATTTCTCCGGCTGGCAGGACTGATTCTCACCTCTCCCTTGTCATTTTCCCAGGTGACGCGGAATTGGATGGTACGCTCGGGGATGGAAGCGACCTGGAGGGCCTTGCGGTACTCTGGGTGCTTTTCGAACAAGGTGGAGTTTTCGAGGGAGAAGGCCAATTCTGCGCAGAGGTACGGTCAGCCTGCTGGGTATTGATCGCTTTTGCCATTTGTCTTTTTCTTTCTTTCTTTTTTTTCCCCTCCTGCCTTCTCCTCCCTCCCAATTGGTGTCTGGCATTTGATGGTGTGCGGTTTGAGAGCGAGGAACTGGAAGAAGGAGAGAAAAACAGGAAGCAAGAGAGTGTGTGGGAGACAAACCTTTGTAGGCCTGCTCGAACTCCGGCTCGATCGGAAGATGGGACATGTCTGCTATTTTGTTCGTGTATAGGTTATACGTCGGCGTGTGTATTGATTGTGTGTGCCTCAAAAAGACTGAGGAAAATTGTAAGGAGGAAAGATTGATTTATTCCCAGGGAGCTCCGGACCTTTCTGGCAGGGAACGAGAGATGATCTCAGAGATGGGGAAAAACAAGCTTTGGTGCGTGTGCAGATCTGGGTTGGCTTCTTTTCTTTCCCGCCGACCTTTGGGACGAAAGGAATTGAGTTAAGATGAGAGAAAAATAAGGAGTGAACAGAGGCGGGAACAACGAGAAGAAGAAGTAGAAGTAGAAGAAGAAGAAGAGGAAGAAGAAGAAGAAGAAGAGGAGGAGAGGAGAGCAGGAGTACTTTAATTATTTGTCAAGCAGAAGTATCCAGCGAGTCCGGTGGCCATCGATTATCTATCTCTCTGTTTGAGGATTTCATTATGTACTACGACGAGGTCAGGCAGCTAAAACCAGGTAGAATTTTACCCTCAAAAAGAGACACACACACACACAGACTAGATCTCGAGATCCAATTTTACGGTTATCGTGGCCCATCCCCACCCCTCATCTTTTCTTTTTCCTTTCTTTTTTTTTTTTTTTCCTTGGTCTTCCCTTTTTTTCCCGATTGCCGTGTCGCAGCCAGCGACCGGGGGGGGCGCGTTTTAACTTCACGGCACATGCTTCTCGGAATATTCTTTCGAGGCTGTTTAAAAACCTTGATATTTTCTTTTCCCCCCCCCCTTCTTCTATTTTCTGTCTCTCTCTTTTTTTCTCTCTGTCTGTCTGATCTCTCTCTTCTTGTCTACATGTTTGCTTTTTACTCACTTTTTGCTTTCTTTGCTTTCTTATTTTCTTTTCTTGTTCTTTTCTTGTTCTTTTTTGGTTTTCCTTATCAGCGGAGCGGATTAGAATTGCCTATCTATGCGGCCAACTGTCCCGGTGGAAGCTTAATTTAGCCTATGTGGGGTGGGGGGGTGTAAGAGGGAAAAAAAGGGAAAAAAAGAAAGAAAAAAAAAGCAAAAAAAAGGAATTAAGAATCAAGGCATGCAGTGGGACGGGGATGGGGGCGCCGGTGGTGGCGGCAGACAGGGAGAGCGAGAAACGGGGTGGTTGAAGCTCGACAGAAATTAAAAAGATACAATTCAACGTGACACAACGGTTTTGGAGGTCTCAAATGGTGTGGCCGTTGGATGGAGTTTCTTAATTCTTTTTCTTTTTCTTTTTTTTCTTTTCATTTTCTTTTCTTTTTCCTTTGGCTTCTTCTTCTTCCTCTTCTTCCTCTTCTTCTCGTGTTGTTTTCTTGTCTGTCGCGTGCCGTGCTGGAAGAGTGCATGACGTAATGGGGCGTGTCGCTGTCTGAAATCTCTTGTGAAGCTGTATACTCCGTACTTTGTACTCCGTATATCAGCCCTGCTTAAGATCTGATATATACTCTAGTAATGATCTACAGGCATCAATCCTTGATCCATCTCTACTCGTAGCTAGATATTCGTCTTCATCATCATCATCATCGTCTTTCGTCTCCATCTCTCATTGCCTTGCCGGTTTGGAGAGGCAGAGATAGATAGATAGAGAGAGAGAGAGAGAGAGACAAGATCGCCGCACGGACCAGCAACCAGTTAGTTACAGTTTAAAAGATGACGAGATGCAATTGACTAAAGTGCGATCCGATCACGGAACCTTATCCGGCCCTTGTCTGCCCTACCGCCGACCTTAACTTACTCAATCGCATTATTATGTCGAGAGAGATAACGGCTTGTCTCCGTCAAACAACACACATACCGACTACACCCACTCACTCACTCACACTCACACACTCGGTAACCCGGCTTCGTCCCCGGCGTCGCCTTGCCCGCTCATGGGTGGGCCCTACGCCATCCAAGCCTTTGATGAACCTTTTTTGCCTTCCTTTCATTTCTTCTATATACCGATCGGGGATGATCGGAGACAACCGCGTCAATTATCGTGCCCGGATCGGCATGCGATGCTGAAGCTGTGGCAGTGTGGAAGAGAGAGAGAGGGATGGCAACATTGCTTCTATCGAAGTAGAGCAGCCGTGACCTTTTCTTTTTTTTTTATTTTTATTTTTATTTTTTTTTTAATTCCTTTGGCCTGAGAAAACATATCTGTCTGTTCCATGGAGATACCCCCTCGGCTTATTTCCCAGCAATCAGACTGTGATGCCAAAAAGTGCCCATCTACTTGTCTACATCTGCCTCGCGGCATTTACCATCTGACAACGCCTATACGTGCTGCTGTAATAGACACACACGACCCATTCCGAAATCTCCCTTGTTGCCCCCGCCCCCCGCCACGCAGAAATATGACGCGGGCCACAAGAGACTGGAGGCCCAAGTCTTTTTTCTCCCCTTTTTTCTTCCGCTTGGGACGACTTTCCCGTCCGCTTAAAAAAAGCTTAATCGCCGATAACACTCCGTACAAGCTTTTTCTTTTTCCCTTCTTTTCCTTCCTCGCCCACTCTCTCCCGTCTAGCAGGTAACCCGGTCAAGGCTGCTCGTACCGTCCTGACAATCCGAAGATCTCATCCGGCTGTTTCCATGGTAGCCTGGGAGGGGGTGCGGGTTTTCTACTGCCTATCAAAAAGTTGTTGTTATTAACAACGTCTCCCCCAACGTATACTCTCCATACGGTAGTAGAAGAAGGGGGCAGTATCGGGATGTGCTGCCCAATGAAGGATGTTCACATTTGGGATGATGAGATTTCCTAACCAGGATATACATAGTCACCCTATATTCTGTTTTTATGCCGCGGGACATCCTGGGCAGATATCAACTTCTCTCCCCTTCCCCCTTCCCCTGTTATTAACATACACATGGTACAAACGAACTACTCATCCCAGTGACCTGGAGCTTGGATTTTAAGCATATCCTCCAACCCAACTTTAAAAGGTACACCTGATCACAAGCTAGGACTTGGGACTCTGGCCCAACCCAAACCTTTCACACCACCGAACTCATGGACCTCCTGCATGTGTTGGTAACATGTCCGATAGGCAAAACCTCTGCAGAGGGACCCCCCGGTGCAGATCGAACACCGGCTTCGTATGTGTATGAAAAGAAAGACGGCCAACTTCTCTCTCAAGTTTATGGAGCTGGGGGAATTCATCCTATTGGCCTCCCTCCTCTAAGCCTTGCTTCTATAATCCCTGGCGGTGTCTCCGCACCCTGCCTTGCCCGCCTGATCCCTACAGTCTTCGACGATTTAGTTATAACACCTCTAGAATGCCTTTTCTAGAACCGAGTCGAGCCGCACCCCTGCGGTTCTTGATCACATGAAAAATCTTGACAAAGGGAAAAAACTAATAGATAATCGATATATATACAGAACCCAGGCACTACTATACCTTGTTATGTACTCCGTAGAGTTAGCCTTTCATACAACGTAAATGATGCTGTTGAAATTGTTGAGCTCTCTCTCTCTCTCTCTCTCTCTCTTTCTGCTTGGTTTGTTTACAGACTTTATGAGTCCCTCGCTTTCGTTACACGTTAGACTTTTCTTTTTTCCCCTTTAATCCTCTACGGTCTTTACTTTCCTACAAAAGCTCCCTGAATGCTGCTTTTGCTCTTCTGTTGCTTCTCCGGTTTCCTATTTAGCCCCAGGTTGTGCTTTCGTTCAACCCTGGAGAAAAGAACTCAGCTTGAGTAGGCTTCTCAGAATTCAAAAGTAGCTCCCCCCCAAAAAACAAAAAAAAAAAAAAAAAAGAGTTTAATGGAAATCGAGGACGACATTGGCCTTAAATATGTTCAGGGAAAGAAATCCTGAGTTAGCCACTATGAATATCCGCCAGTTCGCAAGGTTTGGAATGGTTAATTTTTTCGGCTCTGGAACGGACTCTAACATCCACAACACCAGGATAGTTAGGTTTTTAGTTGCAATGACTTAAAGGAACTGCCGTTCTATCTTCACTTATACGGCCTCGTAACTCTCTTTAGCATACGGTGGTCCAACTTGTCGTGGACTCGAAATATGATTATATGCTTCCTCCTGGGTATAATATACATAACAGGACGACACGCTACCACAACCAGCAGCCAAATGGCCCAAATTCCAAAGCTAATACAAAACACACGAAATCATCTAAGAAAAACTAAGTCACTGTGTCAAAACCTTCTCCCAATCCCCAAACGCCTTTGCAAACCCAACTTCCTCCTTTCTGGGATCGCATCCGAAACCGCCAAATGTTATACCGTCATTTCCATCACTCCCCGCATGGTCACCATCCACATATCCCAAACTCATGGTTGGCACCATACTAGGCCTACCGTGCGCGCACTGGAACGGAAACACGCATTTCGCCAGTGTGGATATTAATTCTTTGCATTCCTTCTTGCTCAGCTTGTCATTGAACATTATGGCCGAGCGGCACGCGCGGGAGTTTAGCAGGTCAATGATACCTCGGGGGCAGTGGGAGATGGAGTGAGGCCAGTGCGGAGCTGATGTAGGCTCTCCGCCACCCACCTCTTCAGCGGACGCGGACGCGGCCGAGGCGACTTTCGGCTTTGAAGTCGTTTTATCATCCTTGCGTGCCCAAATTTCGGATCGAAGCAGATCAATGGCTAGTTTCGGCTCTGCTCTGCATCTTTCGAAAATGAGCGTCGGAAGAGTGGTTACCTCCACTGTTGCGTGCGGGAATGATTTGTCCCTGGATGTGGAGTAGCTACAGCCCCAAGAGGCGAAATAATCTGTTCGGGATTCAAATAATCGTGCCTCCTCAGACGATACTTTGAACAGGATCGGCTCCGGGAGGGGAGTAGTATCCACTGTATGAGAAGGTGACGAACCGCATAATTCGTCAAATAGCCGCTCCACGCGAATCCGTTCGTCTGCCGCGTGTTGGTCGACTAGGACCAAGATCCGCTGGAAACCTGATTTGTCACCCAGCGATTCGATCATCCTCAGCAATATGAACTTATTATCCACCTGGGCCACGATTTGTGCATTTGTAAGACCGGATTTTGTTAATCGACCAGTGAATGATGAGGAACACGCATTTTCGAAATCTGCAGCGATAGGTAATACCCCGGAAAGCCTCGTATTTTCTTGCTCTAGTTGGTTTGGGGTAGCAGGCCTTATTGATGGTATTGGGCGTTCGAACGGACCAAAAACAGGATTTTTCCATTTTTGAAGGACACTGTCAATCCACGGCGTTGGCGAAGAAGGGCGCGATCCGTCCGCGCGATATGTTCTAGGCTGCCGGGAGGACAGGCTTATGGAACGAAACGGAATACGCTTGCTTCCGTTTGTAGGCAGTGTTTGGCCGGTGCGCTCGTTGATATTCAGGGCCTCTTTAGTTAAAGGGTCCGTCCATTGAATGATATTGTCTCTAGGACCTTGTTGAAGGCTATCAGCCTCTCCATCTATAGAGAACGGGGCCTGTTCCTCTGATTGTATCTTTGGAGTGGCACAAGTTGGTGATCTGCTGGAGGGTCGAGACTGCATGGATACCGGAGCCGACAAAGAGGACAAGGGACGAAGGCCCTCTTGTACTTCGTTTTCGGGTCTTCGGTTTAGGGTCTCAGTCGGTATTCTCCTTTCCTGTGCTAGTTCGGAGCGTATTTGTTCTTGAATATTTTTGTTGCTTCCAACCTTAACTCTAGTCCAATTTGTAAAATCACCTTTGGGGTAACCTGGAGAAGCTATAGAGCTACCAGCATAGTTTGGTAATTTAACTCGAGAATTCAAAAACTCCTCGTGAACGGATGGAATAGGCTCGGCGACGACAGAACAAGAAGAAGAAGGGATAACAGCACAGCTCCTAGGCCTTTTACCGAGCCTCTCTTCTACGGTGGCCAAGGCAGATAAGTCCCGTGTTCTCTTCTCACCTCTGAGATTCCGCGGTCGCGAAAAATGATACTGTTCGAGAAACTGTCGAATCATCGCAACAAGGACGTTGAGGATCCCTTCAAGAGATTTTTCGGAAGATAATGGCCCGTTTTGCTCGCCAGTCAAGGTGTCCTGTCCCGTTAGATTTATTCGGATGTAAAACACTGGCCACCTGTTTACGCCTTTTGCCCGCGCTTTATGCCGTTTCTCAACCGGTGTATCCCTTCCACGTTGACTGTCTTTCAGATTCAGCCCCCGAAGCTCCTCAGCAATCTCTGGCGTACTGCTGTCCTCTGAGCCAAAGCTAGAAGCTGCAAATAGTCGATTGACCTCATCATACAGAACGTTCGCATTAAATTGTTGATTTAGTGGGTTAATCCCAAACGATATGAATTGCGCCTGCTTGGTAGGACTCGGTGTAAGAGATATGGCAGACTGAACGAAGATACCGGAAGCTCGAGCTGACGCCGTAACCCAAGACGCGGGATCTGTGGAGGTAATATAGCCGGCTTGAGAGAGGACGGAGCGTATCTGAGCAAGATCAATAGCGGGGTCACCGAGGTAACTCGTTGGCTGTCTCAAATTTCCCGGCCTTTCTTTTCGGCCCCGAAGGATCAGCTTTCGAGATCTTGCGACGTCTTCAAGGATGACCTTTGGCCATTTTGTAGACGCGATCAGCAATCCGGTCAATAGCCTCTTCAGGTCGTCCCACTCCCTATCGATCTCTTCGTCTTTTTGGAGCGTCAGGGCGCGATGTTTCACCCGAACAGGGAGGTTCCCGAACAGATTAGTCACCGTGACCTTGGTACCGTGTTCAGAAGCGAACTCATGATGTGGCGGAGCTGGACAAAGCCTAGAGATCGTCGTTGAGTGGTGATATGTCACGGAGTTTGTCGAGGAATCGGGACCATGACGAGAGGTGACCGTGAGCAATGCAAGCGACGCCAGCGACGGAAGGAAAACACCCTTGCAACCGTATACTTCTCGTAAAGAATTAAGTTTTGACGTATCTGCTCGCATACACAGGCACCAAGGGTCAGCTTCGAATCGTAGCTCGAGATGTCAAGGATATTACATACGATGGAGCTTGCCGAGACCTCCTCCTTCCTCGAACTCAGAGGCCGGTATGCCCTCCCCGTCGTCTTCGACCGCGCAGCCGCCTTTTTGGAAGTCCACGGTTATGGCTACTGTCTGAGCATCCGCGTCCAGTGAATTCTTGACTAATCCCAAGATAGCGCTATTTAAGCTGGTGATGGAAGTGGACGACTCAATCTGGGCCGCAACCTTGGGGGGCAGGGGGAGAATAGAGGGAGTCCGAGACGCCATTGTGATGCCGTGACTGTCAAGAGCTCAGGTGCTATCGAGTCGCTAGGGTTTTACTTGGTGGTCCATCGGATCGAGCTATCTAAATGCAATTGAGACGGCGCCCGCATTCAGCCTTGTCATTTGGGCTGGATTGCCCTGGAGGCCGGGGGCACACTCAAGTACAACAGACAGTCTCTCGGGTCTCGCAAGTAGTGGCGAACCATTCCATCCAGGCAGCATTGCTTTTCTCATCTCATTCTGCCCTGACTCTCAGCCACCAATACGATCTCGGGCTCTTTGACGGGAATGCTGGGGGGTAAACCAGCTCCAAACCGCGTTTATTCCCGGGGTCTCCAGGCTCCGGGCCCGGCAACGGCGGGAACAGTGAATGTGTCAAGCCACACAGGAAGATGGTCACTTTCTCTCTAGCGAATGAAGACCTCACGCCCGGACAAGCTCGCGGTCAACCGTCGACGCCAGCGCGGATGATCGCAGCGAGTTGCTGATCTCCGCTGCCTGGCGAGTCGAGAAAGACCTGGCCTGGCCCTAGGAGGTTACGTAAGCGGGGCCGATTGGGCCGCCGGGCGTGCGCATCGACATCATCGTCGTCACCATCGATCCGCCGTGCAAAAGGGTGTGCTGGCGTGGCTGTCCCGTGCTTGTGAGCCGAGCGGACGTCTGTGGTTGCTGCTGCTGCAAGACGGGACTAAATTTGACGGAGGAAAACCTCAGGGAATCTGCTGCTGATTGCTCGACGCGGCCTCCCGCTCTCTACAGTTTCAAGACGGCCCGGCGGCACTAACTAGCGCTCAGCATCGGTTTGGTCTGGGATCAGGCCGACATTTAATTTATGACCTTGTCTTTGGCTGAAACGCGGCCGTTATCCCTGCACCGAAGACCGACCAGCCGTGGATCTGTCCTTTCAGTCGTCTTTCTTCCGCTTTGCATTTCCTAGACAGTTACCGCTCAAAGAGTGAAATTCGATGACCAAAATGGCGACTACGGAGGCGCCCTCAAGACCTCACGGTGTGTCCAGCCTTGTGGACGATGCCGCTTCAGATTGGGGGTGGAACCCAGAGGATGCTAACCCTATTTGCTAGACCGTCATGGCCGCCGCCGCCCTTTCGCAAACTGGATGAAGCGCCTCGCAAACCTCAAAAACTTATCCTCTTCAGACTCACCTGCCAACTCTTCAAGCCACAAGCATCGGAACAGCACGGCGACAACGAAGAGCAAAAAATCCGCTAGAAATAATCCCTATCCCTTATCGGGAACCGTCTACTCGCCAGGCGTAGAGCGTGCTAACAGACATCTCTCGTTCACGGAACCGGCAAATAGCTTGCATAGAAGCGAATTCTCCCGTTCGGAGTCTTACATCGAAGGCAATGATAATCCATCTCCTGTGGCTGGCCGGAAATCTGCCGCGCCAACGCTATCCACGAACGGTGATACCGTGATGTCAGAAATTTATTCGAAGGCGGGAACCTCAGCGACCGTTGGAGGAGGCAGAAGTTGCCGCGGTGGCGGAGAGGGGAGCACTTTCTCATCGCCTGCTCCATCCGTGCGATCTCTCACCACTACGCTCACAACGGTACAATCGGGCGCTCCAAATCACTACATCACCGGTGGTGCCCATCCTACGGGCCATGGAGGGAGCCAGCAGACCGTTCAATTTACGCATCAATTCCCAACGACGCCTGTATCCGCCATCCCCCCCCATGTCACCCCGCATCCGACAACGTACATGACTGCCACCGCAAACAATCTTCTTACGGACAACGCCTCCGTGCTCACACTCGCGTCTTCGTCCAAGCGCCGCCGCCGAAACTCTCTAGACACGAACGCATCAATCCGTGCCCTTGCACCGTCATCTATCTTCAGTGGTAGTCGCGAGAGCTTGCCTCTCAGTGTTCTCAGCGGGAATATGGGAAGTATCAACGCCACACAAGGCGGCGGAGGGGAGCTAGCAACTGGCACACTGGGTCGAGGCGGAATGGCAAGCGGCGAACGCGCTAGCGTCTACTCGGCCTCGGGCGTTGGGATCGCGGATAGGAGCAGTATACGTAGTGGACTGCAGTCCCATCATGCGCGAAACGATAGTGCCACCGGCAGTATAAGTGGCATTACAGCGAACTCTTATCTTCCAAATGGCCCCGGTAGAATCAGCCGTCGGAGCTCGGGATGGGGAGAGATACCCGGCTCCGAGGATAGTGAACATGACCAGGAAGAAGACGCCAAGGACGACTCGGACAAGATTGAAGGTGGGGACGGTAAGGGACAAGACAAATCCAACTGATTCTTTGATATGATATGATGGTGATTCCCTGTTTTCTTATACTGGATGGTTTTGGTGGATTCCTGGGATCTGGGGCTATTGGTTAATGTTTATTGGGTGCATATGCGCGATACGTTGATACGGGTTCTAATTACTATTTCATTTGCCGTTTACGGGCTAATCTGATGCGTCTGTACATACATGCCTCAGCTAACTACCTACTCCTACGCACCCTGGTGGCTTACTGTAGATTTGACATCGCACTTCCGACTGATTGGTCTCTGGATCACACATCACACATACAGGATGGACGCTTTTTTGCCTTGCCAGGGAACCCAGTAATCTTCAACACCCCGCGAGAATGGCATTTAATCTAGGCGAAGCACCGTTTTTAGAGTTCGATTTCCCCGCAGGAGAAATATATAGCCACAAGTTTCCCCACACTCCGGGGGGATTGTTTCCGTTCCTCGACTCCGGGGACGATGGGGACAAGCAACATAGTTCATTCAGGTTCATTCGCCCGAGTGCTAAGACAAAGTTGTGGTGATGGAGCAGCTCAAAATGGCACTCAATGTCCATACCCGATGCTGGAAGGAGTCGAAATATCCTTTTGGTTATCCCGGTTGATCGAGAACCAAAATGGCAGAAATCCGCATCAATAACGAAATACTTGCGACGGTCAAGGATAAAGTTGTCGTACTTACCGGTGGGTCCTTGGAGTGACTACTCTTACGCATCTGACGCTCATCTTCTTTACCAGGCGGCGGAAATGGCATTGGTGCCGCGACTGTCACCAACCTTTTCCACGCTGGCGCTCATGTTTTCTACTGTGACTGGGACGAAAAGCATGGTATCGAGCTTGATAGGTCATTGAGATCCGGTGCGCAGTCGGGAAGCGGTTCGTCAACGTTTATGAAGGCGAACGTTACCGACTACGGAGCGCAGTTGGCGCTGTTTGACGCTGCGTTTGACAAACATGGAAGAATAGATATGGCCATTTATTGCGCAGGGATTACGGACCCAAGAGGATGGCTGGATGTTAAGGAGTTGGATTTGAAAAGCGTGAGGAAGGTAAGCTTGGGGAATACGTCTCCTCCTTGTCGAACCTTTTTTCCTCGGCATCTCACGCCTCTTTTTGTGCACAGGTTCCCCAACAGCTGATCAATGTCCTCGACGTTAATCTTACCGGCTGTCTTTACTTCTCCCGCATAGCGCTTGCGTATTTGAAAGAGGACGCCGCAATCACCCCGGAAAGTTCCAAGTCTCTGACTTTCATATCCTCCGTAGCGGGATTCAAAGAGACTCCGGGGGTGATCGCCTACTCTGCCAGCAAGCACGGCATCATTGGCCTGATGCGCTCCCTTCGTATGACGAGTGTCTCGGAATTTAATGTCCGAGTGAATGCAATTTGCCCCTGGGCGACGGACACCCAGATCTTCAAAGGTCTAACCGATTCTTGGAGGAATAATAACCTACCGTTCAACACCCCTGCGGACGTTGCACGTTTAATTCAACACGTGGCTGCAGACCCGGAGCTCCACGGCAAAGCGGTCTTTGTAGGTGGGGGAAAAGGGTTTGATATTGAGGAGGGTATTAATCGACTTGAACCAGAGTGGCTAGGGGAGCAGCAAGCGCGAGAGCTCAACAGAGGACAGCTGACGCTGGGAAAGGTATGCCATGCTTGTCCGGTTTTCTCTTGGTTCAACTATTAACTGTTGTTGATCGAACAGGGAACCGGCTGGCTCAATAATGAATAGAAAGTCAAAGATCATCAAAATGCATCAATTCTCTTCGGCTCGACGCTGCGGTTGGCGATCTGGAGGCTTACATAAAGGTTATTCGACGAAAGCGGAAATTAGGGCTGAAAATATAGTTAGATAAGATAAGGGCTCACCAATCACGTGAAGAGCTTAAAAATTACAATTTTCCGGGGTTGATTGGCCAATCAGGTTGCGAGGTTTATTTTTCTGTGAGCAGCGAGTCATCGAGCGCTGGCAGTGAAGGGAACCGGGCGCTCAAATGTATATTTGTATATTTTCCCTCTTTTTCAACTTTTTCCTATGCTAGTCTCCCTATATCTTATGTCTCTATGAGGGGAGGATCTATACTTGTCCGTTTTAATTAAAATTAAAGCAATTGACTCCGTGATGGCGTTCACAATCAAAGTCCCCTGCTCTTCGGCCAACATCGGCCCCGGTTTTGATGTAATCGGTAAACCACCCCCAAGACATCCATTTACCCCCCGAGCGCTTTCAGTTGCATGGAAAGATTTGACAGGGAGTATGCTGCTAATAACCAAGCCTAGGCCTTGCGCTATCAATCTATCTTGAACTTCACGTCAGCACCACCACCAGCCCCTCCTCCGACAAACCCAAATTAAACTGCGCCATCACATATGAAGGCGAGGGCGCGGACGAAGTTAGCCTTGACCCTGAAGTTAACCTAATCACTCGTGTTGCATTATATGTTCTCCGGTGCCATAATAGCCATGGCTTCCCTATCCAGACGCATGTTCATATTAAAAACCCGATTCCGCTAGGTCGAGGGCTAGGATCAAGCGGCGCAGCGGTGACCGCTGGGGTAGTGCTGGGAAATGAGGTCGGAAAACTTGGTCTGGATAAGGCGAGAATGCTGGATTATTGTTTGATGATAGGTAGGCTTGCAGGCCTTTCAATTTGCCGGCTCAATGGGAGACTGATCCTTTATGACGGGTGTTGGAATGATGGAAAAAAAAAAAAAAAATTGTTTCATAGTATGCTAATTCCGATATTGACTGATAGAACGCCATCCCGATAACGTCGCCGCAGCTCTCTACGGAGGTTTCGTGGGCACGTACCTCCGCGAACTAAAACCCGAAGATCTGGCCTGGAAAGAGATCCCGCTTAGTGAAGTCCTCCCGGCGCCAGCGGGAGGAATAGATACGGGGATCAAGCCGCCAGAACCGCCCGTCGGAATAGGCCATTATAAGAAATTTCCATGGGCAAAGCAAATCAAAGCCATTGCGATCATTCCCGATTTCGAGCTTCCTACCGCAAAGGCTAGAGAAGTCTTGCCAGAAACATACTCCAGAGCCGATGTGGTATGTCATCCCTGGCCTATGCAACAAGTCCAATCTCCTGTTTCCAGCCCGTCAGCTATCTAACCCGTCTTTTGCCTTATTCTAGATCTATAACCTCCAGCGCGCCACCCTCCTTCCATCCGCTCTCAGCCAAGAGCCCCTCGACCCGGATATGATCTACCTCGCCATGCAAGACAAAGTCCACCAACCCTACCGCAAACATCTAGTCCCAGGGCTCACGGAAATCTTACAATCTATGAATCCCAGCACCCAACCTGGCCTGCTAGGGATCTGTCTCTCAGGAGCGGGACCCACGATTCTTGCACTAGCCACGGAAAACTTCACGGAGATCGCAAACAGGATCCTGGGCGTGTTTAAGGAGAACGGGATTACATGTCAATGGAAGGTGTTGGAGCCAGCAGAGGACGGTGCGACTGTGGTCAGAGAAGACTAGGTAGATAATACGAGTGTTCCGGGCAATGGAGAGAAGGATGAGGCATACTATGGAACACTCGAGAAACGATTTATTGTATATTTTAGTTCCGGGGTTCAATCGTTCTGGTACCCGATTTTTTAGGATGAATATAGAGTGTAATAGATGGCGTGAAAGAGAATGATCGATACGTAGACCTTTAACATTCTTGCGAAATGAAGCGTCGAAATGCATTCCAATACCCATACAATCTAGGGCGGCGCTTGGAGGCCGGTTAACCAGACCAACATCCTCATATATGTCACCATAGCTTTCCCGACCCGAATTCAACCTTATGCTCCTGCAAAACCATCACCCGTAAATTCAAATGATATCGTACATCTAGTTCAAAGCATATCTTCCATATCTAAATCGATAAACTCCGGATTTCCCATGTCCATCAAGGAGAAAACGTCGTTCATACCCGTCCCTATCCCGACACCAGCATCCCCACCAACTCCATTTCCAAGTAGCCCTGCTCCTGCAGCTGCCTCTGCTCCAGCAGTACCGTTCGGATCTGCCACAACAGCTGAAGCGGCGGCATCAAGCATAGCATCGAGATTTCCGGGTGTATTTCCAGTGGGGGCGACGACTCCTTGATTGGATTGGTCTGCATCTGGCTGCTGTTGCTGGTGTTGTTCACGCTGTTCATCATCGCCACCAACTGCTTCAAGGTGGATACTGTCCATGATATTACCGACATCCACGTCTCCCGGTGCTATTTGCGGGATGGAACAAAGTGCCTCTACTCGACGATGAAGCCGGATTATTAGCTCTGCACGGTGTGGATCCGCCTCAATTAATTTTGACAAAGATTCTCGCTGTATACCAAGGGCATCACGAAGTGTCAGCATCCTACATCCAGGAAGAGGATATTTATCTTGATCCATCTGTCGGTATAATATCTGCTCTAATGTGAATGACTCGGCCATTGGAGCACAGATAAGTGTTGCTGCAATGTCGAAAGCTAAGTTACCACTTCCGGTTTCCGTTTGTAATTTAAGCTCGTCAATTAGTCCCTGGAGCACTCTTTCAGAACCAACATGTCCTATCCCGGCTAGCATCTGACGATGAGTGTAACTTGGAGGAGTCATGCTTATCTCTGGGTCTGTGCTCCATAAAACAAGTGACGAAAACGTGTTGCGAATACTGGTCACTAAGCCTCCACCAGCAGGGTTGGCTCTCCAACTATCTAGTTCAGTTTGATTGGTGGCGCCAGTTCGTCTAAATGAGTGATATTGTTCGAGGACGTCTAGGATCGGGCTGATATCCGTTCGAGATGGGTGGCGGGCCCGGGTATCTTTTAGTGTAGCTTCCAGTGTTCGCGAAGCGATGCATAACACAGTCCGGTGGATTTCTTGTGCTTCTCCAGATATAGAAGCGGGCTTTACAAGGCCATGGAGGATTTTGAGTGACGTTTCCAAATCGCTTTCGGACTCCCATATATGGTTTCCAAGCCAAGTGAGCGCCATCACCAACGCCGGAAGCAGGAAAGGTTCGAGAAGATCTATCCCGAATTAGTACAGATTTGCCGTTTCTCAGTTCCTGCTTAGAGATCAACTCACACTCAAATCCTCCCTTAAGTGTTTCGAATTCCATTTTCCCAGCTTCACAAGCCGTTAAGCTTTGGCTGAACAAAGTTGCAACCAGGAGATAGAACTCTTGTGGACTGCATGAGGACATCGACTCATCACTAATCCCTTCGGCGACAAATAACGCAGTGATCCATGCCCCTAGATTTTGATTTTGCTTTTCGGTTAGATCTTTAAGTTGCTGGCTCGAAGCACCAGTGTCAAGAAGCCGCAATATAAACGAGTCAGGTTTATTTATTCCCAAATCTAGCGGAGTCAAGTCATATTTGTATTTGAACGCAAGTACCAGGAGTAAGATACTGCCGAATTCATCATACACTAGCTGACTCTCGCCTGTTATGGCGATGTTAGAGAAAAGTATTAGGGAATTCAAATGGAGGTTAATCCTTACCTTGGTCTTCGTCCCACTTCCACGCATCCAGTAATGAACAGAGAGGCTGTAGAATAAAGGACGGGCTTTTGAACAAGAGAATAATATCTAAAGTTTGTGGCCGCCGTGACAGAGAGTTACAGATACTTTTCAAGGTCATTGTCTCCTTCCTCGAGCATAAGTTATGCATGACCTCAATTATAGCGTCAACTATTGCTCCGGCATTTCCTTCCATGGATTCAATTCCATTCAAAAGTTGCTCCGCTCGCTCAGGATTGTTGTTTATCTGGGCGATCAAAGTGTCCTTCATGAATTGGCCGCCGACTGGAAGGGTTTGCATGGGATTCTCTCCCAGTAGACGCTCGATGCTCGATTCGGGAATCAACTTATGCAAGGCGCAAGAGAATAGGAACTCCTGCCTGACGTCCGAAAGCACTGAATTTCCTTGCATAGAAAAGGTTTCAGAGAAAGATGGAAATGTATTCGGATCCACGCGGCTCAAAGCACGGGTGATGCAAACCTCCATAGGGATTTGTGACATGGATGAGGCAGACATATAAGCAAGAAACGGCGGCAGTTTGTTGACCAGAAATGCTCTGAAAAGAAACATCGTCTTGCTGGATTCATTTCGATACATTCCATTCGATAAGACATCAAACGCAGCGGTAATTAGCTCTTCGACCATTGAGATGTGGTCACCCTGGATCAAAAAGAAAAAAATATATCAATTGGTGCTCAGAAGATTTCCCGTCAAAAATGCTTACCCCGTAGCGGTTGTTTAGGTAGTTAAGAAACATGCTGTCATCGATCAATGGGCGTCCGGCAAGCTATACTGGATCAACAATTACTCGAGTCCGAAGAGATGTCGGGGCATACCAAAGCATTAATGTAAATATAGAGCCCGGCTCTTGAACTTGTCGTAGGAATGTCCACGACGTTGGATTCGAACTGCAATACTGCAACATTAACGTCGCCCATCATCGACTCTTCCAGTCCTTTGCTGCTATCGCTCGGATAAATGTTGAAGTCTTTCTGAATAGAATCCAACCTGTTTCTTAGCGGAAGAGAGTAACTGGCACAGATAGGTGTATATGACGAAAGAGCCTGTCCAAGACACTTCCGGTCTTCATTTATGGTCAGCAGGGAGAGAGGATTGGTCTTGAAGAATGTTCCAAAGCCTACCTTTTTTGGACAAAGAAGATAGGGCACTCACGCCCTTTTCAGTGCCTACTAAAGCAACCAGCAAAAGGCCAAGGCTTCCGAAAATACACGCCCCATCCTGATGGCCCAGTATATCTCCAGGCTGGTCGCTTTCCGGACCCTCACCCGACGGGCTCCAAGCAAGCAGGGTAGAGATCCAATCGGCAACGGCACAAAGGACATCGGTCGCGCCCCGGGTCGCTTTAGGTCCCTGACCCATAGTGATGGTAGCCATGACATTCTGTATTATCTTGTTATCCGTCATCAAAGTTGACGTTTTTTTCTTTCTTTTCACGCCCTTTCCGTTAGGCCCTGCCTTTGATACCGGATGTGAATCATCATATATCGTTGAAAATAACAAGAGTGTCTTTAGTATCTCAGGCAGACTAACGTAGCCCAGTTTTTGCAGTACCTCAACGTACAGCGGTATCAGCGGATCCCACATGAGGCCTGTGGCGGATCTCGCTTCCAGGACAATTCGAATCAGCGCCTTTTCCGAGATGGGATGTCGGCGCATCATGATTACTGAAAAGTCCCGGAATTCGGTAGAGATGATCCTGTGGGATATGCATTGTTCCAGAAGAAGGGCCCATTCAGGCCCTGATGCTTTGTCATCTGTAAGATAGGCCATCTCTCTACTGTTGGTGCATGGTAGATTGCTCCCAGCAAGAAATGTAGTCGGTAAATCCTTAAAACCGCGAATTACAAGTAACAATGACAAGATAACCCTAAATGAGATATTAACATAGACCCAGGTTATTCACTATAATATGCAAGCATTAAATGCAAATTGGCGTTTACCTTCTTCCTGTTTCCCTCAGAGCCTGGCCCAGATGTGTGTGTGGTTAGTGATGCTGGCGGTTGTTCCAGGCTGTGGCAATGAGACAGTGACGGAAAATGTTTGTTGCGGGGATGATGAAAAAACAAGAGCAAGAAGATGCTTGCCCAGTCTACCCTACAGAGAATGTACTCTGTACTCCATTAGGTAGAATAGTTATTACCGCGAGATGAGCTCATCGGTGCGTACAGATCAACTCCCAGTGAGCTGAGCCCATCCGACCGTGTGACTATGCAAAAGTTGACTCCAACCAAGCTGTACGGAGTACTCTGTAGCACAATGTAAGTTTCAAAACCAAACTTACAAAGTGACATTTGAAATGTATTTCTCCATTCCTAACCATCCTTATTTTCTCCGCATATTTACTGGTTGCCAACCAATAATATTACATGTAAATACCTATAATTTCATTTTGTCAGATAACTTTGCTTAGTCATATGGTTTGATGAGCTCAGCTCACAGTGAGTTGATCTGTATCCTAGTACGGAGTACTCCGTACTCTGTACTGCTACAGATGGATTAACTGGTCTGGCTTCAAGTGAGAGTTCCGGCTCCGGCTGTATGGCTGATTGCCATTCAAATACTAATATGACAGAACGGAATCTCCCTTGTTCCTACAAATTCAGGCTGCTCACCTACCACGGCATGATTCTCAATCTAATGTCCTTGTGCACTTTGGATACATCACCTCCAGAGCTTTATTTACTCCATCCACCCACACTCTTGTGAACTATTTCTCTTTTGGTGGTCTTTTTGGCTTTTCCACAGAAAATATGGGGGAGAAACACACAAAAAGTAATGAATACCCTCAGTCATCGCCAACTGACAATGTTCTTATTGAGAGGTTCGGGCTGCCAATGCCTATTGATGGCTTGAACGTGCCATCTGTTTCCCTCCAACCTAGGCCTTTCTGTCCTAGTCGGCCCCAGGCTACATCCAGCTTCCTCGACGTCTTCCCCTTTGAGCTTGTGGACATGGTCCTCTTCAACCTAGACTGCAAGTCTATGACTAGACTCTCTGCCACAAATTCAAAGTTTGAAGCATACGTTAAGGCCCTCACATTCTACAAGCGCATTGCAGAAGAGTGCCAAACCACGCTCTACGAGTTAAAGCACTGCGGCCTCTATGGCACTCTCCCCGTTAAAAGGATATTCGACCTTTTGCGAAACCCATACTGCTTCACCTGCGGCGACTTAAGCTCTTCAGTCTTGATCCCAGACATCCAACGTTGCTGCAGAAGCTGCATGGGGCGAAAGGCGGATATCACATCTATCAGAACCGAAACTGAAGTCGACGGGATTGATCTTGCGTATCAGCAGCTTATGGACGGCGCTCCCCCCTTTTTACAATCAAAGTGGACATGTGCCTGCCTCTCTATCATTCTGAACTTCTCACACAAACACAGTTCCAGCCCTTTATCGCCAAATTACGACTGGATGTGGCTGGCTTCTGTGCAGCTTCCCTTCCTGGATCCCGAGTCTGGAAAACTCGAATTGGGCAGACGCTGTATGGCTTGTGGATGGGCCGTTCGGCGTTTTGATGATGAAGGAAAACCCATTCCCTATTCTCAAGCTAGTGAACTGGGGCTCATAAAGGACGAGGAAAGGCGTGCAATGTTCCGCGTCTATTCGGTTGAAGGCCTCTTGAGGCATATTAGAAGCGGAGAATGTCCTCATGCTCCGCAATACGAGAAAACCATAGCGATAAAGTCTATACCCTATTACGCTCTGATGCAATGGTTGAATTGGATAATCGACGTTGAACACCCCAGCGAGTCGCACTCCAACTAGTTGTACTTTTATACTTTCTCTCGGGTTACCATGGTGGTCTATGGTCTTGTCAGTAGCTGTGGTTTATTCGAGAGCCTTGTTTAAAGCCGAGAGATCGATACAATACACCGTAGTGATGTATCATTGTTTTATATCTTTATCCTATGTAATGTGAGGGGAGGTCTTGGTGCATAAACCTGAACGAGGGACTCTTGGGGGAATAAAGGAGTTTAAGGACGAATGTTGCCCTCAATGGAGAGCGGTCTCAATTCGGGGAATATCCATGCCTGTCCCGGGTTCCTGCTGCTGCCATTCAGTGATATCAATATGACATCCTCCAATGCAGGTGCCTAGTATACAGTGCATCCCGATGTGTGTGCTCCAGCGCCATCCCACCACGGTCGACATCGAAGCAAATAAAACGAAGCGGAAATCCTAGAGTGTTTCCAACTTGAACGCTGCCTCCACAATCCATTCTTGTGGAGAAAAACTACACCTGATGAATGAAAGTAGGGTTAATATTAAAGAACAGGGTTCCCAATTTCCTTCAAGTCAACGAGGATATGAAAACAAAACTCTATGGTCTGCTTTGTTATTCAGACAAGCTTGATGCTTAGGAACTCCGCACCCCAACGGGTCAGAAGTATATCCGGCTTCAGTAGCTGCTTCAAGGATGCACAAAACTGTGAGACCAAGATTCTGGAGCTGAAGCCAGTGTCTCTAATCACAAGATCACCCACAACGACTTGGAGCGTCGCAATATTATGAATGTTGGGAGACCTCGAACAAACGGAAAGCTAGGTACTGTCTTCTTTGTATTTTTGGCACGGTCCGATTGTCAACCGAGCAGAAACTATCTAAATTACCCGCTTCGAAGACGATGGGATCAGCATCGTAGATAGTCGCAGGTGCGGGTGGATTGACCGGAATTGGAGCAGCCGCCTTCAACAATACGAGAGCGGATCGGAATCGTCCATCCCGGTTATTTGCTTGCGCAACTCATCGCGGATGCTAGCGAAGAGCCCGATTGAATTCGACTTAATTGCTACTATTCTCTGGCGGTTGATGGCGACAGAACATGGACTTGCGTTAGCTTTCTTATGCCATCGGCGGATATGTACTTATGAGATACAAATACTATTTGTTGTATGTCGATTCTTTCACCGCATTTCTCCAATCCGAATTTAAAATCTTCGTCCGTTTTCCTTTTTTCCTTTTTTTCTCCTTCTCCTTATATTATCACGTGTACTCCGTACGAAGTAGGTAGAAATGCGGGCAGAGCTTAGGCTAAGGTATTTTTGATGTATCATATTTTTGGAGAGCTGGAAGATCGGAACTCCGCAATCAGGACCTGCGTTTGAGGGCAGAGGGATCTCTCGGCATCAAAATCGGGACTGCGGCCGGCGGCCACGTTTGCTGCAGCGAAATCAACAAACGACCAACCAGATCATGTTTTCTGATGTATCTGCAGGTGCACTACCTCGCCACCAAGAACATCCTTCAACACACGATGAGAGGTACATGCACGGGTCTCGTAGCTGTCCTCGAAGCTGCTAACTGATAGCTATGTGGTCCACGTTGTGGAGAGCGATCGGCTATCGCTTAGATAGTTCGCTGCTGGTTTTCCAGAGCGTGTGATCTGCAGCGCAGCCTGGTTTAAGTACAGGAGTCGACCCAGTTTGCAGGATAAGATTCAAGTATCCTAGGAGCCGTTTGGAAAACAACGCCAAAAGAGCTTGGCAGCTTCAGATCAAATGTACCGTACTTTGCTTGATTGCTTGCCACCCTGCATGGTTTGTGCTCCGTAGAAGCGGGCCCATATCATAACACCCTAAATATGAGAATGTCCAGAATGATACCAAAAGGTGGTCGAGATCACCTGGCTGGTTCTATGTGTAGAAAGAAAAATTGAAACTTTTCAGCCGGATCGCAAAAATTAACACGGCGCTGTGGAATTAGGCCGACAGTTTGCAGATCGGCCCACCGGATTCAATAATGAAAGGAAACTCAGCAGAAACAATATAGAGTCATAAACCACAGGCTATGTCATGTCGCATTAAGCAAACATAAGAAATATGCGATAGAACCAATCCGGCAAGTTATCATTCAGACATCGAAAAAGAGCAGAATCAAAAGGACAATGAAAGACAAATAAATCCCGGAAATGGTCAATAACCCCGAAAATCATCGAAAAAAAGTAATTTTATGAATTAACGAGTCAGGGATGGTAGAGCGCGATAAGATGTAGAAAGTATGTAGGGGAAAATGAGCCCCAAAGGCTCAGCTCAGGCACTTCGTGACCGTGACGATGGTGAAGACTCGTTAAACGCATCAGGCGCACGGGGTCCAACCATCCAATCTTCCATTGCAAGCCACTCACTCCAGCCCCTTTCTGCGGCCTCAATCTCAGAGTCAACAGGACTCTGGAGCGGCCGTAGGAATGGAATGGTTTCAAGCGGCTGGATATCATAATCGCGTTTAACAGCTGCCCATCCGCCGCTTTTGGCAGCAAAAAGATAGTTTCGACGCTCCTGTTCATGTAAAGGTCCGATTCCAGTCACCCAATCGTCGCCAAAAAATCCATGTAGGACGCCTGGGTAGTCCATTCCAGTCGCGACTAAACGACGAATGTAAGGGACCAGGGACACACTTGGCGGTACAGAAGTGGGCGTAACAGGGCCTGGCGACTGGGGCCGACACTGAGCTGCATCTGCTGCAGAATTGAACACCGGGTTTGGTTGTCTTTGAAACGGAAGAAGTATATTCAGAAATGAGGACAGAGCCTGAACGGGAACGCTGTGCTGAGCGCGATCAAGAAAATATCTCTGGCAACTCTGGTAACGAGGATACCAATCAAATATATCGAAATTACAGTCCTCCTGCCGCTGTGTAGCTTCTGACATTCCGGCCATGGCAACCGATTCGAAATGCGCACGCGATTCCGGATTCATTTCTGACCCGGGAAGGACAACCGGGTTTTCGGTATTTCTACAACCATGTAGCTTAGCTTGGAAACTCAATTTGTATTCACTTTGTGTCGCTTCCTACCTGTCAAAGAGAAGTAGGGGACGTTACCTGCTCCGGGAAACCCTCTGGAGGAAAGGTCGGCCTGCCACTCGAAGCGAAGCGCCTGTGATAGTGAGAAATCTCCTTATAAAATGCGATTCTTTTCCCCGATGGCCCTCTGGTATTGACATTGGACTGGAGGAATGCCGATTAACGTCGAAGGCTAACTCGAACGACTGGCAATTAACTAGCAGACAGATGGATGCGCGGCTATGCCAGTTGAAGATGCATAGCGGAAACGCAGCGTTGAGACAAGGGGGGGTAGCATATCAAATGGTCAACTTGCGCGAGGGTCCCAGGCGGCTTTATGAATCCTGACAGATACCATCGCGATATGAGGAAATGAAGGAATACTTTTGCTGCACTCTTGGCGTTGGGGCGAATATGAATCTACTACTGCACATAGACGCGAAACGAGGGACATGGTGCCAAAGGATGAACTCAGGCACTTGCTTTTTGGGGGGCAAGACTTGCAAATCCTAAGGCCTTCGTAATGCTCCACCTGCTAAGATCTTGGACCCATCCGGCCGGAGCATGAGCATCGTGCCTGCGAATCAGTCCTTGCTTTCGTTTCTTTTTTGAGCTGAGGAAGAGACCTCCGAGGGTGGATGGCAAAAGTTCAAATAGGACATGACTAGAGTCATCGGCCCGTCAATCGTGGTTGTTCGATTGGAGGCCGGGGAGGACGACGAAGCTACTTCGTACTAGGCTAGACTCGACCAGTTTTCGGAAACCAAAAGCTAAGAAGCCACCGAAACCAAGGCATTGTAGATATGTGTTCCAACATGTTTAGTTATTGGACTTCCGGGTTTTACATCGGAGGGGGGAAAAGCCTCGTTCACTGACCCAAGGCTTATCTTTGTGCCCGGGTATGGTGGAGAGTCAGGGTACTGCGGAGTTCCGAGGCTGTTTAGAGATATGTGGGTGAGCAGCGAAGTACGTATGAATTGCATGTACGGAGTATGTACTCCGTATGTATGTATGTACTGTACTCCGTACATATGCGTCCTCCGCCGCGTCAACGGAAATCGAAATGAGGCGAGGACCGATGCGCCTCCTCTTCCACCCTTGCAGGTGGTCAAAGGGTTTGTGCGACAGACAAGCTCGGGTGAGTGCGTGGGTGGCTTTTTGGCATTGTGGGTTTGCACGAAGGGCCCAAGCAGCCCTGACTAATCAGGGGGTCCGCCGCCCAGCTCGGTGCGAGATAGTCGGGGCCGGTTGCAGCTCTAGCCGCCGTCAAATTGTAAATCCAGAAAATGCCATCCGGCTCCTTGAAAGGGTAATGGCCGGGTTCCTGCCCACGCCGCGGCGCCGCAGCCTTCACATCACCTTTCCCTTTTCGACGTCGGACAAGCCACACAGAGTCTAAGGGCCACAGAGAGCGTCTGCAGAGAGCGCTAGATCGCCGAAAAGCAAGGCTAAAGCGCGGGCAGGCCCAAAATGGAAGAGAACGTCCATGTCCGAGTTTCCAAGTTCGGGAGGGCGCAAGCTGCATCGTCCCAAGTAATATATATCACATTGATGTTCTCGCCGATCGAGAACCATCTCGGAAGCTAAGCGCACCTGAGCAAGTCGAACCGCCAGCCTAACACAGCAACGGCTTGACCGTTCAAACTGGCATGGTTCATGCATTTTCACCCCGCCGTTTGTTTTACTGTCGCCGCTGTCGGCAATCAAGACCATCCAGCCACCAAATCTCTACTCAAAATCACCAGCACAGAGCTCGCTGTATTCTCTTCGCATTGGAGGGAGGCATTGAGCCGAACCTCACATGGCCCTCAAAACAAGACTAGACTAGACTTACCCCAGCATGGCTTTGGTGAGTTTTATGTGTTCGTGTGGAAGGCATCAGGGCGATTTGTTCGCCTGTTGTCCTCTAGGCTCTCGGAAGAAGTCTCTCGACCATGTGGGGACCTTGACTATTGAATCGACTAACAGCGTACCAAATGGGTCGAGGTGGATCACTGCAGAGCTCTGACCATGACCGTGCCTTCACGAGAAATGTCACAGGAAACTTTGCACAGCCGGAGTGAGAGCTGTCTCTCTTCGATGTGCTGAGTGCTCAGTACATGAATAGTTACTGCTGGGTGAGTGTAGCAAAAAGCAACAATAGCTGTCATTTGAGCGGAGCGGAGCTCTTTCCATCTGCCGGAGCAAAATTCCTGCAGCAGCACATGTACTCGTCCAGGACTGCCTGCCTTGAGCCATCTTTTGGGTGTGTACGGAGAGCATGGTGCGAACACATTGTGAAGTCCGATGGAGAAGAACATCAAACTGCCAGGTCGAACCTGCATCTGTGCAGAAACCTGGTACGAAAAAGTTCCTGACGTGATGATCGACTTCGCATGATTGCGGAATCCCTGCCAGCCACACTGCCTATGTACTCCGTAGTCGATTTGGAATCATCAGCGACTGGGTGAGCGGGCATTAACTAGTGGTTTCTCTCCAACTTTCCGGTTGTGGCTGACCCTCCAGAAGTTTGGGGTTTCCTGATCGATTTAACCAACCCAATCCTCGACAGCTAAAATGCACTTAATCTTTCAAATTTATTCTGGGCAATCAAGCAACGGAATACTTTGCCACTCATACATCACCTGCTCTCCCGCTTTCTCGCCCACTCGCTGCTGGGCTATTTTTCCAGCAAAAAAGCAAGCATATCTGCCGCATCACGCAGACATTTTCGAGCCAAGCCGGCTTGGCATATTCAACAGCCGATCAAACCAATCAGGGCCGTGCGTTTTGGCTGGCAGCTCGCGGTAATGCAAACCTAATTTCTCCCTCTTGATGGCTTCAATCTTGCCGAAAAGTCTGCTCTGAAGAAACTGAAGGCGAGGAAGGTTACTCATGCAGAGATATGGACTGCATGCATGTCGTATTGATGCCTCGACGGGGACACGAGTCACATCATTATACCATTCCCTCTGTTCCCGTCCGTGTGGCAACGTGGGGGAGGTTCAGCAATTCAAAACCAGGGAGAATCATTCTCCTAACCGTGGTTGCTCCTGGGGACCAATGGATCGTGGACCCTGCTGCGCAGCGTGGCCCTCCATTGTCATTCAGCCCATAAAACCGGACGGAACGTTGCACATACTTTGGGTTCATAAAGAGAAAAATTCCGCAGGTGCCGGACAGCCAGCCAGATAGTTACACACCATAACTTAAATGGGAAAAATTGACCTGGCCGAATATCTCTGGCCAACCAGCCCACCACTCCTTTTCATCTTGGCTCCGGTCTGGCCTGGCACCGGCAGAGATCTGATGAGCACCATTCGCTCAGAGCAACTCTGCAAAACGAAACGCCCCGCCTCACCAAGACCTGATCACGATCCCACCCGTATGGCGCATACCTAATGTGGCGCAGCACAGATCACATGTGGCTAGTGAGCATCAGAGCTGGTGATCGATGGCGAATGCTCACCTGTTTAACCCTTGCAGAGAGCGTTATATTACTTCTGAAGTGAGGAGATGTGGTCTAAATGGTGGAGATTTGCCAATGCATGTAGCCCAAGCGGTTAGAAACAGACGGTGAGGAATTTTGAGCCGTCCGGGCCCAACTGGATTTCGATGCGGCCCTTACTCCGATGCAGATACCTCCAGTGCTCCATGAAACACTTTGGGTACATTGTTTGACGCATGCATACGGGTGATATGGGGAGCCTCGCCGTTTTCTTTCTTTCTTCTTTCTTTTCTTTTTTTTTTTTTTCACGGGAATTGCGACCATGCATCAGAAGAGCGGTCCAGAAAGACGGAGGCAACTAAATGATCCTATGAGATTCAACGGTTTCTCTTCACCTCTGCGCATTGTATGGTGCAGCTGGCCCGTAACGACAGTTGCCAGTATGGTCTGGTGGCTATCTCATGAATATCGAATATAGGAATGTGATATGGGCATGGGCACTTGCGTGGTATTTCACCGAAATCTACTGATCTGCTTGTTCTAGGCCTTCTTGACATGTAAGCATAGCGGCAAGTGATGCTTGGACCAAGTGTGAGAGGGAAGAAACGTAAATACAGGCCAAAAATCTCACAGGGTGTTGATTGAAATTAGAGCCGGTTAGGAATACAAACAGGAAAATCATCAGAACCCAGCATCGTCAAAAAGGAAAAAGAGAAAAGAAATGAAAATTGGAATGTAAACGGACATTAAGTGCATATTGCAAAATATGCGAAAGCAGAGAGTGAGCAGGGAGAGGAATCTGATTAGGCCCAAAAAGTCAAAGAGAAATGTATCACAGAGCGTTCCTGGCAACGCGCAGTAGCCACCTCACATCAGCCCAGGCGCCTTTCTCAGTGGACTCTTCGGACTGGCCGGATGATGAAGAACTATCCGCGGTCCCTGTACTTTCACAGTCTGTTTCTACTTCGGAGCCTGGTTGGTCGTCCGCGTGGGTAAAGGCTACCTCTTTCCTAGCTGTAGCACTACTGACCAAGGCGTCATGTTCGTCTGCCCATTGGGTATGGACTATGGGAGAAGTCTCCTCTTCCACATTGAACAGCGCCCATTCAACCAGCCTGTCTATCCAAGGACCAAGGCCAAACCCTTGCTGGCGAGTCAGCCGTTGCATCTCGACCTCGCCGAATTCACTTTCTTCTTCGGACTCTGATTCAGAATAATTGGATTCAGATGAAGGGAAAGATCGGTCGAGAAGAGATGATCTTCTAGAAGTGTAGTCATAGCTTGCAGTTTCAACATCACCGTTCCGTGATGGGTTGTGGTCGTTTTTACAGCTCTGGGATATTATGGATCTCATTTCGTCACGGACCGTTTTCTCCACAAAGTCTGGGATAACTTCGGTTTGGTCGTGAGATGGAGTGGCGGGGACGCTTCGAGAACAGAATCCTCCCTCTGCCGCGGTCATGAACGATGCCCGACTGCTACGTGGACTTGGGAGTTGCGATTTCGACCCGCGTCTCGACAAAGCGATTGGAGTAGACACTCCAGAACGGTGTCTTCGCGCAGTCTGACTCCGATGCGGGTGCGGTCTGCGATTGGGCTCATGGTTCAAGTCCGAGACGAGACTCGTTGAGCTCTCCCGCTTCACAAGCCAGCTTTGGCCTTTCTCCTCGCGTGCTGAAGTTGCGAGGGCCAGTCCCGCTCTAAGAAGCCATTCATTATCCTCATGGTGATTCCGGACTCGTGGCAATCGTTCGCGCGCATTGTGACTCCGCGTCCTGTGATGGTGCGGGGGTCTTTGAGTGTTTAGCAAATCTAACCCGGTGTCACTCAACGGTGCAGTTTTCGATGACTTCCTCTTTTTATTCAAGTTTGTGAATGATAAATTTCGCGAGTCGGATAGCACTGGAGGAGTAGTTGGGACTGAACTGGTCGAATAGTAGGATGTGGTTGGAAGTTGAGGACGACCAGGGGGATCTCTCTCCTTCACCGGAACAGGGCCGTCCGAATCACCATCATCATCATCCAATGGAAATCTGCTGGTCAATGGAGCGAGGGAGATGTGTTGAAGACTGGTGTAGGACCGACGAGAGCGAAAGCCGCGTGAGCTGCTGCGAGAGTGGGACAGGGACTGAATGGCGTCAGTTATGGCGGCGCAGGACGTCTCCAAATGTGGCGCAGGAACTCACCTCCATCGTCGATGACTGAGGATAATCAAACCTGTCTCGTGGGTTTCAATTGAAACGAGACACGGTCTGTTAAAATAGATTGAGTCGTTGATAAACTTGGCGGCAAAAACTATGAGAAATTTGAGACAGGGTCCGGGCGTTTTTATCTAGTCTGGAGGCCGGACGACGTGATCGCGGGATCACCCGAATCGGAAGGTGGAACTGGGAAAGCCGTGCGAACTGTGATCAAGTCTTTGAAAACAATCAAGGACGCTTAATTTTCTCATATCCATGAGGAGCATGCAAATGTGGAAGAAGTGTGGTCTCATTTGCTGGGAAAGACATGGGTGACCTTGTCAGGTGCACGGACCAACACATTTATCCTTGAACGTCATGAAGTCGAGACATTTGCGTTTCTATCGCAAGCAACAGAGAATATGCAGCCAGAAAAAGAACAGTCACATTTCAAATAGATTACGATCCCTAAAGTTGGTATAGCTACTCCCCAGAAACCCCGCTAACAGCGCAAAAACGATGTCATCAGAAATCAAGAGTTCTATAAACTATCTAGCGAATCACCATCACCGGCACGCCATTGCTCAAGCAATCTTCCCCTTGTTAACAACAAACGCTTCCAGCGCCGAAATGGCCGCCCATAGTCGATTTTCGGCCTCTGGGAAGACGAGAGATCTCTCGCTATAGAAAACTTCGTCGCTAACCTCCTCGGGATGTCGTGGTAAGCAATGCATGAACTTCCAATTCTCTTTTGCGCCTCCTCGTTTAGCAAGCTCTGAAGTCACTTTAAAGTCTTTGAACGCTTCCAGTCTTTTGATTTTCTCGGTCTCTTGCCCCATCGAGATCCAGGTGTCGGTCACGATGACGTCTGCATCCTTGACGGCGACTTCTGGCACGGTGGTTTGTGTGAGATTTCCTGGTGACTGGACCCCTTCTCGTGCTTTCTGAATCAGTTCAACGATATGAGACGGAATCTCGTAGCCCCTGGGTGTCGCAACAGCCACATTTACACCCATCTTGGTCGCGGCGATCGCCAGGTCAAAAAGGACATTATTTGCATCTCCGACCCACGCAATTTTCAGTCCCTCCAATCCCAGGCTCGAGGGATGTGTTCCGTGTGTTGCAGATTGTGACGCAAAGGATTCATGGATGGTGAGGAAATCGGCGATTGCTTGCAGCGGATGGAAGGTGTCACATAAGGCGTTAATAACCGGCACACTCGAGTGTTTAGCCAAATTGGCAATGTCGGAGTGAGGTCCCACGCGGGCAACAATGCAAGATACCATTGAAGATATTACAACAGAAGTATCGTACAGTGACTCATTCACGCCCAACTGGATATCATCCTTTCCTAGAAACATGGGATGACCTCCCATCTTCACCACAGCGCCTTCGGTTGACACTCTGGTTCTGGTGCTGCGTTTGCTGAACATCATGGCTACGGTCTTTCCTGACAGCGCCCCCGTCAAGCGCTCAGGCATTGAGTCCGACTTGATCGTTTTCTTATAGGAAGAGGCATTTCGGACGAGAGTTGCGAATTCTGTGGGCGTAAGGTCTGCAATGGAAAGAAGATGTCGAGGCGTAGAAGGGGCATGAGAGCCGTTAGTATAAGGTCTCCACTGATTTTTCGCCATATTTCGACAAGCGTTGGCAGTGCTTCGTGTCGCAGATTGCATAGGGGAGGAATTGTACTTGTCAAGAGAGTGAGGGACGTGATAACCGCAGGTTTGAGAGAAAAGGGAGCAATGTCTGGGCACTTTGCGAATGCGGGAGAGTTGAAAAAGAAGGGAAGGAGTCGAGGAGAAACTAAAATTTGCCATCTTGAATCAGATCCAGATCTTCGGTGGAATTGATTTTTCCAGGAACGTTTTTGATGTGGAGCTCCTTTTTTGTTCTCCTGTTATGACTCTTCACAAAGCAGTCTTTGTCCGTCCACCGGAACCGCCCAGGCGCAAAGGCAAAATTGGGTTTTCTAGCGCCAAAGTAAAAAAAAAGAGCTAGCGTCGCATTATATAAGCCACAGTGTTTGGCTGGCGCTAGTCCAAGGGTAGTAAGGCGAATTCTTGGCGGGAGCCCAAGACGACACGCGGAGACTTGTGCCATGCCGAGGACGACGACAAGTGTATGACGCTCGGACCTTGCATGAGGAGCGTCCTCATCCACCGGTCTCGCATCAATGTCTATCATTTTGAGCAAATACCCTCATTCATTCACTTACTCTTCTTAGGATGTCTTCGCTCACTGACCTCAATGAGAACACTCCAGTTTTCTGAACAGTCAGCAGCAGGACGCGATGGCCGGTGCCGGTGACGAAAGCGCACCGCTGCTGGCTCGATCTGCATCTCCCTCCCTCTCTCGTCATTCTAGCTACTCCAAAAAGAAATCTACATCGGATCGGAATGGGGTGGCATCCGAAACAACCCCTCTTCTCTCGGGAGAGCATCAACGATCTTCTCGGGATGAAGATCACCGCTCCATTGCATCCTCCGCTAGGTCTGGCCAAGCGGTACCAGGTCAGCAAGTAGATAAAAAGGCTCGCAGGGTGAGATGGCCGATTGTGATTTCCTTGGCCAGCCTGTGCCTAGCAGTTATTGCTATCTTAGTCCTCGGCTTTGCTGCGCCCGCGACCGTTGAGGAGTATGCAAAGGAGGCCGCCATTGTTGAGCCTGTCGGAATATCAATTGCCGCGTTCACATCGTCTGGCGTCCGAACTAGAATCCAAGCTTCGTTCTCTCTCGACTCCTCCCGAGTGAAGAAACCAATTGTGCGGAATATAGGCCGTTTGACAACCTGGTTTGGGAAAGAAGTGGAAAGCGGGGAGTCCGATATTCAGGTCTACCTGCCTGAATACGGGAATATTTTGCTGGGAACAGCTACTATCCCGCCTATCAAGGTTAACATTCAAGATGGGCATAAGAACAGTATTGATTTTTTGGCTGACCTAAAAGCTGGAGATGTCGATGGAATTCGTGGAGTTGCCAACGATTGGCTTGAAGGGCGCCTTGGCCATTTGCGGATAAAGGGCGTGGCCTCAGTGCCGCTTCGCTCAGGGTTACTTCAGCTGGGTTTCCAGCACATTTCGGAGACTTTCGTTCTTCAAGGTCAATCCCTGGACAGACCTTTCTTAACCCCGTTTAATAGTTTAGTGCATATATGATTCTAACCAACAATTTTTAGACCAAGACCTCCCAAATTTCCCTGACTTTAACATCACGAAGCTGAATGTTCACGAGTTTCAATTGCCGGGGGAGCGTAGGGCTGTAGCTGCTGATATATCCCTTCACATTCAGAATGTATACGCCGTTGAAGCTACCGTCCCCGCCCTCACGTTTGAAATTATGGTGCCAAATTGTGCTCCTGGCGATGAGTACATTCGAATAGGAAATGCCACCAGTGATACTATTGAAATCGAGCCCAAAAGACCTGTCCTTGCGTCAGTTACTGGATTTATTTATGAGGTTCCGGATGCATTGATAACAATATGTCCCGGCAAGACCTCTTCCCCTCTGGATCTTCTCGTCCAAAGTTATATCAAAGGTCGCGAGACTTTCGTCTATGTCCGTGGGGGATCACTCACTTCTCCTACACTTCCGGACTGGCTAGAGGCCATATTACAGAGTGTCATCGTTCCAGTTTCTATTCCCAGCAAAGGGCTCTCAAATCTCATCAAACGGTTTTCCATGTCTCATGTACATTTTTTTCTTCCTGAGCCTTCTGCGAAACCAGATGCTCCCGAAGCACAGCCAAGAGTATCGGCTCTTGTCCAGGCGCTTGTTGACCTCCCTCAGGAAATGAACGTGCCTGTGAACGTTTCACGTGTTCGGACGGTCGCAGATGTTTACTACCATAGCAAGAAACTCGGTTATATCGATCTGCAGAAATGGCAAAATGCGACTGTTCGTCACATAAAAGATGAACTGGACAACTCCCCAGCTTTACTGGTAGAATTCGACATAGAAAAAGCACCATTGCGAATTGTGGATGAAGCTGTATTCGCCGATGTTATTAAAAAGGTGATTCTAGCTGGCGAAACGGTCTCCTTACAGGTCAAAGCCAATGTGGCTGCCGAGCTGGATACGGCCTTGGGGAAGTTCGTAATTCGAGACATACCAGCCAGCGGGGATATCACTGTGAAGGGTGAGTTGTGGCCTGTTTAACAGCCATGATAGGGCTTTCAGCTGACTTAGAACTTAGCTCCCCTGACAGGGGGCTTGGGCAACGTCAATCCCAAAATTGATTCCATCAAAATATCCCATACGACCGAGTCTACTATCTCCCTTCAAGCAGTTGTAAATTTTACCAACCCGACAAATTATTCTGCAGACATACCTTTCATCGACATGAAGCTAGCCTATAATGGTTCGAGCGTTGCCCATATAATGGGAGAGAATCTTTCCATATTCCCCGGTCACAACTCTTTTGTCAAAGTGCAGGGATTATGGAACCCCGCTGATGGAAACGGACAGCAAGGAGTAATTTCTGGTCGAGACCTAATCTCTCGCTATATATCGGGTAGGTACCCCCCCCCAATATTGGCCTCAGAGCATGATTTTCTGATTTTTTCGAAGGGTTAAATACCACTGTCACTATTTCACCGCATAACGGTTCCATTCCATTCTTACCAGAACTCGGGAAGGCATTATCGACGCTCGGGATTGAAATTCCAGTACCAAAACTTCGACTTCCTGACCAAAATGGCGATGGTGATGATGACGGAGATAACCCCGACGGTGGCGATGGGCCACACTTTATTAAAGATGCCACGGTATGGTCTATGTTTATCAAATCCATGGCGAACCACGCTTAACCATCTTGCCTTTTCCTTTTCTGCGCGCCTGAGTGCCTTCTATCTGGTCATCGCGTATTCCAATGCATCTCATGGTGATATTCGTTTTCTCTGGACTGATTCGAGCCTCCTTGCACTCTAGATGCATCTATGGACTTCGACGGCTGAATTTACATTGCTATCTCCCCTTACGGAAACAACGCTCTTTATTACGTCTGTTCACGCCACAGCGCTATATAACAGTACTTCTCCGGTCGGCAGGATTCAGTATAACTCCCCTTTCCCGGTCCCTCCAGGAGTTTCCATAACACCACGGCTTCCTGTGGAGTTAGACTTTGGAGGAGCAGGATATGAAGCTCTTAAAAAGGCACTTGGTGGAAGCTTAGAGATAGACGCTGTTGCGGACATTGGTGTCAAATTAGGGGAATATATGGACACGATATCTTACTGGGGAAAAGGCATCGGTGCAAAAGTACGACTATAACCAAATTGATGACAGATTCCAGAAAATGTGAAACTCCGACTAGTGGAGCGAAATACGATGACGACATGGAGATACACGGTTTGCTTTTTGGGCGTGTGCATTGGAGTTTGGGGGAGCTTTTCGGTCTATCATGCTAGTTCATTTGGTTTCGGCGGAAGATTCGGTTCATGGCTACAATGATGAAGACATTTCACTTCCTCGGTTCCAATTTTTTTTTTTTTTTTTTTTTTTAGCCTCTTATATGTCGATCGTATTCGATGCCACGTTGTTTGCTATAAAGAAACGCATCTATCCATGTCGATATTCGGGAGATGCAGTAGCTTACCGAAGCATAGTTAATTTTGGAGCGGCGGGGCTTGAGAGTTGCCCCAAGACTTTTAAACGATAAGTTTGGTCATAACGAAAGCAGCCGATGGAGGATGTGACTGTTCAAGTACCGGTCTAAGGCGCTGTTGCAGCCGTACGCGGTGGAATTGAACATAGGAGAAATTCAAACCTCTCCTTTGGTACCCAAGTCGATTGTGGCTATTAAGCACGCCAAGTTATTCTCATCGGTGGCCGACAGCCAGCAATCACATGCCTTAACAGGAGGCTGTGGATCGGCAAGCGTGAAGACTCATTGGTTCCAAGAGCTTGCGTTGGATTTTCTCTTTGCTTCTCCTAAAAGTGCATGGGATCAGTGGGATCAGTGGATGTCGCAAGCCGATAGGGGGAGCCTTCACGATCCATGGGCCGTCAACAAACGCAAGCACCAGGACGGCATGGGCTTGATGTCATCGTGCATCACCACCGCCTTGGTGCGGTGTTACTCCTGTCCTGAGATCGAACCTCTCTGATGGGTGACAAGCCGGCATGGAGGTTGCGCCAATGAGCGCGGTAAATCGTGAGATATCTCGGTGCCCGTCGGGATGTCCAATCCACTGATCGAGGAATAGAGGAGGGCGAACGGATCAACTCGATAGTTACCCAAGGTCTCACCGCATCGCGACCCAATCCCTTCTTTCATCATCAAGCCGAGACTGAGGGCGTAGATGCGGTGAGCAAACACATCTACGATAGTCATCTGCCCAAGTACAGCTCTAGTTTCAGTGCATTCGTATCTCTGTTGGGAGGGGGCCATTGTGGGAAGCCTTTGCGCTCTTCCCCCTCTCTTCTCCGCCTCGCCATGTCGGATGTTATAACCGAACGAATATCGACTTAGAGGTCATAGCACACGGAAATCGGTTCCTTCTTATGACCTCACCTTCTCCGGCTCTAAGCTTTGTCAATGATTCAGCACCACACTCGACCCGACGGTAACGGACACGATGCTATCGTTCCCTCAGCTTCGCCCCATGTACGCCCATGCTCACAGGAGTTAGCGCAGAGAAACCCTATCACCACACCCACACCCTTAATAGCGCCGCGATCAACGGTTTGTCAATCCCTGCGTATCTAAGTATGAGATCGATGAGATCATACCAAACGTCAAATCTCGTG
The DNA here is from genome assembly GCF_000149335.2 of Coccidioides immitis RS. Lineage (NCBI taxonomy): Eukaryota > Fungi > Ascomycota > Eurotiomycetes > Onygenales > Onygenaceae > Coccidioides > Coccidioides immitis. The sequence goes on along the minus strand of NW_004504312.1, from coordinate 2,913,962 downwards.
TTTGACCAATACCCGGACCATATATTCCTTGTCCACACATACTCGGCATCACTCCTCTCACTGCCCCTCCTGAATTGTCCTGAGTATCCGATATGATCATCCCGGTCCTTGAAGATGAAGCCATTGGGTGTCCGTTCCTTCTTCTGTTCTTTCGTTTCTTCTTTTAGCTATTTGGTATCTCTGCGTGCGGGAAAGCTAAATTTGGTGAAACGCAACCTTAATGGCACTGATGCCTAACTCATCAGCACGATCTGCCCGAAAGAATTATCAATGTTACTCGAGGGAAGCGGGCGAGTGTCACGAGCGTGTGCGCTTCTTGTCGTCCATTTTTAGCCTCTCTTTACATCCGTGAGGTGTATAAAAGCGCGTGGCCTGCCATCCTGTTCCTGCTGCTCAGTACATTTTTCATTTCATGAATATATTTTAGCGCCTGCCTTTGTGATTATTCCCTCCTTACCTGTGACGGTCTGCAGGTTCAGGCTGATAGAGCTTTGAGGGTGCTCCTACGATACAATATCCATTTCATGTTTAGGTGTTTGGGCTCGAGTGCTCATACCCAATTTCTTCTCTGAACCCTTCCCCGACGAGAAGGTAATGATTTGCGCGGCTTACCCTTTTGATCTTGCAGCTGAATGACCAACTATCGGCCTGTCTGAGTGGTGTGTTGGCCCGTGTTCAGCCCTCATTGCTTCTATGATGGCTGATATCTTTAACAGGCTGCTTCCTGAGATCTGGCGAAAATTCTGCCTTAGGCCAACCTTGCGATCTCAAATTCCGACACCTACATTCAAGAACGCCCACTCCCTAAGATACTGCTGTTTGCTGGGAGTGCAAAGTCGATAAGAACGCAGAGTGAATAGTACTCTAGCAAGCGTTATACTTTTTTTTGGCCTGCTGTATCCGCTTCGTTACCGGTTAACGCAAATCCCCTGTCGGAAAGCTAGAACTCGGACTCTGGCTTCTTTGTCTCCAAGAAGCTCAAGACTTTAAGCCCAGGCTCACACTACAAAGTATCGACCGAGCCAAAGCCTCATTACCATTGGAAAGGACAGCACCTTCCGGGGAACAATGTGCCAGCGCATTATTTATTATCAGTGTGGATCGGTGGAAACCGTCTACTGCCAGGACTGTTCGTGCACGAGGAAGGTCGAGGACATCACAAGTGAGATGTACTGTGGCATTTGCAGAGACTGTACTCGTCGTTAGTACGTGACAGTGATGACGACTTCCCGCAAAAAGGATACCCGAGATTCTAAATTACGTTCCCACGGTGTAAACGGGAGATGTCTCGAATGCCAACCGAAGCCGGGATTAGGGGTGTGATTGTGAGAGCATGCAGAGTACGATATGTTGATCTAACGACAGACGAATTTCTTTAGTGACGACTGAGTTTTTCATATTGTATTTTTGACTTAGGCCCTATTCTTCCATTTTTCAACGTGATGACTTATGAGTTATGACTCCCATTGTTGTGGAGAATGAGATTTCAACATTGAGTTCATTCCTTTCGGATTGTGTGAGCAGAACCATTTTGACAGACAAAATAGAATGAAATTCCCAATACTCAAATAATTAGAGCTGCCCCAGGAACTGGTTGTAGGGCGGGAAGCACCTAAAATCTCGCTGGCAAATACTTGGCATTGAAACATGCAGACTAATAGAGCAAACCGATTTCAACAATGTAGTTTGAATTTCTGCTTGAATTTCCTCTTGCGAGTAAGAATATTTTAGATAATTAATCAGCCTTGAACAACATATTTCGCTGGTCCAAACACGCTTTCAACTGCCACTCCACGTGCAAAAGAGAGTGTTTTCATACACTTATTTATCCTGACAATGTAGATGAAAATACACCAATGGAGATATAAGTAACCCACAATCACTGGCAAACAGCATAATGATTGGGAGAGCTAGTAGGTTACAGAAGTTGCACATTAGCCTGGGGGAAGAGTGCTGGCGTCAACAACCTCGGCTGCCTCCTTCTCCATCTCCTCTGCCGTTGGGCCGATTGGAGAACGTGGCAGGGCCATGAGACCTGTGCGGGTGGACTCGAGGATGCCAAATGGAGCAATAAGTTTCAAAAACGAATCGATGCGGAAAGGTTTTGCAGAGCTAAGAGCGGCTTGTATGTTAGCCAGATGCTGGGTGAAAACGCACGGGAAATTAACAAGATAGTGAAACCATACAGTTCAACAATGCAGTTGTTACTGCTGATATCCAAGACCTTTCCTCCAAATTGGTGAGTCAAATGTGTGATTGCTTCGAGGTGTTCGTGTTTGTGTCTCAATGCTTCACTGGCAGCAAGGCTATTGGGGTGGTAGTCTGCGGCCCTTGAGAGATTGCCATTAACTTTTTCCACTTCACGCCTCTGAGCATCTTTATCCGCTGAGCCCTCCGCATTGGAGGCACTCTCGGATTCTAGTGGCATAGCTCCTTCGGTTGATGTCATTTCCCTGTGGTGCTGCAAGAGTTCTTCGAAAAATTCGGGGCCTAAGATGCTAACTTTGGCCAGAAGGAGTTCCCGTTGGACCAAAGCGGCTTCAGTATAGTCCAAAACAGCCCAGACAGGCACGAGATCATCTAATTGGCGCCGGGCTTGCTCGACGACGCCATCCAGACCGCGCAAAACGATAGTCATGCGAGATAAATCTTCCACCTCTGTATTGCACACAACCAAACTGTCAATGTTGAAGCCACGAGCGGCAAGAATGCCAGATATCCGAGAGAGCACACCGGGCTCGTTCTGCACCAAACAATTGAGCACATGTCGCTTCGGGGGCTTTGTGGATGGAACGGGAGTCTCATAAAGAATAGACGAGACGGCCGCCGGAGCAGACCAGGTTGGTGAATTTTCAGCAACCGGAAGCGGAAGTGGAGACCGACGATGGAGTGCCTTGTAGGCGAGCGCTGAAGTCGAGCTCGATGATGGGCGGACCTGGCATCGATTTGCTAACTGGCGAGCGACAGGAGCCGCATGGCTATTTTCAATACCGTAGGAACATCGCGCAACGGAGGTACGGGCTGCCCTCATGGCAGAACCTGGCCAGAAAGCCATTGTCGGGGGTGTTATAACGGCTTCTCCTCCGCTGAGGAGGGACCGGCGATTTTGAGAGAGCTGCTCCGAAAGATCGGCAGAAGAGAAATAACTAAACTCCGAGTAAAGATAGATGCAAGGCAGATATTATGGACAGACGGGCTAGCTGTCAAATCGCCTGAAAGCAACGAAAGAGAGACAGAGATGCCCGCCACACCTCACAAGTGCTCGCTGCTCTGAACGGAGAGCTCGCGATGAGTCTGGGATATATGGGGAAATCCCTGCAGGTGCAGTTGGGGCTTGCAGCATGAGTCACCTGACGCCGAAATCGGCCCCAGCCTCGTCGCGTCTGTGGTGGCTGTGGCGCAAAGGCTGGATGGAAGGGTGGCTGGATTGAACAACACGGCGCCTTTCCACTTTCGCGCTAGCGCCTGACCAGCCTGGATAATATGAATCTCCGAATCCCCGAGACCTTCTCTGTTTGATGACTAATCACGAGATCATTGCGCAAATTTGTCTCGTAAGGCAGCGTGAAGTTGCTCAATGAACGAGCCGCATCGCAGTTCTCTTACTTTTACTGTTGGCCTCCTTCGGAGTTTACGTGTGGCCATAGTTGATCCGAGATGGCGGATAGTGAGCGGCGCACGAAGCGATCCCGCTTTGACCAGACAGAATCCGAGCCCCGACGGTCCCGTTTTGATCGGCGCTCACGCTCTCCCTCTGCACGTCAATCTGAATCCGCGCGTGAACGAAGCCCTTTGAGTCGAGAACCCCAGAGCCCGACCAAGGATGACAAGAGGAAATCAAGCACTCCGCTTGACCCTGCTGCTGCTGCAGGCAAGTTTTTGCTTAACTCCGAGATCTAGAAGCCTATTCCCGCTAACATGGCATCAAAACAGCGGCTGCTGCGGCCAAGATCAAGGCACAGCTAGAAGCCCGAGGGGTCCAGCAACCTAGCACTCCGACCGTCCGCGCAGTAAGTTGTAAAGTCTGCATTTCTGCTTGCAGGTGTCTTCCCCCTTCGCTCACAGAAACCAGCAGACTGCCAGCCCCGCCGTGAAATCGCCCTCCTCAACGACGCAGCAGTTCCCGAATCTCAATGGTGAGATTTATATCTCCGATGGAGATTACATCAAAGATATTGAAGTGAACGATCTTCGAAACCGGTATACACTGACAAAAGGCGCGACGCAGAGAATGGTAAATATCTCTTATCATTCCCGCTGATATTCCCAGGCCCCTACTACCGAGGCTGCGATGCACATAGGTGTCGCTCATCGAAAGAACAAGTTTTCCTTTGTTTGTGATGGCTGGCGGTTGAAGGCTTACCCAACTTTTGCCTAGCTTCTGACACCCGCTGTTTGGCATCTGCTGACCTCCACTGCGTGACATATAGATCAAAGAAGAGACTGGCGCCGGTACGGCACTCCTCCATATATCATATTGTCAATTCTTCTTTATATGTTTGAGAACAGATTGCTCATCAGGTTTAAAGATGTCACTACCAGGGGAAGCTATCTCCCGGATAAAAGCATGGCTACTCCATCGGTAAGTGCTTTGAATTCCAGATTTTCGCATGTTACGCGTAGCAGCGGGGTTAATAACCCGGTCACTTGATAGAATCCACCGCTATATTTGCATGTAACGAGCACAACGAAAGAAGGATTAGAGAAGGCCATCGAGAAGATCGACGAGCTCATGAAACAGGAGTTACCGAACCTTGTTGACCAGCGAAGGTTTCAGCGCAGGGACCGGGAAACAGTTGAACGGGATGAATTCGGTCGCGTAAGTTGCAAAATAGAATACTGCATTATTTGTGTCAATTACTCACACTTTCCATAGCGTAAATGGCCCGAGGAACGCATACCTATTGGACTTGAGCCTCTCGCGGGGTTCAATCTTCGCGCACAAGTCGTAGGCCAGGGCGGGCAATATGTTAAGCATATCCAGCAAGAAACAGGATGCCGGGTACAAATCAAAGGGCGCGGATCCGGATTTAAAGAGCACGGTACCAATCAGGAGAGTGATGAACCCATGTATCTTCACGTTCTGTACGGATTCCCCTCCCCCGAATGAGGAGTGAACATACATTCAGCTGACAGGATTACAGAGGCCCAGATCCCAATGAGGTGCAGAAGGCAAAGGAACTTTGCGAGGACCTCCTAGCAAATGTTAAGGAGCAGTACGAACGATTTAAAGAGCAGCCTCCACCACACCGAGGATACGGGGGCGGATATGGCCAACGTGACCGCCACCATTACGGAATCGGTTATAGCGGAGGCTATAATAATCAAGGTTCTCCTCAGACACCTGCCCTGAGCCCACCAACAACAAGCGCACCAGGAACAACGCAAGCTCCAGGAGCTGCAAGCTCGACGGATTACAGCGCTCAATATGCGCAATATTACGGCGGTTCTGACCCATATGCGGCGTATGGAGGGTACCAGAATTATGTCGCTTATTATCAATATTATCAACAGCAGGCAGCCGCACAACAACAAGCCCAGAGTACTTCTGCATCCCCGCCGCCTCCTCCGCCTGCCTCTGAAGCTCCTCCGCCGCCTCCCCCGCCGTCTTCGAGCACCCCGCCCCCGCCTCCGCCCCCTTCTTCAGGCGGATACAATGCTGTGGGTGCAATCGGCCTTTTCTCCTTTGCTGAAGCTAGTCCCTAAACTAACATTTTTCTAGGTTCCCCCTCCACCAGGATTATAGGCTGCGCTCTAAGGTATATTAAATGCCGGGGGCTAAATGTACTTTTTTTACTCTGTCTCAAAATGAGCAATCGCCTTGGCGTTAAGTGTGATAAAGCCATGGAAACGCACTTGAAGTAGGGACTGAGATATGGAGATTGAGTTTACTTGTCTGCCACTGTACAATATTCTTGTTGTCCCCCTTTCTGAATTAGGCTGCTAATTGAATATTGCCGGGTCAATTACGATCTCTATCACACGTATGACGACGTACTGTATCTAGACATCGTATTTCACGCATTTCTCTACGATAAGCTTGCCTAAAGAACAAAATATCCCTGCTCTCCGGTTCCTGTGCTATATCCAACTTGTCCAAGTGCATCGTGAAACCATAGGGAATCATGATTATATGGCTCATATTTCACGAACACCCTTCACATAAAAAACGGCCAGCCAAAAGGATATGAAACCAAGATAGTGGGATTGCTTCCTCATATGCATGCTCTCGCATGCTGAGTGCGTTGCCTAATTGGATTTGTCGGCTGTGTAGGCCGTAAAGAATAATCGAACTTCTCTTTCGCAAAGACTTGGCGCCCTCCTTGCAGAAGTCGCAAGCATAGTCACAAATAGGACGTGTGGTGTTAGTAGGGATGTCTATCGAGTGATCCCCTTGAGGTTCAGATCTTGATCTTTCCGAGAGTTCAAGTTCTAGGTCTTCTGAGAATTCCTTGATAATCTCGTGCCTGCAGCGGTCTGTCTCTTCGCAGTACCGTATCACCTTTTCAAAACTCTCGAGCAGGGCATGTCGGTTTCGAAATTTAGTCTTCATATCGTCACTAAGCGCTTCATACGCGCGCTTCTGATCCGCATTGGGCGGCCCCATCACTAGCACGCCTGCTTCGATCATTTTAGCATCGAGCATACCGGCGTTACAATCGCGGAGGATACGCTCGATGACACGTTCTCGTGCTTCCGGGTTATAGTATACTATAGATAATGCCGCACGACCGTCTCGTCCCGCGCGGCCAGATTCTTGGACGAATCCCTCGAAACTACGTGGCGGAGTCCAGTGAACGACAAATCGGACATGTGGGTTATCGATACCCATCCCAAAAGCGTTGGTCGCAACCACGATGTAGAAAGCTGGGTGCTCAGATGGGTCGGCACCTTTTGAAGGATTTTTAAACGGAGCTGCCCATACAGTTTGTATGCTGGCGCGATCGCTAGCTGGTAGGCCTGCATGATAAGCGACTGCTTTAATTTTCGGGTTGATAGACGCGGAGAGTTTCTCAGCCAGGTCACTGGAGATAGCTCGTAGAGGGACATATATTATTCCAGAGATTGGAGGGAGAAGTGTTTGCTTTTTATGAGGCAGGCTATCGGAATCCTCGTTTTGTTCGGCTAGTCTGGCGACTCGACGCTCATGCATTCCCTTAAGCCAGGCTAAAAGATCATGCATTTGAGCCATCTCAGGACCTGCGGACGTGTGCGACTGCTCAGGGATGAATCTCACACAGTAGTGAATGTTTGGACGCGCAGAAGAGGTGCCAAATCTTCTTAAGGTGGTCGAGTCCAGCCCAAGCAAAGAAATGATATCGGTGCGAACCCGCCTCGTTGCAGTGGCTGTGAGTGCTGTTATTGGAACGGTTGGATTCTGTAGCTCTCGTCGAAACCAAGAAAGCTCCTTGTATGCTGGGCGAAAATCATGGCCCCATTCACTGACGCAGTGTGCCTCATCGATCGCGATCCGATTCAGCTCCCCTTGGGAATGCACCTGCTTGACATGTCTTCGAAATGCCTCCGTTTGACAGTATTCCGGGGTTACGTAGAGAAGGCGAATGTGAGGATGGCCAGAGAGAATGTCTGCGATAATAGCTTTACGCTTAGAGTGAGGGGTTGTTGAGTTGATTGTTGCGACCGGGATCCCATTTGCTTCGAGGGCGGAGACTTGGTCAACCTGCGCGAAGAGTTAGTCAGTATCGCGCAATAGATCAAACGCCGTTACATCATTTCACCAAGGATATTGTAAGGAGCAAGCCTACCATCAGCGATAGAAGCGGTGAGACCACGATTGTGACTATTCTCCGGCGGCTTTATTAGTCCACATGTCCGCGAAACAGATCGAGAAGATCCCCACGCACTTCCATGGCACACAACTGCGGGCAATTGATAGCACAGGCTTTTACCGAAGGACGTTGCAGCCTGGAGAAAGACATCATGGCCTTCAATCACAGCTTGGATAACTTCTCGTTGAAGAGGGCTGGTGCGATAGCATATTAGAATTGGGGCTGCTTCATAAATAGTATCTGAATGAGAGGAAGTGCCGGGGAAAAAGTTACCGGAATGAATTCTTTCCAAAGACACGTCGCAGGGTGAAATCAATATCAATATGCTGGCGTGTCATCCCGTCGCCATATTAAATACGGAGCTTTCGCTATCTGTTATCCCAGGATATCTCGCTTTGGTTGGAAGCCCGGTCGTCTTGGGGGCCGTTCGCATCAAGCATGCTGCCGCTCTCGCTGCGCGTTCCAAGGTTTGGAAGAGGGTCGCGACGTCACGGTCATGTGATTCTGCCGTTTTCTCGCTGGAATCGAACTTATCAAAGGCAACTCGGTTCGAGTTTGTAGTGATAACATCAAGCATGTTAAGCGTAACTGGCTGCGTTTCTGCTCGAAGGTCAATTATGCTCTCTTGATTTGCAATTTCGAATGCATCTTTTCACCATTACTGTTCTTTTAAAGGTTACTCTGTATAACAAATTTCGTCCATCATAATATTTACAAGATAGGGCAAACCCAACTGTGCTCTCGGAACATCGTCAGATCTTAAGGACGTTTATCAGGCAAAAGTTCGTACAGGACTTTGTTTACAGCGACAATATCCTTCAATCTCTGAGCCTCTGGGCGCCACAGAGGCTTGATCTGGTCCCAGACACCAAGCACCGCCTTGGGTCCACCGCAAACAGAGTGTGCTCGGAGGCAAGCAATAACAATTCTTCGACCAAGGAAAACGCCGTGTTCGTAATAGTACTCGTCCTCCTCATCGTCATAGTCATCATCATAGCCATTGGCCTCCAGAGCCTCGCTCTTGGAGTATGGATTGAAGACGCCGGGGCCCATGATTTCACCAGAGGTCTTCAGATCATTCTCACCATTGTGTGTAGTTATTCGCCGCAGATTTGGTTCATCGGAAGTGTCTTCAGATTCACGATAGCGTTGATTTAGTCGTGTCTCCCATACCAGCTTGGAAATTCTTTGTTGGACCCGAGGCAGATCTCGCTGTTCCGATTCGTTCATGTCGCGTAAAAATGAAGTCCACGCTCGCCTCAATCGCTCAAGAGTCCAGTCTGACTTCCTTTTGTTTCCGTGTTTTGCGAATCCCTCGAACAAAAATAAATAGACCATCCCTTGTGGGGGGGAATGGAATGTATTTTCCATGTCCTGTAATAAACTGAGGAAACGTTCAAGATCGCCGGATATGAATGCATGATAAGACAGGAATATATGAAATGTCTTCCCGTCAGGCGCTAAGGGGAGTGCCCCCTGCAGCGCTCGGTGATGCTTTGGTAGCTTGTCATGCAAAAAAGCCGCCACACTGAGAATGCGGCCGATATACTTGCTTGCTTTCCGATAGGACATATAATCATTCGACGGTAAGTGAGACAATGGCAGCCCGGATTCGCGTTGGTCCCTAACGATCTTGTTGTGGAGACTCTTCATATTATCGTACATTTGCTCGGCAAGTCCCAAGTGTCCCGTGCGAATCAAGGATGCCATAACACAGTTAAGGACGGCTGTATCGACGAGCTCTCCCGCGTTGACAAAGTCATGATATGCCTGCCGGACTGCCGCAGCGTCTCCCTGTACACCAGAGTAAAAGATCTGTGCCACCCTGCCAAACCGCGAGAAATCAATACCTCGTTGCCGCATCTCTAAAATGATTTTATCCGCAACCTTGTACTGGCCAGCTTTTATGGCAAGATCAAAGAGCATGTTAAAAACAAGGCTGTTGCTTGTCACCTTGCCTTCATATTCCATGCGTCGCCAAACACCAAGCGCGGATCGAAAAGAAGTCCTTGATACCTTGTCCGAGCTCTTGCCTGCTAGAGCAATCGCGGCTGTCCAAAGAGAGGGGGTTAAGGGGAGAGATGCTTCACACATGTCTTCGATGAGAGAAAGATAACGCATGGAGTCATGGGGGTGCCGCCGGGGAGGGTTCGCAAATCGGTGGAGTAGGATCTTGCGACTCCAGTAAGAAAGGCAAGATATTCTTGGTGACGGAAGGCGTCTGTATGCGCGGAAAAGCGTCCTGTTTGAGACCGAATCTTTCCCCAAAAGGGAGATGAGGCGTTTAACCCCTGGGGTTTCCAGGTCATCTTCAACACCATCCGACATTTGACTTCCAAAAACACGCATGTCTGAATTCGGATTGGACAGAGCAACCATCAAGCCTTTTGTTCCCTCCTCATAGCCAAGGGTTCTGTGGAAAAAATCGAATAATTCCCTGTAGTTGGGATGGGGGGTTCGCTTTGCAGCCAAATACGCCTTTGGATTTAGAGGTGCGTCGGGCGGTAACTCCGATTTGAGAGATCGATATATGGATGCCTCAGAGCTGTTCAGTCCGGGGACGGGACGTGGCTCAAGGTATACTCTCTGAGCAGGGGTGGTCGGCCGTCCTCGTTGGCCATCTGTCGATTCGGACGATACCAGCACATGGGCGGCTTTTGCGGCGGAAAGAGGATTGGACGAATCCGAGAAAAATCGTCGAGTAGAAGGGGAATGCTTCTTGCAATATCCTGCTATAACAAGGGAACTGATGAAAATATCAGCGAGGGAGAGGACACAAAGCCTGGGCCGTTTGCGCAACAGTCGCGTGCCGGAAAGCTGGTCTGAATGGGAACGCATGTGTCCCATTGACTTGGAACTGATGAATATGTTGCAAGAGGTCTTAGAGCCGAGTTGTTTGTGCCTTTCCAAGCAATTAATGAAAGACATGAATCGGATAACATCGTGCCATCTATACTGCAACTCGTAGAAGGGAGCTTTTGGTTGCAGCACGGGGAATCGTATCGTATTCGAGATCAGGAGATTTCAAAGTTTAAAAAAAAGAAGAAGAAGAAAGAGAAAGAAAAGATTTACCTCTTCCTACAAGGCACAGAAGTAATCGTCCATCAACTGAGGACTGGCCGTCCGGAGCTGTTCAACGTCGGCATTGCTGGACGCCCGTCACAAAATAAAATTTGGGCGGCGATCGCATTCCGTTGATTTGATTGGCTTACTTGCTCGACGCGGACATTCGCGAAGACATTTTTCGACTTTTCAGCTCGAGCAACCGGCTATTGCCAACTCACAATTGATGATATCCTCACAATTAACGTCAGATTCACGGCCCTTTTGAGACTGGCTATATTTAGGGCTGGTAGCTTCGTCTTCCGTCGAACCCGTCGTCTCTCGCCGTCCCCGGAGGTTTGGAGCGAAGCGAGGGAGCAAAATGGGAAAATTCAACTTGGGCGCTCTCCGCGTCAGACAAAACGCCCTTGCACAGAAATCAAGCGGAAAGATCTCGCAAACACCATGCTGGGTTGACATTGTCTCCGAAATCCCTCCGGCCACGGTTCTCGTGCGCAACCTCCCACAGCAACATGCGCTCGTCCAGCAAAGAGTAAAAACATTACCAGGAAAATCCAGACCGCAAACCGTCATCGAAGAGAGAGAAATTCGTCGCATCAAAACAAAGAAAGCCAGTCGCATGTTCCAGCCCATGCAAATACGCTACGAAGAAGATGAGCTACGAAAACAGTTCTTCCAGGACCATCCGTGGGAGCTTGCTCGACCGAGAGTAGTGCTTGAGACGAATGGAAACGACCATGCCAGATATGACTGGTCAAGATTACAACAACGAGGAAAACGCCTGGATGGCGAAAGGTGGGTGCCTCTTGCTTGCAATAAAGGCCTTAGATATTCAACAAAAGAGAAAGAGAACTAACCGGTTGCGCTCGCAGTGTCGTTCAACGCCAGTTATACCTTCTCAACAACGTCCCAGATATCACCAAGGGAGAAGCTTACGATATAGCCCGCCGAGAGTTCTATCAGCTTCGGTTGCAAGAAGATATTGAACGAAGAGTTGCACAAGAAGAGGCTAGAGCCACAGGTGCCTACTTTGGCCCAGATATGATGCAGGTCGGCATGGAGTTAGAAAACCAAGAGTATGATAGATGGAAAATCTGGGCAGAGAAAGAAGCAGAGCAGGCATCACAACGTTTGGCTGCGTTCGCCGGCGCAACCGGTGGCGCGAAGGAAGAATCGGACCCAGCCATACTACCGGAGCTTGAAGTGGCCGAATCTACCTCCGAGTCCGCACAGCCCGCGGAGATACGCACAGGGTGATGTTAGGCGAAAAGGGCCTGCGATCATTCTGCTTATAAACTTATACACAAGGCACACCACCTTTGTATGTACAATATACTCCGTACTCTGTAGCACATTAGCTTTACATCACAATACTTTTTGAGACACATCTGTATCTATACGCGCCTGGGGGTCCTGTCCTTTTGGCCAGGCTTCTCGCTTCAGGAACATTGCATTCCGTTGCTCTTCGACTCTTCCAGCCCGTCCTCGCTCCCGGCATCTCCCCATCTACCCTCATCTACCCTCATCTCTCCATCTCTTGAAAGACAGTATTCATCACGTGACCTCACTGGCGGGTTTCAAGTTGGCCCGCCACAGAGCACCATCGCGAGATCCGTCGATCATCTGCGGGAATTGGGCCCGGTTTGAGTTGCAGAGCCCATCGGCAAATCGCAGAGGCTGCAAATTCCATAGCCGACAGATTGATGGCATGCTTGCTAGAGCCATGGCGATTTTGTTGGGTCCTTGAGCAGCTTTCCTATCCTTGAATGGCTCAGCTAAGGTAACACGCTACACCCGCTTGCAGCCATTGGATGCTCAGTCCGCTTGGGAATCGGGCGATAACACAGGCTCATTGCATCGCTTTTACTGGTCAAGATCCTGATGAATGAGGTGACTGGCTTTGGAACAGACTCCCTTGAAGCATTCCTGTCCCGCATTCAGTCACTCTTTCGTCGAACCTCGAATAATCCAATTCACCTACCATTACCTATTATGTCGCTTTCCACGATCCTACGCAGACCCTCCAGGCATTTTGCGGCTATCGAAAATCATTAGAGGGAACATATATTCCGTCTAGATAAGCCTACCTTTGTGAAACCTCCCTTGCTGGCCAACTGCGCTCTTTCATTCGCGCCCGACCAACATGAGCCGCACCGACGACACAACATGGGGCCCTCGGCCAGGTCGAAGTGACAATCCTGAAGAAGCAAAGGAACAGCAAGCCCACACTGGTGGATCTGTGTCCAACCACGGGCCTCCTGCCCGAGATGATACCGCGCCCGCACGAATCAACCGGCCTCCTCCATCTAAGTTGCTCTCGCGAGAAGAGACCCTACAGCTTACCAAAAACGCTGTTGAAAATGGGCTCCAAGAGACCAAGCGGTCCTTGGCTGGTAGCGAAGCAGTGGGAGATGTGGTGCGGCCTAAATTAACAATTGATCTTGGGCACAAGAATATCGGCTGGGTCCCCGATGAAATAGTGGATATCATAAAGGACGAAGTTGCAAGGTGAGCCGAATTTGGTTTCGGACCTTGATATGTGATTCGCTGCTCACTCCTGTTGGACAGGCTGTCATTGTCGAACAACTATATCGACCAGATTCCTTGTCGATTTCAAGAATGCATCCATCTCCGGTATCTCAATATCAGAGCAAACAACTTTACGGAATTTCCAAAAGGGGTACGTAACATTTTTTGATGTTGTATAGCCCGTTTATCTGATTTAAGCTAGGTCTATAACCTCTCCTTTCTCGAAATTCTTGACGTGAGCCGGAATAAGATCACAAAAATCCCTGAAGAAATACGAAATCTTACGTCTTTACGAGTCCTTTCAGTCATGCAAAACCTCCTAGAGGACCTCCCGAGCGAATTATCCGATATGAATAAACTCCAAGTGTTAAAGGTGTCTGGGAACTCGCTGAGATACCCCCTGAAGCGGATCATAGACATGAAAGAAGCAGATATAACGACTACCGAGATGACTGATAACGAAAAGGAAAGCGCATTAACGGCAGAGCTCAAAAAATATTTGAAAAGCAGACAGCCTGCTCTCCTTGATATCGACAGCATAACGGATATAAGGTGGGTTCCCTTCTAGCTATCAGTTGACCCATCATTAACGGCCCTTTGTAGTGATAGCGCAATGGAAACACCGAAACCACCAAAGAGAGGAAACAGATTCCCGGTCATTCCCCGTTCTAATGGCACGGAGTCGTCGCAGGATTCGAAATCACCATCGTACTCGCGACCTCCTCCCATCCCTATTCGCTCCCACCATCGAATGGCATCTGGTCAGAGTAGTTTTGGGAATAGCAGTATGAGTCGATTCAGATTCCCTTCAGCCAGTGAACGGAACCGAAGTAATAGCGAAGGAGTCATTCAGGGCCCAGGCTCTTTGCAAAACAAACGCCTGGGCATGGTGAGTCGAATGAATGACCTAGGTACACTAGACGAAGTCCGGCCGTATCGCAATAGCCACTTACGTGGCTTAAGCCATGGCTCATTGCTTCGAAACCAACATAGCACGACCTCAAATAGCAGCAACTGCTCTAGCCCAGGTAGCCCCAAAGAACGAAGGCGGTTGCGCGAGGGCTTTGTTCGGCGTATGTCAAGTTTGCCAGAATACAAAATCGAACGAAAAACAAAGGTCCCCATCATGGAAGCCGCCAAAACCCTTCTTTACTCACTTTATCAAGTTCACCCTCATATATCGGCTCTAATCAACGTGATCAGGACCGAGGAATGCAGGAGGACTAGTCTCGAAATTGTGTTCTACAACGCATCCACTCACATAGAGCAGCTCAACGAAGCGCTTGAGGTTGCCGAAGGGGCTAATTTACAGGATGTCGATACGATGAAGCGGCTATCGGAGGCCGTCAAACATGAATGCGATACATGCATCAATGCGTACATACATGTTGCTACGCAGTTCCGCCATAATATTGCCAAGATACTATCTCTTGTTGATCCAAAGTACGTAAGATCATTGCTACTCATGATATACGGGAGTATAGCCGAACTCCGCAACGTTTACGTCAACCTTGGAATCAACTTTAAAGGCAAACGACAAACGGGCCTGATGAAACAGGGGATTTCGGATACGGCCAGGAAAGTTCCTCCTATCAATACTTGCGATCGAGCAGTCACTCCCCCAACTCGTGAGCGGCTCCAACCTCTTAGACGGCTTAGAAGCGAGACGGCGATTCAACAACAGAACCCCGTTCCTATTCTCTCTAATCCATCCAATCCTAATGCAAACGGCTTCCCAGGTCTTACGAGTCAGCCTTGGCTTTCAACCACGAGCATGGGAACTCGAAGCCGCTCAAGCAGCAGGTCCAACACTCTCTTGACTTCCTCGGGACCCTCATCTCTGGCCAATACTCCTCGGTCTGGCGAATCATTTGGCACCCTTCCCACGTCAACAATTAGCCGTATCAACCCGAATACAGGGCTGGACGAGTACGAAGAAGAAAGAATTTTTGAAAAGATATTCGTCCAGCTTACTGCTGCCTACCGAGCTGTACTGCAAGCCGTTCCTGTCGCGTCCCATCAATTTTTACAGTGCTTAGAACTAGCCGAGTCAACGAAAGCCCCGCAACCAATTCATTCACTGTTAAATAAACTCATTTCCCGTTGTCGTACCTGTATCGATGTCGCCGAAGCACTTCAAATTCGGTTATCAACCATGAAACTAAAGGAGCCCGGGGGTGGGATGAGAAACCAGCGTGAATTTTGGCAACTATGCAAAACTTTCTTACAGTCGTTTGTTGAACTGGTGATCGACATGCGAGAAGCCAAAAATCTCCGGCTGCTTCCACCAGACATAGTCGCCATTCTCCGACCTGTCCAGAAAGCCAGCAGAGAGGCGGGCAGGCTAATAGACTCCTCACCCTGGTCCTATCTTGCGGAATTGAATACATCCAATCCATCGACAGTTCTCCCACCATCCATGCACCCTCATCATATGCAAACATATTCTAGTTCGACAATGGGCTCAGGGACAACGGGATCGCTTTCTTTGACGACGGGATCATCGCCACAGTCTAGCGCGATGCCAGCCACACCATTGAGTGCCGCTTTAGGCCCTGCAGCCCAAGCCACGGTGCCATCCGCCCCGGTCAGCGCATGTAGTGATCGGTTCTTTGCGGGCAACTTATATGAGAGGGCGGATTCGCTGCTATCGATGTCCGGACCGGTACCTCTCTTTGTTCGTCGATGACGGACTACCTAGATTCATCCTAAGTGGACGCTAGATACAAAACGCAACCGCCCGCTTCTTTAGTCGCTTTTCACAATCTATAAGCTTCTACATTACTATTGTCGGACATACTTTTACGGTGCAAACTCTTCCCGTCCTCGGCCTCCCGATTTAGCCAAGTTTTTTTTTTTCAGTGATGATTTATACGGCTCCAGTATCATCCTTGATCTATCTACTGCTTAATTCTCAAATTGCATTCCGGGCTAAGATTCAAATATTTATGATCTGGCCTATGATGAACTTTCCTATTTCTGGTGTTATTAAAGCGTGCTTGTGAGAAATCTCTTACCACTTTGCTTATGTAGTTGGTTCTTATGGCATGCTGGGGAACCATGAATCGGGAGAAGCGGGCGTTCTTAGCTTTCTAATGTTACGGTTCAATGCGTACAATTTTTGAGGGAGAAATGTTTGTCTTGCGTGCTTGCGAGCTATTGATGTCGCTTTCGTAACACCCACTTCTGGGATGATTGGTTGTACTCGGCGAACTCCAATAGAGGGATATGATATTGATTTTTGGTATTTGGATAGATAGTATTCTCTCAAATGCAATGTCTTCCAGTATGTTTCATACCCGGCTACGGAACAGTCCATGCCTTTGATCTGGCCCACCACACGCCTGTATTCCCAAAAGCTCTGGCTCATAAGTCGATCGTCTGCAACTATTATTCGTATCATAGAAAGATGCCAAAGGCCAATGTGACCACCTCGGATGTGATATCAAACAGCAAGACGTAGCTAGGCTTTTTTCTTTTTTTGATATACAGATCTTCGAATTGCGCCGCCTGAGGAAAGGAAATGGACCGCGTTACTCCCTGAGAAAAGCCTTTTAAATGATGAATCCCGTTCACCTCCTTAGAACCCTAACTTAATGCAACCCGTCCCAACCGTCTATAAGAGGTAATAGGAGATAGCAAACGCCAAATTCCTCCTAATCTCTCTTCACTCTCGAAAGCGCCCACTCCATCTTCCAACAACCACATTCTTAACATAATGCCACATCTCTTCTGGCTGGTCTCTCGGCACGCCGTGTCCCGCCTCTCTGAAGAGATGATAGCTCAAACCTCTCTCATACGCCCACACCCCTGCTTCTGAACCGTTCAATGTTACTTTGGATTCTCCCTTGTTAATATCAAAATACGTGCCAAATGGGATACTTGGCCGGGATTGTAATCCTTGCTTTCCGTTCCAGGTCATGTTTTGCAAGACGAGTTCGACAGCGATGTGGTTGATAACCATGTCGAGTTGGCCCTGGTAGATATGAATAGGGATCTTGTAGGTAGCGAGGATGGAAGGGAGGATGGATTCGGTGGGCGGCGTGGGTTGGATAGACGGGGATAAAAGGGAATCAATGATGGTTTGGTTGCAAGTTTCAAAGCGGTGGGGAGTTCCTGACTTGGACGGAAGGACATTGAGCGCGGCTTGGACATCAGCACGGTTGAGATATTCGGTTAATGGCACTAAAGGGTTTGGAGTGTTGCAATTATATTTGATGTTATACCTGCTGAAGCATTTTGTTTCCCTGGCGGTTTCGATATACTTTTGTGCTGTGGAATAAGTGGCACATTGCCCATAACATGTGGAATTCAAGATAGATGAGAGGACTGCTCTAGAGTCCTTGGGCTTCATGTTGCAGTTTTCGTCTGTTGTAAAGCCAGACGGATTGGTTAGGCAGCTTGGGAGGTAAAAGTGGCCCTGGGAAGGATACTGCGCTGCCTTCTTCAGGACCGAGTCAAAACCGCAAATGTGATCAGCCTGAGAGAACGCGCCCGAAATGTCCCCCGGAAGCTCGAGATCCCTGGCTTTCTCTTTCAGGTACGCTCCAGCGGCAACGTCCGACATTGCTATATTGTTCCCAATTGCCCCATTCCCAATAACTACTGATGATAGGTTGATCGACAACTGGTCTTTATGCTTGAGAATTCGGTCGGCAAAATATGGGATATATATGCCAGCGTAGGATTCTCCCATTAAGTGGGTTCGTTTCCTGAGCAAATGCGGAAACACTTCGTAAAATTGTTTTATCCAGCTGTAAAAGAGCTCGGTAACGCTTTCGTTATTTGTGGCTGGGGTGGGATCACTTGAGAGAGACAAACCCGTCCCAACGGGCTGGTCAATGTACAAAAAATGGCCTAATTTGGTCCAGGAATAAGGATTTCGCTCCAGTTTGCTCATATCCTTCAGAAACATGAGGGGACCATTCTCTGCAAAGGCTCCAATCATTGATGAACAACCAGGACCTCCATTCAGCCAGACTATCAAGCAAGTGTTGTTAACAGGCTGTTCGTGCAGGTTCGCAGAATCACTGGTCAAAACTCACTGAGTAAATTATCATTGTAGGCCTTATCTTCAGGTTCAAAAAGCCAAAAGAACATCTCATTCCCTGGTGCTGCTCCAGGCACACTCATGCGACCAGCCCAGCTCCGAGGAATTGGCTGGGCATCTGGGAGCGACTTGACTGCATATTTAGAGGCATCAATCGGGGATATCGTTTCTTTCCCACTAGGGAGGCTGGATTTTCCGTTGCTAGTGGGAACGGGGGCTGCCGTTGCACCCCAATCGACACTCAAAGGTAACGGAGATGGCTCTCCCTTCACGGCCATAATCACCGCGAGAGTAATGACGAAACGCGACTTGAACCGCATTTTGGTAAAATATCAGACGTCTCAGTCCCTAAATATATCACCAACCAAAATAAAAATAAAAGAAAAAAATAAAGGAAAAGAAAAAGGAAAAAAGGGGTAGCCTTATAATGGCCTGAAAATGCCAGGGAATGTCGCCGCAAGAAATGATATGAAAGCAGACATTTCCCTACCAACCCCTAATTCATTGAATACAATGCGAAGTAGTTAGAGCCACGCGGCGCGAATATCACAGAATAAACGTTTGATATCCCAAAGAAGGTATCAATAGGGATTTAGGTACTAACGAGAGATCTGAACCTCGTATTCTGCAAGAAAATGGGAAGAGTTAGAGCGCCAAAAACAACTGCGGATTGGCTATGTCGTCGAGGCCTAATTTACAGGTCCCCGTTCCGCTGGTGAATGCTTATGTTCTTGCGATGAGAATGCTTCTCCAGGCAAGAAAAAAGGAAGAAAGAAGAGAGGCTGGAAGAAAACAACCGTAGACACAGTGGAAAATTCTCGAAAGCAAGACGATTATGCATGGATTATGCAGCATGGTCACTTGGGCAAGAGATCTGCACGCTTTTCCTATAAATGATTTGTTGTCGGTCGTTCGCAACATTTTCACGGCGCATTGACCTGCATATCGAGACAGAATGTGTACGACTCCTCTGACGGCCATCTTTAGGACGAAATTTACGAAAGTTTGCGGCCTAGCTAAGTCCTTAAGATGTTTATATGCTTAGTACTAGAGGAGTTATAAGCGCCGAAAAGTGGCCCTTTAGACTGCCTGAATATTTAGCCAGGCAACATGGCATATGAAATGCGGAACACCCAAGGACAGGTGTGCCAATCAAGGGGATATCGAAGATAGGGCGATGTCTCTAAGGATCTTCGGAGACGTGGGTCCCGAGTAGCAGGGCTGTACCAAAAGCTCTAAGCTCCATATGGACATATCTTCCGTGTCATAGGGCATTTCCAAGCAGCACTGCAGCTCTGCATATGCGGCACGGCAAGCAAAAACCACATGTTCCAAAACAACGTCACCTGGTTTGCAAGCGGCCACCCGGCTTGCCACAGTGGAGGTGAAAGATTTTCAAAAGCAGATATTGAGAAAGTCTGAAAAAATCTCACTAACGCAAAACCTGAAAGTTATGGGAGAAAGCTAGTCACATTTGCATCGTGCAGAGGAAAGTCGGCCCGGAAGAAATGAAGCTTAACGTTGTATGACGGGCACATCTCTGTCGTCGCCGAGAAATGTGAAAATGAGCCCCATATTTGCAAACACTCGAGTGTAACCATCCTTGCGAAATGTTGGGGCCACGATATCTCGCTTGTCCACATACTACACGGAGTATAGGTGTGCCGAGCCCAATACCGGAGCGGGTGGTGCCTTCAAGGCTGTCGGAAATTAATTCGCTCCCATTGGATGACTCGGGAAGTTGTTTTGAAGCTGCGGTCAGTCAAGCAAACAGAGGCGCCAGCGTCAAAGAATAGAACTGCCAACCGAGCCCCGTCGCTGCTTATTCTTCGCCGTCTCACAGCTTGGAATAATCCTCGTCGACGCCTGGGAGACGACACGCGACCAGCCAATGGACAACGGCGAATGGAGCTGACTAATCCAATTAGTCACGTGACAACACAGCCCTATGCCGCTGGCCCTAGATTCCCGTTTTTGGAATGGCGGGTGTTTGGGCCACCCCTTAATGAACGTCGCGTTCCAGACGGGCGACGGTGAGTCCATCCGGAAGAACGATCTGCTTTGGTCATCGAGTCAGATCGACGGTCGAGAGCGAGGTGATGAGTGCTGTGGCTATCCCGGTATGAGGAAGCTCGACACGCCACCACCGCCTTTTCAGCTTTCCACAGGACTGAGCGCCATAATGCTGTTATTAACTAACTTCTACCTCCCCCGCGATCCCTTGCGGTGTGCACCCTGCAGCCCCAGGAACTGCCAAACCATGATAGGTGGCTCTGGAAAACCAGCTTCCTGCAGTCTTCCAGGATCGGCTTTTAGATCACATGGATCTAAGCCTGCAATTGTCCCCGATTATTCCCTATTTCTTGCCTTGTTGTCGTTTACTCTGCTCGCCTCGAACAAGCCCTGCATTATATATCTGAAACCATCTCGGAAATGCAATGTCGTGATGATGGTAAAAGCAGCGACAGCGGGCCGTTTTTCCGGTATACAAGGGAGAATGGCACTGACGTTGCGCTTCGTGTTTCGCAGTTTCAATTTCATCGGCATAACCACAACACAAGCATGAATAGTTGATCGAAAGGTTGTTGACAACTCCATCTCGCCCATCCAATTTTGCGCAGAGATGAATTCCCTGTTGAACCCACCTGGTCTCACAGCATACTACGGTTCTTGATCATTTCACTATTTTGAAGAGACAGAATCAGTAACACAAAGCTAGTACAGAGTACAGCATGACGGGCTCAGCACTTCCGGGTCGACGCAGCCCCATCCCATCGAGAAACTCACTGAGCAGCTACACGGACTTTTCTCTCTCTCTCTCTGTCTCCCTTTTTTTTTTTTTTTTTCCCGCCCATGTATGGACAAAAACATGCCATCTAAGCTAGCAGGGAGCGTCACACCGCAAAATGTGATGATAACATTCTTCCCCATTAAGCGCCAGAGGCGAGTGCTTTGGCCCAAGTCGGATCCCTCTAGGCTTTATCATTCGAGGTCATGATTTCAGCAAATATGTGCTGCATCGCGATACTTCTCACTTAAATACAATTTTCATATCCGGCTTTGTTTGCCCGAAAGAATACGATTTCCACGGGCACATGCATGCTGAGAAACCGAAACTGACCGCTTTTCCCGTCGCATGTTCAATCTTGTCTCAATGAAATATACCTGCTGACTTATCCTCCATATTTGGGAAAGTTACGGCTAATGGCGTCCTTCACGGTATTACCATGATATTCCGGGAATCTGGTCCTTGACCTGCCTTTTATGACCTCCGAAGTTGCTGTTTCACACGGTGCAATTGCCTGGTCGCTATGCTTCTCATAACCCGTCATCTTGCCTTGGATATCCAAACTTTGGGCGTCAAAATTGATACAGTGCCGAAAAAAAGCAAAAATGACTACCAATATCGAAGGGCCACAACACCAAATCGTAGTTGGTGCATTCTCCAATTGCTTCTGCTGAAAGGGATTGAAAAGCTTGATAACTCCAAGACAATCTGTTCGTTGATGGTCTGCCAAGTCCTCTAGAGTTGCTTGCACCCTAGCTAACTAATCTTCGGTCGCCTCACTTTTCGATAAAAACATCAGCATTTACTTGACTCTGGTTAGATGACACTTCCAATTGGTTGGTTCCCCCCGCAGGGAAGAAAAGCCAATGAGAAATTTTTTCGTCATCCATCCCGCCTCTTTAAATGCTGCAGTCCGCTTGCCTGTGTGAACAGAGTCGGAAGATTCTAAGAAACAGAGTGAAAACCCTTGAAGAAAATGATGTTGAAAAGAATGCCTCAATAAAAGCAGATCTGTGTGCTTTTCTTTGCAAAAATACTGTCTCTATTTCCATCTCTTTCCTTTTGCAGTTGAACTTGTGTGTATTCACAAGTTGTTTGTCATTTGGGTACGTCTCATACGTCCTCATCCAGCACACCACCTACCCACCACTTCTCCACCCAACAAAGACCTCCTTCCTTTGAAGGTGACTTTTTACCACATTTCTACGTATTTCTAGAATTCCTATTTGTACTCTGCGGTTTCTTCAAACCAGCAAGGACAAGGGTGTTAGAACTGGCTTTGAATATTCCCAAGGTGGTGTGAGTTGGGCACATCACTTGAAGTAAGATACCTTTCGCTTCTCAAACAGAACTTTGCGCTGTGATAACTTTGTTTATCAAGACTTCAAGTACACTGTGGGGGTTGTTTTCATATTCTTTTTTTTAATCTTTCTGGAACAGCCTTATCATTCTAGTTTTTTTTTTTTTTTTTTTTTGATGGACCTCAAACAAAAGCCAGAGTCGGCAAGGAGAGCTGGTGAGAAAGGGGGTGAAGATACTGACCATGGAGATTGGCTGTCTGGCAATAACCTTGGGATAGTTCCCAAACGGGACTCGGGGGGTTGCCCGACGGCTGCATCATCGGCACACAAACGCCATTTGCCTGAAGGAGATGGAACATTGCAGAGTGACATCCCAATGCAATACAATTACGAACTCTCTTCTTGTTCTTCCTCTATACCCGCCCTCCCTAGAGCAACGGCCATGGCGGTTTCCATTCCCGCCCATATGCCATTAGACTCAAGAAGTCTACAGGTACTGCGATCGGCCGATCATCTACCTCCGATTACGAAACAGACTCTGAGTGAATTGGACCTGGACCGCATCATGAGGAACGTTAACCTGCGCGTTGACGTGAATTTCGATCGTGATTTATATTTCCACCCGGTGGAAGGCAAAAAGGGTGAAGAAAAGGGTCGTCTGGCTAAGCTTTACTGGGAGGCTATTGCTATCGAAATCTCGATCTACATGTATCATGCGAGAAGTCTTAGTGGCCAATCCAGCAATAGTGGGTATCAAGCAGGCGAACTGCAGGCCTACTTTGAGCCCAGACTACCTCGGTTTCTTGAAACTTTGAAAGATGTGCTTTGGAGCCTTGTTCCTGAACGCGATCATCAAATCATCACGGAAAGTCTGGATGTGCCGTTTATTTTACAACAAATTGAAAAGGGTGTCTTGGATTTAGTCGGCTTAATGCAGTGGCTCTCGAAGCTAGTGAAGGCGCACTGCGCTCCGATGAGAGATGAACTAGCGAATAAAATGGTCGACCAAGTCCAGGAAGGGCTCGAATTGCAAGACGTGTGTAAAACTGTGCAGGGATTGACGCTTATGTTTTCAGTTTTTGAGTGTATGAAGTTGGTTAGTGATACCAGTCTTACTTATGTACCTGCCATACCATACAATTCCCCATGAATATGCTGACATCGCTGCTCTGTGCAGGACGTTGCCAATCATCAGATCCGGACATTCAGACTGTTCTTGATTAATGATACTGTTCGATTCCTCCAAACTTACTTCCAACGGAGAATCTCTGAGAATACAATTCACACAGAGGGAGCGAAGAAATGGTTCCACGCTGTTTTGAAGGATGAGCAAGCCTCGCGTCGGCGATGGACGCGGCACTGGACCGAGTTCGATAATGTTGTAACGGTCTACCGAGGATTGTCCCAATTTTTGATACCATTTAACCCTCCGGGAGGGCTCCCGGCAACTTTCGAGTTCCATACCGATCGACTTTGGACGTTGAGATCTGACATCCAGGATCTTATCGGATTTGAACTCTGCACTTACGTCTTCGATCTTGTGGCCACAAGCCATATGCGCCACGTTGCGCGAACTCGGGAAACCTATGTTAGTCTACGGTCCCATATCTGGTCCATCATCGAATGCTCCGGGCATCAAGATCCCGCTATTTTCGATGAACAAAAATGGTGCGACAATGTTAGCCCCATCGCTCTTGAAATCGCTCGGATAATTTCAAATCTTGAAGCCAATAGCAGAGGTATTAAAACTTCCGTCGTACCAGATGAACATGTCCTGCTATTCGTTGAACGGATGCTTGAGTCATGTTTCGACCCTTGTTCTCAGCAGTTTAAACACTTTCAGATGGTTGTTCAACAACGATTGGAGGAGGCAACGTTAGCAGCGGCAGAGCGGTACGTGGATATGTCTCCCCTGGAAATGTGCGAAGATCAGCACCCATCACAGCCAGACGACAGCTTGCAATTGCAACCAAAAGACATCGATAGTATAGGGAAGAGGCTCGCCCACATCTGCGTGCTGCATTGGCATATATGGGGGCCGATTTTATATTTCCGCGATCTGCATCAGACCCGCGTATTGTGAATGGAAGATATCAGGGTATCATCGCCAGAAAACACGTGCCTTTGCACCTGCCGGTGAATGGGATGCCAGTTAAATGGTAATAGGCCCTTAGTTTGCCTCTGAAGTTCACCTTGTCATTCAATATAGATTTCATATGACAAAATTTTCATTCTTCCCTTTTAAATAGTTTATATTTCCATTCCCTCCCCCTTTTTTTTTTCGCTTATGCAGGACAGTTTGTTTCCCAAAAATTACCCAGAATGAGAACCTCTTTCAGTATTTTGCTTCCCAATTTTTCCAATGCTTAGCGGGTTAGTTGTATAGTTATCATGCCTTCCTGCTCTACCCAAAATATTCAACCAGTGTCCAGCTAGTTTCCGGTAGTCTTCTACGAGTAAAAAGGCCTTGACACAGTACTCCGTAGTAATTGTCTTTATGCGTGAATCTCGTTTTGCTGTTAGGTCCAGCCGTCTTGTCACGTGAATTCGTGTGCAAACATCAAAGGTTGTTCACAAACAAGCATCTCTCCAGACCAACAGGGATTGTAGAATTTTTCAGTGTTAGCGCATGCCAATATGGCCAGTACGTGTTGAATTTTTGATGTTTGCTTTGTGTTTCAAGGATTTCTCCTGTTCCAGCTGTTTTCTGTTTTGTGCTTGCTATGTTTGAAGGAGAATTCCCGTACTGCAACTTGTTTCTGTTGTTATAGTATACCCTTTGAGCATTTTCCAGTCTATTCTATGGGCTTCATTGCAAAAAGCTTGAACTTTCTGATCAGATGTTCATTAGCACATTTGCACGCCAATACTCCACAGCTGGAAAAGGATGCGGGTCCCCTCGCCGGCTCAATCGTCCCTCAAATGGCTCGGTTCACTTAAAGCCACTCAGCTCCAACGAATTGCGTTTTTAACTGGGGTATCGTCCTCCGGGACAAAACTGGCCTTGATCGAGCGTATAACGAAAGCCCTCTCTTCACCTGCTCATGCGCTTTTGAATACCACAGGTAGAGTACAGAATGACAGGCGAGATGTCCACGATGGGAGGCTGAGCATCCTAAGCATCGATATGGGAATCAGGAATTTAGCATATGCACATTTACTTGCTTATCCCGAGAGAAATAAAGAGAAGGATGGTCGTTCATTGTCTTTACATTCTCCAATCCTTGATGCGTGGAATCGCCTGGTTATATCAGAATTTCCGAACCATTCTACTTCCAAAATTGATATGCTCGCACCATTAGCGTTGCTGGGCGGGAAACATAGAAACAGTGAGGCGGAATGTAAGCATCGGGGGTCATCAGAAGTCGAGTCAGAAGTCGAGGAAGTGGACACAATATCCACCGCAGAAAAAGAATCTTTTGCTCCCGATATATACGCCTCTCATGCATATACACTTATCACTTCTCTCATTGACGCTTTCCGACCGACTCATGTTCTCATAGAACGGCAGCGCTTTCGCACAGGAGGGGGAAGTGCAGTTCAAGAATGGACTATTCGCGTTGGCGTTTTCGAGGGCATGCTTTATGCCGTACTACATACGTTGAAACGAGAATCCAAGAATGCCGATCTGAATATAATGGTGCAGGGCGTTGAACCACAAAGGGTGGCAAGGTACTGGATAGAAACAGACCCTGAAATGGAGGCGAAGGTAAAAGAGAAAAAGAAGAAGCCAACGTCAAAGGAAGGGAAGAAGGCAAAAGTTGATCTAGTCGGAAGATGGATTTCTTCTCCTACAGACGACGGGAGTGAAAAGCTTGCTAAAGTTGGGATTGAAGCAAATAGTCAGGCAAATGGAATGGCGGAGGCATTCCTGAGAAAATGGAGAAAGGGACGGAAAGGACCTGAAGTGGTTGGAGCTTCAGAGGACGCCTTGATATCATCCACCGGACTCAAGCCGACGAAATCTGTTAAGCGTAAGCGGAAAGGGGATGCTTCTAACACCAACCCCACTACTGCGACAAACGGTCAGGACCAAGTCGATATCGGCAAGCTTGATGACCTGGCAGACTGTCTTCTTCAGGGTGTCGCTTGGCTGGAGTGGCAAAGGATGCGGGAACGGATTATAGCAGAGGGAGTGGATGGTGTTCTGAGTATATGAGCAAGTGCATGCATATCGCTACCCTATTTCGCGCCCCAGGGGGATATTCCTTTGTCCTGGGCTGGAACCAGTGAGCGGGTTCAAACACCTTTGGAGGGTTGGGTTTGGAGATCGGCCCGGACATCCTCTGGGTTTGTCTAGACGGAGTCGCGATAGGGGTAAGCGAGTGGAAAAGATTTACCGGTTGACATCACCGCTGAGGATTTTTTTGGAAGTTTGAAAGACCGAAGCCAATAATAATTTCTTCAAATCGGGATCTTCGGCCCCAAATAGGGACGAAAGACACCTGGAATGGTCATCGTGCCACGATAAGTGATATCCTCTGAATGCGACTTCGTATTATGCTGCTGTGCACTAGAGTCACGAATCCTAAGGAGAATGATAAGATCGGTTGGTTTTGAGCAATTTGGATTTTATGGACCAGCATCCACATGAAGTCGAAATCCTTCCTGTTTTATGAACCTTCCCAGCGTGTGGCGCAAGGAGAAGATTTATGGAAGTTTCCGATCGGTGATGATCAAGAGATGATCACTGAGATCCGCGGGCACGCGATTTGGACGTCAGACGTCTTCATTCTGCCATTTACGATACGAACCTTCCGTCCCCTGTCATTCTTTGGCGTGTCAGGCCCTCTTATTGGGCGTGCCCCTGGCTCGTTGCAGGGATTACGAAAACCGACCCTTCAGGAACACCGCAGATCAATTTTGTCGTAGCTGGAACATACGTACTCGTCGTTTCACCATCGCCGTTCGGATCCAAGGTCTGAAGGCCACAAAAAACCGTGCAAAATGTTCATGCCTGGCACTTCTAGATTTCACCCGTTACAATGGAGGTCTAACATTACACCTAAAATTGAAAAATGGATATCAAGCTCCCAAATAAAAGTTTGCGAGGCTAAAATCGGCCGAAACTTGCCCCCAATACAAGTACGCAGAAAGAATTGAACTAAAAAATTGTAACGGATGCCCAGGAGTTGGGTCTCGACATCAAGTCGGTATTTTTGATGGAGAGAAAGTTGGGACTTAGGTTCTCCCGCTTTCATCTGATCCCAGCCTCCAAATCTAGAGAAACAAAACAAGCACAAAGCAGGGGTTTCGTAAAGGCTTTTTTCTTATCCTTCCATAAGACCAATCCGTTCATGCACATGATAGGTGCAGATTTACCCCTAGAGGCGCATTAGTTACGTACATTCGCTCACTCCCTAAGATTGAGAATATTCCTCCTTGTACTTACCTCGCTGGGTTCCGCGACAGCTGGGCGAGTAATGGTCTTGGTCACCACGCTCTGAGATGGTTTCTTGCCGAGTGTGTATGTGAAAGTGAGAGTTTCCATAGGCACGTCTTTAGATGGGAACCAAGTCGGCAGTTCGGTGGGAATTCCAGTAGGCCACCCAGTAGGCCACCCAGTAGGCCACTCAGTGGGAGGCCACTCAGTGGGAATACCAGTTGGAGGCCACTCAGTGGGAATACCAGTTGGAGGCCACTCAGTGGGAATGCCAGTTGGTGGCACATCAGTGGGAATATCGGTTATGGTTCCGGTAGGATATGGAGAACTGGGGGTCATAGTCACGAAGTCGACCCGACGAGGGGAGACGGCTTTGCGACGAGGGTGAAGACGGTATGGAGATGCCTCGCTGAGGGCTGCCAGGGCAGCGACAAGAGCAATCGAGAGTTTAAATTGCATTGTTGAGAATGAACTTGCACACCAACTGATATATCAGAGATCGTGTTTCAGATATGCTGTTTGCAAAAGCCCTCGCGCGGGAGATGGCTCGGCCCAGTTGCTAAAAAGCTGTAGTTGTAAGGATTGACTAGCGAAATCAATTCGCCGGAAACGAGAGACTCGGTTGAAGAAAGGATAGAAACAGCCTCTGTTCAGGGCGAGAAGAGAAACGAGCCGAGAGGGAGCACACGGCCTTCATATGTACTCAGCAAAGAGCTGGGAATGGCATGATCAGGGGATGGGTGTGGAGATCATAGAGCTTGAGAGAGGTCCACATCTGCAATATCCATTCCAAATGACAGTAATAAGAGAACAGCAAGGGGATTTTCCAGGACCAGCCACTAATTTTCCCCGATCGTGTTGTAATAATCTTCAGCGCCATGATTTTGTCCGAGAACCCTGCCCATGGATCATGGCGATATTGAAGACCCTGACGTGCAAATGCCTCAGATCAAAGGGACTCCTTTGCCGAAACAGGCTCGAGTGGTTCGAACCAATTATCATGTGCTCTGTCCTGCCCGCAAATGGTCAAACACGGTCATTCGATTCGTAGATGAACTCCCACGACCCGTCCACTGGCCAGCTGCAGTCGAGGTTACAAGACATGGTTCCTTGCAAGCAAGCGCTGCTGATGGTGGAGAAGCCGATCCCAAGAGAGAGAGAAAATAGTGTTGAAAAGGATTCGCACCTCGAAAGGGCGGGAGACAGGAGACGCGCCATACTCGGAACGGAGTACGGGAAATATAACAAAAAAATCTCAGCGGAATGCCGGGCTGCGAACAAAATGACAAACAAGGTGCTGGTACCAAACCAAGATTGGTGCTGATTGTCCTTGATCGGCTCATCTTCAAACGACTCCACTCCCGGCCACAAGCGAACCTTTCTGTTTGAAGAGATTGCAGGGGTTCCACGAAAGGCTTGCGAGCAAAGAGAAAAGCCTGATTGATTGATTGATTCAAACCCTTGACTTCTCTTCATTTGAGTTGTTCACAGGCATCACTCTCCAATCCTGACTGGCCGATGGCGCGAAGATGCTCCTCTCCATGCGATAAAGCGATGAACCCGAGGACTGCCATTGGCAATTGTTCTCGCTCTGGTGTCTTTCTCGAACTTGCCAGCGATGTCTGCTTGCGGGGTCTCGATTCGTAGCAAATCGAAGGAACCCCCAGATACCAGGCCTATTTATCCGCGCAGTGCTAGATAATTGCTCACGAAAATTCTAGGATCAGTCCACCACGCCTTGAAATTCAATGCTTATGACAGCGCGCCTAAAATTTCCTCGGCTATCGAATCCGGCCGGGACTCATCCTGTGCTAGTTAACCGAAGGACCCCTCGCCATCGGCCTGCAAAATTAAAAAAAAAGAAAAGAAAAGAAAAGAAAAGGAAGAAAAAAAAAAATTGAATGTTTCTAGAAAAGGCAGGACAAACTCCGTCGACGGCTTCTTGGACCTCCATGGCGCAGATCATATCCAGATGCTTCTGAAACTATGATGGAACGACATGCAGCCTCGGTTGGAAGACAATGACAAGGAGAAGATCTTTCCAGAAAGTCCACGGAAAACAACCCCAATAGACCCAAATATATATCAGGGTGTTACATCAGTTGAGCGGATTGATGGGGTTGACAGGGAGGTATGTGGATTCAAGGCATATCGCAGCGGGAGAGCTACGGCTAGCTCATAAACTTTGTCCCCCGTGGGATATCTGGCAAAGATTCCCTCGAACCTGAAAGGAGGCCACAAGCTGGGAGAACACCGGACAACAAATAAATGAAGAGCAACGTTTAGATAGGCCTGTACAGCACAAAAGTAGAGTACATACAACTTTGAAGAGTGAAGTTATTTGTGTGAGAGCCAAATTCTTCTTAACTACAGCTTCTATTTGCATGTAACGCGTATCCAAAATCGCCCCTCTCTGCAGGGTGCTATCTCTACGCAGTGGAGGCCATAATCAGAGCCTGTCTTTCATGTGCGTGTTCTCAGATCTCAGTGAATATTGGGTCCTCGTTTCAGGGAAACGGTCTGGATGGATATCTGCTCCACGGCTCTTTTTGACCCCCACGAGTCCGAATACCCATCAGCGGATGAGCCTCTCTTTCGTCGTGATATCACCACAGTGCACAGCACTGATAAGGAATCAAGCGTGGTCCCCCCCCAGGTCCATGCGTTGGCTCGAGCCGCGAAACTTCTGCAGGGCCAGGACCGTGTCAGAATGCGCTAGCAGGTGTGCAGGCCCTGGTTGTCCGGGGTCGTTCCCTGCAGAACTGCCCGCCAAGCCCAGAAAAAAGGGCTTAGATCGAATCCTGGTAGACTTCTCCGATAGGGTGATGTAGCTGATATGTGCAGCAGGCTATCAGCGTTGTCTTGAAGACTCTTCTCCTTTGCAACCGTCCTTCAAGAGCCAGCCATCAGCAAAAATTACCTTGCTATAGAATAACCATCCCTGCTATCCCGTGGGACAGGGAGAATGAGAGCCTCCGCTCATATCCAGTGATCTTCACACACAGGGTTCGAATGAAACCGCGGTGAAGGCGAATATCAGTCTGCAAGCGCGGATCGATTCCTGGAATATTCTATTCCCCGTATATATAATGGGGTCATCCTTGCAGGCGCCCTTTTGAAAACCCTTCAACCATGGTGCCCTGGTCTCAGGTGTCGTCATCAACCTTGCATGTCAGGGCGACGAGGTCAAGGGATTCGAAGAAATGCTTTGAGCGTAGGGGCCAAGTTTCCTCCATTTCGCTTTTTCCTCTCACAATCTTGTCGGCATCGATATTATCGAAATCGGGTTGTCACTGATCACTTTTTGCGTCCTCGTTCCGTGTGTCACAACTCCCGTGGCTCCGGGACACTCACCTTTTCTGGGATTCCTTACTTCCACAGACGAGAGAATTATTATACTCCCTCGCATGGTTCTCGATGTGTCAAACCCAGAGCCTTATCTTGAATGACAGGTGTAGGGCTTCCCAACTGAAACCTCCCGCATCACAGGACGATAATGTCCCCGTCATTTCGTTGGGCTGTTTGCTCATTTCCGGAATATTGCAAGTATGTCTCATACAAAGCCTGACTGTGGCAAGTGACTTCTCCGAGTGCTTGTGGAGGCGATATTGAGATTGCAATGCCTGGAAGTCTGCAACAAGCGAGCTACGTGTGCACATTAATTGCAACCATGATTGTTGGTAAATCTTCACGTCAGAAGTGAGTATAACCCGTAAATTGGATGTAAATTCCTGGGGAGTTGAACCAGCATGGTTTGACGCGGGCTGTTGTAGCTGCAAGGGTTCTCGCCCGGTGTTTAGCCTGTCGAGTGCATACTCCGCGGTCAAACTGTGTACGGGAACGAGGGCACCAATTGGATCCCTTTCGTGCTCCATGACTTGAACGGCCCAAACCCAGGACCACAGCCGTGAAAAATCCCTCCACATGTTGGCAATTAGAACCGCATTGAGTGCCTATTACCTGCGGATCACTTCCCCGCGCGATGTCCAGAACCCCCGCGTCAACCAGCGCCCTGCAGACCCTCCGACAACGATACCAAACGGCTCTGCATAATTTCACCGCCTCCTCGAAGCCGTTTGGAGTCCTTGACACAATCACTCCTCCACTACCTCCCTCTACCAAACCAGTCACTCTCTTTGTGCTAGATTCCTCCTTCAACCCACCTACCCGCGCCCACCTCCGCATCGCAAAGTCCGCTCTCCTCTCCCGCCACCACAATGACTTGTCGACGAGCCGCCTACTCCTCCTTCTGGCAACCCAGAATGCCGATAAGCCATCCAAACCGGCACTCTTCGAAGACCGTCTGGTTATGATGAACATGTTCGCTCATGATTTGCAAGATGCAATCCTCTCCACGGTTGCGACCGATGACGTCGGTAACACTGGCTATATGAGTCCGCCCATAGACATTGGCGTTACCAAGCTACCCTACTTCATTCACAAGGCTGTTGCCATATCTTCCTCTGGGACGTACCCGGCGGATTTGGAGCAAGTCCATCTTACAGGGTATGACACCCTGATCCGGATCTTTGACCCAAAATATTACCCGCCTGAACACACTCTTGGACCACTGGCTCCGTTTCTCAAGCAGCATCGGTTACGGGTGACATTGAGGCCGGATGATGAGTGGGGTGGCAGCGAGGAGCAGAGAAGGTTTCTTGTGGATTTGGCGAGTGGGACGATGGAGAGGATTGGTGGGAAACGGGAGTGGGCAGAGAGGATTGAGATTGTGGAGGGTACAAAGGAGGGAGAGGAGGTTGTTAGTTCGACAAAGGCAAGGCGGGAGGCGGGTAAAGGGAATGGGGAAGCGTTGGGAAATTTGGTTACGAATAGAGTGAGGGATTGGGTGTTGGCGGAAGCGCCGTATAGGGACGGATAGAAAGGCATCACGGCGGTGATTAAGCTCAGTAGAGGAAAATCATCAATACGGTACATATATATACATACAGAACATATTATACCCCGTAAAATGCCTGGATTCTCCGTATGCAATGCGCCCGAATGCTGTTCTGTACTTCAAAGTCCGGACCCGAATATCTTGCAAAAACGCCATACCCAAATGTAACAAAGAGAGTACCGTTGATTCGACCATTGTGCCTAGAGTCCATTTCCATCATCGTCTTTGCTCCTTTTACCAGAGATATATACTATCCCTCCGCTAACGAGGTTCACCAACCCCACTCCCATCGCCGCTCCTCTAACCGCACCCCTCAGAGTCCATTTATTTCTGAATGGCTGTTTCCTGCGTCCAGCAAGAAGAACGTATAATCCTGACCAAGCCGCGCTAATACCAGCAGCATCTTCCTTGTAACCGAGGAGATTGACGTAGCTAGTAAACAAAAGAGCGGGTGGAAAAATCATAGGAAGCGGCTGGAAGGGGCGCATGTGAAGAGCTGTAACGAATGTTGCGAGCAGCGTAGGTGGGAAGGACGATTCTAGTAGCGGAATTGGCCGGTTGTGAGCCGTCGATCAGAAACCACGGCAGATCTGGAGTCCGAAGGGGATGGGCCGGGAAGAGTGGAATACACGTAGGGAAAGGATGGTATCGGGATACTTACCTCCCCATGCACGGGCATAATGCATCAGAGGCCGGTTGACTCGCTGAGCTTCTGGACTATTCGCCCGCATCGAGCTTGGGTTTGGCATCTTGCGCCAAGAATGCCGAACTTCTAGACAGATAAATGTGTGCGTCCAGCCTGCACGGAGCCAATATGGTCGCTGTGTTCGGGTTTCTCAAGTGAACAGTTGATACACGTAAGTGATGGACGTTGGGAAATTAATCTGTGGCAGTCATTGGTGCAATCGGAACTGTGAAAACCGTGCCTGTAACGCTCTCGAGATGCGGTGCTCCTCGACGCAAGAGCTCCACGCGCGCAAAAAGCAAGTCGTGTTTGGCGATGCCACCCGCCATCCAATCAGGGCAGAGGCTGGACCGGGGGTCTCGAGTTCGAGCCCGCGACGGGTCGCACTGTTATTTCGGGTGGCCATCACACCCCTAGATCTCATGGGAATGTTCCAGGTGAGCTGAAAACCCAAATGAATGTCTCCAATTGAATATCATTGTGTATGAAATGGCGGGTTATCCGGCGCCGGTGGACCTCAACACCGCGATATCACGTGACTATACAGCGGCGAGAGTGAAGTTCCGTTCGCTCGTTGGTTAGTAACAGATCGCGAAGAGGCCATCATCAAGGTCAGGGTGGCAGGGTCCAAATCGATCGCCTCTCGTTCCCGTCATTTTTCGTCCACAACACTCTCTGCTTAAAGCTTGGAGAGCTTTGGGCCTTTGGCTCATTCAAGCGACTCTTTACATCCGACGAACGAGTCGGATCTCTACGGAGTACTCTCACTTCTATTTCCTCCCCCCCCCGCGCCGCTGCCATCCTTCCCTCTGGCCTTATAATTCGTTCCGGTAGAGAATGTCATCCGCGTCTACATCTGGCGCAGATGCAAAGGGAGGCGCATCAGCACGGTCCAGGGAGCATAATCAAGGCAACCAAGAACGCAAATACACGCCTGAACAAAAGGCCGCCGTGCTTCGAGTGCGGAAATGCTCAGCCACGGCGTTCTACGAAATTCTCGCGATAGAGCGGACTGCAACCGACTCGGAGATCAAGAAGGCCTATCGGAAGCTCAGTCTCTTGACGCATCCGGATAAAAATGGTTACGATGGAGCAGATGAGGCCTTCAAGAGTATGTGTGCTTCTTATCCAGGGAATGACTGTTTTGCGATGCAAGATCCTAATGTGAAAACTATGTAGTGGTGTCGCGCGCTTTTCAGATACTCTCAGACTCGGACAAGAAGGCAAAGTACGACAAGTTCGGGGGGGACCCGGAGAACCGATTCTCGGGTGGCGGTTCTGGACCATCCGCGTCTCCCTTTGGTGGTTTTGGGGGCTTCCCCCAGGGACGAACACATATGTATGAAGATGAGATATCACCTGAGGAATTGTTCAACCGGTTCTTTGGTGGTGGCTTCGGAGGTGGTTTTGGACCGTTTGGTGGGTTAATGCGTGGTTGTCTCGTTGCGTTTTATTCCGCTGACGAAGTGTATAATAGGCGGAGGCATATTCGACGCTGGTCCATCATTTGTATTCAACATGGGAGGCGGCCCAGGCATCCGTGTTCACCAATTTGGGGGTCCGCGCCCGCGAAGAAGGCCACGCGAAGCTAACCAGCAGTCCGAAACTGCATCTGCCGGAGGGCTTTCATCTTTGTCGCAATTTCTCCCTCTTCTGATCCTATTCCTCTTCCCTCTTCTCTCCTCTTTATTCTCAAGCTCGACTCCTTCCGGCCCTTCATTCCGATTCGATTCCGCCTCGCCACCGCATACCCTACATAGAACGACCCCGAAACTAAAACTTAATTATTTCCTTAATCCAACAGAAGTTGAAGACTACAGCGCACGGAAACTCCGCCAACTCGACCAGAAAGTGGAAGTGGATTACGTGTCGAATCTACGATATGAATGTGAGAATGAAGTGCGGATCAGAGATCGGATGATACAGGACGCTCAGGGCTGGTTCTTCCCGGACGTGGAAAAGATGAAAGAGGCCCGGAAGTTGGAGCTTCGAAGCTGTAAAAAGTTAGAGTCCCTGGATATTTGAGACTTAGGTTCGCTAAAATCGCCGCTACATCCTCGTGCTGGATTTACTTTGACTACCACCCTCGAACTTCGTACGATTAGAGATTCCATTTAGGTGAGGTTTTTGGCGTTTGATGGATGGTCTTCTAGCATATTAATACTTTTCTGGTCTTTTTATAGCGGATGAATCAATTTCGTGTATATGATCATTATGGTGCGTCCTCTAGATGCAAACAGGCTTTCAGTTTTTGGTTTGATTGCTTTTAGCAATGCAGTGTAATTCCTCTTCTTGTATTCTCCTTGACAACAAAGAGGGACATCCTTTTTTGGTTTAAATCGATATAATGACATTGCTAAATAAAAAGGATCGAGACTGTTGTATCCGAGCCTATCCTTTGAGGATGCAACTCTCGCAAGCTTAGTTAAGCAACTTCGAACAGGCGCCAGTTGTTTCCATCAACTGTGAAGCCGGCCGCACTCTTCGTCGTCCATCTTGACAACTGCGACTCTGTTGGGGCTCGTAGTACCTCTTCGAAGCATAGAAACCCTATCTCATTTAATGTTGGCCAACCCACACTGGTGGACGACTTTGTGTTGACACAAGAAAGGTGCGGAATTCCCCTTTCATCGAAGCAGCAATGACGACAGCGCCGGTTCTCCGCGCCTTTGTGCCCCACGAACCAAGCTAATCTGAGCATCCTAGGTCCGGGTCCAGCGCGTTGCGATACCTGTTGCCCAGAGATCAGCTTCACTCTCGTCGATGTCACAAGAAGGGACGCAAGAAGGCACAGCATTACAAGCTAGCGATAGCCCTCGACCTGCCCCGCCGCACCAATCCGACGCTTCTGTACCTCGCACCGGAGCTCCTCAGATCCATATCTCGCGTTTGCCACGAGGAAATATGAGTCAATCCGGCGATGGAGCTCCACGGATCCGAATTACTAAGAACCCGCCGCAGCAGAGGGCCGAGGAGACGCTGGAAGCGTTTGAGGATCGTACGCTGAGCGCTCTTTTCAAGATCACGCTAAACGAGTCTCAACAACAAGATATTCATGGCCAGAAGCTTTTATATCTCCCTGGGGTTGTTTCGGACCTGGAGGAGCAACGACAGCCACTCCGGTTAAACGTCGGAATTTTGGACCAAGCGCTTCTGGAGGCGGGGTCGAATGCGGAGCGACAAAAGCCTCTGGAGTACTTGCTACCGTGCTGGAAAAGGGTAACAAGGCTGTATAAAGGGTTTAAGAGGACGAAACCTGATGATCCCAAATACGATGTGGTCAAGGAGGCCAGGAGATTATGCTTGAGCTACTGCATATTCGCCGCTACAATGCCGGAGATGTTTGGGTAAGGGAACGCTCTCTCCTGTCGTACTGTTGCAAAAATGATGGATATTCATGAATTTTTTCTTTTTATTTAGAATTGACGCACCTCCTTCATCGCCCCTCAAACCACACCTTCTGAATGAGCCGGATAGCGATACGGGCTTGTGCCATGATTTTATGTCCGAGGCTATAAAACGTGCCGACGATGATGATACTATCATACCTGCGTTCGTCAACGCTGTGGAAGATATGAGCCGTGATCTGTCGTCCATGTCCCTGAATGACGACTATAAAGGGTATATGATGGTATGTCGGCAATTTTTACCGGCTATTGGTACTGAGATTAACATATGATAGGCGTTTCGTAACCTAGTTCGATTTTCTCCTCTGGCGGTTGCCATCACGGAATCTCCCATCTTTAATTTAAATGTAGGAGCAGATAAGTTTGAAACTGAGACGCTTTTAGGGCCCTGGTTCAGGCTGTCTCCGCTGCAGAAGGAAACAGCAATGTCATATTTCTCGAGTCCACAAACGAGAGACAAGGGTTCCATAATCAGCGCACAAAGGGCAATGCGAATGACTCAACAGCTGCATAGTTCAGACCTTCTCGACATCATCAATCACCTCATCAGGGCTTCCAAGTCCGCAAGAGAACATGTTTTGGATTGGTTTGCAGCAACTGTCAACATCAACCATAAACGAAGAGCTATGCAAGTGGATCCAGCCCAGGTCTCCTCTGATGGGTTTATGTTCAATGTCACAACTTGCCTTGATCAGTTGTGTGAGCCGTTTATGGACGCAGCATTTACTAAGGTATGGTGTTCTCCGATCATGGATGTTCACACTGACCCATTCAGATTGATAGAATTGACTTGAATTATCTGAAAAGAAACCCACGAGTGCAAATCAAAGATGAAACTAAAATAAATGCCGATCAAAAGACCTCTGATGAGTTTTACTCCCACTCCGTGGAAGGCGAGTCGAATTTCATCAGCGAAGTTTTCTTCCTGACGGTTGCTGCTCATCATTATGGTAGCGAGTCGTTAACTACCTTGTTGGAGCAGCTCAGGAAAGACCTGCGCCATATGCAAACTCAGATTGAGAAGCTTGAGCGCGAAAGGCCTAAATGGTCAGTGGATCCTAATCAGGCCAGAATGTTCGAGAGGGCACTCCAAAAGTACAAAGACAGGTTGGATATAGGCCTTGCGTTTAAATACAGCCTACAAGGTGTTTTATTGGATGAGCTCTGGCAGGCCCGGTCCATGCAGTTCATGAGATACGTTATTGTGTGGATGCTGAGGATTGTGTCTGGTCGCAACTTTCCCAAGGAACCACTTCAGCTACCGCTTCCCGCGACTGAATCTGAAGCTTTCAAATGTCTGCCGGAATACTTCCTGGACGACGTCGTGAGCAATTTCAAATTCATCATATGGAATATGCCTCATATAATTACTTCAACGCAGGGTGATGAGTTGATTATGCTCTGCATCGCTTTCTTACACAGTTCGGAATACATAAAAAATCCGTATCTCAAAGCGGGATTAATCACAATCTTGTTTTGCGGGACGTGGACCCAACCGACTGGAGCGAGGGGTGTCCTCGTTGATCTTTTAAATTCTATGCCGTTTGCTAATAAGCACCTTCTACACGCTCTTCTGAAGTTTTATATAGAAGCAGAGTTTACGGGAACCCATACGCAGTTTTTCGATAAGTTTAATATTCGACTGGAAATTTTCCAGATAATCAAGTGCATCTGGCCGAACGCAATCTACCGGGATCAATTATCGAATGAGGCACAAAGGAATTCGGATTTTTTCGTGCGGTTTGTGAACCTGCTCTTGAACGATGTTACTTTCGTCCTGGATGAATCGTTCACGGCGTTTTTGACGATTCACGACACACAAGTCGAACTGAGACAGCAAGGAGATTCAATGGATGAAAATACTCGTCAGGAAAAGGAAGAGCAACTGGCAGCAGCTCAAAGCAGAGCCAAGGGATACATGCAACTGACTAACGAGACCGTGACGATGCTGAAGTTGTTCACGGAAGCCCTTGCTGATTCCTTTACGATGCCTGAAATTGTACAGCGGCTGGCTGACATGTTGAATTACAACCTGGATGCGATGGTCGGCCCCAAGAGTTCGAATTTACGTGTGGACAATTTGGCCTCTTACAACTTCAATCCCAGAGCGCTGTTAAGTGAGATTGTTGATGTATATCTCAACTTAATGCAGAAGGATAACTTCATTCTCGCTGTGGCACGCGACGGTCGGTCGTATAAGCCGGCGAATTTTGATAAGGCTGCAGAAATTCTCAAGAAACGGTCCCTTAAATCCCAGAGTGACATGGTCAAATGGGAGAAATTAAAGTCTAAAGTCAAGGGAGCCAAAGAGGCAGACGAGCAGGCAGAAGAAGACCTGGGAGAAATTCCGGATGAGTTCCTTGGTTTGTTTCCACGTCAATCAGGTTTTGCATTTCAAACTAAGTTCAAAACTGATTTCCCCCTAGATCCGTTGATGTATACGCTTATGGAAGATCCTGTGATACTTCCCAGCTCCAAAGTTTCCATTGACCGGTCAACCATCCGGTCCCATCTCCTTAGTGATCCTAACGATCCTTTCAACCGAGCGCCACTTAAGATTGAGGACGTTATTGCAGGTGAGTTTGCGACAGCGACAATTTTGCTGGGTCAGACCTCTTGACTAATTGTTTGATTGCACGGTAGATACGGAATTGAAGGCGAAAATTGAAGCTTTCAAGACGGAACGGAAAGCTGCGAAGCTGGCGGGATTGAAAGACGCAGCCCCAGACCAGGATAGCATGGATACGAGTGCAGGATAATCAGTCGATCCTACTCCGTACAGTGGCCTGGGCTACATTTAATTTGTTTTACTTTCCATGTTCTCTGTTGATAGACTTGCTTAAGATGGCACATCTTCAGAATGTTGTCCCTTCAGATAATGGTCTAAAATGATGCTGTAGCCACAGTTTCAATAAAAAGTAACGCGACTTCTCATCAGCAACATGCGTGAATGTAATTGCTGATCGCATAAATTGATAACGTCAAACAATGGGGTCAGATCAACCCGATCGGAGAGCTCAGGCAACCGTCATGTCAACAAGACTCGACGTGAAGCTATGGATAGGATCATTCGAGGCGGCCTCTCTCTGATTGCCAATCGACCACATGGACCCAACAATACAGGACATGGATCTTAAGTCCTAAAAAAGTTGCCCTCTCATGTCAATGGGCACTGTTTTCTCAGAAGCAAGGCATTTCGAGGTTCGCTGGCCCCAGGCTCAAACTCCGCTTTGTATAGGGAGTATGCGGCCAAAACTGGCGCTGTAACATTCCACGGCCCATTCGCCTACACAACTATTGAGGATCCATTGTTGACATAAATTACGACTTCTCATACCTTGGAAGAAGTGGCGCACACACCAGGAGGATGGCCTATGTACTCCGTAGACAGAGGGCGGAAATGGAGCCCAAGAACCCATCCATAGTTTTGGATGCAGCAAGTTATGTGTGGCGTTGGTTGGTTAGTTAGTTAACGAGTTAGCCTAGAATAAGCTCCAACGTCACGCAGCCAAGGCTTAAGATCGCGTCCAGCACCGCCAGAGGTCCAAGCTCCAAGCTCATCATCAAAGAGAGTTTTGAACATAGCTACAGTATCTCGAGAACAGTTTCGCGAACTCAGTCGAAAAGCTGTGAGATCAGGGCATCATGGACTCTCTCTCTACTTGGATTCAATCCTTGCCTCCGCCCGCTGAATTCTTCCCGCCCACACCAAAGGCATACTCTACCCTCCTTTCAATATTCCAATACTTTCCGATAGTAAGTCCTCTTCCGTGCCAATTCTAAATCTCAAAGCCAGGCAACGCACGTGCGAAGTGAATCTAACCTTTTTCTCAGATAACCATAGCCCAATGGCTCCTCCCCTTCTACCCGCAGGGCAAAACGTCCCTCCCGACCTCTATCCTGAATTTCCCAGGCCGCTACGCGTGGTGCTTCATGGAGAGCATCGGCGCCATGAACATGTTGTACATCCTCTACACGCACTTCCAGTCCATCCCGAATTTCCTATCTACAATGCCAGCCTGGAATAAACTCCTCGTGGCTCTCTACATCCTCCACTACGTCAATCGCGCTTTCATCACCCCGCTGTTTTTGGCACCCAGCATGTCGCCCATTCACCTGATCATAATCTTCACGGCGGTGACATACAACTACTTCAATTCTAGCTGCCTCGCGGGCTGGCTCCTCGGATACGGCCTACCCGTCAGTGCTTCCGGCGAACACATCATAGCCACCACCACCTCCGCCGCCAACACACCTATTCACGCCTGGCTTCCCTACGTGCCCTACATCGGCATCGCCCTCTACTTCCTAGGCATGTACGGCAACATCCACGCCGAAACCACTCTCTTCCGTCTTCGCAGAGAAGAAGCCCACCGCAGACAACAAAAGGCGAAAAAGGACGGCGACGCAACCAACAGCAGAAAATCCATCTACGACAAAGTCTACGTCATCCCACCGCCTACTGGCGTCTTCCGCTCAATCCTCTTCCCGCACTACGTCCTGGAATGGCTTGAATGGGCCGGGTTCTTGCTCATCGGGTTTGCCGTGGCCTCGCAGACATCCCACACACCCTCTGCCAGTGCCAAAACACCGTATATTCCCTTGGCCCCATATTACACGCCGTTGGCAAAGTTGTTCTTGCAAAGATGGGGCTTGCCGTTCCCGTTCCCGGCGATTGTATTCCTAGTGAACACCGTGTTGACCACGGGGGCAAGGGCGTCATGGGGGAGGAAGTGGTATGCCCAGCGGTTTGGGGAGAAGGCCGTTGCTGCAAGAGGGGGGTTTGTTCCTTATTTCAAGTGGTTGTGAGGAATTATAGTGTTCACTCTAAAAAAAAAAAAAAAAGGCAGGCAGCGGTACTCCTATATTCGTCGACTTTCTTCGGGTGATACAAATACATTCTACCTTGTATTTCTACTAATTACGCAAGTCACATTTCGAGAAAAAATTGAATCGAAATTGGAAGATGTTGAATTACATTTTTATTCAGCTTCTTTAACTAGCCGTTGAATCATTAATTATTGTCAAAAATAAACCGCATCACCACATCATTTTGACCGAGTACCGCCCATGAGAATAAAAACATGTCAAGACCAGAACCTAAAATAAAAGCAAAAGAAGACCAAATGCCGTGATAAATCACCAATTCACCAACGCCGATGTTGAGATCGTGGGTATTCTTTTCGCTTTTACCATGTCACCCCCGTCATAAAACCCAGCCTGACCAGCTATGCATGCATGTTGAAAGATTTTCTCCTTTTTTGAGTTTTGACTGCCATCATGTTAAAATGAAGTCATCCCAATCGTCATATACAAACAACTGCTCCGTTTAGAGGAGCATCGAAAGGAAAATGTGAGAGAAGTATTTATTTAGAGTACTTTTGGCGGAAGTATTTGGCAGCATTCACCATGTTGGTGAGAGCAGCCTTGGTCTCCGCCCACTGTCTGGTCTTGAGACCGCAGTCGGGATCGATCCAGAGTTGATCTGGCTGGAGGAACTGAAGCATCTCCTCAATGCGATCCTTGATTTCCTGCTCGCTTGGGACACGAGGAGAGTGAATATCGTAAACACCAGGACCAATGTGGCGTGGATACTTCTCGTCAACGAAAACCTTGAGAAGCTTGGCGTCACTCTTGCTGTTTTCAATACTGAGAACATCGGCATCGAGAGCGGCAATTGCATGGAAGAAGTCCTGGAACTCGGAGTAACAGAAGTGGGAGTGGATCTGGGTGCTATCCTTAACGCCGGAGGTGGCGAGGCGGAAGGCCTTAACTGCCCACTTAAGATAGGCCTCACGCTCCTTGCCGGATCTGAGTGGAAGACCTTCACGGAGAGCAGGCTCATCAACTTGGATGACATAGATACCAGCGGCTTCTAGGTCAACGACCTCGTCGCGAAGTGCGAGAGCGAGCTGCTGGGCCTGGACAGACTGGTGAACATCGTCACGAGGGAAAGACCAGCGCAAGCAGGTAATTGGACCAGTAAGCATGCCTTTCATTGGCTTCTTGGAGATAGAAGCGGCATACTTGGACTCCTTAACGGTCATTGGTGCAGGGCGGGAGATATCACCGACAATGATTGGAGGTCTGACGCAACGAGAGCCGTAACTCTGGACCCAGGCGTGTGTGGTGAAGACGTAACCAGTCAGTCTCTCACCAAAGTATTGGACCATGTCGTTACGCTCGGGTTCACCGTGCACGAAGACGTCCAGATCCAATTCCTCCTGGATCTTGACGACATCCTGAATCTCCTTCTCGATGAATTGCTCATATTGCTGGGCGGTGATTTCGCCCTTGGTGAA
Organism: Coccidioides immitis RS; assembly: GCF_000149335.2. Lineage (NCBI taxonomy): Eukaryota > Fungi > Ascomycota > Eurotiomycetes > Onygenales > Onygenaceae > Coccidioides > Coccidioides immitis. Next base: position 2,870,767 of record NW_004504312.1, on the reverse strand, counting down.
CTTGTTTCTCTGGATACGGATCTCAGAGGTTTGAGGGAAGGAACCAATGGTGGTGGTAGGGAACATTGGGAGATTAAGGTGTTTCTGCTGCTGGCTGATACGCTCAGGGAATTGAGACTGGCGGTTGTGCATCTCATCGGTGACGGCAGCCTGTCTCTCTTTAACCTTTGGATCATTGGTGCGCTTGGATGAAGCACGAGCCTGGATGGACTTGGCGTTGGCCTCGAGCTGTTCTCGGACGGCGGCTGGGCCCTCGGTGACAGCCTTGGCGATGATAACCAATTCGGCGGCCTTCTCGACGGCAAAGCTGAACCAATCACGGACCTCAGGATCAAGTTTCTTCTCGCTTTCGAGGGTGTGAGGAGTATGGAGGAGAGAGCTAGAGGAAGCCACAATGACTCGGTCCTTGCCTAGTTTCTGGATAGCTAGCTCGACAATTTCAATTGCTCTCTTGAAGTTGGTCTTCCAGATGTTACGTCCATCAACGACACCGGCGGACAAGATCTGGTTGGGACCGAGGGCTCCAATGACCGTCTCGAGCTGCTCAGGGTTGCGGACGAGGTCGACGTGGATAGCATAGAGGCTTTGGAGATGGGCGAGGACATCGATGTTGTGAACGATGTCACCAAAGTAGGTAGCGAACACGATACGAGGAGCCTTGTCACCAAGGGCGCCGAGCTTCTCATAGGCTGGCTTGAAGGCAGCCTTGGCCTTAGCGGCAAGATCGAAAACGAGCACTGGCTCATCAATCTGGACGGTCTCAGCACCGGCCTCCTTGAGCTGAATCAAGAGCTGCTCATAGAGAGGCAAAAGCTTCTCAAGGAGAGAAATAGGGTCGACAGACTGGCCACGGTCGGCCTTAGCGAGGACGAGGAAAGAAACAGGACCCAAGATGACGGGGCGGGTGTTGATTCCAGCCTCCTTTGCCTCCTTGAATTCGACAACAGGCTTGGGGTTGGCGGAGAGCTTGAATTCCTGGTTGTCCTGAAGGGTTGGCTTGACGTAATGGTAGTTGGAGTCAAACCATTTCACCATTTCCTGTCTTATGTCTCAGTCCCTGATTTGAGAAACGAGAGAGTAGCAAAGGGCTAGACATACCAAACTGGGAACGTCAACGGCAGGCTCGCCATCCTTGGCGGGTCTCTGCAGGCCACGGCCCATGGCAAAGTATTCATCAAGTGGGTGGAGTCCATATTTAGAATATCTTTCAGGAATGACCTAATTTGGGGGACAGAAGTTAGCAGTTATCTTTCGAGGTGCAGGGAAAAATTATAAACACCGTACCCCGAAGAGTTGAATGTGGTCCAAGACTTGGTCGTAGAAAGCAAAGTCGTTGCTTGGGATAAGGTCGACACCAGCATCCTTTTGGATCTGCCAGTGCTCCAATCTCAAACGCTTGCCTTCTTTCAAGAGATCATCACGGGAGATCTTGCCTCCCCAGTATGCTTCAGTGGCCTTTTTCAAGTCACGTAGGCGCCCCATGCGGGGAAACCCGAGGATGGAGCTAAGCCCATTGTCAGCCTGGGTTCGAAAAAGAAAGCAACAAGAGAGGATTATGACTTACGATTGGACCATCTTGAAGGATTTGGATCAAGGAAAAGCTGAGCGGAACGGGTGTGAGGGGTTAAGCAGGGACAAAGGTAGATACAGGCAGTGTGCGTGAAAGGATTTGATACAGCAATTGAGCTGCAGAATCAATTGATGGAAGAAGAGAAGAGCGGGGGAGGGGAAGAGGGAGTGGTGATGATGAAGGAGAAGAGAAGAGGAAGAAGAAGAAGAAGAGGGGGAGGGGAAAGTGAAAAAAAAAAAAGAGGAAGAAAGAATAATTTCTGGGGTGGGCGGACTCGCAGCCAACGGAGGGGCAGTTCGCTCCGAAGCGCGGGCTGCGGTCGGAGTGTCCCAGCTGCTGAGTCAGCCACACAGTCAGTAAACTCCGACCCCGAGTTGCCGCGCGCTGGTTGGCCACAAGGGGCCATGCTGGGCCAATCACGCCATCTGGGGTCGCTCCGATGTCACTACCCTGTACTATCAGAAACGTGACCAGTCGCCTTTCAGCTGGGTGATACAACGGACAGTCCTGGTCTGTTGCTTGTCCATGGCGGGATAAACCAACAGCATCCATTCAAGTGCCTAACATGCTAAGTTGTTGTAGTACTCCGTAGTATACCTATGTACACGAAGCCACAGCCACTGGCCTTTTCCCCCAAGCCATAGCTATATATATTGTACAATTAGGAAGTTACCGAAATTGGCTTGTGTGGCTGGACCAAAAATAACACAGCGTGTTCAGCCAGGGAAGGGGGAGAGGAGGATTGCACCTCCTATTTTGACAGTGTACTTTCCGCCTCCAGAAGAGACTTGCTCCGCACTTCGCGCCTGCTGGTTTTGGTGCTTTCCCTAGTTAGTCATTGCCAGCTTTGTAAACAAGATGGGCCCTTCCTTCCCTTCCTTCCTTTCCCTTCCCAGCGCCGGCCAACGACGGTGTGGCTCTGCTGGCGGCGTCGCATCCGGAAACGCGCTTCGCCGACATGTGGTATCTTCATCGATTTTCTCTTACCAGTTCGATGAAGTCTACTGAAAGGGCACTGCAGCTCTTTGCACCTTGCCTGATTCCGCAAAAATGGTGCTTCTTCCCTGTCCCCGGCTCCAGCTTGACCGCCCCGTCAGTGCCACCGCGCTCGAACAACACTCTGTCAGCGATTCCATGCAGGAAGGCTTTTCTGAGGCTTCGGATGACCAGAATCTGGATGACCATGCCATTGAGGTGATCTTCGGACAATCAAATGTCACTATTGACGCTTCGACGACGGCACCCTCCGTCTCCGGTGTGCTAACGGACACAGAAAGCGGCAAAAAGGGCAGGATTAGTTTGTCTCGCTTGTCGGACAAGCTTCTTACGAAGTTTGCGCGTGGATCCCGCCTTGTGAAAAAGCCTTTGACAATCTCAGATGCCCAAATTGAAATCGAAGCCCGTACTGAGCCTGGATGCTCAGACACGGCCCTAAGTGCTTCTCCAAACATTCTTGCCAGTATAGCCGCCAGCGATTGCGGCTATGATAGCGATGCCCGTCACATCCTAACGCCGCAGATTATTGCGCAGCCAGGATTTGGCTCCGGTTTAGGACGACCTGAGGCTATACTTCCCACCATGGAAGATAGGCGTGAATCGTCGCAAGCATTGCTGCAGATGGGCTATGACGGTGCTGTCCCGGATTCATTTGGCCTTGGGATGTCATATACCGCTGCCGTTTCTTCCGAAGATGAGCGTACACCGACGTATTCTGCGCAAATACCACTATCTTCGGACGAGGCCAACAGGCTCGAGGCATGCAGACACGAGTGCGGCATTCCCCGATATAGCCTGCTTGAAGCTGATGATAATCATGATTCCGAAACACAGTATATCAACCTCACTCCAACTCGAAAATCAAAATCTGCCAGAGAAAGCGACGATTGCGCTTCTCTTCGGGCTGTCAAAAGCCCCGTGAATCCATCTTGGCCGTTAGAAGACTCTGGGTTGACAGGTGAGCCACTTCGCTTTGCCAAGTCATTGTCAGCGTCTCTTGGGAAGTTAACATAGCGATAGCAGCTGGCAATATCGAGACTTTGCCATATCATAAAAGAGAACCTCCTGGAGACCTACGCTTTGAAGGAGCATTACGCCTGTCCGCGTATTCCGACCACGAGCCTCAAGATATCGTTCCACAATCGAGTTATCAGAAGGATTTGTCAGTCAAAGGCATGCAGGAGACATTGAAATGCAGGGCTTCCCCTGAAGAGAAAGACCTTCCTCTAAGATTACCCGAAGAATCCATGGATAGATGCACGGTTAAACCTTCAAGTTTGTTAAGGGAAAACCAACCGCCAAGGAATCCACGCAAAACCACAGAGCTATGTGTCTCCAGGATTCGCACGTTGCGATCTACCGCTCAAAAAGAGCAAGGATCCTTTCTCACAGGACGGAGATCGTCCCTAAATTTAGTCCAAAGTCGATTTATCGAGAATCTCGAGGACGTTTTTGTTGACAACCCTTGCGACATCAACCAGAACAAAAGCATAAGTGACCAGACAAACGACGAAATCAAGAAAACCAGCCAAGCTTGGTTGACTGGTGGAAAAAGGCTCGGATATAACTATGACTTTGTGCCAAATAGCAAGCCTTCGCCGCTTCAGGCTCACGAGAAATCTATAGATCAATTTGATCTCGCTACTTCTCCCTCCGCAGGAGAAGCTAGCTCTGATGCTGAAAAAAATCTTCCCAAAGAAGAAACCAACCAAGGTAATGCCGAGATTAAGCTTCACAAATCAGCCTGGAAAGATTCGAAACGTCAGAGCAGGAAGAGTAGCGGGCTTCTTTCACATCTTAACGTATTGGTAAAAAGCAGAAGACATCAGCTATCTAGCAGCGAGTCTGCTCTGACTAATATGATGCTATCTGAAGCACGACGCTCAAATCTCCATATGCCGGATACCTTTGGAGGTGATGAAGACGAAAACGCTCCCCATGAGAGTAAAACTAGGCAGTTTTTCAGAAAATGGAAAAGACGATCCATTTCTGACACTACTGGTTGTCATTCCTCAACAAGAAGGTCACCCAATAATCAAAACATAGCTTTGCAAGAGCAAATTGTGGAGGAGTCACCACCATATAACACCACGACTAGCTTCTCCGAACGGTTGCAAGTGGAAAACAAGGCTATACCCACAAATTCACATGCCTCCTGTAGGGCTCCACCAAATGGATTAGCACTGCAAGGACCAAATTCTGCCGAAGGTTGGTCAAAGATATACGAGAACTGCGTTGAGAGGCCCGCAGTGGACGACGAATTGGGATCGACTAGTTCAGGTGGTTCGAATCGTGCACAGTACGCGCGAACCGTATATGAAACATTAGAACAGGCCACAAGCTCAGACGGTACGGACTTGCGCGGATCGACGATTCGTTTTAACGAGGCACAACTGGCTGCCGAGACCGTAGCCCGCGAAAACCTTCTTAAGATGGTGAATGATACGTGGGGAAGGTGATATTCCCAATGGTCGGGTTATACGCTGGTGCTAAACATTGGTCACGCCAAGAGCACGCATATGGGCTTCGTCTAGGTTCTAGGCTGTGGTGCTTGATGAGAAGCCGAAACGACGAGGAGCTTGAGAAGGCATCAAGTAATAATTATCATTCGGGTCATTCCTGTATATAAATACAGCTTGTATCAACAGGAGCGGGGAGAAAATGAAATTTCTCCCACCTTCCTAAAGTTAAAAGGCTATCCAGTCACTTTTTTTGCTTTTTGGTACTCTTCTCGCTCATAGTGCTGAGCACACTGGCGCTGCGCTTGTGGGATGAACCTGTCGGGCCCTTGGTAGAAGAAGCACCATCGTCTGGGGCATCGAGTTTTGTCTCCTCTTTCTGTCCTTCACCTTTGATCTCCACGGGATTGCTACCATCCGCAGCTGACGTCTCCCCGCCCTCAGCCTCCTGCGCTTCCTCCTTTTCTCGCTCTTTTCTCTCTCTCTCCTCTTTAGCAGCCTCTAATATCCTGATCTCTGCCTCCACTTTCTCCGCATACTTCCTCATGTCGAGCAGAATATTCACTGAATGAATCAGCTTCTCAAATTCTTTGCACACCTTTTCCGTGGGCATGAACAAACGCGGCGGAATGTCCAGCTCTGTAAGGGCAGCGGCGATCTTTTGCGACTGAATGTTTGATTTTGCTTGTGTAAGCTTTTGGGCTTTGTCGTTGCGGAACTGAACGCCCGAGGTGAGGCGATCGTGGCGGGTTACGCCATATTTGGCTTCCTCGGAAGGAGTAAGAGTTCGAATTGCGGGTTGTTGGGCTGCTGCTGCGGCGGCGGCGGCTGCGCCGCCCTTTTTTGTAACTGGTTGGGATGTGGTGGCTGCTGGGGTCTCGGGCCGGCTCTCGCGGGAGCTTTGGGCGCTGCTTTGCGCGGCGCCAGCTGGACTGGGGGCGCCTTGCTCTGGGCCGAGGAGGGAGCGGCGCTTTTTGTTCTTATCCGCCTGTAGGAGAGACTGTAGCAGTTGTGCAAGACCGTGGCTTGATTGGTACATTGCACTGTTGCCGGTGCTGATCGGTGCTTCAAGACGGGAATAGAGCTCCTTGCGTTCGTCGACGAAGCTTTGTTCGTTTCCTACGATTCTCTTTAGTTCTTCGAGGAGTAGACCTTCTTCCTGGACTTCGTCTTTGCTTCGATCGAACTGTACAATGGCCAGCTCTTTGCGCTGCCTTTCGCGCTCGGGGTTGAATTTCATCATTGTTTCGTAGAGGGTGAATTCGGATTGTGACATCTCCGAAAGAGGACGTTCGATTGCCAGCATTTTCCCAGCAACTGTGTAATATCGCGACTTCATCTCTTCCATTGTCCTTCGTTTAGATGGTGCTACCAGAGCTGTTGAACTTCCTTCTGACTGGGGAACCTTTAGTTGGTAGTCGTAGCGATCTGCGATAAGGATCCACCTCAAATCAAATTCTTCAACAAGGTCCATAAGATAATCTGTTTCCTCGCGGCTCCAAAGGTCGCTTTGAAGGTGCTTATCGTATTCTGCGTCAGTGTATCTCCTCGGTATTTGCGGTTTGACGTTATATTTCGCAAAAGGGTATTCTTCTTCTGGCTTCGTTTCCGGCCGTTCCGTCAGGCTGTTAACGTCGCCGGCTTCCGCAGTCGTAGGTTCCCCGGAGGGCGCTAGGTTCTTGGGGGGAGCTTTTCTCTGCCAGTGGCGCAAGACGAGGTCGTCGGTCCTGGCGGCGTTGGTGAACGAGGTAATTTCCCTGTTCATAAACCATAAGCATCATTGACACCTCCCGGTATTTGTTGTGTGAGGAGCAAAGCATACCATGGCCTCACTTTCAGCTTGCTTGCCCATTTTCTCCGTCCCTTGTATTTATTCTCCGTGAGCGCGATCGGAGGAGCTTTGTCTCCAAGTAACGCGTATAGCTCTCTGTTGTACCCTTCTATAACATAGTTAATATCTCAGAATAGCCATTTATTCGGGCGCGGGCAGGCTTTACCAGGCCGTTTTGGCTCAGCAACCTTCTGCTTCTTTGCTGGTCTGGGCTGGCTTTCCTGGGGCAGATCCAGCATATCACGAATGTCTGCGGCTGCCATGGTTGCGGTGAAGGCCCGGGCGTCCCCCTTCCGGCACTCGTCGGGGGTGTTGTAAAACCGGCACAGGGAAGTTCTGTTGTAGTCAAGTACGATGACGATGAGATATGTTTGCTTATATCGATACGGTCGATGCTGGAGTTGCTGGTCTATCGCCGCTCGGCTTCCCGACGACGATGAAGTTTGAAGGGTTTGGACAGCAGGACGCACAGACGTGATTGGCCGACGCCAGGCCAGAGTGGTCCATCCCATCAAACAAGACACAATTCCCCTTTAAACACCAGCCTGTGCCTCCTCTCCCCGTCAACCGACACCGAATATTTAGCCTGAGAAGCATTTGCTGCTGGCTTGCTGTTCTCCTGCGTGTCTATTTTTTATATCCTGCTCAATGGCATTGTCAAGGTCGCGGCCGTCATGGCTGTCGACATTCTTCACTCTCGCGACCGTCCTCATGCTGTCTACCCCTTCGCACGCCATCTACTTTTACATATTTGGCCGAGAAGCCAAGTGCTTTTATGAGGAGCTACCGCAAGGAACATTAGTTGTTGGTAGGTCATTCTTTACAGTCCCCCGTCTCGGTCAAGGAGACCGGGCAGGTGCACTAGTGTCTCGTGAGCTCTCTCAGCTAACGGCCATAACTAGGTACATACAGTGCCGAATCCTACAACGACAAAACCGGCGGCTACAGCCAAGATCCCAATCTCGGTATCATGATAACGGTCGAAGAAACTTTCGACAATGACCACCGTGTTGTTTCGCAGCGGGGCGGCGACAAGGGCCGGCTTACTTTCTCCGCCGCCGACGCAGGCCTGCATAGGATCTGCTTCACTCCCGAATATGGTGGTAATAATGGATGGTTCTCCAGCGGTGGAGCGGTGAAATTGACAATTGATATTGCAACTGGTGAATCGAGCAAGTTGGAGAGCGAGGACCGGGGAAAGATGGAGGATATGGCACAGCGAGTGAAGAATCTCAATGCCCGGTTACAAGATATCCGCCGTGAGCAAGTTTTCCAGAGAGTGAGTCGGTTCCTTTCTTTGGGAAGGGCGTTTTGCGCCCTGCCATTGGCGAGAAAATTCACTGCATAATATATTTGGACGACCGGGCTACATTCTAACATTTTTATTTGCGCAGGAACGAGAAGCTCAATTCCGTGATCAATCCGAAGCTACTAATTCCCGTGTCGTCCGCTGGACACTGATCCAGCTTGCCGTCCTCACTGCAACTTGTGTCTGGCAATTGTCCCATCTTCGATCATTCTTCATAAAACAAAAGCTTACATGACCTGGACGATGGCTACGATGTAATGGTTCTTTTCTCACCGGTTGTTTTCTTATATAGGCTTAATTGGGGATGATCTTTGCTGCTTGTTAAGGGAGAGCAGAAGGATAGAAAGAAATGCTTTTCCCTCCGATTTGTTCATCGTAAATGCTCTTCCTTGAGATGGAGTTCCAAGGTCTCAGTTAATGCATCTTCTCATCACTTACCCTTGATTCTACTTGCTGAGCTCACATTTGCTCACTTTAAGCTTATCCTTAACAATCTGATGTAAATTTCTCTGTAGTCAACGGAAATAAGAATTAAAGGGGGAGGGAAAGAAGAAAAAGCCCAACAGTAGGCAAAAGCAAAGCATTGTCATGACCCATAAGTATTCTTCCAGCAAGCCTGGCGATCTCTCCTAAATAGGCTGTTTGATGCACGCAGAAGCAGCTCCCTAGGCAAGGCATGCAATAGAAGTTAGTGCATGGATATAGGTAGACCGCATACAGTATAGGAAACCAACAAGTAAGATTACCTAGCTCCGTATCAACAAGACTTGTTTACTCAGAACCCAAAAGCACCCTTGTAATGCACGCAAAAAGAAAGGAAAAAGAAAAAAAAGAGAAAAAGAAAACCACAGCTTCTCTCTTGCAAATTTATGAAGGCGTGCACCCCCTTCCTATCAAGCATTGCTTAGGTGATATGGCGAAGCAGATCACTGTTCATTAAATGCTAGGCTTCCTTCGTCGGATGCAGAAGTGCTAGGAACAGCTTTGTACTCCCCCTTAGGGCTGCTTGGAGTCTTAGGGTTTGAGCCAACCCGGCCCAAGGGGGAGCTTGCCCTTATACTCTCGAAGAAGCTGGAGAGCCTTCGTGATCGCGGTTCGGCACCAGGAATCCGGTGAGAATCCCAGTTTTCTTGAAGGTCTGATTCTATCGAGAATGGCCGCTTAATTGACTCTGACGGTTCGGAAGAGAGTTCAGAAAGTAGCTCTTCAAAGTGAGGTTTACTAGAATTGAACTGACTGCCTTGGTAAATCGGTTCGTTGGTCTCGTCCAGGGTTTCGTCTAGCTTGCCGGTGAGAACGAAGCTTGCATAGTCTCTAGAGCCAAGGGTGGAGCGGCAGTGGTGCTGTCTCTCCTTCACTAATTCGGCACTAAGTTCTTCCTGGAAAAGGCTAGGTTTTCGGGGGATCCTGCCATCTCCTGTGAGGGCTTGAACTTTCGGAAGGCTAAGGTTGATGCCTTCAAAGGTGCGGCGTCGAAGAATGGCAGTTAAGCTTTGCTCATCACCACAAGGGTTTGGAGGTTCTGAGCTGCACACTTGAGGAGCACATCGACCAAAAAGCTTCTGAAGGCAGCCCTTTATTTTTTCAAAGAGCTTGCTCCAAAATCCCTTTGGGCGGGGCCTTTGCAGGTCCTTATGTGCTTGTTCCATTTTGTGCACAGCTGCTTCAATTCTAGATTGAAGCTCTGCGGCTGAGGTGCTCGATGTGACATAATCGGTGGCTGGATCAGTGGAGCTTGATTTTGATGGAACAGGGCAAGAAGCTGATTGTAGTGCCGGTTGATGGATATCACGCTTTCTCAAAGGGGTCATATTGATGGCGTTACAAAGAAGGTTGGGATGGCAAAAGAAAAGAGACCAAAAAGTCACTTGTGAGATACAAGTTTGACCAACGAGAAGACCTGACTGTTGAGGAGCAAGCTTTCTTTGCAAAAGAAAGGGAAGAGTGATAGAGAAAGAGCAAACGCGAGTCTTAGGACTACCTGATGGAGATGAACTGAAGTGTTCCAAAGGAAATGAGTAGAGTGAGAATGGCCCTGGGTTGCGCGAAAGGTAAGCCTTGAGAAGAAAACAAACACAAAAAGCAAATAAAGCTGAATGCTTCAAGAGCAGATAAGAAAGGCATCCTTAAGTATAAGGGTAAATTCTCCTGTGCCTCACGTGGACGGGAAATGCCATAGATTTCCCGAAAAGACACTCTTTATATCTCTGAGGGATTCTACATCCTTTCCCTTGATTCTTATGGCTATAGTCGGATCGTCCAGCTGGGGCCTCCTGCGGCCCGCAATGATATTTATATACCAGAGCTATTGAAACAGGAACCTCGATGTCAGAGACTCTGCGTTGGGGGATTTCGCCGAAGGCGATTCTGGGATCGAAGCTAAAACGAAGCAGGGACTCTATCTTCGTTTGATCCTAAAGAGTTCGGGGCTAGAGTACCGCGACGCTTATGCTCGGGCAGCCATACCAGCTTAATCAAATCATACACCACCTCTGGAATCCTAGAGACAGGCCCCGTATCTGGAAGTTCATATCTGACATGGAACTTCGAGCCGCTTGTGCTACCAGCGCGGCTGGAACTGAAAAGAGGGTATCAGAAAGAAATAGTTCGCTTCGCTGGATAGAGCGTGTGGTAAATCCATGATAACAGCTCGACGTGAACTTCCTGCAAAATACATGGGGAAACGGGAGTCCCATGTACTGATGATCCCGAAAGCAAAGAACGCTTTTGCCGCGTCTGAATATCTGACCAATATTACACCATAGGTGATTGCACACGGGCCACGACAACAGATTTAGGGTCCCTTTCCACTTTATTCCATTGGATTTGTTTGCCTGAGCAGCGTGGTTGAGGTGCGAATCCGGCGTGACATCCGCCTTGCGTCCAAGCAACCTTCTGGAGACCTCGGGGCGGGATAAATGATAATCCGAATATTTAATTGGGGCCGGACTTTCCGCTCTCCGAGTGGCTGCCCTAAAATACCGCAAAAGATAAGCGGGGAGTGATGGCGGGACTCCAGGCCAGGATAATTATCTTCAGACGAACAGGATAACCTGGAATGAGTGTGCTTTTAGTAGTAGACACGAGGCAACGGTGCAGACGAAATGTGCTCTTTGCATATGTAGCTCGTAATAGCATCCATGTTATTATTCCGGGTGTCATAGCTGATAAATGTGTCTGGATCTCTGCGGGGTGGACTCGGGAACCAGCTTTGCGGAGTCTATGGCGTCCTGACGCCGAAAACGTACCCGGAGCGATTAGATAATGCTTGCGATCTTCCGGCCGAGGTACTGAAGAGGAGGTTGATACTCAGCTCCATCGAGGGGCTCGTGGGCGACACAGAACGAGTAGTTAATGTTAACCAGAGCGAATATTTTCCCGAAACTTCACCTTTATATAAAGTTACCTTGAAGTTCTTCGAAAAAATCCCTCAGCCATCATCCATTGCCATTTTCGCGAGTCTTGAGTCTCACTTCCGAGTAACTATTAGCCATGCCGTACTCGCTCAAGGGACGAAACGTCCTCATCACTGGCGGTTCGCGGTGAGGCTCCACCCCGCAATCTACGAATGACGGTATCAAATTTAGAACTGATATTAAGTCGCGACGTTGTCTAATTAGAGGCCTGGGAGCCGCAGTAGCTGAGAGATTCGCCGCAGAGGGATCAAACGTGGCCATCAACTATGTTTCTAGCGAGGACCGGGCTACAGCGCTCGCAGCGCAGCTTGAGGAAAACCACAAGATCAACGCAATAACTCTGCAGGGAGTATGCTACCCTCTATTCTTGCATGCAGCGCTACCACCTGTATCTATCCATATGCTAATCAGGCTGGTTGCAGGATGTCAGCTCTCGTTCAGACTGCGAGAATCTTGTGAAGCAGACAATTGAACAGCTAGGCGGGCTGGATGTCATAATCTCCAATGCTGTATATGTCCCGTCCCCGGTCTCCTTTCCTGATCTGCAAAAGTCCCGCTAATGGTTGGAAATAAGGGCTGGACTAGGATCTCCAACTTTGCTGATCTTGATGCATTGACGGATGACGAGTGGGATAGGGTAAGGCAATAATGAGATTATTTAACGTGTCGAAATTTCTTGGACAGTGCTCACTGCGATTCTAGTGCTGGACAACCAACGTCAAAGCAAACCTGCACCTCTTCCGAGCTGCAAAACCGACTCTCGACGCCAATCCAGATGGCGGTGCGTTCATCATTACTTCTTCCACGGCGGTAAGCCCCCACGCAAAACGTTAAGGCCCAGGGTACCCAGGTTAACCCTTGGCCAATCAGGGCATAACCCCCGGTGGTAGTAGTATGGCGTATTCAGTGAGCAAAGCGGCAGGTGAGCATCGACACCGACACTCATCCACAAGGACGGGCTCTCACTATATTAGGCTTGCATTTGATGAAAGCCCTAGCCTCCACGCAAGGGTCCAAAATTCGCGTCAATGCTCTGCTTCCTGGCCTCATTCTCACAGAATGGGTAAGAACCACAGAAACGCCCCTCTTTTCTCCTCATAATAACTTCGGATTAGGGGCAACGGTTTCCAAAGGAGGTTGTTGGCATGTACGAGGAGAAAGTACCACTGAAACGCGTTGTAAGTGACATAGCCATGGGTCAACCCGTATCTTTCGCTCATGCAAGTAACAGCCGTCCGTCGACGATTGTGCCGATGTATTCATCACAATCGCAAAAAACACTTCCATGACAGGCCAGCAGATCCAAGTTGGTGGGTGACTCCAAGTTCTAAAAGCAAGTTCCCCGTACTGACAAAGTATGTAGATTCTGGGTTTGTGATCAGATAATCCCATACAGAGTGAGAAAGCACACGTGACACGGAACGCAATTGAGAAGACTTGTCTTGGAGATTGATGAAATGCGGCACACCCACAGCGCTTTCCATCAGTGAAGAGGTTCATAAAATTTAGAAATTAGCGTCTCATCGGACATCCCCCTGTGAGCCAGTGGCTGAATAGCCTTAGCCTTGAGGGCGGCTGCATAAGCTCCCTTGGTTTTATCGCCTTCCACCTTAATTTGATTTATTTTAACCAATTTTCTATCGCTCGTGAGGACGTATATGGGTCGATCTTTGTCCAAAACGGAAGAATTTCCCGCTACCGCAAACGGTATTCCAGGTTCAATTCCAGACACGAACTCCAGAATGAAATCCGGCGGAACAGCCTCCATATCCGCAAATATAATCCTTTTTCGTAGGGAAGAGCCAGTAGATTTTGAAGTTCCAGATACGCTAGCATAGTTCCACAAAGAACCTAGGACTTTATGATGCCGTCGTATCCGATTCCATGTCCACGATGACCATTCCACATGGCGGTCCTCGGGACCGATTTTCGCAGCATGTCTTAGGGCCGTTTCGGGGACAACCGTAGGCTGCAAAACCGGTTCTAATGGGGGAACAAACAGACGGTCACGAATCCCATTGATAAGCACCTGCGCGCCTTTGTCTGCTGCGATTTTCACAAGCCCTTGCACGTCACACGATTCGGGCTCCGGGATGTCAAACTTTGTTTGATCCAGTATTAAGCCATAGTCAAACTTGGATTCATGGAGCGTTTGCAAGGTGATACCGGTCGTTTTCTCCGCTGCCAGAAGGGTATGATGAATCGGCGCAGGACCGCGGAAACTGTGAATCTCCCCGGATTAGAACACGAGATCGATCGATTACTGGAGAAGGGGGGGGTGGTTGTACTCAGGTAGCAGGGAAGGATGGATATTTAATCCACCATATCTAGCGGCTCCTAAAATTCGGGGAGGGACACGAAGGCCAAACGAAACTGCCACAATCAAGTTGCATGGGCCCTGTTGGGGTTGGGGTGGCTATTCACAACGGTGTTAGGGGGATGCATGGGAATAGCAATGTCCACCGTCTCTTACTGTCCATCCAGTGAATGTATCTATTTCGTGTACGGGAAGGGAAAGGTTTTCTGCAACGGCCTTGATTGGAACTAGAATCGAAAGAATACGTAAATATTCGGGTACTCTTTCTGGCAAGACGAGATCTCCCTACTGACCCTCACGAATTCTCTTCAATCCTCGACCCACACGCTTTCCGGGACGGCAAACAACATCTATAGAAGCGATTGTCTCCGGGGATTTGCTATGCTCGGCGTGGAGTGCCTGTAGTGAGGCAATGCTAATCTCATCCGATCCGCAGAAAAGTATCCTAAGGGGTTCACAATATTTCGTAGAGGAATGACGGGAGTATCGCTGCTTTGAGAATAGATATGACCGGCCTAGGGCAAAGCAGCGGGATCTTCGAATTAAAATCATCCTGCAATTGCGCCTAGAGATTCGAATCCCTTTTGTCTCGAGCTCTCCAACCGTCCAGTCGTTCAGCAAAGCTTCCTCGAATTTAGTTACGGTTTGAGCCGGGGGAGATGTTTGCTCTGTTTGACGGTGATGCAATCGACCCAAAAATTAGCCCAACGCAAATGAGCGCCGTCTGGTTGAAAGCGGCATCTCACCATCGCGATGTCAATATACCCTTAACAGGGCAACATGCCATGCCTCCAAATGAATATGCTTTAGTGGTCCCTGCCCATCCTGCCTTTCTTGCGATCTACAACCCGTCTTTGGGCACGACCGATGAGGCCCTGCACAACCAGATTGTCTACTACTATTCGAAATCAAGCCGCTCAAGGGCATCGAGGAGACAAGCAAGTAACGATGATGCGGGCGACGAAAGAAAACAGGAAGACGAAAATGAAAGATTACGCCAGATAGGGCTGGCCCAGGGCATGGTGAGCTTTGCCAAGTGCGTCGTGAAATCGCTCGTTTGGATACCATCCAGCAAGACATAAAGTGCTGAGTCTCGTGCTAGAACATTTTCAAATGGAGATTCGGTAGATACGGTGGAAACCGAAAAGTCGCGCGTTGTACTGCATGAACTTGAACCAAATTGGTGGATACTTGCGGTAAGCTGCCTGTCTAGTTTTCTAACCCACGTCTCCTAACACTGCTGGTAGCGTATCGACTTTACCCGTTTGGCCTCCGAATCTTCCATTTCTACAACGCCATCATCAAAGCCGAATGTGCCGCCTTCTCCGTCCGTCGAATACTCGTCTCGAGAAGTATCTCCGTCGTACCTATTACTGCAGCAGCTGCAAAGAGCCCACTCTATATTCTTGCTGCATCATGCACCGACCCTCGACTCGCTTTACAACAACATACCGAGGGAAAGGTTTTGCAGGATTTTGGATCGGTTCTGGACAAGGTTCGTCTTGAATTGGGATGTCCTACTTCATGGAAATCCCGCCGTGGAGATCTTCAACGGCATAAAGCTTGCTGCCGGAGCTGAATTGGGTATTGGAGTGGGAGAAGAAGAATGGGGGAGTGGAGAACGAGAGGTCCTGGAAGGGTTCATCTCCAGAACGGATGGCTTGGTTGATATGGTGCTTTCGCGTTTCGGGGATCCCGAACCAGCGAATGGAAAAGAGAGTGCTGTCCAAAAAAGAACAAACAGTACTGATCGACAATCAAATGAGGCTCTCTGGCTCGGGCGTGGGACATACCCTGACTCGTCAGATGGGGTTATATTTTCGGGTATGGGCAAAATTGCTACGTCTTCCCTTGTGAGTGTATCGCAGTGGATGGAATGGATATACCGATATGGCGAAGGCGCATATGGCGTAAGAGATGACCCGAGGTCAGCCAAGCGTCGGAGGCGGAGAAGGAACCATTCATCCGCCTTCAGTATACGCGATTCCGGCCCCTCCATAACTTTGCATGCCCGGTCAAAATCGGTTTCGGGAGATATACCAAATCGGAGCTTATCCCCTGGTATACCCCCTCCTCTCGTCGTCAGCCCCGGTCCCGTACCAACCAAGGACGAGCCTGTCCAGCATAGCCCTGAAGAACAAAGGTCTCCACCGGGAAAGCCAGACTCCCCTGCCTTTGGCACAGACACGTTTATGAAGCTAATCACTCTCGGTTATGGTTCGGCGTGGGGTGGCTACTCGAGAAGTCCACTCACCCATCCCCGGGTGAACATACTACGATTTGGCATGGGTGGAACTCCCGATAGGGAAATGTCCCCTTCGGACGCCAGTTCAGCAGAGCGAGGCAGGTTTTATCAGCAGCTAGACGAATCACCAGGCAGGTTTTTGATAGGATTATGCAACGACCTTGAAAACGAAGATTCAGATTCGGATGATACTGAAGGCCCCAACGAATTTCGTCGCAACCAAGCAGAAACAGGGAATAAAGGAACTAGAATATCTTCGCGGACATTGAATGTGAGTGTCATCGAGGGCGAGTCCAACGTGTCGAAAACGCTCCGGGTCGTAATATATCTGGTAAATAATCCCACTGCTGTCTTGATCATTACTTCCGCTAACTAGTCAACCAGTATCAACCGTTTATGTTTGTTTTTTTCTTCGACCCAGATACAGCGTGCCTTTCCGCTCCTTCGTTTTACCGAAGTGTTCACCATCAACTTGGCCCCTTACAAAAGCCTCTGTTATCCTCCACTTGTCCCTCAAAGGCAGCAGAGCGTCTCTCACACTGCAGTCTGTACCATGGCTTCAAAGAGAATGAAGCCTCCCGTCAGCATATATATGATGTGGTCTCGGACCCATCGAATCATACAGTCCGTGCGTCGCTTCCAAATATTCCCGAGCCTGGAGCTTCGACCAGTGGATCATGGACCCGACTGGACGCTTTGAATGTTCACACCCAAATCATAAATACCTTAATTGAAACTAGATATCGCTCTTCAGAGACCGAGCGCACGTGCAAAACGAGTCGTGGTTGGTGGGTGCTCTGGATGAGGCTGGGAGACAGCAGCTCCAGTCGTCCTAGCCCTTACGGCATGGGTGAGTCAGCGATAGGAGCTGGCACCTTGGGAAATGTCCAGAGACAAGCGTTTCTGATTCGCAAAGCAAGCGATCACGTTGCGCCAGGACAAAACTCGGGGAGAGGAATATTTCGGAACTTCAGTGGTGTCTCGGATGCACAAGGAAGTTGGATTGCATCGGGGAAGCTTGCAGAGGGGATCGGGCTTGATGCCAAAAGGTATATAGAGGCGCTCTTGAGTTTAAATCGATAGCCGAGCCGTTACCTTATGGTGTGCTGGTACGTAGATATCCCCCGCATGTTGGGGGCAGCCGCCGAACCATGGGTTTCGCCTGACGAACGCCCAGCCGTGGGCAAGCCAGCTCATATGAGACAAGTATATGGAATGGAATATAGTTTTAAAGCGGTATTTGTGCCACTTGCTTTCCTACTCTTCAATGATTCTACCTTGTCACCGAGCGCGATTGCGGTGGTGGCTCTTCTACGTCCAAGAGCACATGCTTTCTGGTCTAACAAGGTCACACACACACACACACACACACAATCAAGCTTCGCCACTTAACAAGAATCTCAACCCTAGAGTTCAAGCTCAATTACCTTTGGAAGTAGCTATTCCATGCCTGACTTGACGTGTAGTTAATAACTACTAAGCCTTGATCCACAAAAACCATCCGGAATCGGATACAAAGGGGAGAAGAGTAGTTACGGAGTAGATCGGAGCCTTTAGGGAAGCACGCCATGTTCCTGTTTTGCCCGGTTTGAGCGAAACAACTTTGGTCGCTCAGTATCCCACATCTCTTCGATGATTCCGAAACCGCCGGGCGCCCGGTTGAGAGCACTCAGTCTACTTACCCACGGAGAAATTCAAACCTGACGGGGACCCATCCCCCTGCCCTCGCACGGGCGTGTGTGTCAAGATACCGTGACGCCTGTGCTATCAAGCCATGATCTACGGTTGGCTTCCCGTCCAGCTAACCCGATGTAGAAATTGGAAAACGTCCCGAGCAGCTATCTCAGCGTCTGAAAAAGCAAAACGCAGTCCCGATACGGACCCGATTGACGATTCGAGGTAGTGGTGGAGGAATATAGGTACTGACACCCACTCAATGGCTGAATATTACCACGCTCAAATCTCTCAAAGATATCAGAAACCATGCGATGTAACGATGTTGAATTGGAAAATGGTCTTAGTAGTAAGTTTAGGCAAATTTCTAAAGGGTGAAACCTTGGCTTCTTGATCAGCTAGTTAACGGGTCAAAGGTGGTAAAGTTATCCCGACTGTCCTTTTTGCTAACCTTCCCGCTCGGAATGCTGGGATCTGAGCAACACAAAAAGGCCCCCCTTCGGCCATCTGCAACGGAGACTCTTTGATTCCCATCGCGTATTTCATATGCCAGCCGTACTTCTGCAGGACAGATGAAAATTAAAAAGAAAAGAAAAGCAAAAAAGACTGCCATTGCGAGGAGGATAGATGCCTTACGCCGCATGCCTCGTACGCCTGGAGCATTTCATCCAACTTTCTCGACAGGGCGAGTTTGATGGGCGTGATAATGGAACTCTGTTGGCCCATACAATTGGTTCCTAGTTGACGGAGTTAAACCATGCCCCTTCGCAAAGTTTCAAAACACAAGTTGAATAACTCAAATAACAGGAAATCGGTGGCTATTGCTACACATCGTTAACCGTTGAAAGTAATTTTCACACATCCGGTGCTAATTCATGCTTTCTGGCGGGTACCAACCTTGAGCCTTTCACCAATTTACATAGCGAACTGGGCTTGGTTACTTCATCATCCTTGCCCAGTCTGCGAGTGCAGTAAACAGTATCAATGCATGATGCCTGTAACAGGCCGATTCGAACAAAGCTGCTCCCCGTTTTCTGTGTCCTGCGTCCTGGCTTGAACAAGTGTAGGGCCCTGTCGCCTCCTGGCTACCAACGTCCTGATAAAAATCACAAAACGACAGCCAGGCATAACCTAGTTTTAGAGTAACTAACTGGGTTTACTGGGATACCCACAACCAGCCTTGGACTCAGTCCGAATATGCACATGCTGTATCTTCAGTCACACCATATGAAATCATAGTAGCTCCTAAATGTTGTTGTCAAGGAGGAACATGGAGCTAGGTTACTCCAAAACTCACCAGAACCAAGCATGTTTTTGTTTATGTGTGAGGGTCAAGAAAAAGTTAAAACCATGAATGGAAATTCTATGACAAAAAAGGATTGGACATCTTGGAATCTACAAAGGACAGCCAGCAATCAGGGTAAACAGGTCCTACTATTACCTTAGAAATGGTTTGAGATGGCATATTTGGACATTGGAAGCTGAGAGTATCTACTGGTTGTTGTATCCCTAGGACAAGTTTTTATTAAATCTTTAATTGGTCAACCAATGAGTTTTTGGAGGCAAAACGGGTTGACACTCTTTGTTTGTGAACTATCTTGAATTTCCAGTTAATCACGCTCAATAATTCCTAATTTTGTTCCCCTGTTCGACCCAGGTGCCGATACCACAAATGAAAGAGGTTACAACAGGGAAAACACATAGTTACTCTGTAATGTACGGAGGATGCACATTAGTTATTGTCAGCTGAATCCCGAGGAAGCAGCTCTGAGCCCTTCGGTGATTCCCAGGTTGCCCAACATTCGTGTCGGCGGGGATCAGTCGAGGATAACCACATGTAGTACGGAGAACACATCTCCAGTTCCGCCATCGCGGAACAAAAGGATAATTTGCAGATAGCGAAGGAAACTTTTAAAATAGAAGTGGACATGGATGAAAATGAAACTGTAACAAAAAATGGGCTCGATTTTCACGCTGAGCAACAAATAGGAAGTCGACTTCGTATTTTGGGCACTTTTGATAGGCGGAAATCCCAGGCCCAAATGACAACGGAGGGGAAAAGAAAAGGCACTGGTGACATGGCAGAAATTCTCCAGGGCAATCCGACCATCGTTGTTGTCTGGCTCGGGTCTCAATTGTCAGCGGCTGGTCTTCCGCTGGTTCCCTTTATCTCTTAATTGTTTTTTTTTTGTCTGACGTGTTTTGAAGTGCCATCGTCTAGCCTCCACCAACAGGCTGCCAAAAAATCTATCTACCTTTTAAGATAAAGAAAGGTTTGGGCAGCGTATGAGCCTCTGCAGATTGGCAAACAAGTCTCCGTTCACAATGGACGGCTTCTGCGTGATCAGCGCCGCAGAAAGAGAAAGACTCGTGGCTCAGCATTAAGGCTGACACCCGTCACCTACATCCCTGTCAGGCGAATCCGAGCTTCAGATCAGGTACCTGTTGTGCCAGGATTATGTTGCGAAACTCACCGAACATGAAAGCGGGAGGACGATGCGAGCTCCGAACCTGACTCGTTAGCGACTTGGGACCTCCGCCCCGTTGGCGATTGTCCCGGAACGAAGGACGTCGTGTAAAGGACACTGGGGGGAACGATTTGTGTGCTCTTTACCCGTGTCCAAGTCCAAGGTATTACGAGCGAACACGCGGATACCGTCTCCTTCTTCCCCCCGTCCACTCCATGCTCCCTGCTTGCAGGGTGCCCAAAGCTTCGGCCTTGACTTTTCAGACCCAACCACTGGTGCCATGCGAAAAAGCGCTAGCAGGCAGCGACCATGAAGAAAACAGCGGCACCCTGGCCCGGTATTAATAAAAAAAATATGGACACTTGCCTTAGTTCCCTCCAGTAGCCAGCACCGACGTCAGGGCGGATGCAGGAACAAGAGACGACGGGAATCTGGACCGACCCACAACATAACAGAAAACCCAAAACGGTGCAACCGGTTCGGCAACTGGCATCCAAAAAAGGGAAAAGGCAGCGAATAGGGATAGGTTTGGCCCTCTCTCGGACAGAGGGGTGACGAATTTGCCGCTAGATTTCGGCGGGAAAAAAAAAAAAAGAATGTTTCTCCATCTCTCCCAGTCTTCGTGGCTGGATAAAACTGGACCAAGAGGAATGGCCTGTACGAATAGGAATAAAGAAAAAAGAGAAAAAAAAAAAAATTGCTCGCTGGCTCCCACCAACCCAACCATGGGACCTCAGAAGCCAAATGCATCCCCGAACCGCTGAAGTCAGGAAGAAACGACGCGGGGACTGGCCGACGCCTGGACGGACAAGAGATGATATCTACATGGTAGAGAGAGGGAGTTGTGCTATATTAACGAACTCCCATTGTCAGCATGCAAAAGAGGGTAACTATTCCAAGGGGACATGCAGGCGGTCTGTGAAAGAAGCCCAGAATAGCAGCAAACAGATCTGTTTGGTAATTTAAAAAAAAAAAAGAAAAGAAAAGAAAAGAAATAGAAAACTCTGAGAAAAATCTGTGTGGAGTAAAGAATGAATTTCTTTTCTTGGAACAACATGCTTCTGTGGGTTTCTTTTTTTTTCCCCTGGCTCTTGGTTGTCCCTGTTAACTTTGTCGTCATTTTTGGTTCTGGTGGTCCCCGTGCTGGGCGGCGGCGGCGGTGTCGATGTGCAGCAAAAAGGGCACAAAAGAATGTCCAGATGAGGAGGTTCGGCGCTCTGGACACACTGTAGTTAGATAAATTTAATAATAATTAGTTCCATGGCCGTGCTCTTATTCTGGTCATCGCCCGTCGTTTGATCGTCTCCATCAGAAACCACCGCCGCCACTCCCTCAACCTCGATGCGTCCGCCGTCTCGGTGAATCACCGCTTCTTTTCGCAAAACCATTCTCCGTCATCACCCATCGGCCAACGAGAACCCTTCCCCCCTGCAGGCAACGAACATAGTCAGGAATCAACGGCCGGCTTGGCTCGCTGTAGAGCGCTGGAGCTTGCTTGTTTTGCTGTAAGTGGCTGCTCTTCCTCGCGACCTCTGCTTTTCCACCCAATCACCTTGTGGCCAGCAGGATCAGAATCTCACCCTCCCCCTGTTGCCCGCCATTTGGGCTTGGCCTGGGACGATTGGTGCATTCTGGGACAGCTGGAGCAGAGCGAGCAGCAGGAGAGGAGAGACATCACGCTGGATCATTGCCATTGAGGCGGTAACAAGCGGTCCGGAAGAGAAAGGCTACACATCACGGCCCGGGTTGGTCTTGCACGACCCGAGCTGCCCATCCAACAACCCACCACCTCGGGGTCCCCATCCGCCGTCCTGCTGGTGCGGCTACTTGTCCTCCTCGTCCTGTTGCCGACTCCTCCCAACATCCTCTCTCCTGCTCTGCTGTCAATTGCCATTTAGACCCGGCTGCTCCCTCTTCGTTTCATCTCGTTTCGCCTCTAAACAACTTAAGTGGAGGAAGTTTCAGTCTCTAGGCGAAGAGCTAGCTCCAGCGAGCTGATCATACCCGTTATACACCTGCTAACTGATCTACTTCCTGCGATCTTCAGACATCCAAAACCACACAGCTCGATCACAGAGGAAGATCGCTCGTGTGCTCTCTGTCTCCTGGCCTCATCGCTGAAATACACCTCCATCCCGCTGCCCTCTGCTACCGGGCCGTCGAATACGGGCTGTGGAAGAACGCACGTGTGATTATGAGCTGACGAGAGCTCAACTTCCACAGAGAGAGAGATAGCTACAGCGAGGGAGAGAGAGTGAGAGAACGAAAGAACGAAAGAGAGCGCAGCACCGTAGCTGCTTTGAGGCCTGACACTTGTTCCCGCCTCCGCGTTCGCTATTCTCGCGTGCCAGCCCCCTTGTTTGGGCTTCTTTAGTGCTCGTTACATTTGGCGCCACGTATTAACCGCTTAGCTCCTTAGCCCTAAGCGCTTCACTGACATCACCGCCCGCGCCCGTCAAGATAAACAGCCCAGCAGGTGCCCGCTGCGCAACCCTTTTCTCTCAATTGACTTTCAACTCCAAGATAATAATAATAAACGAGCACAACAGGACAGCCCTCTGATCCCCGGCATCACACACTGCAATCCTGACATGCTACATCTATTTGAATCACACCAACAACCAGTCGCTGAATCCAAGATGGAGTCCTCACAGCTTACGTTCGGGTCGAGTTCTGTCCCTGAATCTCCATTGTCCACTCTTTCGTCCACGCCCGGTTCACCCGTCGCATCTCTCTTCTCCGCGAGAACGCACACAAGATTCCCTAGCTCTGTATCGTCGGTCGCTTCTTCGCCAATTATTGGATGCCCTGGAGATACGTGCCCCCCAACCAAACTGGAGGGAGTCCAGGAAGAGCCTGTGGAACCGGACTATGGTATCGTGGATGCGGACAATTACTTTCGTAAGTCTGAGATGAGACGGAAGCGAACATCGCATCCTAGTGCTAATGCTTCTGATTAGCGGATTTTAACGATATCCATGCCGATGATCAAGTTTACAACAATGGACGCGGTTGCGCCGAACATGGCTATGACCTATCTGACGAACTTGCCGACCTGACCCGATCGCCAAAGAAGCTAAGACCGGACAGCAGTTCCTTTCGTGGAATTTCACGCATCAGTAGCCGCATCTCATCAATCTCTTCGAGGTGGAAACAGAGACAGGTTTCCGATACTGCGGCTGCGCTGGAAAAATATGACGAGTCGCTGAGGTCGCGAGCCAACTCTGCCACCTCTGCCCTTGCAAATCCCTTGGCCAGTTCGTTCTCTGCAAGACATAGCCAAATCTCGAATTCACCCGCGAGAACTATCCTTGAAGAGAGTCTGAGTGAAGCTGGTATCTCGCTCATTGACATTGAAAAGGCCAACCGCGAAGGTGTTAAACGCGAGCCGCAAGTAACCACTCCTCTCCTACCGCCTGTGATGATGGATCTGCCCACTCCGGACAATGAGGAACTGGTTCAGTCACCCTTACAATCGCCAACTGTCGCTGAAGCTACACATGTTATCCTTCCAGACTCACCCATTGAGGTACCACATTCGAATGGGTTATTATCTCCGCCTCTGTCTACGCAACCCTCCCTAGCTTCCATTGGTCTACAGATTCCGTTCCCACGGATGCACGGTCCGGAAATTCCTCCTATCACGATGCTAAACGCGGAAGATGAATGGTCCTGTAAGCTTGGCCACGCGAATTTCACGATACATCCAAAGCCTTACATACCCGAACTCTGCACTTTAGACGCGTTCGAAGTACATCGGGCGAATTGGAGTCTTGCGCGCTGTAATTACGCAAAACATCTCGTCCGGACCGGCGAGCACTACGGGGTAACGTCCAATATCTACCGCTTTACGGAGGAAAAATGGGAGTTCATCGACAGCCAGTGGAGAGCCAACCACAATATCGTGCTTGCCAATCTCACCGATTGCAATGGCAATCCGCTCTCTCTCAGCAAATCAAACGCTCATCCTGGAGAATCTGTCAAAATGCCTCCTTATCTTGACAAGACCAAATTCCCAGACCTTGGGGATGAGGATATTGTTGGACCCATGTCAGTTGCTCCCGCGCAACCGCAACCACCAGCTCAGGCCAAGTCGCTACGCAAAAGATCCTTCTTCAGATTTTTACAGGACCTATTTTCTTCCCGCGATTCAACGTGAGAAAAAGGATCGCACATTTCCCATTCCGCTGCGTTCGACATCCTCTGTACAAGATATACATTAATTGTAATTTACGGCCCTTCTATTTCGACCTGGAGTCATGACTTCTTGTTTGATGATGCCAATCACGATCTACGTTCCTTTTATGATACCCGATGATGAAATGACACTCGTTTTCTATACTCTGTTCATCATGGATTTCTTTTTTCCACTCCTCATGTCGCTCCTTTATCCCCTGTTAATTTCTATTACTAATTTCGGAGGTGGTTTTGGTTTTCCTTCTATCCTGCGGCTTATTCCATAGAATTTGCTTGGGCCTTTTGTCCGTGCTGCCCGGTCGACCTTGCTGCTTGAGCCAGACTCTACTTCCCACATTTTCATTTTGAATGGTTGACACCCGAGGATACGATATCCAATGCATTTTTTTAATGACCTATGGTTCTCTTCCCGTCGAAAACTTTGAGCTCCATTCCTCTTTGTTTCCCTCTTCCCTCCAATATGATCTTTCATAGCACACCCGATGGGCGGCTTATATGCGTCCAATCCTCCTTGGCTCCGAATATGTATGACGTATACGCGCATACACGGGGTTATAGCAGGTATCGTGTCGGATTGCTTTTTCAAAAAAAATATATTTCGTCCTGATTTTTACTGTCTCCATGCCATGACCTGTATACAGGCTGGCATTTGTCTTCAGGGAGTGTGCACAGTGGGTTTCGCAATAAAAGGAAGAAGGCGTCTCTAAAAAAAATTTAAGCGTATCACAGCTTTTTTTGGCATGGTTTAGTTGAACTTACATCTACTGGAAAATAGAGTAGTTACCACAGCGGCTATCATAGAAGTTAAAGCGTATATGCGCAGAATGCATCCTTTTTGCCCCTAAATTCCTCCGTACTCTGTATTGTGTAGGTCAAAGGTGATTGGCAAGCACTCTTCTTTATTCTCACTATTTGCTTGCTCATAGGTATGGACATATGTATGGAGTATAATATGTGCCTGTCATTATCTGCCTCGATAAAACCAGATTTCATCTCTTCCTACTCCGTACTCCGTAGTATTTTTGTTTCTAGCGTGCAGTGGGCTTGGAAAAAAAGAAAAAAGGAAAGAAATCGATTAGTCTAGGCTTAACATGCGCAAAGACTTCTTATGGAACTATGTCGATCAGGCGGGAGAGCTCTGGATAGTTAAAAGATCTGCATATCCGATGACAGATCCGGCCCACTGCCGGCAAGGCTTCATACCGGCCGATCTTAATCTGGACCGACATACCTCCGTTAGTCCATATTCCTTCCACATTTCCGTCCAGATCTCTTCCCTACCGGCAGTGATTTCTTGGGTGAATCGGGCTCCAGCATCTCCAGACGGAAGCTTGGCGGTTACAATATATGCTAATGGTTCGATCTGCTGCATTCAGACACACGTATGGGATACGTACTCCGCAGTCAGTCGGAGAACAAATGCTATCCGTCATACATTTCCATTCCGTCTGATAATCCCATAGCGACCAGACCAGATCAAATCGGATCTGTGCTACCAGCACAGGAGAGAGCGTCATCAGGCATCTTCAAGTCATCTTCCACGTCTAGTGTGGTGCCATGGAGCAGTCATTCATATCGTGACAATAAGGATAAACATCCAGCCTTTTCTACACCCAATGCTGTGCCCACAGCTCTCTCGTGATTGGATCCCCCTCAAACTGAAAATCGATATGGATTATATCCTCGAAACCTTCTGAGAGCTGCGGCTTCTCAAACCGGCTCGCAAAACTTCGAAAAGCAACATCCGGGAGGAATGTGCGTTTCTCAGGGTTCAAGGATTCCTGTGGTAGAGGAGGGGTCAATCCAGACTTTTCCACCTATCATTTTGATACTGTGCATCCGAAAAGGGGAACAAAGAAGCATACAAACATGTAACAGCTTCGTATATGGATAGGTGCTACAGGTGTGACGTACAAGTCTTGGGTTTGCAGCGCGGACAGCATTGTTGTGTGCGCATATGCTTGCTGGAGTAGAAAGATATACACAACGAATCGGGACGTCATGCTCCTTTGCCAGTTTCACCCAGTAGGCTCGTGTTTCAGGATCTGCATTCGTATTGTCTGTTGTTTAAAACATGAACAAGTTGGTTAACCACATCTTTTCACCCGAAGAAAGGACACAATCATACCGACTGCCACAGAATCTCCGGCTTGCAAATATTCTGCTGCAACACTCAGGCATTTGGGACGCTGATGCAGGCCAATTTGTAAGTAAATATTGCCGACAAAGGATCATTTGCCTTGGGGGAGACTGGGGGATGTGTAGGACTGCATGAACGAGATGTTCTGCTTACAGTTTTAAGGATATCTTGATTTACCCGCTTGTATTTCAACGGTTCGAGATATTTCCAGAAAAAAGTTGATTTCCCCGCACCCGGGCTCCCGCAGAATATTACGAGCTCTTGACCATGAGACTCTGGAAACGGGAGAGATGCTAGGTTTTCAGTTAGCAGCGGTGTCACCCATCCCCTGATGAACCGATAATCCACGACGGGACAACGATACTTACACCTACTCGTGCCGTCTAGGATGAAGTTCTTCGGGTTGAAGGCTTCCACCCCTTCTTGAGGTTTTCCGAGGAAAAACTCCTCTGGTGTATAAAACTTCAAGCCAATGTTGGACGCAAAATTCCTATACATGACTTAGAAAACCGGTCATGTATCATCCATGGGTCTCGTATATCGTACCGATCAACGCAGGAATGATCTGTGGGACGTCCCGCTGCATCACCTACGAATATCGATCCCTCCAAGTCGAGGACACCTTCGACGTCCAAGTCATAATCATCCAGCATCAGCTTCCACATCCCCATTCGCGGTTTTCGATATTCATCATACTCCGTCGCTGCGTATACGCTCAGCGGCACATCGAGATCCTTCAATATCATTGAAACCTTGGATTTAAAAATCGTCAAACTTTTGGAGTCACCAATAGCGCCTTTGCCGACCTTCTTCAAGAGAACCTTCTTTTGATTTGTAACTATAACCACCTGATACCTGGGTGTGTAGCATCCAGTCAGTTATGAAAATTGGCTGTCAGTTTTCCGACAGCAAACAGAACGTGGACATACCCTTTAGAGTATAGTTCTTTTATCCTCCCTGGAACACAGTGATTCCACCACTTCCAATCGTGTTCGTTCCTGGGAAACGTATTCCCCGACTTAGTCAAAATCAGGGTACCATCCTTTGGCAGCAACGACCGCGTTAGAAAGTTTGAGCCTGACTTTATCCTTGTCCAAACATTGACATACAAGATCGAAAGCCGCAACACGCTTCTTCACAGGAACAGCCTGATTGTCCACTGGAGGCCTTGTGGAGTATTTGGCGACTAAGCAGCTATTGTCAACAGTGCGCCACGCGAGATGCTGGAACGGCTTCTTCGATGGAGGTTTGAAGAAGTTGGCAACGGCCTCTCCTATCAAGCCAATATTTAGACATCACAATGCGCTGGCTATGGAAATGAAGATTCAAAGTAAAGAAATTTAAACTATTTATAAACTCACTTGTGGTCGTGGACTCGATTTTCCTCTTCGTCGCTGGCGGGGAGACTTCTCGTTTTGCGAAAACGGACGAATGTGTCCGCTTCATCTGCTTTTCTCTAGCCATGATGAACGCGTGCCGACACGCAAACCACCCTGCATCTGCTGACAACATACACGGCCGATGTAGGGCGGCGAATGGCTTCATGTATGCAAGCGGTCCTGGTGGCATGGCATCCAGCGGCGAGGGAGACGCGACCCGCGCGAGGGTTAAGGGCGCCACGTCACGTGCTTAAAGTGGTTTCTCAAGGGGACTTGATATATGGAACGCCGCGTTGTTTTACTCTCAATGCTGAGCACTTCGCTGCGAGAACCCGAATCCTGAGCTCAATTCTAGAGCGAGCTTACACACACCAGCTATGGGCAATGCGGGCCATGCACAGAAGTGTTTTGAGCAGCCTGTTTGAGGCGGTGTTTCTCTCTCGCCGTCAGCCTCTAGGCTGATAATTCAGTTTCAGTGCTCGCATAATGGTCAAAACCAGAAACATAACCCATAATTCTGGGCAAAATTGACTGGCGGTCTGTCAGCGCCTGCGCACTTTCCATGCAAGTCATTCAGGTCGGTCTTTTGGATTACAATTCCCCGGCCCTCGAGGAACTCGGGCCAATCAGCCTGCCTTGGGCATTTACACCAATTTCAGACCCTACATGATTCATATATTTCGTTCTATCTTGCCAGTTGAATTATTTAGCCTCCTAGGCCATTCAGTGACAAGGGACTGCTCGTCACCAGGCCAGCGTCGTACCAGAGTTGATCACGGAGTATGAACCGTGTTTCAATGACGTGCTAAGAGATGTCGAGAAAAGGGGTCCAAAGATTGTCGGAGAGGGCTCGGAAGGTCTACACCTGGCACCCTCCCACTACAGTTCTCTGCTATGGAGATAGAGGAACTGGAAAACGACGAAACGCCATGGGCCCAAGGTGTGGACCTTATAGATGATTTTATTAACAAAACCGCATGTCCTGAACATGGGATTTCGAAGGCACGACTGGCTAAGGGTGTTAAGAGATTGCTGAGTTGCGATGAGGAACGAGCAGGAGCGAAAGGCATCGCTCAAAGCATTTGCCTTTTGTGGATTAGACATAGGGCGGATCGGGGGACTACAGGGTATTCTACATATCAGGGTCATAAACAAATATCCGTAAATGACCCAAGAGCACCAAAACTCTCACCGCCTGGAGATCGCTCAGCTTTCTTAAATGAAAGACGGCCAGGGTGTCTTTGACCCGGAAGCCGTTCCATGAGAATGATCTAATTCGTTGGATCTGATCCGAACTGATTTCAAACTATCTCAAGCACTGGAATGCCACTGCGTTTCTTCACATGTTTCAGTGTGTGGTGAAATATGAGGCAAACTTCTGGCTGAACACAGTCATTGTAAAGTGTAGTTTGAGCCATCTGGACCATATTGTCCGAGAAGACTGGGTTATAAATAATGTTGAAGCCTGTTGGCACCAAATTAGTCTCGCTGTCATCTTTATCCAAGGCCAACATGCACAATTCAACAAGTTATGCACCTACCGTATGGTGGTCTAACGGACAGAGAATCCCACATCAATGGTTACCTGCAAGTACATAGAGCCCATCGAACCGGATGCTGCTGACGTCAAATTCAAGCGCGCACTTTTCGTCCACGGTATAAGAGGTACGTATTAGGCCTTCGGTTTCCTAGAAATGCAGGATATCGCAGACGTGCAAAAGAGACGTAGATAAATGCATAAAGAAGACCTAGCAAATGCGGCCTAATTCGCCTAATAGCGTAGCCAATCTGCTGTCAAGAGAAGCGAATTGCATTTATCTAACAATTACCTGCGGATTAAAAATCATTGCTGCCATAATTCGTTAAGACGATCGATTCCTGGGTATAGCGCATAAAAATACGTCACAATAACTGAAGCAGGACGTTAATAGAACATGGCTAGCCCCCATAAATAGGCTTCAGCAATCGGCTTAAAAATGAAGGCGAACTAGGAGAAATCCACCCTAGACACAAGGGCCTTAGTCTAGGAATTAACTGCCTGGCTAAGCCATTCGCCCAACCTCAGCAGCACAAATCAGCCTAGTTCTGTGGACCCGCCATCTCATGTCCCTAGCTTCATCATATCCCAGAGAATTCCGTTGAAACATGCTCCTGTGCTAGACAGATGAAGGATACACGTGATTGCCCTATGCAAAATAAGAAGCGGGTATAACAAGAGTCCTATTGATTGATCACTGGTGAGACACAAGGTGCGAGTGATGGGAAGTTGGAGTTCTGGCAAGGCAGCAGCAAGGAGAAAAGTATCAATTTTGTAGGTATTCTCCTGGTCAGATATAGGCTCAGAATTGAAGAAAATGTGGAAGTTGCCAAATATCATATATAGATCACAGGTTAGGCTCATAGCATCAAATGGCCGGTCAATGTTGATGCCATCAATGAGATAAGAAACATCACAGTCAAACATGTTGGTGATCCTTAGTGCAGCTTTGTTGGACTCGTTCTAAGTGAATCAATTAGCCATGAATGAAAAGGGGAAAAAATAAAAAAAAAAAAAGAAAAATTCGCTTGGTTGGATACCTTATTCTCCGAGTCTGTCTGCGTTAGACTATGGAAGGATAAGGGCCACCTCTGAAAGTATAAAGACTTGTCGCTGGAGCTGATTTCCTACATCCATCTTGTGCATTATTGCCCTGCTATGTCATCCAGATTATTGCCTCTTTTCGATTAAATAGGCGTGATATACAACAACAGTGGTCACAGATAAGACAAGTGCCTCAAAGAGCTGCTATTCACTCTGGGTATATCCCTGGACCCGTTGGACTGCTAAAAAAAATTGAGCGGGTGACGCCTGTGTGGTATAAAAAGTGATCCAGCAGGAATTCTGCAAACTGATCGGCTTCTCATTCAGCTGGTTCCAAGCACTGTCAGGCAATATCTCCACATCTAGCGATATCTAGCCCCATAAAACTGAAAAAGACGCGTAAGAGGAGGTTCCGCGATAATTCAGAGAGCGAGTACTCATATGTATAACGGAGGTGGAGTGTATGGATGTAGGCAACATCAGATGCTACTCTGAAATGGTTGATGATGCAGTAGAATCTCTACCATCCCGGGTGCGCTGGTTCGCTGGTAAGGATTCAGGCCTGGAAAAGCGTATGATACCCTCAAGAGAGGCGTGATGGCGATGCCCAGCCATTGCTTTGCTTTCCTTATATGTCCCCACTTGAATGAGACCGACCTCAAAAAGACCTCGACGCTTCTCTCTTCACACCCAAGACCCCTAACATTCCGGGGCTGGGTTTCATGGTAATTCCAGCACAAGAATTTTGTCATCCTCCTAAGGTGAGATCAACAAATGAGGCGCGGTTCCATGGTTCTCTGCAAAACAGTGAATGTATTGAAGTGAGATCCAGGGATTCCTCAGCCGTAGCTAACGCTGATTAAGCAATCAACTAGCAATCTATGGAGTGCAGGAGGTATGTGTACGTTCTCATAATCGAAAAGATCTATAACGCTATGCAGTGATTGAGTAGACTTTCCAACTTGACATCATGGCTAAGGATGCTGCCCCGCGGAAGATGTCCAAACATCCCTCTTTAACTCACATGCAAATCCGCTGCAATCACATGCAAGTAACTCCGGGGGATCATTTCACTCTCGTGTCTAAAGAGAGCCTATCGGCGGATTCGAGCCTCACAGCTGATTTCAGATGTTCTTTCAATCCGAGAAGTCGCTGCGTTGTTGCCTTCATCAGGTCTGGATTGCCACTATCCTGCACAGTTATCGATGCCTGTAGTAGGTATCCGCCAGTTGAGTCCAGTGGAACCATTTCCTGCAGAGGCGGGAGATAGAAGGCCGGTAAACCTTGGAGATGATGTTTGGCCGGGAAATTGAGTATCCGATGCAGCAGTATTACGGTATCATCGAGGATGAACATGTCGCCTTCGAGCACGTATTCTGACACATAACTGGAGAATCATGTTAGCCATACCTTCAGGAAAAAGAAAGGTAAAAAACCAAGCGGTAAGAAAAGAGTAAAAAAGGAATAAGACCTACTCGTAACCCCAAGCTTTCATAACTGGAACAATATCGCCATACGGAACCCTCGAAGTGCTAATTAGTCTCGAAGTCACGGCAGACCCAGTGCCAGCATCTGGGATATCCTTGAACTCTATCCTCCATGATTGATTTGAAATATCGTATTCATTCTGGTGTTGATTTCCGAAATCCGTTCCCCCCATCGTAGCATCGACGGTGGAAGGATGCGTGCCGAAATCAGTAAGTTTGACCTCGCCCACAACCTGGACGTGGTAGAGGCCGCCGTTGAGCATCTTATTCAGCCTCTGAACTTCGGGCGCCTGGACATCTTGGCTGCCCCCGGGTCGAGGTTTAAGATACCCCGGCTTTCTGTATGGCTTGAATACCAGACGTCGTTCGTAGATTCGGTTTGGCTGCATGGCAGTCACGCCAGCCAGCTGCTGCAGGAGGTCATGGTGCTGGGCAGCGGGGACTGGGGCGAACAGCGAGTGTTCGTGCATGTGATCCACCGTCCGTCCGCGCGTGGTGCCGGACGTGTTATGTATGTGGATTTGGCTCGGGGTATACTGGGAAATGGGGCGAGGGTACTCCGTAAATAAGCACACAGGCTTCGGGAAGCTCAGGTAGGGCGTGGTTCGGGTTGAAGGAGAAATAAAGGTAAAGTCCGGGCCTCGCGTTATCGGGCCAATTGGAAAGAGTAACTTGTAACTCCGTGCTCCGTACGGGCGAAGATAACAGGTTGGTGTCAGGCTTGGAGCTCAGGCCGGGGTGAGAAAATCGCGGGGAAGCGGGTTCCGGAAATCCAAGCGCAAACCGTCGATCTCCTCGGAGACTACGGAGTACACAATGGATACCTAATTGGCCCACGTCAGGTGGATGGATGTCAATTACCTCAAGGAGACAATGCGGCACAATGAATAATAAATGGCGCGAGAATAAATTTTTTTTTTTTCCCTTCCTCTCTCCCGACAAGCATCAGCGCGAGTAGAGAAAAAGACACCGGCCCTGCAGGCTTGTGACACGATCGGAATAACGTTCCCCCAGCTTGCGAAGAAGCTTATTTAAACTCGGGCGAAGCTTAATAATCAGCCAATCGAGGAGCTGTATTTGATGACATAATACAAAGCAGAGCGGCGGCGCAGAGATAAGGTGGTCGCCGCAGACAGCAGGTTTAGGCTATTCTTCCTCCGTTCGGCGCCAGATGGACAGCTGCCGGTCCGTTATCGTGGTGTCGGAGCAGATCGCTGCCATGGCGTGATGCGCGCCTGTGCGAGGTCAACCGTAAGCAGGTGTGTGTCCTACTACAGAGCGAGCGTCTGGTGGCAAGATCCGAGCTGCGGATGCCCTCGTTTCGGTGGGAGCTTTCCGCTTGTCATTGTGTTTGATAATCAGATCCACTGCGGCCTTATCTAGCTCCCAGCCCGTCTACATATAGTATTTCAAAGAGCCATTCTCTCCCACACACTCCTCTCTCTTCAACCCTCCAAAATCCCTTCCACCACCAGTCAACTACCAACCACAACCACCACCGCTGCAACAGGACAAACAGCCCCCGACGACAATCCCCAACCGTCACCTCAACGTTGGGAATTCAAACCTCTCACCAATTCAACAAGTCCCGCCCGCTTCATTTTCCTGTCATCACACAATTGTCACCTTGATCCCTACCTTTGCGACAAAAAAAAAAAAGAAAAGAAAAGAAAACATATCAAAAAATGCGTGTCACTGCTGTTCTCCGGCAAGCCGCCGCGGCCAGGACTCCCTTGATCAAGTTCGTCGGCAGGCGGGCAACTCCAGGTGTGTATTCTTACAATTGCTAATTTTTTTCCTTTTTTCTTCCGATCGCACAAAAATTGCTAATTCAATTCCTACAGCAGCCGTCGACAGCACCCCCAGAGTCCACCCCGCCTCTCCCACCAACGAATTACCTGACTCTTTTATGAAATATCGCTCCAGAGCCCAGCAACACGGCCCACTGAATAGCCCCTCTCGCCCATCGGCATACGGCGGCTACATAGGTGGTCATTCCGGTGCCTCGTTGGGATCTGTCCAGCCTAAGCAAGGCGAATACTTCGACAGAAATGATCTCCCAGAACGCTTCCGAAGAATCCCATGGTCGCAGGCTGAGATTGAGGCCATCGAGACGGGCGGGGCCAGTTTGTTCGCCTAAAATATATATATATTTATATGTTATTAAAGCTAAAATTGATATTAAAATCGAACAATCGAAAAGGAGATAAGGGGAAAGCGGTAGCACTCGCTGTGCGATGGCGCGAACAGGATCGATTTAAGCGACCTTTCCTTTTTTCGAGACCGCTGCTCGTTTTGGATCATCGAGCTTTGATAGCAATTTCGACACCAGAACGCTCTTTGATCGCTTTTCGACCTCACTTCAACCGACCGTGGTTGGCAATGGAGGACGACTTTCCTCTTCCCTCCGCGTGAGGGCGAGACACCACTTTGGGGCTTCACCTCACTTCTCTGCCTCCCACCACATCTCTCCAACATTATCTCTACCTTTGGGCTATTATCGGGACTAGATGGCCGTTTTTTTTTACTGGGATTATATACCTTGAATGGCGCTGGTGGTTTGTTTTTTGTATGCTCATATTGCGAGTGATTACCGAAACTTTCATGTACTACATATGAGCTTCCTCTATTTATCGGGGCATTGGACTTTTTCTGCCATATTAAGGACGGGCTGTTGCATGTACTGGAGCTGGCTCATTTGTGTCAGGTACTGTAACTACTTATGCATTTTGCAGAGAATCCACTAGTCTTACCGTTAAATTCACAGGTCCCAAATGCTCTTCTCAAAGCTGTTCTTGGTAAAGTAGATGTCAGTAGCTCCCTCAGGATCAGCCTCGCATTTTTGATCCATACAAAATCCTAGCATCGAGGAAAAACAAAATCCAATTCGGTACCTTCGAGCCGTTGGTTACCTCGATCTATTATTTTGCTTGGACAGACTATCCTTTTTGCTTTCAGGGTAATCAGCCAGCTTAGCAGACACATTTAGACGCACGATGAACCCCGGTCCCGTAACCATCAGAGAAGTTGATGAGATAGGTGCTCTCAAGGCAATATACACCATTTCATCGCCAGCAGCTTCAATTGGGACTAAGCCAGTGACTATCAGTGTATGTCTTTCTTTTCTTAGGAGACAAATTAATTCTTCACTACTGAGCTCTTTTTTGCATTATCTGGCGTTGTTATATGCATGTCACTGTCGTGGCAACATCTGGACAACTTGCCGCGAGAGCAGAGTACAGTTCCCACTTACCCTAGAGGTTAAATCCACAATTGTGCCAAAAGTGATATCAGTTTGGATTTGTTCGGCAGGTTCTTTAAGTCATCAGTTCTCACAGCAATGGCACAAGTCCCCGCTTTTGCGTGAATTGGACTCAAGTCGAAAGACTTTGTGGCTGCCCGCGTGAAGTACTCCATTGTGATACGACTCAGATACCTTATAGACCTAGCTTTAAGCGCCCTGGGCTAATACTTCAAAGGCTCCTACATCGAGGCGAACATGGTCATCCTACTTTACAGCTATACTGGATGCTTTTCTCCCAGTAGGATATCCTCATAGTGTCAGCGGGGATTATCTGGAGTACGTCCTCGTCTTCGCATATGAAGCCCACTGTCCCCAGCCAGATGGACAACTGCTTTGATTTAAATTTTATATAAATTTCTCTCTCTTCCTTGCCCTCCACAGATGCTGATGGATATCTATTTGGGCACCGAAGATACCAGGTTTATGTACGTCCAATCTTTCTGAAGCTCCACTGGTCCTTTACCGACGTCGCAAATAACAGGCTGTTTGTGCAGGACTCACTCCAAGCTTTTTCAAGCTCGATTGCAGGATTATTATCCTCGAGAGCTGTGTTGCAAGGTATTTGACATCCACAACAACTTCTCCTTCTCTCTAAAGGAAGATACAGGCGCGCGGTCTGTCTAAGAAAAGAGCAAGGGATTTTGTCTAACTATTCTTAGGAGTCGGGGTTGGTGATGCCACCGCGTCACCAACAAGCGCTCTTCTTTTGAGCATCCTGCAGGACAGCATGGGCCGAATAGCGACCATTCTTTTCGCACACCAACTAGGCACATCTCTCGAACCAGAGTGCAAGATGTACCGTCTAGCCGCCGATATTTTCAACGACTCCTCTATGATTATGGATTGCTTGTCGCCCATGTTCCCCAAATCGATTAGAGTCGGTCTGTTGAGCCTGTCAAGCGTGCTCAGGGCTCTATGCGGCGTTGCTGCGGGCAGTTCCAAGGCCAGCCTGAGTGCACATTTTGCGAAATGGGGGAATCTGGCGGAGTTGAATGCGGTATGTTTCGAAACGAGATATATATGTTGCATTTTCTGCATCCTGTGGCCGCTGATTTGCTCTTTGTGTAAATTTGCAGAAAGATTCAAGTCAAGAGACAGTGATATCCCTCATGGGGATGCTGGTAAACTCCTTTACAGATAAACCTCTCAAGGGTAAAATAGATTCGCTGATGCCTACGTAACAGGTTGGAAGTCTCGTCGTATCGTACATCACTTCTCCCCTCGCTACTTGGGTAGCGTTGATATCCCTTCTCATAGTACATATAACGACCAATTACCTAGCCGTGCGAGCAGTCAGCATGACGTCCCTTAACCGACAGCGAGCCAACATAGTCTTCTCAACGCTATTCGATGAAAACCGCGTCCTCACTGCAAAGCAAGCATCCAAGCAAGAAAGAGTCTTCGAACGAGACGGAGTTTTACGATGGAAAGCCTCATCCGACACTCTGGGGTTTTGCCAGATAGGAGTTCCATTTAAAGATGTAATAGATCATGTATCTTCGTCTAGCCCTGCGGAGCGAACAGAGGCGACCATCGTGGCGATTTTACGGGTTTTTGAGCAAGAAGAGTACATACTCTGGTTCGACCCGGCGAGGAAACGGGGAGTTATCGGTTTAAAGACGAACGCCAGCCCAACATCGCAATTGAAAGCCTGGAGTCATGCTTTGTTAGCAGCGAATTCTTTAAAAATAAAAGAGAGTAACACCAGAGGGCCGCTCGTACGTGAGCAGGTCGGTACAGACTCCGTTTTGATGCTAGGAATCCTACAAGACACTTTGGCGGAGCATTCGAAGGACTTTGATGCTCGAATCGAGTCTCTTCGAGATGCTGGGTGGGACATCGACACACCTTCACTGCAGACGAAGCCAGGGAGGAAGTTTGATGTCATTCGAAAGCAGGAATAGATATAAGGATCCCATGAGCACTAGCTTTACGTAGGATGGTTCTATAAATGGCTAGATGGTATGTGTCTACGGTGGAGAGCTAGTAATAGTTCCGAGTCATAGCGCCGAGGTATACAACACGAAACCGTTAACCCTGAACAGAGATCTTTGAGTAAAATATTCATGTATATATTGATGCTCATTAGACAATAGATATACATGGATGCAATGCCGAGTAGAGTAGAAAAGATGGGTACTGTACATATATAGGCACCAGTAGCCATAGGTCAGACACGCAACCGACTAAGAAGATACGCCTTCATCAGCTCTATAGTGGCAGTGTGGATTGCCCAGTCATCCAAAGGAAAAAATGAGGAAGAAAGCGAAAGAATATTGGGTTGCTCCACGACAGCAAAGAGGAGAGTGACGAAGGAGCCCAAATGCGAATTTTGGTTTTCGACATGACGTTCACGTCCGTCAAGAGTCGCTTTCCAATGCAGAAAACCCGGTCGGACGGAGACTTTTTCCTCTAAATTCTCCCACTTTGGTCCTCGACTCGGGAACCATAAAAATTTGCGAGGATAAAAAAAAAAGTACTTAATGCTCGGTTGGAACGAATTTAAACCAAAGAAAGAGTCAGAACAAAGTGGGTATAAACGCCTTTTCAGTGCAAAAAAAAAAAAAAAAAAAAGAAGAACATATGAACCGTGCAAAATCCCAGCTGCAACACAATGACCCAATGTTCATGCATCTCATCAAGACAAAATCATAGCAGAGCTGTTCTAGACAAAAGGTTGAAAAGTAGGTGAGGAGGTACGCCGCCGTGAGAGAAGATGTGAGAGAAGAAAAGAGACGGCAAGCGAGGTGATGGGGACGAAAGTGGTGATGACTGACGGTGTTGTGATGTGAGGTGTTGGTTGTTGATGCGGGGCGCCAGTTAGACAGCATCAAGCGCGGACAGGGAGGGGGCCAAGAGCGAACTCAGCTCCGCGAGTGAGAAGCATGGCATCGACCCTTGTCTTCATCCTGCGATTGCCCCTCTCCATCACGCTCAATTTCTTTCTTACTTCTTCCAACCAAGTTTCATCCCCATCTTCTTCCAGCCTTTATCCGACCGCGCCCTGGGACTATGCATGTTGCTGCCGGGGGGCGTTCGTGGGAGGGGTCATCGGTGCTCCGGCGCCGGGACTCGATGGAAGGCTACCCGAATCGTCTGTGAGGCTGCCTGAAACCGAATCACCGCTCGTGTACCCCTGGGGCGAAGATCGGTATGCTGAACTGCTTGTCGAACTGGTGTTGGAGCCGGATGTGGGATGCGACGAGTAGCCTGTTGAACGGGGCACGGCAAGCGAGGTTTCCGGCGAGATGTGCCTTCGCATCGAGATGTGACGGCTGACGCGTGCCTCCTCCATAGGTGCGTTCGGCGGATACTGCTGGTACGATGCGCGTGGGGGTGGTTGTGAAACAGAGCGGCTGTTAAGAAAGGGCAGAAATATCGATTCGTCCATCAGGTCGCGCATTCGGCGAACGGCTCCCTGGAGCACGTCGGGGTTTGGGGGTCTCGGTGAATGGGAGTGACTGAGTAAGCCGTCTCTAACTGTGCTTGGAAGATTTATCTCTCGAGGAGCTCCGGGGACGATGTACGCATTTATTATCCGGTTCCAGTATACTCGAAGTCTCTGGGCGTGCGTTTCGGCGGTGTCGTTTCGCTCGGGTCGATGATAGTATGTTCTATAGCGCTCGGCGTCCTTTGTGAATTCTAACGTTTCCAGGCAGTGGTTCTGAGAGAGGTATGCTGTGAATGCGCTAAGCGTGTAAGGCGGAGGCGCCCGGTCGGCCAGAACATCGTCTAATGTTGGGCGCGAATGCTGATTTCCAGGAACGGATATGCTAAGGGGTCTCGAGGGACCCCAGTTTTCCATTCTTTCCTCGTTATCCGAGTCAGAGTCTGAGGGTAATGGAGAATGATGGGGCGAAGACTCAGGCGTAGGATCCCAGGAAGACTCGGCTGATCGTCGAGACCTTCCTGAAATCATCCCCCTCAGAGACTCACGCTTGGATCCACCGTCCCTTGATCTTGTTCTGATGTCTCTCCACACTCTCCTCGATCCTTCCACCCCGTGAGCACGAAGAATTCCGTCTAACGGCTCCAGCGTTGGCAACTTGGGTACGGAGACCACAAAGAGTTATTGTTGGGGAAATAGGGTGGATTGGATAATTGACCTTGGGAGGGAGGCGTGCAAACCACCACGGACAAAATTCGCTGACTTCGAAAGAGGCAACGCGTCTAGTCCGCGATTGTTGCACCGTGGGATCTGGACTTCCCCCCGAGTTTGCTGTGCTGCAGCTGCCTTTCGAAACTTGCGGGGTTCGATGGCCGAGTCACAGAAAGTGGGTAGAGGATGGTACAGCACCAAAACAGGTAGCCGCTGGAAGCGCAGAAATAATGCCACCTCCACACGCAAGATTGGGAATATTGGGCAAGTTTTCCGGGTGGGAAGATTGGCGCGCCTCTACCACCGAAAGAGAAGAGTATAAATTTTAGGAGAGAGAATGCGCAAGAACTCTTCTGAGCGCCGGAGAGTTGAAATAGCGGATGAACCAGTGTAGGGATATGGCGGTTAGGGTGAAATGGGACCCAGCGGAAGTCGAGAGTCCGGCTAGGATTGAGTGTGACGGGGGAGAGGATCGAGACCCCCCCCGGACGGTGAGTTGAAGAACGGCCAGGATAATAAAGGCGATATACTAATTAAATGATTTCGAGTGAGTAAGATGGTAGGAGATTTGTGAGGGAGGGCAGGCCGGGATTATGGAGATCTTAGGGCGAAAGGTGCAGATATACGAAATGAATAGGTAATGTGATATATAAGAGGAGACCGTGACAACGGGAAAGGAAAAAGAAGACAAGCATCAGCGGAAGAGAGAGAGCTGAAGGGCAGCGAGAGGGAGATAAGAGTGAGAGGCAGAGCAGGGCGTGGGAAGGGCGGGATCGACTGACAAGTACCAGTGACAAGTGTATAAGTAGCCTAGATACAGTATTTCGGGTGTATCTGTTACCCCGTAACCGGTCTACCTTGTATAAATACCTTGTCTGGGTGGAGACAAGGTGGATAACGGGCGTGATGGTCGCAGGCAGTCCAAAAAAATAAAATAAAATAAAATAGAAAAATAAAGTCGCGGAAAAAAAAAGAGGATCAAGAGAAAATAAGAAGACCCAGGAGTGGAGCCGAAGAGAAGGATCGTTGACTATTTGCAGCGAAATGCAGGGAAGCGCTGAGGCAGTTGTATAAAAGGAAAGCCACTGACGATGATGAACCGCCAGAAACCCTTAGCAGTAAGAATTGGGCGGGCGAGACTCTTGCTCCCATATATCCTGCAAAAGCAAATCGAAAGCGCAACAGGCTTTGGGCAAAAAGGACGCGATGATGACGGCAAGCGGGTCAAACAGACCCAGGGATTGTCACCGAGTTTGAATCCAGAGGCTAATTCGTGAGAGAATCCCGTTTTCCCACTCGTGGTACCAGAAGAGGAGTTTTTGGCTTCGAGCCACGGTCAATGAATCAAACGATAAGTAATCAGTCCTTCTTGGCCCAAGAAGCCTGCTGACTGACAAGCAGAAATCCTTTTTGCTTTGCCTTTTTTCTTCTTTTCCTTCCTTTTCCGCCTTCCCGCCTGATTCATGCCCCAGGCCAAGTCAAGAATGCTAATTTCCAAATGGTGAATAATGTCAAATATGCTTCTTGAACAAGCTCTTTTAGTGGGAAAAAAAGAATAATTATTTTCTGCGAAATGACACCACTTCTATCCCGCACCCCGTGCAGTCAGTGTGTTTGCTGTACGTGGCCATTCGTCTGTCTGGTCTGCGGCGACGACCCGCACTGGAGGCGTCGAAAAGGATGATCCTCTTCTGGCACAGGTGGCAATAATAACTACCTCTCGGTTTAGCTTTTCATCGGCCTGTGATACGCCGCTTCTGTTGGCTGGCTGGCGCGTAAATGTAACACGCAGTTCCTGAAGATCTATCCAGCGGTTACGTGAAATGCCTTGCGCGGCCAAAAAGGGGAGGCTGTACGAGTCCTTAGTCGCAGTCATACTCTCCGCACATCCTGTTTCTCTCTCTCCCGGGTTTATTTTTTCTTTTTCTTTTTATTTTTATTTTTATTTTTTTTTTTTCCAAGCTACTAGACTTTGAAGAGAGAGAGAGAAGGGGGGGGGGTTTATTGGTTGTTCAAAGTATTAGGTTGCTGACCTGTCACTTTACCATAAGCTCCCAGGAAAATGCCAGCTATTCGACCAACAAGGCTACGTGGACAAGGGTGCGAGAGATCGGAAACCTGGCTAGCCACATACCGCGATACTTCCCTGGCCTGTAAGAGAATAAAAAAAGGAATGAAATATTGACTGCTGCGGCAGACCTAGCCGCCGACGCAGTCTGGATCGGATGATTTCTGAGCTCAAGGACGCACCTGGGTGGAAATGCCCGAAGAAAATCCATATCTTAAAAACAACCGCATTTTCGTGCAGGATTCTATTCTTCACCCGGCTATTTTTTACAGTTAAACTACTACTGGGGTGAC
Source organism: Coccidioides immitis RS (assembly GCF_000149335.2). Taxonomy (NCBI): domain Eukaryota; kingdom Fungi; phylum Ascomycota; class Eurotiomycetes; order Onygenales; family Onygenaceae; genus Coccidioides; species Coccidioides immitis. The sequence goes on along the minus strand of NW_004504312.1, from coordinate 2,828,934 downwards.
GGCGAGACCTTTTCCACTCCAGCAAGTGAGCCGACCACCAATCGTACATTATTGGCCAGCGGCCCACTGTTGAATGGGGGAGAACAAGACGAGAAAGGTCCCGCGGCTATTCAAGAAAAGCGACAGGCAGAACAAAAAGGTCCCATCAGCAAGGGGAAAAAGTTGCCTGGATTTGACCGGCGATTGATCCCACTCCGAACAAAAATGAGTCTGCTTTTAAAATACCCTGGTAGGTGTGTGTATGTGTGAGTTGGCGTCGACAACCTGGACGGAAAGAAAATCATGCTCCCCTGGCTGTCCTTTTTTGATTTTGAAAGGGACCAAAGGGGCCCCTCCAGCATTCTTGTTCGTCTTGACGCCCGGGGGGGGGGTGTGGAAGAGGAGATGCGGGTGTGCGAATCATGGACCTACTTTTACCAAACAAGAAAAAGATAATAAAACAATAACTAACTCATAATAAAATTATGTCAACGACAACACCACCACCATCACCACCATCACCACCATCATCGCGGACCAGGATGGGGGGAGGAAAAGGGACCCTTGCGGTGCCCAGCAGCGGACCGGGATGTCGCCAATGAGCGAAAAAGGGTGACGCGCAGGGCGAAACCTGGTTGGCCCGTCGCAGGCAGCCCCGTCCCAGCAGGAAGCTAAACTCAGTTATGCTCCTTCGATTTCCTTCCATTCAGCTTCTTTTCGTGTTCTCGGCGTCTTCTAAGTTTGCTCGCTCGTTCTTGGCGTGCATGCATCGCCCCTGCACCTTGCCGAAAGCGGGCAAAACGCCAAGGTATTGAAACCGCCGCTGTCATTGGTCACTGCCTTCTCCTGTTCTGCCGGACGGCACGGTAACACCTATAGAGGGCGTAACTTATTACCCCGTAACGGAGCAGCCGTAACCATGATACTGTACGGACGTCCGGCAGCAAGCTTCGTCTGCGCCCTACAGAGGTATGTCTCTCCGCTCGATCTCAAGTCTAGTTGTCGGGCCCTTCAGAGGAGGGAGGGGGGAAAAAGAAAATAAAAAGGAAAAAAAGAGAGTGACCAAGACACCATCATTACTCTTTGAGAAGCTCGTATCTCGATAGCTCGCTCCGAATTGACACGGAGAACTCCGATTGCTAACATGCCCCGAAATCGCTCCTCGTCCCTCCCCCAGCCCTTGGCTTCGGCTCTTTTGCTCACTTCCCAGAAGGGACCACCCCGGCCGCCCAGCCCTTCCGACCACCACCACCGTTTCATGTAAACTTGACAGCGAGGATGTGCCTCTTAATCAGGCTGCTAACGAATTTCTGCCTGCAACCAAGAGTAGAGTACCGAAGCTTTCGTTATAGGCGATCGTCTCCCGTCTATCCATTGGACTGTACCGCAATATCATGCAACCCAGTACCAGAGATCCATCATTCAAACGATCGGCAGCATTATTGATGGCATTCTTTGCCCTGTTTGGTTCAGTTTCAATGTATGTACTCCGGACTCCGGACTCCGTATGTATAGTGTCGACATTCGCAGGAATGCTGCAAACTTGTCCCTTTGTTGGGGAAGGGGGGTTTTGCCGGTTGACGACATCACTTGACCACAACCCCGGTGATCCACGTTGAAAGGTCTTTATAATCCCCATCTGAACCAGTTCACATGCGATATCATCATGAAAGCAATTGGTGAGCTAACGGATGTTCCTCGATTTTCTTTCATTCCCTGCTTCCTTTCAGCCTGGAGAGCGTCAGCCGCTGGAAACAACGGCAGTGAATCCCTGATCGCCCCCCCCCCCCCCCCCCCCCCCTTTGAGCAAATGCTCAGAAGGTGTTTTGATGCCGCTGGTTATGTTCCATTATCTCTCCTCTGCTTTTGCTCCTCAATGTATCAGCCTCACGCGCACTGATCGTGTCGCAGCCGAATCAACCATTCTCACACCCTGAAATGTGACTTTTTGCTGGTACCATCCCATCTGTGCGGTTAACTGATCGGCACCTCGGGAATATGTATCAAATTATTAATGGAGCAACGCGTCAAACCCCCAAATCTGAATTTTAAGATCGGCCGGTCCACCTCAAGAGAAGCAAGATCAGCAACCAGTAGGAGGTTTTTGTCACAAGCGCGAGAGGGAGGGGGGTGGGGGAAGAAGGCGGATACCTTTACACCGCTTCCCCCAAGGGTTGAAGCTTCAATTCCGAGCGAGTGGCAGAGAGACGCTGTCCACTCTGCTTGCTTTCTGTGTTCTTCTGGTGAGATCCAATTGCTTTGGAAACTATTTATCCACAAGATGCTCTGTGGCTCTTTCGGGGTAACATCAGCTAAGTTCCGTCCTCCGTTCTTCGGCTTGATTTTCCCCGCGATCGGACCGTTGAAACTGGACAATCAGAGATCCTAATTGATACCTTGGTGGATCTCGAGGACCTATAACACCTCTAGCTATGGGAACCCTTGGAGCAAACAATCGGAATCCGTGGAACATTTGAGCTGAAACTGCAAACTCTCATAGGTTGCTGCTGGGGAGATGTTCTTAACAAAATAAATATTTTCTGCACCCCTGTCTTCTCAAGCTCTCTCTTTTTTTTTTTTTTTTTTTTTTTTTTTTTTTTTTTTTTTTTTCATTCCTGCATTCAGCACCTGCTGGAAGAACGGGTTTTCAGATGCGGAGTACAAACATCCTGGTTCTGGGGTTCGAGTTGATGACCGGATAAACCAAGCAAACCTTCCAGAAAACGCCCAGGTGTGACACAAGCTGCAGCTCGTATTCAAATGCTATTTTGATGCAGAGCATGCACGCGGTGGTGCAGAGCAAGGATTGGGGAAGGAAAGAAGAAAAAGAAAAGCTGAGCTAATGCATGCTTGAACAGCTGGCTGCGAGTGGCCGTGGGAAGAGTAAGGGCAGCCAGCATGCTTGAAGCTCCAGTATTGTCTCGTACTCAGAAAGCTCTTCTTTGGCCACAACAGCTTCTCAACCCGACAACGCGGCACCGGCGGGAAGACAGAACCGAGGCAAAAAGAACAGGTAAATTCCAATGATTATTTTGGAAAACCCTTCCTTGATTGATGCTTCCCAAGTACGGAGTATAGACAGCTCTTTCCGTGCCTCTTTTGCTTGCTACGTCGATGATCGTCCCCGACACCACCCATTTTCGTCGGGGAGAGGAGATGGTCGAAAAGTCAATTAACTCACCATTCATTTGCTCTCTCTTCTGTTGCATGCAAGCCACGTTTGCGACACATCAGAATGAGATCGCGTTTCCTGACGCAGAAAAGAAGAAACGAGTCACAAAGACACACATGGCCGGAGTTCGCGACATGGAGCTCTCTGGGATTTTGGCAACCCAAAGGGCAAAGCAGCTCCACCGATTTGCGCTAGCTGTCAGAACAAGGCCCACACGTTTGGTCGATGGACTGCACCTCCTCGCCAAAAGCACGCCCTTCGAACGACGCCAGTCGACAGACAAGCTCGACGGGGAATTCTGATTTGGAAGCAGCATCTCCACTTGCGGCGCCTTGATGATATCATGACCAACCGTGAAAGTTCGCCAAGGCTCGGGAATTTTCTTTGTTTTGAAATTGCCAAAGTTCCAGAGCCCACGCTTCGAGACCCGTTGGGGTTCCTGCAAAAGTGCCAGTTTTCTTGGAAGCCCTTGCGACTCTGAGCTGGATGCGCCCTTTGCTGCAACACACCAGCTCTGCCAGGTTGGCCCGCAGAGCCAGGAATGAGCTCGCACCCGTAAGTCTGGATGAAGATGTTCGATGTACCCTACATATGTACAGAGTACACACACACATACACCAGCACCGTAATAAAGCATGAAATCAATCCGGTATGTTATCGTAATACAGCGTGACGCTGGGAGGCTGTGTAACGCACTTCGCCCTTCTGCGCGTCTTCTGGAAGCCTTCCGGGTTAGTTCCCCCACTTAGAATTTCTTTTTTCTCGGTCAATTTTGTTGAATAAAAAGTCCTTCGTCTGCTCTCTCGTTCCAATCCCGAGAATTCGCCAAGGGTGGTGCAGAGCGTGCTGAGATGACTCTACGAATCATGGACGAGAATCTGTTGATTCTCTGAGAATAGCCTTACTACTGAACTACCCGATGAAGCCAAAACATTGGGAACCAAAGAGAAAGAAAAAAAAAAAAAAGTTCTGGTGTTGGGAGGCGACCAGGCGGCCCAGGCGGCCAGCCCCTGGTCTTGTCTCCTTAGGGCTGACAAAGCCCGTTGCTCGTATGCAAAAGAATTTTCCGATACCTCTTAATTTTCCTTGATTGTACGAAGTCCAGACCGTACATTCCGCTCCGCTATCCAAGGCGGGAGTTTTCCCATGGTCTTCCGTTTATTCAACTCTCGGGAAGTCCTCTGGGAAAGCTGCAGCGGGCTGTTGCCAATGTCCGAGTCCCGGCATTTGCGCCGGGGGGAGGGGGGGTTTGGGTTACAGGCCTGCTGCCGCCGGTGACCGTTATCATGCATCAAAAGGGTCCTTGTACCGTCGGAGGGACCCGCGGAGGATCCGTGTCAATTTGGGTAGATTTGATCATCCCGAGATCGATTAGGGTTTGAGCAGTACCAGTGACCATGAGGAAATCTGCGGACTTCTCGGCGGAGGCTGACAGAAACTTGTTCCTCCCAACTTTATTCCCACACGGAGACCCCGGACGAACTCGGAGTGACGGCGCCTTCGAGCCAAAAAAAAAAAAAAAAAAATTAATAACACCGTCACAGCATTTCTTGACTTATGAGAGCATGCGATGCTTCAATGGTGTAATAGAGACATGACTCGATTCGCCTCTCAAGCTCAACCTCTTGTCGCCCTGTCAGGTTGAATGATATCATCAGGGGTTCCGCGGAAATCCCTCTGAAGATTGGGTAATTGATCACACCCCTTTTCTAGCAAATCCTGGGTAGCCCTGGTGCCCCTGTTGAGCCAAGGTATCAACCATTTGCACGCCACTTTCCCTTCCCACTTCCAGACAAGGCCCCTGTGCGACGTTGGAGCAACCGCTCGGCCCATTTATTGGATCAGCCCTCTTCCAAAGTTTTCCTTGATTAGTAAGGACATAGACCCTCGACATAGATTTCTCTTACTAATCTGTGGGATATCGGCCAAGTATCGAGAGCGGATGTTATACCATGGTTTGTATCCTTCGATATTCAAGGCGTTGATGAGACCCACAGCATTGACCGGTCTTTATCCGGTGTTTGGCTTACCGGAAGGGCTCACGCGATGCCTCGTTCGGTATGAAGAGGCTGCCATTCTGCAGCAGCATATTCCTTGCTCCAAGAGCGGATAATCCGTCGAAAATGAAATTCGGCAACCCTTAGCCTCTGCGATTTTTTTCTTTGTTCGATAAGAAATTCTCCTGCCTCAAGAAAAAAAATTTATATATATATGTATATATAAAATAAAGTAAAAATCATGAAACAGCCGTCGATTGCCGCAGGGATTTGGGCCAATATGGAGTTCTGGACTCTGGGGAGGAAAAAGGCCTCAAGCAGTAGAGGGTTCTAATTGGGCAGGGACATTAATGAGACTCCACGTTGAAATGGGCCATGATATGCAGTAATAGCAGTGATATTAGGATTGTTTTTTGCATCATAGTTTGGGCGGCATCTTAATTCTCGCGGAGTGTTGGTGGAACCGCCTGGTTTCCACTTCATTCCGGTCGAACAAGTCATCAAAACCACCTCACACGGGGTGGGGGATTGTGAGCCTCTGCCTTCTGTTCGGTATCAGGGCAGTCAGAATCATCAATTTCGGATGTCATGCATTTGGATTCCCTTTGTGGTGTCTAACTTTCGCGACAATCGAGTCTGCGATTCCTTCTGATATTGCACTGATCTTTTTTGTTTCAACAAACGCAAGGAAGCTTTATGAGTTGAATTCCCTCGCAATTCAAACCTTCGTCTAGGAGGAGTGGAGCAGAAGTCCTCTTGGTCCTTTGCTCCGATGTTACCAGATGAACCGTGTAGATCTTCCTTTGGACGTCGAGCATTGGCATTCGATAATTCTTCAAGCATGGCCGTTGGCTCGAAGAGCCTAGAATAATGGCTTCCTTGTCAAGACAAACACATCTTTCGGTTACAAAGATGCTGGGAATAAGTGACCAATACCGTTACCATTTCAAATATCCAGCCTTGAGATTGAAGATCAGATGGTACGCTGTCAACGTGGACCCGTAATATGGAAAGAATCCCGTGTGGTTCTGCTCCTGGGACGCAATTTCGAACAACTTTTCACGGACTGGCAAGGGTCCACTTTGTCTAGTTGATCCATAGCCCCATGGAACATGGACAGAAGGCCAGGGATGAAGTTAGCCCCCAGCCCCCCTGGAGGAAAATGGAACGGAGTTCTTTTTTGGAAATATATACTTTTTTATTTCTTCGGATATTGACCAGGACTTGTTAACGAGCGTCATGAGAGTGCTCAAGCATGAGACCTTCAGTCATCAAAAGGCTCAAGAAACTACCAAGCCGACAGACAAACAGAATTAGCTTGGAATTCTGCTAAATCGAAACCTCCGACGTGGCGTAAGATGCCATTGGAGGGACTGGAGTGAGCAAATATCCCGGAAAAAAAAAAAAAAAGGTAATGACTGAAACAATTCCGCACGCGGCACATTGCAATTGTCGGCGACGAATCCCGGGAAACAAAGTCAATGCGAGGCATGCCAGGAAATGCGATGGCAGGCAAGAGAATTGTATATGCTCTAATCCCTTTCGTCCAAAGCCAGCCTCGAAATTCCTGGATAAACCGCGGAATGCATATTCTACCCGCTCCCTTGTTAGGCCCGTTTTCTCAGACTGTTATCTGCTGCACCGATAACCTCTGCTATTGCTCAGCTTCAAGGCCCCATCCCTCGTCGGCAAGGGAGAGCGCCGAGTCGGGAGTGATTTTCATCCGGCTACTCCGTATAAAACCACGCATCCAGCGAACGATTGAAAACGTTGGAGACCTGCTGTTCTCAACGGATGATATGCAAAAAGGTGACATTTTACATATATCCTTCATGCCCCATCACAGTGCACTGCATGGCTATATATAGCCGTCGCCAATTCTTGATCCGGTCAAGAAAGATATAGCTAGAGAGAGCGAACATGCGGCCAGGCTCCCGGAGCCGACGTTTGTCGTACTCGTCTGCTGTTTGTCCTGGCCAGAGACCAGAGCTGAGCCTTGTGTTTTCTGGACCGTATTCCAAGTTTACAAAGTGACATTGTCCTTATCTCCACCCAGGAACCCTGTCAAGGTAGCAGGCAAGAATAACTTCGACTACACGAAGGATCCCGGAGGGAATCGAAGGTGTGAAGGGTATCTTGGCCTGGTCTAATGGCTACTGTTAGCAGTGCCATGGCGGGAATAGAATTGGACAGCTGGCCGCTGCCTCAATAAAACTAACAAAAGGACGGGTAGACGAAATGGAGGACTGAGATTGCCCCCAGTTCCTCGACCTGTGCGCGGATGCGTACGGAGCAGGTCAGAGACACAATCCAACTACGCAGAAATCCACCAAACCCTTTGTAGATTAGCACAGATGGACCAGGTAAGTACATCCACCAAATAAACTCATATCTGAGCCAGCTTTCAGGCCAATGCACAGAGAATGAATGGAAACATGAGATGGGTAGGATTAATTGAGTCAATTTTCAGCTATTCAAGGCACTAATCCCTGCGACCGCCGACAATCTCAAGCCTTGTCAAGAACTCTTTCATGTTCCCTTTCGATATTCTGTACTGTATTGAAGCTAATAATTTGAAGTGGTGTTCAAAAGGTCATGCATGCTATTTGATAGAATGATACAGCCAGTTATTGCTAATATTTGAAGTTATGGGTAGGACCAAGATGATTTTGCTTGAGGGTTGAACTGCTGTGCTCCAGTGCCTCTTCTATGAATGTTTGACCGACAAGCTTTGCCAGCTTGATCAATAGCTTGACGGAGACACAGAATTGCACCACAGTACTCATAAACATATGTACTCCCCTTCAAGCAACTAGCAATCCTGTCTGTCACAGGCGGGTATTGTAAAGATATACCAAAGTAGCCAAAAGATGGAGTTATCCTTTCCGCTCTTCTTATTCCTGGTGTGACAAGCCAATTCTCACTTCACGCTACCGCATTTTTAGGTGCCTGGGTCTGAAGTCCTTTGTATTTTGTACGGATGTCGGATGAGGATCGATCATGTGCGGCAGAATATGTATGCATGTTTGCGCCTCTCTTTCTTCGCTTGTCCAAAAAAGGGTTCTCTCTATTCTTGGTTCAGTGCTCGCCATAGATATTGGTTCAACTAAAATCAATCTGAACAATGCTCAAACAATCCTTCAAAATGGGGGCGTTCCTGAGCTCTGGGTCACCATGTGTTAGCTGCGCATGTGATGCACCTAAAGGTTTTGGATGTACACCAGAAAATAGCACTGAGTATCCATTGTTGAGGTTACATGTCCAGATAAACCTGGCCTGGTTTCCAGTCAGAGTGTACCCAGGAATTCAAGAGTTGAAGTAAAATACATACTCCTCACTCCTCCAAGAAAGAATTGGCAACCAAGTCGAGGATGGGGATATCCAGGTCACAACCTTTGCATTCATAGTATAATCATAGCAGCGACGCTGTCACCTCACAGTCAATAGAATTCCAGCTATAAAATATAGTAATGAACTTATGGTCCAGTGGACATCGATCACCACTTTTGTGACACATTGCCATATGCCAGAGAACCCAAGGCAAGAAGTTTAACGACTGCGACAGTTGGTCTCACACCATCCAGCTCTATTTCTTCCTTCCTCTCTTCTCTTTGCTTATCTTATTCATGTTCTCCGTGGCAGCGAGGGCATGAGCAGCTGAAAGACACAATGGGCCAAGCACTTCGTCATCAGTTAATCCCCTATGGAGTACAGAGTATTAGTGATATGTCCCTTATGACTACTCTGTAGTGGAGAATAAACTACATACTTACCTCGGTAGCCAACTAAGCACGCAAGCTGGTGCATGGTAGCATATACAGCACACCAGTTCACTGCAAGTTGCAAGTGGTTAGTCACTTTGCTTTAACTGGGCTGGATGCTGCACCTCGACACATCCCTTGCACCTCTTTGTGACCACCTGGACCATGCACATGAGATCTACCCCGCTTTCCTTTTTTTCCCTTTGCATTGATATCGGTGATAGGGACATTGTTGCCGGGAACTGTACAATACCACCTCACCAGAGGAGAAAACAAAGTTTAACGGCCGGACAAGGCCCCTGGAATAGCATTGCGTGGGTATCCTTCGGGGAAAGACAGGCTGACAGCCTTGTCTGCCCTTGGAAGTTGACACAACCCTAATTCCCTTGAGAGATGGGGACAAGTTGAATGTTGATTGTCGCCCGCGGCTAAAATATCGACCTTGCCGGCTGGCCTCTCACGTGAAAGTGGTTCAACGACAAGACCAACTCCATTCCTTGATAAGGCGAGGATGAAGATGATGTGAACAGTCTCTGCGAGCTGGCTGTGAGTGTCATTGAATGTCACACAGTGTCCTTTGGGCAACAACCTCCTCCACCGTGTGCTTGAACTTATATGGGGGTGCTCTCACGGTCAATCTGCCAACAGAACGATGTTTTCGTATCTCCAGATATCTCAGCAACCAAGCCTAGCTATCTCTCTTAGACAGATATGTGCTGGACCCTTGGGGTATCACTGAGAAAAAGCGGTCTGAGTTTCACTTCCAAGATCAGGCTTTGACCTTTCCTGCACTCGTGGTGATGAAGACAGACCGCCGTTTTTTAACCCAATAAGAAAGACGCAAAATGCGACAGCACTTTCAGCGTGGATCATGCTTCATCCACTTGCGATCACCGGTGCCTTGTCTACTTAGGCCTAGGAAGCGGGACCGGCGTGCTATCAACTGTTAACTTGGGGATCCGCAGGAACTAGTTGTTCCCGCTTATTGCGCTTGCTGTCGCAAAATGCTCCTTATCTACTCCGTATAAGACCAGAGGACAGAACATTGGTAGCTAACCCCCACGTCTCCTTTCCCCATTACACAAGATCTGGGGTGAATCGGCCACTGTATCAGCTTTCCTTTGTCCTTTTGGGCCTTGCTAACGGATCGCAGTGTGACCAAGAAGCTAATTTTTGTCCATAATTGGCACCTAGGTCGGGACGGTTGTAAAATAAGAGTATTATCGAAATCGCTCTCGAGTTGCATTTTCCGGTTGACATGGGCATTCATTGGGCATTAAGAGGAACCGAGGCCTAAGCGTCAACCCTCCCTATTGCTGGTGTTCACAGACAAGTCTTGGTTTGCGGGGCCACAGAGCAGGAATACAACATCTCAAATTTGGGCTCGTACTGATAAATTGGCTTTGGGTGCTTGTCAGTACCTTAGCCTTGATGTAATGGTAATGTGGCAAACAGGCGCATTTCAGAAACACAAGCTAGTGTGTCTTATAAAAAGAAAGTGGAGCAGAATCAGTCACACGTAAAACAGTTGCATATTCAGGAAATGGGTCAATACAGATAAAGACAACCACCTGATTGTTCCCTGGGAACGTTGGGTAGGATATTCTCGGCTAGAAAAACATAGAAAGAGTAGTGCAGCATAAGACACAAAAGCAAATCGATACCTTAAGCCTGGGAATCTCCTGTTATTGAATATATTGGACAATATTAACCGGGTAAGTTTGCTAGAAGTACTTCGCTCACTGAGGTCCGCTGCTCTACGTACAATATTCTACTCGGAGATACTTCATCAATCAAAGGCCAAAAAAGACTTACATGGAGAGTCGAAAGAGGAACAAAAAACAGATATACGGTGGCAACCCAGCACGACGCCAATAGAACAAATGAAACAAAAAAAGAAAAAGGAAAAAGTCAAAAAGAAAAAACTGCTAGAGTCAGGCGCGGGTATGGAAACACAAAGTGAACGATGCATGACATTGGACTCTTGGTAAATCAGTTCATTACTATCACCCTCCCATATGATATCGTCTCGACTTCTCAACCCGACCTTTGAGAGAATGGCACACGAGGGATAGAATTCGCCGGTAAAATGGAACCATCGCCTTGTCCACCAGCTAAAAATGGCTCTGCACTTTCCAGCAACTCATGCGAATATGTGTATATAGCCGAAATAACGGAATATGCAAGGTACAGGGCCGCATGGCTCATTTTTCTGGTCGGAATCTTGGGCGATAGTCTATTCCGAAAACTGAGAGACGCTCAGACAAAGACAGGCTGAAGATATTCAAGTTTTACGCCAAAGGCAAAACATGAAAAGCTGGGAGAGAGGTTGAGAAGAATTTGCATCGCGTAACTGCGCGGAGAGTAACCGGGGTTGAATCGATTTGGAATGGACGGGGGACGAGATAGACACTCTAGGTAATCATGCCGAGAGTTCAGGTATTATCCCTCCAAGATGTTCGTAACGGAGGTCGAGATATTAATATAAGTAATACGAGAAAGAAAAGCGCTCCATAAATTAAAAGGGTGAACTGAGATTTTGAATCCGTCGTCGGCCGTGTCGTTAAAACGTGTTCCCGCGAAAAAGAAAAAAAAGAAACAAGCGAAAGAGAAAAGGCTCCATAGATGTATGGGATAAGGAGCCTTTCGATCAACTCCCACAGTAACATGTTGTCAAATCAGGATTATTTTGTTAGATGGGCTGGAAATTCAACCTAGATGACGGTGAGCAGTGGTACATAAGGAATCAGCCAATGTCAGACTCACCACAACACAATGCTTTCATCACTTTCTGCACAAAGGTAGGCTCAGGTTCAGGGGTTCTCCGCGCTGGTTGAGCCTGGGGATTGTTCATTGTGCTATTGACCGGGTTGCTGATCCGGCCCGGGAGATGTGCATTTGAATTCTGAAACTGAGCCTGCGTTGAAGCTGCTGCAGTTGCATCGAGTCCCCCCGCCGCTCCGTTTTGACGCTTGACTTGCGGCCCGCCGGATGCGTTTGGCCGCTCTCGCGCTGGTTTCCCAGCTCCTGGTTTCGCAGGAGATGGGGGCGGGGGCTGCGCGGCGTTTAAACGGTCAGCGGTAATTCCGGGTCTTTGAGGATGAGGGCCTCTTGCCGCTGAAGCACCATGAATTTCCCGAGCAGATGAATTCGGCATTGCATTGCCGGTGTGCAAGTGGTGTTGGGCAGGGTAAGACTTAGAGGCTTCCCAACCTCGACCTCCGTTCAGCTTCATCCAGTCATACTCCCCATCTTCCACTTCCCCTGTATTCTTCAATGCTTGAGTGAAAAGATCGCGCAAATAATCGTAATCAGGAGTATCTTCGAAACCGAGGTTTCGAACATAGGTAAGGTACTTGTTGAACTCGTCTATAAACCATGTTAGAATGTTTAAATGCTTTTTCAACCAATGAGATAAGTACCTGGATATCCATCACAGAGATCCTTGACGGCAGTTGTCTGTTTCTTTTCGCCAATTTTTTCGTACTTTTGCTTATTAGTGGCAGCTTTCAAGCCTTGCCATGGCAAACCACCTCTAAGGAAGTACATGAACACATGGCCTAGGGCTTCAAGGTCATCTCGGCGTGACTGTTCCCTACCAAGATGCGTGTTGATACTCATGTAACGTGCAGTTCCCGATAGAGATTTGCGTTCTCGGTAGGGAATATGCTGCTTTGTTTTTGGGTCCCTGTACTGTTTTGCCATTCCAAAGTCGACGACATGGATCACATTGGCTGCCTTGGAGCCAGGTCTCCCAATTAGGAAGTTGTCCGGTTTAATGTCTCTGTAAATAAGATTTTTCTCGTGGATTGTTTGGACCCTCGATAACTGATCGCCAAGTTAGCAGTGGATAGATGTGTACACACGAGACAACCATACCATTTGTTTTGCAACCATTACAACTGTTTTTATAGTGAACCTTCGGTTGCAATGATCGAAAAGATCTTCTAGACTTGGACCTAAGAGATCAATAACGAGAATGTTGTGGAGACCCTCCTGCCCAAAATAGTAGACATTAGGTATGCCAGCTATATTAAGTTAGCTAAAAAAAAAAAAAGATGATAACGATACGATGCATTGACGCGGGTTGACTCACGGCATCCAACGAGGATCTTGTAGGTGCGATATTCATCTCGGAGTTGAGGAGCATCACTCTTCCGCGGTTCCTAGCGCATTGTTAGCTAGTCCGTCCGCATTCTAACGTGGTTTGGGTTTATCGATTGGCACCTACGAATTTGATTGCAACCTGCTGATTGTTCAAAAGGTTTGTTCCTTCAAAGATAACACCGAAGGAGCCTTCACCGATTTTCTTTCCCACCCGGTAGTGAACCCCAACAACGTTCGAGGACGAAGATGTCATCTCTGTCGCCTATCGTACTAGCAAAACACTGTTGTTTTACAATGATTGGGATAGAGTAGTAATACGAGGTGTGATGGATGGAACGAGGCGAGCACGGACGTGGGCCCAGAGTGAACGTAAAAAAAAAAAAAAAAAAAAAAAAAAGATGCTTTCTGCGAAAGAGTCCGGTCAACTTCTGCCCTCAGGAAGGAAAGAAAGGAAAAAGACTGTGTCCGAGTGCGTCCAACAAGGACTCAGTGAAAAGGGAGGCCGCTTACTCTGAGGTATTCACGGAGAAAACATATCATAAATCGAGGTAATCGCTGTACAAAACGCCGATAATAGTAAACCAACGCGCCGCTCCAATTAGTAAACCGAAGAGAATCAAAAATCGACTAGATAAAAGGAGAGAATTGGCTTTGATGGCTTCGAGAAGCGTGGTGATAAAGAGACGACGTCGAGGGTTGGGGGGCAGGAAGGAGGTGAGCCAGAGCGCCAGGAAAAAGGGACTGGTATGCGAATCGTGGAGAACCGAGTAGGTGAAGAGGGGATAGATAAGAGAGGGAGGAGAAATGAGACGGTCGCAGTCAATGACGGAGGGATCTCAAAGACAAGCTGCACCGAGATCACTTCTGCAGGCGGGTAACTCTGATGTGCCAGAGCAGAGGTGAGAGAGGCTGGTTGGAGAGAAAGCTGGAGTTCGTCCCCCAGAAAGAGACGTGGACCATTTTTCTCACACAGTGGGATCGGTTCTGACACGGAAATTCCACGTGCATTACGCGCCAGCCACGGTGCAACTGCGTAAAATACCCGTAACTGCAACGTGAATACCTGTATGTGACGGTGTTACGAAAATGGGGCGCCTGCTGTTTCTAAGCCACTCCCCGTTTCATCCTACCGCCGTCTTAGCTAAGCATATCACCGTCAAACTCCAAACCTGCCTTCGGTATGCTGATTCCTGTGCAGCTGAAATGTTGCCGGACGCCCGCGGTTTACATGGCGTGGCAGCAGGTCAGGTGTGTCCCAAATGGTCTTACTTGACGTGAATGCCATTGTAGACTCGTCAATCGGAGTCTCACGCTTTGACTGCTAGCCCATCGGTCTAAACTTTGCCTTGGTATGGCCCTGAGCCATGGGGGCACCGCCGAAGGCCCTGGCTGGTATCGGAAAGGCGGTCTCAATCAATTGCTGACAGCGGGCTTTCGGACAACTCCCAAATGGCCCCGGCCCCCCGGGTTGACAGGCATTCAAGCATTGTAATGATAATCCGTGGTTCCACACTCATCTTCTGCAGATGATCGGATATATGCTGGAGAAGAAGTCTCGTTGTGATATGAATGATTGTTACCTATTGCCGACTGGGAGATTCAAATAATTCGCTACGAGTGATTGAAGGGGCTATACTTCCTACAGAGTATGGGCGAAACTAATTGTCCGCATTATGCGCTGCAAGAAACCCCTTCACGACAAGACCAATCAGGCCAGTTGAAAGGCCCATGCACATGTATGCAGTGTTTACAGAGTACATACATACATGAACAAAATGCGTCTGCTTTTGATATTTACTCGAGTGTGATGTTCGCAGCGCCAGCTTCAAAAAATCAGCATACTAGATGATATCGGCTATCCTCATGATAAATCTTGCAGAGCTTCGTTTGATGAGTAAAGCGGTCATGCTTTGCCATATGGTTATGGCCAAGTATGACTATTGGAAGAATGTGTCTAAAGTAGCTCCATGTAAGCATGAAGATAGCACCCATAGCATGCACCCAATTGCCAAGCATGGAATTTACTCATATCTCAGCTCAACCCGTCACCACCTCACCCTGATCTGGCGTTGATGTTCAACGCCAATTCAAGAGGTGCTGTCGGAAAGTCTCACCAGCTTTGATGGGTAACAGTCTCCTCAATTGGTCATCCCACTCCCAACCTTTCACCGAACAATGCCATGAGCTCAACCCCACAAGAGTACCGGGAAACATGTAAGTTGGTTTCGGATCTATTGCGTCCCTATTGAGTAATGTCATTCAAATCACAACCAGAGGCGCCAAAGAAGTAAAGCCAAATTCTTTAACTATATACCAAGGCCTTGATTTTCCCCATGATCCAGGAAGAATAAAAGAGATTGCAAATGGGTATGAATATGAGGGGAGATCAAACCTCCACATCCTCCGCTTCACTTCCCAACTCCTCCTTGACCAAGTTCCTTCCTTCGCCATGATCTTCATCACCGTAATGATCATCCTCTTCTTCACTACTGGTCCCACTACCATCACTATCTCCATCGCTTCCAGGATCATAGTCCTCCTCCTCTTCATCTTCCTGATCTTCAAGCTCCCGCTGGGCCTTGAGTAATTCGGATTCCGTCCCTTCAGCATGGGCTTCCTGGTTTTCACCCTTCTCACCATTAATATTAAGACTTTTGGCACGTCGAGCTTCCACTAGGCTAGCATCCTGGAGACGGTGCTTCTTGACATAGGCGTCGATACCTGGATAGTCCGCCTGGTCGATCATGGAGAGCTCGAACTCTTGCATATGGTCAGGATTGGTTGAGGAACGGGTCAGGATGTTGAGGTTGAAAGTTCTTTGAAGGACAGAAGTGTATGAAATCGATTCAATATTGTCGAAAGCGAAAAAGATGAGGGGCTTCTTGAAGCCAAAGAATATGCCCGTAGATAGGAGGAACATATATCCTGTACCGGAGGTTAGCTAAGTCTATATAAGGTAGGGCGGAGCTATGCTGACCTTCCTTACTTCCACGGAATGCCTTGACATGAAAGGCCTTCTCCCCTTTTCGATGAGGCTCTGGGATAGCACTCACAAACTCTTTTTCATCAGGGCAAATAACTCTGGTATGCTTCAACTTCTCGTCCAGAATACTTTGAAGATAGCCCTGATATGTCTCAGCCAAACTAGCACCTTCCATAGCAGGTGTACCTGATCCCAAGAATGCCGTCCGGGGTGGGCCATCGGGGACAGTCCAAACGATAGTTTCGTAGACCGGCTCTCCGGGTTTAGCCGCTGATATTCCGTCGTTTCCCTCGGGTATTATGCAGAAATTGAATTGCTTCTGAGATTTCTCTGGCACCGGAAGACACAGAACATGCTCTAGATGTAGGGCGTCAGTGCCAGGTTGCGAAACAACAGGCAAACATGGCCCGGCAGCAGAGAAAAAAAAAAAAGGAAGAAACTCACGAATCTTTGGAAAAGGCACCCCAAATTCTATCATATTCAAGGCTTGATTTCTCGCCCTAAGGTACTCGACATTGCCTGGCGCACGCGTGATCTCTAATTGTAGTTTCTTACGCTGGGGCACAGCGAAAGACATGTCCTGGACGTAAATCTGCAGGTCTGCATCCTGGGTCATCCCAGCCAGAGCGGATGAAGAGCGTATAGAATCTCCTCCATTTGCAATCTTACGTTTTTTAGGAGCGGGACCTTCACCTAAGACCGGTTGAGCTTGCGACCGGCTAGGTTGCGGTGGTGCAGCCGCATTGCTGGTGGCATCTTGAAGATCGGAGGTGTATTTTGCAATATCTTCGAATAGAGGACGTAGGTCCGGCGAGGCCGCTGTCATATAACTATTGTTAGCTTCTGATGGTCCATTCGCGTGTGCGGAAGTTCATTGCGTGTGGAATGTTCCGCCAGAGGAGAGCGATAGGCGCCTACCGAGAGCCTGATAGATTCTCTGTTGTAAGGGTTGATTGGGCCCGAATGCCTTGTTAATGATTTGGCTATTGTTAACACTTACGAAGCCCATCTTGAATAAGGGCGAATAAAATATGGAGCAGTGCAAATATGAGTTGCGCGGAGATGGGAACGTGGCGCGGCCGTACTAGGAGAAAATCTTGCCGGGCGGCACGCGTCTTAATCTACGCTGGAAGGCCAATGCGAATACATAACATGATATCACCCATATTTGGATCTCCTTCCGGGAATATTTACGAGTATGAACAATCATCAAACTCTTTCATTATTCATATACTTGGATAATCCTAGGGGCAATGCTGTCTTGATATTCTAAGGAGCTGGTGCTTCGAGGAGCGGTAGACCGCCAAATGATATGGACATTTCTATTGCTATAATACAGTAGTAACCGTACAAAAAATATTTCCCTGCCTTAATATTGCACCATTTGTAAACGCCATAATTCGGAAAGGGGGAGGTTTCAAGCAGAGGGAGATGCGTTAGTTGCCGCGCCTTGTAGCTTGCTCGCCATGAACTTCTCGATGAAATTGGCGGTGTCTTTCGACAGTGTGTAATTTCCATCTTCGTTTTTCGTAAGCTCTCGTTCCTTGATCCTCTTTTCCGCTTTCTTTTGCAAATACTGCGTCTTCGGTGTGAGCATCGTCCTGGTCTTCAGCCACTCCTGATACACATCCTCTTCCTGCTTCTTCGCGAGATACTCAGGATCATGGCGGGTTCGGTACTTAGAGTATTTATTTCTCAATTCGTCTATTAAGGTCTCCGGCATAGGGAAGGATTGGAGGGAAGGAACGTAGGTTTTGGCTTCGACTTCGATACGAAGCGTGTCATTTGGCTCGTCTTTGTACTCAGGAATCTCCGTTTCGGGCCATGGGATCTCAACATTTAGGCCTGATATGTAACGGGTGTGTCTGGGAGTATTTGATCCGTAAGGCCGATCGAGGAACGGAGCACCACCGTATGCATTCTTAACCACGACGTCTTTCACTTGCCCTGTGGTAGGATCCTCGAGGGGCACAACAAGGCGCACGTCGTTGATCGGAACAGGTACTGGATACGGTCGGAACGGCCGCTTGTCACTATCCCCAGCCAATGCAAACGAGGGGAATTCCACATCGTACTTGAAGCGAGGAAAGCATCAGTCATTCTTCCAGAGGCCCCCTAGTATTCCACGAACAGCACTTACAATATTGATGCCTTCAATAGTAACAGTTTCAGACTCAGCATCGACATTGAGAACTTTGCCGATCTTGCCTCTATCTCTTCCTCGCACCATGCACACTCGATCTCCAGGCGCAATTGTCATGTATTTTATCCTTTGTTCCTCAAGCACTCTGGGCATCCGGAGCCTGTTGGTTGAAATGGTCCCGTATAACCCATTGCGGTCTCCAAAGTCCCTTTTCGGCGCTAGGGGGCCTCGCATCCAATCTTCTCGTCGGTTTCGGCGCTCCTCCGCTGCTTCGTCGAGAAGGCTGCGCTGAAGCGCAACTTTCTCACGAAATATGGATTTTATCTGTTCATGGCGGTCCTTAGCAGCCTCAATCCGCGCCTTACGTTTGGCTTGATTGCTGGCAAGGACCGTGCGTCGTATTACCTTCTGCATTTTCCCAGAGATGAATACCAATGGCAGAAGACGCTCGCACTCCGCAATTCAAGCCATGGAGATTTGTGAAAGCGAAGTTTTGAACAGCCAGCTTAGGTGATCGTGAGGTCATGTGATTGATATTATATAATCTTCACCAGCCACAGTTCGAGGTCGACGGCTTGAGCCGGGCAAGTGTACAGTGTACGGCGTACACACGCTTACAATCTTTTCCATCACGAATATCTGAGTGGACCGTGTTGGAACCGCGTCTGGCGGCGATGCATATAAAGATGACACATCGGCTTTATGGGGCGCTCATAGCCCTTCCCTGTTCCGATCTCAGCCGGGAACTTTTTTGCATACTTGATAACAATACTCTGTACACGCGGCCTGTGAAACTAACTACCATATGTGTATACAGAGCGTACCTCCATGCAGCAGCTTATGATTATGCATGAAATTGCTGGTAAGCGGGAGAGGGCGAAGCAGCGACCTCTGAGATAGCCCTACTCCATCCAACCCAGAAAGACTACTCCGTGCTACGTACCGAAGCCGAGATAACGCTTGAACTAGCATTTCAGGTCCGAAAGATGGATGGAAAGTTGGATTTGCTTTGGGCCCCTGGCTCAAATTGGCCCGGGGATAGTGTGGCTGTGCAAAGTCAGCCTTGTGCCTGCACCGGGACTCCAGCACACTCCCGCAAACTGAACTCCAGGGTGGCATGTAGTGTTAGTTTGGATTGGAGAGATTAACGAAAGCTGTGAGCTGAAACATAGCTGAAAGGAAACGGCTGTCAACCAGCCTTTTGTTGGGATGGTGAGAGGCCAAACATAAAAACAGCCAACGATCAGCCATGGTTAGCCACTAGCGCCACAACTGATAAGTGCACCGCCACAGGCAGTCACGCTGCCCAATCGGTCCGCGGCAAGGAACAAGCCTGGAGTGAAAGAAAATCGGTTTCAAAATATTAAAGAGAAGCTGGCCTTCAATGGTGACCAGAGGCATCTGTCATCCAGGGAGCTTATTTTCGAGGATGAGACATGGTGGCCGCGTTGCATGTGGGGGAGGCCTGTACGGTGTGCCTTAGGTGCGGAGCTCCCGTATGGCTTGGGCCGAGAAGGCGTCTGCGTTTCTCTTGTCCTACTCCGCACGAGCAGGATCGTAGCTCCAGAATCGCCTGACTGCCGGGGTACTCCAGAAGGAGAGGCTCTGCCTTGCGAAGAGTTTTCAGGCTTGATTCGCATCACCTTTCGACCCAGTGTTTCTCTGTATGGCGGCTAGCCCCGAGCGTGACATGCAATCCTGGATTGTGATCCTCGCCCAGCCCTTTTCTGCAATATTGATCAGAAAAACTTGAACCCGTGACACTCTCTGTCCCGTTTCATCAACAGTAGGTTTGAGTTACCTGTGGGGAGGGAAGGTGATCGGGAGTTGGCCGGTGCGAAAGTGTTAAAAAAAAGGCATCGGCAGCGTTGCTTTGTTGAAAGCGGAGATTCTGCTTCATCTATGTTGTGAATTTTGAATGGAGAACCCTGACTAAGTGGCTTTCTTGGAACATGCTACAAGGATCATGAAGAGTCAACGGAGTGCTCCGTTGAAGTACACCCATTCATACCTACATGGGTTAGGTAGCTGTCGGCAGGCTTAAACGCCAATTTATGAATGGCCAGCGGAAGCAGAGAGAAGTTAGTCAGTTAGTCGTCTCCGGAGCATTCTGGCTCTGGATAGGACGGCCAGTCAGGCCTGTTTAAGTGAGTGCCAAGGGTCATGGAGACGGTATGGCAGCTCCGTCATCAGGAGTGCAAAAACCGGGTATTCTCACCGGAAAACACCATCAGCTTGTAGCTAGAACTTGAATGAGCAAAGCCATCAGTCACTCACAACCCAGCAGCAAGCTGACTTGTTGTTGGTGTAGGCGTTACAAAGGACAAACCCGTATGGAATGTATGTGTATCTGGGCGGTCGTGACTCCTGTGTGGTCCACTTTAATAATCGATTGGCCAAAGCATGCAAATTGACCCAAACAGTCTTAGATTCAAAACCAACCGTAACTTAACCTGGCGTGCCTTTTGCCTGCTGGCCCTTCTCAAAACCTCTCCCCGTTATTATTCAGACATCTTCTCTCCATCTTCCCTTCTGGAGCTCAACCACTTTCTCATCCTCCGCCATCCTCTATTTAACATCCTCTCCATCTCGCTCTTTGCCAGATTCCTTCGTGTTGCTCCATCCTATTTTCTTCAACCATCCTCCTTGTTTCATCTCTCAGCCTCATCCCCTTAAGTGAACTGCTCCAAGCAGACCTGAACAGTATGTACACCCCCAAACACCCAGACAACCAGCTCCTTAGGAACTTCCTACCTCCTGCTTCTGATGCAGTTCCCTCTCTCTTTCATGGAAATTATCCTTCTAGTGTTCTATAGTTCATTTTCGCTGTCAAACTCACGTGGCTAACCTCACTGGTTGCTGTGCAGATGGCTGAGATCCGACGAAAGCTCGTGATTGTTGGTGATGGTGCCTGTGGGAAAACTTGCCTCCTGATGTAAGTGCTTTCCGCTCATCTTTGCTCTCAGAAAAGACGCTAGTGTGTTGTTGAGATCCAGCCAAAGCTAACAGATGACGTGATGTCCAGTGTTTTCTCCAAGGGCACTTTCCCTGAGGTCTGCATACCATTCTGAAAGACTTCTGTCTCCCACCCCAGTTGCTCGTTATATTTAAAATTCCATCGCCGCCCTGATCTGTTGTTGAAAGGCCTTACTCACACCCCCTTAATACATCACTACCCACCCCTGTTCCTTGGTCCAACGGTGACTAACATGGGGCATTCTCTGTAGGTCTACGTCCCAACTGTCTTCGAAAACTACGTTGCAGACGTTGAAGTCGATGGAAAACACGTCGAACTCGCTCTTTGGGATACTGCTGGTCAGGAGGACTACGATCGTCTTCGCCCACTCTCCTACCCTGACTCCCATGTGATTCTCATCTGCTTCGCCATTGATTCCCCAGACTCTCTGGACAACGTTCAGGAGAAAGTGAGATTATATTGACCAACCTTTTACTGGAAGCTAATACTGACGTTGATGCAGTGGATCTCTGAGGTTCTTCACTTCTGCTCTGGACATCCCATCATCCTCGTTGGATGCAAGAAGGATTTGCGTCATGATGCTCGCACCATTGAGGAATTGCACAAGACTTCCCAGAAGCCAGTTACCCCCGAACAGGTATATTTTCACTTTGAGCATCTTCCTCGCTCTGTCTTTTAATATTAACGCGTTGTTTAGGGTGAGGAAATCCGCAAGAAGATTGGAGCCTACAAGTACCTCGAATGCTCTGCTCGAACCGGCGAGGGTGTTCGTGAGGTTTTCGAATGTGCCACACGCGCAGCTCTCTTGGCCAAGACCGAGAAAAAGAAGAAACTCTGCAAGATCTTGTAAATCCAGTTACAACTATTCTAGATCCCCATTTGCGTTGGCTCGCCTGACAGGACAAGCTTGAACGGCAATTGGAATCGTCACGCCTGGATAGATCTTCCCATGGTTTCGGTATGTCATACCTGCATCGAGGCCTTCTGGATAGTTGCAGTCACTGGCAAGCGTGGTCAATGATTAACCTGACTATGCAACTTGGTTGATATTTTCCTTTTTATTGCGGAGTATGTCTCTAGAGATGTTCTTGTTCATTGGCGTCGGGGCTGGTTCAATTCTCGGTTGTTCGGCTCATGGTTACCGCAGCTGTACAACTGTGATGTGGCAGGACCTTGAGTGCTTTTCCGCCACTGATAATTTCCCATGAAAAAGAGACTGCGATAAATGAGGCGATCATCTTTTTTCCTGTTCCTGTGTTTTGACTCTTTGGGATTGTTGAGCTCCAATAATGTCTCGGGAGAAGGGAAGGCACAGTCAATTATTGGAAAAGGTTCGTTATGGCATATGATCGCCCTTTGATTTATGCGTCGCAGTGTTATCCACAGATTCGGCGTTTTTGCTCTCTTGCTCCTGTTATGTCTACCAGTCTAGGAACTCTGTGACTACCACTTTACTCTTCGACCATTTGATGCTTCAAGTTTTCCTTTAATAATGCACGTCATCAGGAAACTACATACGCTTCCCTTCCAGGCCATGTCCCCTTCCGAGTTACGATTCCCCCAGGTCAATCTGTGTTTCTGGTCGTCCCATACCCCTTTTCATGCTCCGTCCCGGTTGTATCATGCTTTTAATTCTCCTCTGAGTTTTCTATTTGGTTTGCTCGCTGCCGATGATTCATTCCCTTTTATCCACAAGGTGTATTAGCTATTTTCCAAACCCGGCGTAATATAAATCCTGAGTAATACTGGCTTTTCCTTCCTAGTTTCACAATTTTTTTTTTCCAAAACATATAGCTTCTAGTTCATTGCTCTCTAAGTTCGGGTCCCGGTAAATGGCAACCTCGGATGGAGCAAATAGTTTGCCCGGATTATGCAGAGCAGGACCAGCTCAACTGAAAGGCTTCTTTGTGGTTGATTCTCGCTGCCAGCCTCTTAGGCGCCACCACGGTCAGGTGTAGCTCGAGCAGTCCAGGCTTTGTCAAGCATGCACGATATTCTGGGTGTATCCCATTACGTGTCCGTAACTCCTGCACCAGCTCGACTTACGTACACATTCTGGGAGTTCTGTCTCACCGGAGTCGGAATGGTTTTCGATGGCCCGGCAACAAACACGATGGAAAGGAGAGACATTACACCATCTGGGGGTTGTACCTTCACCGTTATCAAGAACGCCGTCGGCGAATAAACAGACATTTCGTGCACCGGGAGAACTCAAGTATTTGCCATAGACTGTTGTCATTCTACCCTTGAGCCGGAGTTGCGGTTGAAAATCGTTTCGCATTGCTGGTTCGCTTTTCGCATGACAAAAGCCGCAATTAGCGACAGGAATGACGTTAGGAACGTCCGCGGAGACCAATGTATACCTTCGTCCCAGATCATCATGTGAGCCAGTTGGATGTTCGCCACGTATGTCCGCATGTATGTAGTATATGCAGCTGCGATGTTAGTTTGCTGACAAAGGCGCAATTAGAGAGCAGACCCGACGTTCTGTATCATATAATTTGCCTCAAAACACCTGTTCTTCATGATTTGCGCATATAAAACGTTGAGGTCCTCGGATCAGAACGCGGGAAATTTCTGGGCGCCTATCAGAGCTCCGCACGGGAAGTATGTGAAACGTTGACGGTTGTGTTTGAAGTCGGTCTGAGCTTTTTGTTAATGCAATTCCTGCCCAGTTTGATTGGATAGCTTGTGAGCTTAATGAGTGGTTGTTGGGAGGCACGAAGCTTTGACGAACCGAGGGTTGCAAATCCCAAATACGCCGGTCTCTGCATAGCGAGGTTGTCTCAAACTCTAGAGAGATGTTCACAAATATGCATGTACCTACTCCGTACTCCGTACATACATAGTAATTTCATACTCAAGCGTCGCAAAACAACTTCGCCATTAATAGTTACGCTTTAGATTGGCGCTGGCGCTGGAGTTAAACTGGAGGACCCCAGTTGCGGGAATGATAGTTTTCAAGTTCTAGCAGCACATTCTTGCCCTCTGTTCTCTCGTTTGTGAAAACACGAAGTTTGGTGCTTCATATTATCACCCTAGTACTAACTTGTTGAGTTTGCACCAATGAATCGTGATGACAGAAAGGCTCTGCTTAATCAACACAGGAGCGTTCCTACATACTCCGTTTTCTTTCCATTCCAGCTCGAATATCCCTCCAAGGGTTTCCATTGAACCAGGAACCGGTCCACAATCGGAAGAATAAGTTTCCCGGACAAGCTTAGGGTCGTTACGCGCGCCCAGGACTCGATGAAAATGGTTCGGAGGTACCTCCTTTCCTTACCACGACGTGTTTTTCCCAACTTTTCAAAGGGCGGCGGGGGGATGGCGAATAGCCAGTTGAAGAGGCGCACCATTCGAGCAGCGATAACCACACAGACTGCTATTCCCGGCCCATTGGTCAAAATGACGTCTGGATAAGCTGGAGAACGGGACTGTGCGGGATTTAAAGTCATTTGATCCAGATGCTTGCCTTGAAGCACCAAGAAACATGCCCAGAGGCAGTGAAGAGTCGAAAGGGGGGCAGTTAAAAAGCTTTGGTGTACCTTTCTCGCTCGAGGAATGGTGACAATAGCATAGTCTGTTTGGACATTTGACGATGCTGCGGGTAATAAAGAGTGATCCGGGCGCGCTTTCGAACGTGAAGCCCTTGCTTTTGCTTCTTTTGACGGGAAGGTGGAGCGGGCGGTCTGAGAAATCTCGCGTTCAAGCTCGGCTGCTTTCCTTGCGCTGAACGAGTCCCCAGAGCTGACAAGATAGGTCCGTTGCGCATAGATCCAAGGATCCAGACGCGCGTATCTCATCATCGAGAGCATCTCTTCAGTGTGTCCGCCGCTCCCCAGAACAACGAGGAGGTGAACTGTATGTCGCGATTTTCCACGCCTAGATGAAGCATTCTTGAGTCGAATCAAATAGATCTATATTAAATTAGATTTAGAAAAATTGGAGATCCCAAGTGTATAGAATAGGGTTGCATACCAAGGAGAGTGTGAACAGTATTACTAAACCAGCAATCGCTAGAGCAGCTGTCGCCGTCGCGGCAGAGCCTAACATGGCGAGAGAGCATTCAATCCAGGAAGTGCCAAAGCAGAAACAAGTATTTTCTTTCAGAATTCACCAGCCATGGAGGTGGAAACCACCTAACGAATGTGAAACTGTGTCCGTGAATCGCATATCCCACTGGACGTTGGAGAGGGACGCCCTGGCAGCAACCCTGGCACTTCAAAGTTCCCTGAGAGCCATCATCAGGGAGAAACAGAAGTTCAGCTTTCAATAATTGTCCCCAGAAGGAGTAAAAGAAAATAAAATAAAAAATAAAATAAAATAAAAGGAATATAACTTTAGATGGTTGGTGTCTTGTACTCAAGATCAAGTATTTGTTTCGCCCATTCAGTGTCGATCCGGCGATTAGGCTTCTACCCTACCTTAACTCCCCGAAAATTAGCATCTAAGATAAACACTTCTGTTTGTTTACCCCCAATTGCAACCTTATCTTTGTTCATTATTTCAGTCAGCCGGATGCCATGGCGTCGCTCTTTCGGAAGCGCTTTAAATGCTTCTACTGTGGTTCTCGTTCAACACAGTCGCAAAAAGATAAGGTCCGTCAGTGGCAGTGTCGTGAATGTCAAGCAGTGAACTATCTCGACGAAGTACGTTCAGTCGCATTGCCTTTTAACCCCGCGTCATACATGATTCAGAGTCAAGAATAAGAACTAACTCGTACTCGGAATCTAACAGAATGGGGAAATAACCGATCCCCCCGCTACCGAAGCGTCCTTCGAGTCTCGACAACCTCAATACGCCCAACCTCTTTCCCGTACCCAACCAGATCGATCTTCAGATCCCTCAATATTCTGCTCGACATGTCTAAAAAACCAACATCTCCTAACGCAGACCCTGGCATCCTACCTTCCGCCGCAATCGCATCCGGAATATAAGGTCTATGAGGCTTCCTACCCGGCGTACCGAAAGAGCTTGGAGGAGCGGTACCCCCAAGTGTGCGAAATTTGCGAACCTAGGGTTATCGCGCGGATTAGACAGGCAGGATATGCAGCAAAAGCAGACCATTTACGGCGGATGATGGAACAAAGTCGAGACGGAAGGGCTGTGCGAAATCAACGCAAATGGAGATGGCGGAGCCTCTTCGTTTCTACCGGTGCCGTGGCTTTCTGGACAAGTATTGCTGGTCAACTGTCCTGGAATATCATGGGATGCATAGCCGATATTACACTACCAGCAGAGGATCAACAACCAGCACAGCTGTCGAAGGCCCTTCTTGGGTCCTGCTTAGATGAGGGTCGACTACATCGCCGGGTGCAGAGCGAATGCGCTTTAGCTTTGCAACCATATGCCGGCTTAGCCTTGGTCCTAGGTGTTCTTTCTCTGTGGTGGAACCCAAAGCTGCGTTACAAGGTCGATGGACGATCTGGGCGTATCAGCGGAGCGCGTGAGTATTATCGAATCCAGATTGTCACTCTCGTGGTGAGATTTGTTGCATGGACGGCCCTGCAAGATACTTCGATCACCGCCCTCAATCCGAAATTAACGCCGGCCATCCATACTTTTATGGCGTTTTTCACGTTGATTGTGAGAGATTTCCCTTATCATTAACGGCGGTTCAAGATTGCTAATATAATCTAGACTACAATTGCTTCAAGAGCCGCGATTCGATTTTCCACAAGGCCCCTGGTTTCCTGGAACGACAACATCGAGTCTCTAGTGCCTAAGCCGAACGGTAATATAGAGGGTCCGTCACAGAGTTTTTCGAATCTGGAGGCATCTATCCCCCAGCTCAGCCAACCCGTGCAGCGGTTCCCAATCGCAAATCTTGCCCCTGCTCGAGCCTTGAGCCCCGAACCTTACAACCCTCCAACCCCCCCTCCAGATCTGGCTGCAGACTTCGATGCCATGGATTGGACCCCATCCCACCAGACCTTACAGTCAAGCTTCCATATTAGCCGCAATCAACCTGGGCCCATTCCAGCACCAGCACCATCTCCATTCCAAGGTCAATTGCCTCCGGCTCCTAAGCCGCCTTCCTGGCAACTGCGCAACCCTAACCCCCAACCACCGGAAAAATCGGCCGTGAACCCACCCAATCCTTTTCACACCGCGCCTACCTTACACCCGTCGTCAAGTGCGCCGCAGAAGAACTCAGACGTAACGAAATTAGCCGATATGGTAATGGCCCCTCCGAGATTCTTCCCTCAGAGTGATCTTCAAGCAGAAACCGGCCTGGAAAGTTTGTTCGATAAGGCATTTTCGATTGCAGATAGCCCAGCAAGGGCCGAAAGAGGTTCAGCAGGGAAAACAGTTGGTCGCGATATTGCTGTTAACAAGCCACTCCATGTCTTGAAGGGCATCGTTTTGGCCGTTTGCTTTGTGTTGTGGACTGGATCCCAGTCTTTTGCTTGGCCGAAAAGTACCATAGAAACAGTTGTGCTGGGACTTAGCTTCCTTGTGGCCGGATTCTCTCTCCTTGATCTATTGATGCGGCCCATGGTTCAGTGGAAAATGACTGATATCTTTCTATCCTTGATCGAATTGGTTGGCTGTGTTTACTTCGCCTTGGTTCGTGCCGGCCAATTCGGTGACCCGACAACATTTGATAAAGCTGGAATCTATCTTGTAGCCTTCTTGGCAGGACAAGAAATGTTTGGCCTACGGTTCATGTTTGGCACTACAAAGCCTGCAGTTGCAGTCCGAGCACCGGCTAAACAAATTATCAAACGGCCAGCTTCACCTCCCTTAATGTCTCGCTCTCTTTCCTCTGCCAGCGGGGATAGGACTCCCACTCGATCGTCCTTCATTTCGCGACCAATGCCGAGCGAAATCGCTTACCAGTCGCCTTCTAAGAAACAGGCCCAGAGCTTTTTGCCTCCAACCACTCTTCAGCCCTTGGACGCGGGCTTTCACTTGCTGAATAGGCCGAGCACCTTCAAGGCGCCCCCGAAACCCGAGTTTCCACCATCACTTCCTAGCTCTTTTTCTACCATAACTCAACCGCAACACCTCGCGTCGTCTTTTGCATCCACGGAGCGTTTTATGTCACCCGCATCCACCACATCTGTCTCGTCGACGGACTACGCCTCCACTATATCAGAATCTCCATCCCCTATATTACCACCTCGCCATAGAACGCCGGGCCCTTCGATAACTGGTCTCAGTCTTGATGATAGTCCGATTCCCGTGAAGAGTCCTGCACCACCTCGTTATTCGCTGCGAAGTCGTCGGCGTCAGTAACGCGGAGGCGAGGATAACTTCATATCTCAAGTCTCTTTTCGATCCCCTTTTTTTCGCTGACAAGATTATTTTATTTTTCCTCCACTCTTTCTTTTATTTTTCCTCCCCTGTGATGATGCCCCATGATGAATTTAGCCGGAAATATTGGTATAGAATATGGCGTCAGCGTTTGATAGTCAGCGGGCTTACAGTTTATGGCGGCGGGCTTTGTCAGTATTATCATTTAGGGTTATATACATAATTCTTTGTGGTCTACGGAGTAAAATCTTTGCGTATTTTTGGCTTTGTCTCGTTGGGTTTCCTGGGGTCTCTCCTAGCGTGGGAGCACAATTTTCAGATAATCGCTATTCTCACCATTGAGGAAACAAGATCCCTTTCTGGTTATCAGCTGTCAGTCCTTGAATGATATGCATGAAGGTATGCATGCCGACTGCTTCGTTGGCCTCGAATGCAACCTTTTCTCAGGGTGCCTTGCTAGTGATTGTCAGCAGATCAGCAGGCAAGAAAAGGGGCAACTTCGGTCCGACTGGTCCGTCCTCCGCCCTCCTTTTTGTTCTTCGAATGGAGAGCAGAAATTCTTTCGATCTGATGAACGCCATGCATGGGCTGTTCCTGGCGATGAGGCTCCCATCACGACCCAGGCCCGTAAGCAGCTGAGCCAAGAAGTTCTGAAAGTGCAGATACGAAGGTTGTCGCGAACTATGAAACCCACCAGGGACCACTTTCATGCTAATTATAGGTGGCTTGGACAACGATAGTCAGTCCAACCACGAATTTTGCTCCACAGCGCTCGCTTATATGGAGACTATCGTTTCTCCGAATCCAGGAACGCGACCAGGATCTTCATGAGGCTCAAGGACGGGAAAGGAATCACAGTTTGACTGGGAACCAGACCTTCCACGCGAGAATTGCCGAAAAGCATCTTTTCTTCTTCTCTGTGGAATTCGAGAGAAGCCCAAAACTTTTCATGCAGCCGCTAATATGGATCAATGTTTGGTCCGTGCAGGGAGTTTGCTCCCACAGACCGCCAGCATGGATCTTTTACACCGTTCCCCATTGGACAGTACCTCTGATACGAGGAGTAGGGGAAATGAGGCACATTTTTCGCAAAAAGAACGTTTTAACCATATGTGCCTGAGCTATCCGTCATCGAGCCGCCGGCCCGACATGCTCCTCTTTTATTCTCCTCTAATTTTTCACCAGTCCACTTGATTTGCGAAATTCAATGGAATATCTTCGCTGTCAAATGCTGCCGATTTTTCCTCGCAACCATTTTATCAACAAGAATTGGTCGACATGGCAGGACTGCTGAGTGTTCTTGAAGCTCGACAACGTTTCTCTCGAAGGGACCGTGAGTCCAAGGACAGTTGCAGGTCAAACGAAGGCAAAGGAGTTTGCATCAAGAACAAGAAATGTGTGTATTTCCAAGAACTCCGTCTCGAGCGAAATCATTAAAACTAATGGTTTGTTCAAAGGCCCAGGCATCTCAACGAAAGGTCTATGCCCAGATGACGATGACGATGTGCAGGTGAGGACCACCCGCCACTCCATCTGAGATCACCTATCTCTTTCAAGGCGAAGAGTATGCTGACTTCGGCGAATAGTGTTGTCTTATTCGTGAGTGCACCGTGCCGCAAGGCAAGGGATATTGCCGGAGTAAGGAGGACAATGGTTGTCCGGGAGGCGAGTTTTTTGCTGGAACCGGGGACGTAAGTTGAAGCTCACGCTCCTCCATTCAAGTATCGGAGAAGGAAAGAGGATTGACTTGATAACTAACAATAATTCAGCCTTGGCCATGCCCTGGTCCGAATGACATTCAATGCTGTGTCAAAAAGGAAGATATAACTTCCGCGGAACCTAGCACTACACAAAAAACCAAAGATTCCACGAAGACAACGACGGAGACGCGCGAGACATCTTCAAAAATTACTACTACATCAGAATCCTCCGACGAGCCATCCACGACTTCCTCTACTTCTTCCTCCAGTTCTTCTTCTTCTTCTTCTTCTTCTTCTACTTTGACATCCTCCTCTCTTTTTTTCTCAACGGTTACAGTGACACCAAGCCCCGCATCCACTTCATCCATTCCTCAAACAATCTCCTCAACCTCCTTGCTGCCGTCTCAGACGACCACTCAACCAGTCTCCGACTCTAACCGGAAACTATCCAGCGCCCAACTCGGTGGTATAGCAGTCGGTTCTATTGCTGCTGGATTCGCCCTTATCCTATTCATAATATTTATCCTTATGCGCATTGCTCGAGCGAGGCACAACAAGAAGATTGCCCGAGAGGGTACATTGTATCAAACTCAAATGCCATCAGAAATGCCCGATTCAGGATTTGGTTCTAACGCAATTTCGGCTGTTGGTGCTGCAACAATGAGATCAAAAAACAGAACGTATATGAGAATGGGCACGGAATATGATAATGATAAACACTCGCCAGTCGGCAATGGGGCTGGCGAAGGATACGAATTGGAACCAAGGCCGGCATATCGGCCGTTTCGGCCGCATCATGCCGAGGCGATGGTTGAATTGGACGGTTCACCAACTACAAGAGAGAAAGGTAGAAGACACTGGGAGTAGGAAAACGACCATAACTCGTCTTAATCTGGGGGAAGAGCCATTTATTCCTTTTACCTTTTACCTTTTTCGCTCTTTCCCTTCAACATATTTCTACGCACTTGCGGAACGACTCGTTTCACCTTTTTTTTTTTTTTTCAACTTCAAAGTATATAATTTAAATTTATACCCCCCTTGTTTATCTAACGGGCCCATATAGAGCGACGTTGAGCGCTTTCTCAATCATGATAATATGCAGAGCACTGAATGTCCATTCAATGTCCTAGAGAGTGAAAGCTACATCTCGTGGTTATACGGAATTGGAAACCAGCGCAAATCACTTTGAAATTCTAGAAAAAAAGACCCTTTTGATTTTAAGGCTTCGATGTCTATCATTTTACCATTTCTGAGAACTATGATTCCCCACCAAGGAGCTGCCAGTTGGGACTTAAGAAAAAAGCATCTCTCTGTAGCACACAAGTGTCCATCAGCACATTATATAGCTCCTTAAATTGCGCAGTGAGGATGGCTGAAACGCCGTTTGTATCGTCTTAGGTCTGGGGAGTGCTAGTGGGCTTGTAAGCCGCGTCTTAAACGAGAGGGATATCCCATTTCTTTACGACTGTTGCGGTTGTGGTTGTATGCCCGTGGGATGCGTTGGGACGGTCTTAGGCAAACGCGGTAGAAGATTTTTTGCAGTTTCTCTAGCGTTTTGGGCCATCAATGCATCGATGATAACCAAGGCGGCCATGGATTCAACGATTGGTACTGCTCGTGGCACAACACATGGGTCGTGGCGTCCCTTAGCTTCGAGAATACCTTCCTCGAAACCATAGCTTGCTGTGGTTTGAGCTTGGCCAATGGTCGCCGGTGGCTTGAATGCCACGCGGAAGTATATAGAGGCACCGTTGGAAATTCCACCCTGGATACCTCCAGAATTGTTTGTCTTTGTAGTGAGGCGCTTGGTGCTTGTCGTGCCATTTCCGCTCTTTACTTCCTCAGTCGTGACGACGAATGGGTCATTGTGGATTGATCCGGGCACTTCACACCCTGCAAAACCAGACCCGATCTCGAATCCCTTGGTTGCAGGGATACTCAACATAGCATGGGCAAGTTTGGCCTCGAGTTTATCGAAACAAGGCTCGCCCAAACCGACAGGAACATTACGAATAACGCAAGTGACTGTTCCTCCAATGCTGTCCTGGCGGTCACGGAAATCCTCAATTATTTTAGTCATGCGTTGGGCAGCTTCAGTATTAGGACATCTAATCGGAACGAAAGAGTCCACCGTCTCTCTGTCAATCGTTTCGACGAGTTTAAGGAATTCTGGGTTTGTAGAGGCACTAGGAGATTCAGGGGTTGAAGGGAAAAGGTGCTCATTTCCGACAGAGGAAACGAATGCGACGATTTCAACGCCATGCGACAGTCGAAGGTACTTTTCCGCAATTGCGCCGGCAGCAACGCGACCTGGGACAGAATTAATAAAATGATCTACGGTAGATACGGAAACGAGGAGTGACATTAGCGGACCTATGGTTTCTCTTGCGCTACTCCGCCCACCGCCGCTGCTGGCCTTCACACCGTACTTTTCCAGATAGGTGAAATCAGCATGGCTAGGTCGTGGATAAATATCCATAGTTTTGCCTCCGTAATCCTTGGGTCTTTGGTCTTCATTTCTCACGACCATACCAATCGGCGTGCCGAGAGTGATTCCAAACTCTGTACCCGATTGGATTTCCACCTTATCTTTCTCATTTCTTGGTGTTGTCAGGGCACTTTGGCCAGGCCTCCGGCGAGTCATTTGGGGTTGAATATCTTCTTCTGTGAGTTCCATCCCAGGCGGGCAGCCATCGACGATGCAGCCGACTGAGCGACAGTGGGATTCACCATAGCTGGAGGTTGTCAGACCGGTGAACATACAAGTTGAAAAGAAAGAAAATACTTACGTGGTGACCCTAAAATATTCTCCGAAAGTTGACATGGGATGGTGGGGTAGCTCTTTGGAAGAGTAAAGATATGATTATTGAAGCCAGACAGCGCTTTGGCCTTGCTTTCGCAGATTGCAGCCAAAACTTTTGCTTTTTGAACTGCGAATAAACACCCAATTGTGAAAAGATGTTTAACGGGCAGAGTTGCTTTCACTCTCAGGTGGGCAAGTGAATGCGGGAGCTCCGATATCGAAGGCCGCGATGACTCAGCCACAATTCAACCTTACCAAAACAGTACTAGCTCCCGCTGCCTTGCTCCAGCCCGCCGGAGCTTCGGAGTCCGCCCAGACTCCGCCAGCCAGAAAAGATCTCCGCCAACGAAAATTCCGCCCTGCGTTCCTTGTCGTCCTCCCGCCCAGATCAATGCTTCCGCTACGCCAATTGCATTGGTCTTTATTTCCCGGAGCACCAACAGGACATGTTCCCAGAATAAAAACCCTGCGCATCGGTTTTCCTGGACGACGCCGGCACGCTTCTCACTCTCCCTCCGCTTTTCTATTCCTCGTTAGCCAGCCTTCTGCTGAACACCAAATCTACCAGTCTTTCAGCACCGATCCATATGTCAATCTCTCAATCGAGAACTTCCTTTACAAACATACCCCGACTGATTCGAAAATCCTTTTCTTATACGTAAACAGTCCAACCGTCGTTATCGGTAGAAATCAAAACCCATGGCTTGAAACGAATCTACATCTCCTTAACCGGGCTAAAGCTCCCAAGAATGGGGTGGAACCCTCATATACCCCTGTCACTTTATTGCGGCGCAGATCCGGCGGCGGGGCCGTCTTCCATGACGAAGGGAACCTGAATTTCAGTGTGATATGCCCCAAACCTATATTCCACCGCGACAAGCATGCTGAGATGGTTGTTCGGGCTCTACATAAACTTGGAGCCATTAATACGCGTGTCAATACTCGGCATGACATCGTCATGGGTGGGCATTCGTCGGCCCCAGTGCCGCAGAGGGTTGTTCATTTCGATACGGACGACGTCGAGAGCCCACCGGTTCGGGCAACACCCCAGGCTCTAAAGATTTCGGGCTCAGCATACAAGCTGTCAAGCTTTAGGGCATTGCACCATGGCACTTGCTTGGTCGATTCTCCAAACCTGGAATCCATTGGCGCATTCTTGAGGTCACCAGCTCGGCCGTACCTGCATGCGAAGGGCGTTGAAAGTGTAAGATCTCCAATTGGAAATATATCTTCGACTCTCGGCGGCTTGTCGGGATCTCATCTAATGCAGGCGCTGGTCACCAACATCATGGAGGAATTTGCATTGCTCTATAAGGTCGACCCGGATGCTCTATTCAGTGCCCAGAAGCTGCGTGACCGACCCGGCTTCCAGTCTGGTAAAAACTGGTTGGTGGGTGCTGTTACTGCCAACACCAGTGTGGGGGTGAATGAGATTGAAGAAGACATCCGTGACTTCAAGGTGCGTTGCGTCTCCGAGAGATTATTACCCTTCTAGTCAAATGCTGAGAATAGCACCCAAAGTCGCTGGATTGGACCTACAATCAATGCCCTCGATTCACCTTTTCCACCTATCCGACAGAAGAGGACCCGCGATTAAGGCCGGGCCTACCGTCTAATCTGCACCCTTCGGTACGTATATCTCCTAAGTCTTTTAAGTTGCTCAATAGAAGCGCCGTCGAGAGATATTGTACTGATGGCTCCGGGCTCTCCCGCACATTTTGATCCAGACCCGCATATTCCTACGGCTAAAATTTGGAAGAATAATCGAGTCTTGCATTTCCATGTCCGACGATCCCGAAACAGCAGATTTCCAATCTCGACGGGTCCATGAAGTCCTCCAGGGGAGGCAGCTTCACGAAATCTTAGACTGGAGACAAGCCCTCAATGGCGTTGCTGATGCATTCGGCTCGTCACAGGATGTCCTGAACCTTAGCGAATGGCTTAATACCAAAATTGGTCGCCGGCCGTCCTAGGAAGAGTATTCCTTCCCGTCTACTCTGACAACGGGCCGGTTCTATCTCGCAGTTACCGTAAAAAAGGTATGCAGTGTAAATTATCACACCCTGTTTTTAGGTATGCATATGCATCTACCAGGAATATGCAGCTACTTGCGACACTCTTTTCTTTTTTCTTTCCGCATCTCCCTTCTCTCAAGACTTGACGGCAATGAAGAAATCAAGATGCATAGATATACAATGGCAACACGTAACATCATCCTAGGTTAGACATATTATTTACAAATGAACAATTCCTATCCGGCTTTGATTCCAGCCTTTAGCATTTTTGCGTTAGTTCGCTGTTCCAGCAGATCGCCCAGTGCCTTGGCATGTAGTATTGGGATCCGAGCCGCTGGCACGCAACACTGCAGGCAAAGGAAATAGAAACTCTGATAAACCAGGCCGTCTGGACCTCTTCAGGGTTGAGACTAAAACATGAAACATGAAATGTCAAAACATACTCAATACAGATAGATTCGATATATTTCAAAACCAAATTGCCACCAAAACATACACCATGCACAAAGTGTGTATGTACCTACCCGGATATCCAATGCCATGCAAATGTAAGAAATGCAGACTTCCCAAAGGCATTTTCCCTTACCTCATTTATGTCAATTTTCGTCAGCAACGTTATTCTTTTTCGTATCTAGAGAAGTAGTATCATTGGTCGTGTCTCGTTCACGATCATTGCCATCGTCGTCGTAATCTAGCGTGTCTTCGTCCCCAACGTTGACGACCCTCAACTTCTCCTTTGGAACGGTAAATGTTACCTGCACCAACCGGCCCTGAGCTGCTGCTTCCACGTCCCAGTCTTCTTCTTCTTCGTCGTCATCTCCCGTCAAATCGGTGGCAGCCGAAATCCTTCCGCCATCGATGCCTCCGTCAAAGGACAGCGTACCGTCATAAGTTTCTCTCCGAAGCAGCGCCGATCTCTCAGCGGAGGATTGCCCAACGTCCCAATCCTTTGCGCCTTTCTTACGCCTCAAAACGGAAGAGTTGGTGCTTACGGCTCTTCGCGGTAGCCCCGCACCCATATCTAAGTGCGCGGATGCGAGTTCCTGGGCGCTATGGAAACTCTTTGTTGGACTGGAACTCGTACTCCGCTCCATGCTCGGAACAAGGTCAGAGCATGGAGAGTTGTTTCTATCGTTTTCGGGCTTCTTCACCAAGCTCAAGGCACGACGAACAGAGCCCACCCATTCCAATGCTTTGTTTTTATTTTGTGTTGGCGGGTCTTTCCTTTCTGACGGGAGCAGGGAGCTGGAGCCAGCCCCAAGCAGCGATCCACCACCCTTCTGTCCATGGCTTTCGAAGGCATACATTCGTTCCAAATATTGCGAAGGAAACGTTGCCCCATCATTCAGCAAGTGTGGTGCAAGATAATCATATGCATGGCTTTGTAATGACAGATTACGGCTCGTTTCATACGATGTATCGCCTGACAGCACAGTCTGGCGAGGCCGAAAAACGGGCGCCTGGGCGACCACCTGGTCCAGTCTCATCGAACTCGTTCTGTAGGATGACGTCGACATCGAGGATCTCGATGATTCGGAGAGATTGGATGAGGTTCGGTCCGCTTTATCAGGCGTTTGAGTGGGCCACCCTGAGACTTCACCCAACCCCCAATCGTTGGATCCAAGACTGTGCCTCCGCTCCAATTTAGAGCCATCCCCATTGCGAGACGGGGTAATGGGGGGAGGGAGGCAGGCTTTGATTGGCGATGGAGGATCTTTAAAGGGATCTGATATTACGGAACTCTTACTATCCCTCTTTGTTTCTCTTGAGATGACTGGTTCGATGTTCGCTTCCAAATTATTCTCAGCATGCTCCTCCCCTTCTTCGATCGGATGTATGCTGCGAAATGTCGGAGTCCTTCGGAGATCTTCAGAGAATGTTGCAGGCTGATACGTCCTCGACTGTATTGCCCTTTTCGGGCTCCTGGCAGATGAATCCAACAATAGCCCTGTTCTTTCTGCGATCGACGCCCCATTATCACTCCACTCATTCCTATTTCCAGGATTAGAGGAATGGCGCGCATATAACTCTACTTTCTTCCTATTCACTTGGACCATGGGTTGATACAGTCCACCAGGGACTTCATCAAGGCTAACATGCGGCCGTTCAGCGCCAAGAGCTAAGTTCCGCAGCTCTTGTTCACGGGCTTTTCGATGAGCTCGTTTATGCCGTGTCCGAACGCAGAAGAGAATAACAATACCGGCGGCGGCGGCGGATAGGCCAACCCCAAGGCCGACCCCCAGGCCAGCTTTCTGGCCCGCAGAGGAAAGCGGTCCCGAGCTATCTCCTGACGAATCAACTTTGGGGGGAGCATAGGATGTAATCCAGGATTCGGATGTGACATTGAACAAGTATAGTTGTGAGGCATCACGAACCCCTAAATTGGATCGTTTTGAAGATCCTGATATTTCATAGCCGCCAATGACAGCCATAATCCCTCCTGGAAGCATAGCTGCTCCGTGGCCAAAAATTCCGGTCCCAGGACGAAGTCCGTTGTTAGAGTCTCTGGGAATGCTCCAAGTCCAATCACCCGAACCGCCGTAATCTTCGCCTAGATGAAGGACTGCCAACTGCGGCTGGGCAGGTACCGTTATATCTCCTACCCACCCACCTAAAATAATGAGCTTATCCCCATCGGGCGCCAAAATAGCTGTGTGTCCGGATCGTGGTTCGATTCCCTCTATACCCTGATCTTTCATGCGGGTAGGCAAATTATCGCTCGGGGAATTAACGGAGACGTAACTCCAACTACCTTCCGGTAATGAGAAAAGAGCAATTCGAGACATATTGAGAAAGGCTTCCTGCGTATGACCACCAATAAGGGCGAAGCTCTGTTGCCGTAGTTGTCTCCCGGATGATGAATTGGAGACTGTCGGGAGCAGCGGGGTCATAGTAAAACCAGCTTCATCAACTGGTGGAGAAAGGTTTGGTAAAACTGAAACCTCATAAACGTTGTCTTCTGATGACTTTGGCGGTTGCAACGAAATCATAGCCCGCGAATAGTTGGCTGCAGAAATCCAAGTCCATGAGTCGTCAATAGCGGCCGTAGGACACATTCCGCCAAACACATAGATGTCTGGAGGCGCCTCGCTTTTTGGATTCGGAAAGGTGATTGCCGCAGCCAAATAGTTTGGACCTATGGATTCTACCTCCTCGTCACTGTCTCTTTGCATCAAAGACGATTTTGACCATGTCCCGTCACCATCCGATATTTCCGGATTGGGAGCAAAACGCCATATCTCTGCCCGGCCTGACCGGCAGTCACCAGTATAGACCATGGGAAGACCGTCATTATTCGGAATAGGAACGGTGCTTTTGGCACCATCGTCGGGCGGGGAGGGAGGGTCGGTGCTTGGACCTACGAAACGCGGCGCTGACGCATCGAAAGGGGCCGATATATCCAATGCTTTGAGCTGAAGCTCACTCGAGGTAGAAGACTTCGGGGAGAGAACATAAGCTAGAGGGCCATTGTCCCCAGACTGGGTCCAGATATAAGCTGGATGGTAAGGTAGATCCGGGGTCGTACTGCGTGCTATACCAGCGAAAAGCTGAATCAAAGCTCCGGGATAGATATACTTGACCATCATTGTTTTAAGGGGAGAATTTCTGGCCCATTTACTGCGTTGCTACGCCATTATCGGGTTGCGACCGGAGGCGCGACAGTAGATAAGACAGAGTTGGTATCAAACACAGTTGAACTGTATCGAAAGCAAAACCAGTCCAGTGGTGTCTCGAGCCCCATATGAAACCTTCGCCAATAGCGCCTTTGACTAACTGACAGTTATTCCAAGAAAGTAAAAGATGTTTGGCATGTAACTATGCCCTTCAACAGCTTGTTATCAAGAAACAAGGGGATGGGATGCGAGTATTCTTAGGACGATTGAAGCGGGGCATTTAGTAGAGAGGAAGATGTGGGTGGCAGTAGTGTCCAGCGCTCGATAACTTCTCTTCGAGCGGAAACCCGCCGGCTCAGCTCCGTGAAGATGTATCATAGCGTGCTCCCGACGGTTCAATGCAATTGTTTGCTGTCAACAACCGGGGGAGATGTTGCGCAGCAACGGAGCGCGCCAAGACAACTCTCGACACGAACGGTGGACTCGGATCTAAGTAGGTCCGGTCTCAAATCTTACGCTAATCCATATATGGTTAGACAAGGACTGGTTATGTAATTCGGCGAGTGACACCAGCAGGGGCCCTTTGGTGGTGGAAAGGTCGCTGGCTCGCTGCAGCTGGCAGATGATCGTGCCGTCGTCTAGAATGACTTGATCCTAGCTCCTGGTGGCAAGGATGAATAGAATTCCGTGCCGGCGCGCATATTCACTTGAAGAGGCTTTGATGGTGTGGGTTGCCCACCCCTCCTTTCCCATGGTCAGCAACCTTGATCTTCATCATCCGTGGAGAAGGCTGCCGTCAACGAATGCCTTGTGTGGCGTGGTAACTATGTGAACGTATTCTCCTCATTTCGCCTAATAGGCAGAAAGCTTCTGCTGATAAATCCTTTTAAAGAACCTCGCTGACGTCAGTGGAACCGCAGTCGC
This sequence comes from Coccidioides immitis RS, assembly GCF_000149335.2. Lineage (NCBI taxonomy): Eukaryota > Fungi > Ascomycota > Eurotiomycetes > Onygenales > Onygenaceae > Coccidioides > Coccidioides immitis. The sequence continues at coordinate 2,789,499 of NW_004504312.1, read as the reverse complement.
TTCCATACAGATCCGCCCTGATAACTTATCCGAGTTGCCGTTAAGGTTTGTCGTACATTTTATGCTCATGAAACTTCCGCATCCGTCCGCTCAACACCTGAGAGTCAGATTACACATACTGAGTGGGACTCGTATCTGATAACAACTTTCTGGTGATGATGGACTTTGGGGCACTGGGATATCTTCAGAAGTACGGAGAAGGCCCTGTTAAATAGTACTGCACGCTCCCTATGACCCTTATGCAAGGGCAACGCGTGGTTACCCACTCACAAGTATGTAGAGAATTGCACGCGAGTGAGGACAGTGCTGATAGGCCGGGCAGGATTTGGAGTGAGCTGCGAGCAACTCCCGTAACTAGAAAGGTACACTCCTACGGAGTACATACATGAACCTGTGGAGTTGGCTTGCCGTGGGCGGCTTGGGCTGGTATGGGCCGGCCCATTTTCCTCATTGCGAGCGTGTACTCCGTTCATTGCCACCAAATTTCACATGTGGACCGCGTGGTGCAAAATACACTCCCTCCAATCACCGCTGACATTCCTCTCTTTTTCCTTTGCGGCAGCCACTGACATACTTCTAGTCCCCCAGGGCTGAATGTCAGAACAGGCCATGCGAGAGTACAGAGATGTTGTAACCCCGAGCTTTGCGGAGTAGAGACTCCTAAAACTTTACCTACGTAGCGCCTCGATTTTATTTTTAACCTTGCTATTGAGCTGATTCGTCACAAGACGAATTTTATCATCCCCCAGACTATCGCATAGAACGACCTCGCCTCCCGGGGTAAAATTGAGGTCTTGGTGCTCTACTGTTTTAGTGCTAACAATTTCCCCATCGTCCACCATTTTCTCCATCTCACATTATTACGACGGGACGATCAGGAGCAAAGTATCCGTGCGGAATCGAATGATTTCCAACGCTTGACAATGTTTTGACGCATGGCGAATGTCCGTGCTGGAAATTGGACCCGCCAATTCATTTCGGTGGCGGCTGAACCGCCAAAAAAGAAAATATGGGACGAGGTCAAAACTCGGGTGGGAGGCAGGCTTGTCTCTATGTGGACTAGCGCGACCGCAAGTCGAGTTGGAAGATTCGGGAGCTTGTAACCGTGTGACGGGCTATCTCAAACCATGTTACTAGCGCCGTTTCTGGGTAATCTACTTTGTTGGGACTGGATCTTTTCCTTGGAAGTTGGATCCGAACCAAACCTGCGTCTTTTGGGATGAGCCTTTGAGAGTGAGCGAAGATACTCACAGGGTATCTTCTCCTGCTTGTTTCTCTTAAGGTGTCGAACACGGAGGCAAGATGCTTGAAGTGAACTCCCCGTGAAAATCTTCCTCGCGAAGGGCTTTACACAAAAAAAAAAAAAAAAAAAAAAAAAAGAAGGGACATCGCAGCGCAAAAGTCTCAGTGTAGCTATTTCTTTCAAGGGTCTTTCTGGAAATAAATATCTCAATAAATAAAAAGGCCTTGAAGGCAAAAGGTAGTGAAGGGCCGTTGGCTCTTTACTCCGTATATATATCTGCTATTCTACACAACTAGTTTCGCCAACAGCAGCGAGTTAGCTTTCATGAGCGACAGGCTCAGCAGATCAATCCTGAGGCGCCCCGTTCGGAGACAGGCGCCCATTAAGCGTGGCCTCGGGCTTAAGTGCCACCCCGAGCACCCGAGACCGGAGGGCTTGGAGCCAAGACGTGAGATTCTGAATTTTGTTCCAACGGCCTGGATTCAAAAGCCCGGAAATGTCTTTTCGCCGCATAGGGAAAGCTCACACTGGGAAGATGAAGTTGAGATATTCATTTCGCGTGTTTCCACATTGTGCACGGCCTGATCCTTTCAAGGGTTTCATTCTTGACCGTGTAGGAGTTATTAGGAGCCAAATTTGTGGAAAGGAGGTCCTCCCGTTCAGGGCGAAAAGCCTTTCGTGTGGTTGAAATAACCTTGACGATCTGGCTCTTGCTCATGGGTCCTGGTGGAGAAAGGCCACTTTGTTTCAAGTCCAAAGACTGGAACAGGGGCAGGAACCCATAAAAATTAGCCCACGGATCACGATATTTGAGATTTGCGCCTTCTTACAGAAAAGGACGCGGTATGAGTATTTCTCAAAAACCAAAAGTTGATGTCGGGACAGGGATCAAGGGGGCAGGCCATCTTTCCTCGCGGGCGACTGGTTGGAACTTTGGTGAGGTCTTGGGGGTGCTTGGGCCGCCCAACTTGCATATGTACGGAGCATTCCACTCCAAGTTTCCTACCTGGACACACACCCACGGTTTTTCAGTTCAACCAGATCTGACGGCTGCCGAAACATGTAAGAGTGCGTGTGAAAAAAGGAATAGGCGAGTCATTAGGAACTTGCGACTTGATGTATATGTCTTGGGTCCGTCCTTGTCGGTATCCTTCAGCAAGGATGCCCCAGCAGCCCGGCAAGGTGGTGATTCCGCGCCGCGAGTCCGAGGGAGAGGGTCCATACTAGCCACTCGCCAGACCCGGTCTCCTGCAAGTCACTTGTCTTGGCTCCGTTGATCCTGACTGGTTGCTTTTTTGGTTGGCCCCTGCTCACAAATTTGAGATGGAATTCAGATCAGCAAGTCGAAACAAGTCTAAACTTCCACACCATCTGGTGTCCACCCACGCCGAGTTTGAGAAAGCGCTCAACCACCACCACCACTTTTGAGAGGATCGAACACCGAGTAATGCCCGGATGGAGCGGCTCACGATGCCATTGTGCGTTGGGTGGACGGGCCGGTTGCTTGATGATATGAGCACGAGAATTCCGTAGAGAACGAAGTGTTCCGGAGCCAAGGGTCGAATAACTTGCCCCTGCCGTGTGTCTGGACTGAATAAATGCACAACTACGTCAGGAGAAGCCGATGAATCCCCTTCTTCCCTCCCCTCCGCGGCTTGAGGATATGGATACCCTCCAGACTGCCCAACACTTTTCGTTGTCGTTCAAGGGCAGATCGGAGAGAATGTGGAGGGGACTGAAAACTGGCCATCGTTCTGCTCATACTGTCATCTGCCCAGACTGCCAGTTCCTCATCGTTCGCCAGACGCAAGGCAACGGCTGAGCGCAGGAAGAGAGGCCTCCCCCATCCCAAGCCGTCCGCGGTGCTGTGACGCCCGGTAACCCCCTTTACCGAGCATGGTTACTAGTGTTACAGACCCGTACCAGCATTACTAGCGGGAACAGGGTTGGGCACAGGCAGCCAATCATGGCGCGCTGCCCGGTGCCCACCCACCGTGCCAATGGCGACGAGGAACCGGGCTGGGATCCCCTCTCGCAGCAGCAGACCTCGTCGCAGCGGGAAAAAAAGTACATCAAGATTCATAACGCCCACTCTTAATTCCAGGAGTAACCTCGAGTATTGCCCGAACCTCCAAGAACATTTCCTCCTTCACCTTCACTGTAAATTTTGTGGTCCTTTCACACATACTGTTCTCTTAACTTCACATTCCCATCTTACTTTATCATCTCCTTTCTGTCCTTTTTTTCCCCCTTCTTTCGATTGTGTGTTGCAGACCACCTCCCTGCCCAACAGCTTCGACCGTCCGCCGATCAGCGCAGCTCGACCAACCCTCACTCCATTGCTCCACCGCACGTTTATTCCATTGTATGCCGTCTTCGATTCAATTGTCCACCACCGTTCGTGTCTTGGCCAAATTGGGGCATTGGGATCGAGAGGGGCTCCAGACGCCACTTGACCTGCATGCGATGGACGCCCAAGCTCTCCCAAACTGAGTGCACGAAGGCACGCATAGATAGCAATCTTGTGGAGATGAGGACCATAGTAGATGTTCCTGGAAGGTAATACAGCGAACAGTGGCAGCAGTCCCGTTTGTGCCGGAGCCCTTTCGCCAATGATCTTCTTGCATCGTTGACCTGGACTGCGAGTCATTTCGATATCGGCATCAACCGAACCCACACCACGACGCATCGACACCATGGAGCCACGGCAGGGGCCCCCCAGAAAGCCTGGTGATGAATGGGATGGTCGAGGAAGGCCTCGAAGGCAGCGAGCCTCCCGCCACGCCCGTGGTGAGTCAGAGAACGAGGCGTTGGACACTTCCGACAGAAACCTTTCGACGTGGCAATCGTCGATTATGAGTCCAATCTCAAGGCAGATTTCCAACACGATAACGAGACAGAGAAGCCTGCAGTCCGAGGCACGTCCAGAGGAACGCAGGGGTTTATCGCAGAAATTTAATCTTTTTCCGTACCGACCCCATTCCTCCAACACCTCAAGACCCGCTTCGACAAGTACCTCCTCGAGTTCTCTCCGTTCCCTGACCGACCCGGTGGGCGTCGATGGGCGCCCTGATAATCGACCGATCCCGACGACAGGTTCATCGCCCAACTCGAGCACCCCTCGAGCTATCGAAGGAAGCCAACCGGTGCCACTTAGCCCATTGTCCGAGATCCCGCCCTCCTCCCGTCCCAAAGATGTATATACAGACGATTTTCCCGTATATCCTGATCAATCCTATGCAGTCCTGCAAAGACAGCAATACCCTCCACCCCACCCACCTCCTCTCCTTCGCTCCCGCAGTTCCTACCCTTCCCATCACACCAGATCGTCTCAATCACAAGGCCAGATTTGGACTCAGGAATTCACCGACCGCGCACAAACATCACGAACAGCAGGGAATACACCCATATCAAGCCCTGGACTCTTCTCCACTCACCTCTCTTCGTCTATGGGGTCCGAAGATGGTGGTATCCACACCTCACACCTCCACCCTACTCATCTTCAGGAACCTAAAGAGTAAGCTCCTGTATTTTCAACTGGTTGTTTTTATCTTCGTGCTTTACTAATCAAGGTCTGATGATAAATTAGAACCCATACAGCTGAGGTCGACCGTGACCTGCTTACAGGAAATAAACTGATCAACGAGTACGAGATCCTTGATGAGCTAGGCAGAGGCGAGCATGGCAAAGTCAAACTCGGTCGTCACATGAAAACCGGACAGAGGGTCGCAATTAAGATCGTTCAGCGTTATTCAAAACGTCGCCGCTTGGGGAAACTCGGAAATCCGGAGGACAAGGTGAAGAAAGAAGTCGCCATTCTCAAGAAGGCCCGTCACCCGAACGTTGTAAGCCTTCTAGAGGTCATCGATGATCCAAACCGGCAAAAGGTCTACATCGTGCTCGAATATGTTGAAAACGGCGAGATCGTCTGGCGAAAAAAGGGGCTCAGAGAAATCGTAAATGTTGATAAACGTCGGCTACACCGAGAGAAGCAAGGCCTAGCGGAATCTCCCTCTTTCCTTGAAGAGAGCCAACAGTATGTGAAGACAATGCAAATGCGCCGGCAGCGGAGGGAAGCGATACGCAAGAAGAAACGGTCACTATCGACAAAAATGGCCGGAATTCCCGCGTGGAGCCTGGAACACGGAGGCGAATCTGATGATGAACTGGGACCCGAATACTCGATGCCTTGCCTTACGGCCACTTCCACTGCCCAGGAACGCCCAAGTACATCACTCTCTCCTAGCCAGTCACTCTCGTCTACAAGCGAACTCGAGAGACGTATTCGCGAGTCTGCTTTAGCCGCCGTTGAGGGTAGCATGTACGGGGCCTACGCATCAGATCCTTCTTTGGAAAGGAGGTTTAGCACAACATCGAGTATTTTAGCTTATCAGTCCTCGGAATCAGATTGGTTATCCGACGATGATGACATGGCCTATGTTCCTTGTCTTACCATTTCCGAAGCACGTTCCGCTTTTCGAGATGCAGTTTTGGGTTTGGAATATCTCCATTATCAAGGAATCATACATCGAGATATCAAGCCAGCCAACCTTCTGGTGACATCAACCCATGTTGTAAAGATATCGGACTTTGGCGTCTCCTATCTTGGCCGGCCCATCAGGGACGACGATGAAGAACAAGTCGCAGAAACCGATGCCACTGAGCTGGATGATGCCCGTGAACTGTCAAAGACTGTTGGAACCCCCGCTTTCTACGCACCCGAGCTTTGCTATACAGGTACCGAATTTGAGGATACAATCGGCAAGGTGCCTAGGATCACAGGCGCAATAGATGTTTGGTCGTTGGGTGTTACTCTGTACGGAATGGTTTTTGGAAGGCTCCCCTTTCTTGCTGATGACGAGTTTGGCCTCTTTCACAACATTGTGAAGAACGATGTTTTCATCCCAAAGCAACGTCTGAAACCCGTCGAAGCCGAAATCTGTTCAACCGAGATGCCTACGGTTATGAACAGTAATAAGCGGACTGAAGACGAGCTTACCTATGAACCGATAGATGGTGAACTCCGAGACCTTCTCAGACGCCTTCTTGAGAAAGATCCTACGAAACGTATCACATTGAAAGAGATCAAGCATCACCCTTGGGTACTTCAAGATGTACAAGATCCGAGAGTCTGGGTGGAGCAGACCGACCCTGGGTATCAGAGCAAGGGCAAGAGGATTGAAGTTTCTAACGAGGAAGTGACACGAGCCGTCACGAAGCTACCGTTTATAGAACGAGTAAGGTCAAATGTCGCACGCTGGGGAGGCAATATCTTTGGTCGTTCGAGGGAAAGTAGAAGAAGGGCTCCGAGTTCCGTGACTTCTCCCGATGTTCAGTCCGCTTCATCTTCGAGTTTGACAATTGGCAAAGATATAATACGAGAATTGCGGCGATCGAGCCTGAAAGGCGATGAAGTTACATCGCGGACGCCGAAACTTAGCAGAGAGAGCGACCATCCTCTGTCTCAGAGTGTAGTCGCCAGCCCTGTTCGTGAAAGCGGTGATGGATACTTTAGCCAAGATCATGCTAGATCTTCCGACCGTCGCTCTCCAGATCGAGACTCGCGGCCGGACCTACCAGAACGCAGCACATCCACCTTCTCCAATGCCGCGTCCATAAAAACGATTAGGCCCACAAAACCTGAGCCAATGCCCGCCCAACATGATATGTCCTCTTCGTTCATTTCTGAACCAAGCGCATCGGCGAATATAAGCGGGATATTTGGTGGAGCGGGTCGAAAGCTGGTTAGGAGTCTGCATCTTAGTGAAAGGCGCCGAGACAAGTCGCCCTTTTCGGACACCTCTTCATTTGATGGTGATGGCCATGGCTCTCCAAGTGTAGCTGTCACTACTGCTTCTGCAACTGGCCATGTGGAATCCCCCGATATCCGAGACTCTACATTGGCCCACGCCGACATCATCGAAGATTGGAGCGCTACCGTTCGGCCACCCGCTCGACATAGACGAAGCGTATCACACCAGTGTATCCAAGGAGCTCCAGTTGAGCCTTTTCGACTGACTTCAGATTCGCTTCAACGGCATCGTGCCCAAGGGAACACTGCTCTTCATGTGAACACGGGAGTGGCTCTCGACTCGCAGAATAAGAATCGTGGTCAAATATTTTTTCCGAAAGAGACTGATTCCGACCAAGGGGAACGAGAGCAAGCGGGCACAGATAAGCCTCTGCGACCAATGACCTCGCCTCCTTCTGCTATCACCGTTTCTTCGTCATCGGCAGATGATTTGACAAGTGGGATGTCTTATTGCGCGTCCCATCCCAGCATACCGTCTGTTGTCTCCGGGGCATCGTCTATTTCAAATGATGGGTTTCACGCGTACGGTGGAGAATACGAAAGGGATCCTGACAAAGTACCTCCTCTTCTTCGCACTGCAGAGACGGTCACGACTTCAAAGCGCTCGTATGAACGTCCTCATGAAGATGAACTGAAGTACGATTGCGACGATGAAGGCGACGGAGACAGCAGCGACGAAGGAATCACCTTCGGCAGGAAAAGGTCCAAATCCACTGTCGAGAGATCGACAGATGACTGCATGACATAATGATCCACTCACTCCTTTTGCTTTCTATGTGGCCGATTCACAGCGTTTTTGCTATTCATAATTTCGCTGCCGTGTATACATTTTTCACCTTGCAGATGGCCGTTTCTCGTCATCTCCCGACCTCTCATCTACCATCATCGACCCTTACCTCCCTGCTCGGCCCCAGTCTACATACCCACTCCGGTTAAAGTCGCCAAAGCTGTTTCGAAATACTGAAAAAAAAGCTGGGCGATGTGTCCTCGTGTGGATTTTCCCACTTTTTCTTTCCTTCTAGACATATTACATACGTATTTTATCGCCTTAATTTCTCGATCAAGCCAATAAGAAAAAGTGGATCCGGGTGGTTCAACTTCTCTTTGGCCCTGTTTATTCCCCGCTTCTATTCGGATGTCCTATTTTGGTCCAGTTTCCCTTTCTTTTTAGTTGGAAGACGGAAGAAGGTTTGGGGCGGGTTATATTATCTTCTGTGATCGGACTTGGAGCATCATCATTGGGCATAAACTTCTTTGAATTGCCTTTCATTTTTTTCGTTTTGCGTTCGACGTCTGGCATTTTGGAAGTTGGATACCTCTTCGTTGTTTTGCATCTAGTCGTCTATATATTTTTTGAGAGCATTTCAGGTAAATCAATTGTGGGAGTGTGAAATTGTACAAAGTATTAAATCTCAGCCCAATAGTACATTCCAAAGGTCCAAACCCGAACCACATCTCTCATGTTATTCCTCCTTCCGTGTCACAGCCTTCCTGCGAACTAGGCCATCTATATTCCTATTGGACATCCCATACACATCAGCCAGGGCCTTCACTCAGCTCAGAGAGCATGGCAGCAGACCAATAATAGGACACACAACACCCTTCCCCAGAGTGAATACTGCTTAAAAATTTATTTCCCAGTCACTAACTGATCCCTAAAAAAATTCATTTCCATACTCCCTAGCCATTCCCTAATAATCCCCTCTATACTCCATATCTACAGGGTAGTTAACTAACTAGTTAGTTAGTTAACTAGTTAGTCGGATGAACTTTGCTTAGTCATATGGTGTGATGAGCTCAGGACTTGAGAGTTGATCTGTATCCTGATTGCAACTCCTGCGGGCGATAAGGTCGGGCGGAGAATAACTCGTCCTGCAGAAACACAGCCCACCTATTCATGCACGGGGGACCGTCTTTCCATCCCTATTGCGGACGGTGATGGGCTGAGGTGAGGACTGTCAGCTTGGACTCCCCGTAAGGCACCTTTTTGCTTTTAACATATTATTTTGGGTTCTTTTATGGTTGTTTTTGCGCCTGGGCGGTTAACCAAGGCTGCTATTTTTAGCTGTTTCATCCATCGCCTAGGGCTCCCAACACTCTCGCTCCGTGCTGGGCCCTGATTGCTCGACGGTGGAAAGGAATCTTGGAGAGTCGTCGGAAAAGGGACTGGCACTGACGTCCATGCCCACCGGGACCCTTTTTGCGGGTTTCTTGTGATATTCTTGTAATGTGGCACCCTGTCCTCCGCTTCAGCACCCGATGCTTGACGGCGAGGTTCGTTTTAAGGTTGGCGTTAACCAACTTGGTTGCTGGTCGTACGCTCGATATTTTCGAGGAAGCCGGCCATGAGGGAATCAGCTCATGCTTGATTGTAGCGGTAAGACTGGTATCGTCGGATTCCACTCAAGATCCAGAATCTTTTGTTTACGACGGTCGTGGAGTCAGTATCGCATCGCTATACGGCGTACTCCGTAGGTCGTATCAAATCTCCATGCATCACCACGAGCTCTGAGGACCCCTCCGTTTCCTCTGGGTATGGGGCCTCCCGCTAGGGTATATATTGTATAAATTATATATGTCTCATTGCTAAATCCTTCCTCGGGCCGGCAAGGTCCAAGGAACAACAGTAGCTGCATCAATTTGTACAGACTCTTAGGATTCGCAGTGCCTGTTGAGTTCATATTTGATGGAACTTTGTTGGTACTTAGTCTACTACGGGGTTGTTCATTATTGTCGATTACATATGTAGCCAGATCGCGTCGAGCGGGTAGAATAGTCTGGAACGGGCTCCATCACCGTGTCAAAGATGTAATCGACGTCGTAACACCGCATCCAATGGTAGGTAACAGCGCCCAGAGCCCAGATTCGGCACGGCCCAGCCAAGCGTGTCGACTCACGATTTCAAGCAGGACCTTGCTGAATGCACTGTGATAGCAGCTGTGTGAGAGTACGTTGAATTTATGTGCTTGGTTGCCAACGGGTCTCGGTGGCAATCCAGCCCTAAAAGGGTGGGCCATATGATGAATTGGAGCGTAAATCGCATTACATATGTAGAAGCTAGCTCTTAGTCTGCAGAGAAGGATTCTCGTCCGTGGCCGCAGGTTGGGGATGAAAGGTGCGAGAGCGACGTCTAGTTAGCAAATGTCATAACAGGCAGAATGGGATTGATCATCGGCAGTCAATCAAACCGGAACGCTGGCAACCGCCCATGCGCAAGGCTAGATCAATAACCATTTTCCCATGTATTTGAAGACGTACGTAGCTCGCGACAGGGCTGCTTGGCCCCCAACCTATGCGCTGCTGGTGCTGAAGGCGCCAAGTCCAGCTAGTTCTGGTGAAGTTTGGCGGTGGTGAATCAATGGGCCACCAAGCCCAACCACCAACGGACTCTACTCACGGGTATCGCTGCCATCCTCTCTCTCTCCCCCCTTCTCCTCGCTGCACTCGCCTCTCACTGCGTGCATCGAACGATTTAACCACCAGCGCGCTATTATATGCTCTAGTCCGCTATCTCTCGCGTTTTGCCTCCCTCCATAGTATGCGGTTCGGTTCAGTCTAGCTAAACGCTTCGGGCATAGGCGGGGTGTTTTAAATCGCCTGCAGAACAGCGACCGACCCCCTGACCAGTCCACCATCTCTCCTGCGCATCACCATCATCATCAGCGTCATCATCAGCGGACGTCCACTGCTCTCTCCAGCTGTCTTCTGCACGTTTCCTGCACCCACCTGTTGGCAAGGCACTGACGCTTCTTCCGTCCTGCTTGCGCCACGATAGATCTGTCAGGCACAAGCAAATTAGAGGAGCTCCAGGTCACTGCCACACACTGCCGCAACTGGGTTGCACTCCCGCCTCCAACTGCGTCTGGCTCTCCTGAAATCGACCCAGATCGTCTTGCCCTAGTGTGGGACCCATCTGGGCGGGTTGACAGCTTCGACCCTTGTTCGATCTATTTCTGGAATCCTTCGTTGGCTTTCCTTCGCGTGACGATGGACGTCCCGCACCAGGGCCGGGGCAGGTCCCCCTCGGTCGCCGGAGACGAAAACCAGCACATAAATCCCTCCGATCCCATGAACCCAGCGGCCCAGACGTATCAAGATCGAGCTGCGACCCTCGCCTTAGACCCTGCGCTCTCCAACGTCTCCCCTTCGCCGTCTGGCTTCCCTGGCTCGAATCCTACGACGAGTGGCGCCGCCGATGCCTACGCGATCAACAACTCGTTCATACATAATTCTACCACGCTGGATGACAATCTCCTTCGCGCGAATATCCCCTCTGACCCTTTGTTCAACCAGCCGCAATCGTACTCCCAATCCTTCGAGGCGAGCTTCATCCAGCAGCTTGAGCACTCCTCGAGCCTGAAGGCACACTCGGGAAATAACAACGTCACCAATCTCCTCCCATCAGATCAGCTTGGCTTCGAGGATTTTGGCATGTATTCGAACAACAACCAGGCTTCTGAGTTTGGCTCTTCGCTCCTTCTTGATCCCCAGGTGTCCCAGTCGTCACCTCACCTTAACCAGTCCATCAACCCAGCCGACCTCAGCAGGATGTCCTCTCCTCACAATCCCACCCCGCCCCATCTAGCGCCTCCAGAATCGCACCCGTCACCGCGCCCTACATCGCCGGTGTCAACACCCGGAACCTACTATACGCCACAGCATTCACGCCACACCTCTCTAGATCCCTCGAGTGCGGCATACATCACAGGACATGGGCACTCTGATTGGCAAGGAATGCTCGGAAACCCATCTTTCCAAGGTCACAGGAGGGCTCCGTCGGAACACTCTGACGTTTCTTCTGTTGCCCATTCCCCATACCTGCCACAAGAGAATGCCTTTGATATTTCGGAGAATAACCACTCTCCACTTTTAATGGCTCAACCCGACCCGGCAATATATGAAAACGCCCTGGGCATCGGATCCTTTACCATCTCAGATCAAGACCAGGCCTTCAGTCCCGCCCACAGTCCTTATAATATGTCCCCCCGACTCATGCCACAACAACCTGGCGGGGACCTCGGACCTGACCCCACATTTCTCACTACTCAGACTTTGACCAGTCAATTCAGTTCAGGACCCTCGGAAGCATATGCTATGAAGACGGAGACATCTGGTCCACCGCCCTTCCAATCGCAAAATAGCCCAGGTGAAATGGGACAGGCTGCCCAGATGACACCACCCGTGATCAGCGTGGAGTTTGCGCCGCCATCAAGGACATCGACCTTTGAGACGTCTACTAAGGGAGAAGGAGGCAAAGATACTCTGAGCCCACCCATTAGTCGTAAGCCACCGTTAATCGCCTTGCAACGATGATCTATCGTCACTAATTGTACGTTGAATAGGGCGAGGTAGAAGTAAATCCGACCCGTTCGCGCAGTCCATGTCACGCTCTTTATCTGCTTCTGCACTCACTGCACCTTTTCCTAGCATGCCACATGACCCCCGTTCGCTGTCTCCGTTCCCTCGTAGCACTGGAACTCTCAGCACTCCGTCATCTCGTGAAGTTTCACCGGCAGCGAAGAATCGAAGACAATCTACTTCATCAATAGATAGCCGCAACTATATACTTGATCTCGCGGATCCTCAGCGACCAGGTTCAAACGCAGGTGATTCTAAGCGGGTACAAAAGCACCCGGCTACTTTCCAGTGTAATCTTTGCCCAAAACGATTCACGCGAGCTTATAACCTACGCTCTCATCTCCGAACACATACTGATGAACGACCATTCGTGTGTACTGTGTGTGGTAAAGCCTTTGCTCGCCAGCATGACAGAAAGCGGCACGAAGGACTACACTCCGGGGAGAAGAAGTTTGTTTGCCGTGGAGACCTAACCCGAGGTGGACAGTGGGGCTGTGGGCGCCGATTTGCTAGGGCTGACGCCTTGGGAAGGCATTTCAGGTCTGAAGCCGGTAGAGTCTGCATCAAACCTCTTTTAGATGAAGAAGCTGCCGAGCGAGAGCGCACGTTCATGAGTCAACAAGATCAACAGCAGCAAGAGCCGCAGCAGCAGCAGCAGCGAGTTACGGGGCATTTGCAACCTGTTCCACAAACAATGACTGTACAAGGCATGGACGGCCAGCATCCGGCATTTACTCTTCCTGCTGCACTCCTGGCTCAATATCCTGCCCTCCAGACATTGCAATGGGACCAAATAGCCACCCAACCTGACGATAACGGTGACCTTCGGGGTGGTGGACGCAGCAGCTTCGATGCCAGTTCTGGTGGCGAGTTTGGATTTGGTGATGATGACGACACGGGATTGAGTAGCGGGTATGTGAGTGGCCCTGGGCCGGGCCGTGCCGCCTCATCACAGGATCAGCTGCTGGGTGTTAGTTCGAGCGGCGGAGGCTGGCATCCCCATGCCGGAGGATGGAGCAGTGACTACGATGGAGTTAAATAGGCCGCCGTACTGACACCTTCTCTTCTTTGCATTTGCCAACACCCTTTTTTAACTCTTAACCCTCTCTAACCTCTTCTTTACCTCTTTTCCCTTCCATCTCGCGTCTCGTCGGTTCCTTCACACCTTTCGCCTTTTCTTTCTTTTTCTCTTTCTCTTTTTTCTTTTTTCTGTTTTTCTCTTTTTCTTTTCAATCTTCGCCTACCAACCATTTTGCTTTATCGACATGCATTTCCCACCGTACCTCTTGACGATCCAATCTATGCGGTTTTTGTTCTCGATGTGAGGGACAGTTGTTTCCGCTGTTCACTTAAAAAATGGCATGGTATGGTCTGGCCTGGCCCAGGATCATTCTACATGTGTCTCAGTCAGGTTTCATTATTTTTGGTGGCTTCTTGCTGATATATATATACCGAAACCTCGGATGCTTTTTCTGCTTTCAAGCCCACGATCTTGTACCACTTTGTACTTTTCTTTCTGCGTTTATTTAACTGTTTTGTGTTGATAATTGATGCTTCTAACGCTTAATATTTCTTGACTTTGCCATCTTCCGCGTTCCCCCCCCTCCTTCTCTCTCTCTCTCTCTGTGGGGCTCTCTCATATCTGCTTATTGCTGATAGCAAAATACCCATGGGCTCTGAATTACTCTGAATGAAATTAGGGATCACCGAGTTTATGCAAGTTTCAGTTTGCTGCTGACACCAAATTGTTTAAGACAGCGCAGGGTAGTGCAGAAACGAAGAGAACAAAAGAACAGAAAGCCGAGGAGGGACTGGTGCTGCCACGATGACTTTTTCTAATGCTATTCAGCTTTTTCATTTTCTTTGGGTGGGAGATATGTTGGTCTCGTGGATTTCGATCCCGAATCTTGCAAATGGCGAACTTTGGACCTGGATGGGGGGTGTACAGGCGAATATTCTCCGTACAGCAGATGATGAAATGATGTCCTTGTTTTCTCTGAAGGTAACATGAAAGAAATATATATGGATATAAGATAGCATATAGCAAGAAAAAGGGAGAAGGCAAAGGGTATCGAGAGCATATATATACAGATACAAGTTACATGGCAGTACAAATTCACATCTTCACATTTCGTACTCCGTAATAATGGCCATATAGGAAGAAACAAAAAAAGACGATGCGTTCCCCAAAACTCCTCGAACAAAAAAGGTGCCGACAGCCGCTTGCTATCTCCCGGCTCTCTGGACGCGCAAGTCCACCAACTTCTCCATATCTCCCAGCCATTTCTTCTCGAATTCCTCCTCTGTGAACCTCTGTGCCGACTTCCTTGCCCGCATCCTCATCGCAACCTTCTCTTCATCCGGCAGTGCTAGTGCTGCTTCGAACGCAGCTGCATACTCGACTTCCGTTGTAGCCCTGAATCCAGTCGCACCCTCCTCCAAATCGATCACGATATCCATCTTCGGTCCACCCGAATCGTGCACGACGCTGATTAAGCCAGCCGCCTGGTACTCGACGACACCAATACCAAAATGCTCATTCCACATTGCGTTTGTGCCGATGGAGGCGTGGCGCAGATGCTCGAGGACGGTAGGCCAGGTAGCATCACAGATAAAGGTAGTGTTGTCGCGGATTTTGAGCTCGTGGGCGAGGAGGCGCAGGTTGTAGATATGAGTTTCGTCCGGACTGGATTGGCGGACGGAGCCGATGAGGATGAGCTTTGGTTCTGGCTTAGAGATGCAAGGGGAAGGCAGATCGGTTGAGGTATCCGAATGAGAATGTTTTATCCTGAGTTGTTTTAAGAAACGGGCATATGACCGTAGTATAAGGGCGTGATTTTTCTCCGGACGGAATTGGGCGATGTAGAGAATCGAGGGCTCTCGAGATTCGCGTTCGCTTGCTAGGTCAATTTTTATCCCCTCGAGATCCGATACTGCCACTGGAGGAAAGATAACTGTGGGTTCCTGGTACTGCTTTCTATTCTTCCTTGATGGGAGCCACAGAGCTTTTATATGCCCAGATGTCCAGGAAGAGTTGCACATGACAACGTCAATCGTACCTCCAACCCATCCGTACAGTTTCGCGAAAGCATGCCAGTACTTCCTTTTGACCATGCCTTTCCAACCTGTTCCGGCACCAGCATTTAGACCTCTTTGGCCGGTCTTATCATCAAGAGACTCCAGCATGTCCGTTGATATCGTTGGATAGTGGACATAGGCTCCCGTGGGGACAGACGGAAATAGGAAGTTGGAGAGTGCTAGCGCGAACGCGTAACCCATTGTATCAACGAAGACGTCTGGTACCAAATTCGTGAACGCATCGTATGCGAGAACCAAGGACCCCAGCGATTGTCCAAGAAGGGTAAAATGAGGATAAGTGTTGCTCAGAACATATTTCCGGGTCGATAGGTAGCAAAATACCACCGTAGGAGGGTGGAGTTGGATATTGAAACGTCTCTTTGGGCTGATGTGTTAGCGAATTTCAAAATGAAATGGACGTCTTTCGTAACGTACTTCAATATTTTTAAGCATAGTGGCCTTATCTACATCCTGATCACCGGTATATATGACGCAAATAGCTTTGGGCCACCTTTTCTGCGTTGCTCTGACTGCGGCCCAGAGGACTCGTTCTCCACCGCCACCCGCGTTGCTAGACTCACGTTCAGTAACTATGCCATCATCCCAAGGATAACATATCACCTTCTTACCAAAATGGGTGAAAAAACCCTACAACTCCGTCCCAGGCTGAGTCCTTGACCTTCCCATCAGTCGCGGTTTGGGACCCGTAGCTCTCAACTTTTTCCCAATCTGCATCTTCAGCTTTCGACTGCCTATTTCTTTGCGATTGATAATCCTCTTCTTCAACTCGAACTCTAGCACGTATCAGTTTCCGCTTTGCCTCTGTTCTCTTCTTGATACGGCAGCCGAGTCCTCGTAGCACAAGACGTATGGGATAGCCGGCTACAGTCGGAAAGATGACGGCGAGAGCAAGGAGTGAAACGAGAGTGGCGATCGTGGAGGAAATGAAAGCGAGCATTTCGAGCGATGGACAAACATGGAACACTCAGTTTATGAATTCATACTCAGCACCAGCTTCACCTTCGACCAGGCCGGGTAGAAGGTTCGTGTGATAAAAGACAAAAGGGAGAACCCGTTGGGCGGCTCACTGACAAAAGCCCAGGAGCTTATCTCGATCTTATCTCTTGTCACGTGAAGAAGCACCTTGTTTGCTATGTTTGCATAATCAGTTCCATCCCAAGAAAAGCGAGGAAACGATATATCGAGGAGAAAGTCGGAGCCAATTGACTCTCTTTTCGTCCACTCGCTGAAACTACTCACGTATATTCTCTTTCCTGGGGATTTCTTTGCGATGAGATCACTTTTCCGCTGTGCGCCCACGCCGTCCTTTTCTGGCGCATACCGATGCAGATCATACAGAGACCGCGTCCGTCACTTTCATTCTTCCCGGCCGAATCAAATCATAAACGAAACGGTCGTTTTGGCACATAATGCGTTGGAAAGCGTTCACTCTGTGACTGGCCTTCCCTGGGCAGTGTCAATTCCTCTCACAGCCGTCCTTGTCCGACTTACCATCGCAATGCCTTTCCAGATCTGGTCGTTATCACATTCCAGCAAAATGAAGAAGTTAAACCCATTGGTGGTTGGATGGGGTCGCTACTTCCAGGGTGCCGTCCTTACAAAAGCTGCTGTGAACAGGGCCTATATCAGCCCCAATGCGGCTGAAATTCAGTCCCAACTGCTACTTCGGAAAAAGACTAAGGAGCTCTACAAGAGGTGGAAGATACGACCGTGGACTCGATTTGCCCCTTTATTTCAGCTCCCGGTGTGGTTAACAATGATGGAGAGTATGCGTAGAATGGTTGGAATGACCGGTGGCCTACTGAGCATCGTTCAGGGATGGTTAGAGAAACATCCGGAGGCGCCCAATGTTCCCATGGTTCCATCTCTATATACTGAAGGCGCATTGTGGTTCCCTGATCTTCTTGCCGCTGATCCTTATTGTGCGCTTCCGGTAATTCTATCTGCGGCCGTGTTTACCAACGTGACATGGGGATGGAAGATAAAAAAGCGTGAAGACATTCCTAAGTTGCCCACTCGGAAAGAGAGAATAGCAGCTCATACAATGAGAGTTTTGAAGCGAGCTTTCCAAGCTTCAGCTCTGTTCCTATGTCCGGTTATGATCGCGTCAGAAGTCCCTGCCGGAATGTTGATATACTGGATCTCTAGTACCCTCTTTGCGACGGCACAGACGAAAGCTCTACCGAAAATAATCAGTACAAAGTCAATACCGGCTCCATGCAAGGAGAAAGCCGTTGCAGTCGTAATCGGAGGGGAAGTAAAAACTCAACTTTCCGGATTTGAAAACCTGGGTGAAAAACCGACGAAAATCAAGACTTTTACAGGCCGCTGATTATCGTTTTGTTTTGGTCCATATCTGGAGAAATGACCAATCGGATCATAATTCCTTGGAGCCCTCTAAGACGACAAATGGCCAGCCCTGCGGGTTATCAGTGCCATGGAGAAAAGAATCCTTCGATTTTCCCTTCCTGAGGGGGTCTAAGCCATAGGGTGGAGTCGACTTATGGCTGATAGTCCAATAACATGATCCAAGGAGAGCTCCTCATCGGCAATTGCTCCTGTAGGAATCCAAACGGCAATGAGAAATGTATATGCTGATCACCAACATTTGGTCGCCGCACCGATCATGCGATTCGCATAAAACCGGAGCAGTTTACGGTTCATTGCAGAAAAGCTTTTACCTTCTTGGGCCGCCGCAAATGAATATATGGACTAGCTCATTGAAAAAGAGCTGAGTTCGGATACGTTGTGTGTAAATAATGATGCAGACATAACATATCTTTGGAAAGGGGTATAAACTACTCTAGAGAATTCCAGATTACAATTAGCAGCTCTCCAAAGCCTCTGACGATCACCCTGCAAATCCTTGGCCATGAGACCACGTTCTTAAACCCCAAATTTCGGAAAAAATGAGATGAATGATGCCAACATTTTCCCTTGGGTATTCTTCTATGCTACGTATAAGAGAAAGACACAACCACATTCAAGAAAAAGCCCCCAAAACCACGCTTTAAAAGGCACGGACGCGGGTATTTGGGCGTCACGGAAGGGCTAAGTAAAGCCATTGAGAGGAGAAAAATAGAAATCAATTACGTCGCGTCGGGACTTTGGCCCGCATTGAAAAGTGAGTAGTGACTGCAAGAGAAATCACTTCATGCAAAAGAAAAGTCACGTAATCGAATCCCGTCAAAGTTTAGCAGGTATTTCGTGGGTGGAGGAGCTGGCTTCTGTATTGATCGTCACAGCACCGGTATCTTCACTCTCGCCGAAGAAAATTACTTCAACAGTAAGGTCGTCACTGGTAAATCGTTAGGCAAAATTTGCATTTCCTGATATTAGGACTCGAAGGGCATACCGATATCTTCTCGAATAAGGACTGGGAAGGGTGAGCAGTGCGCACACCGTGTCCTTATCCTTTCCTCCAAGGGCATTTCTAACCAAATGGGTCGCCGCGTTCTTGTCCTCAACTACAAAGCGGTTTTCATTTTGAGGGATGTTATATTGCATTTGACGGAATGGTGCACGCTGTCCAGTTGCATCGTCACGCGAAGGCTTTTCAATTGGCAACTGGTCCACTGAACTCCACCAACTCTGAAGCCAGCTTTTAACACCATCTTTACCTTGTGCGCTTGCACGCTGCTGTTCGATCCATTGACCGACAAGCCCAATGACTTCTTCGTTGCTAAGCATTTCCCATAGCCCATCCGATGCCAATACGAGGAAATCTCCTTTCTGAGGCTCAATCTTAGTTGACGTTACGACAGGTTCCGCCGTAACGTAGGGTGGTGTCTTCAAATATTGATGTGGTGTACGTCCGAAAAAGTGACGCTTGATCTTGTCTTGAGTGTCTCGCTTCCATTTGTAGAATGCGTCGCCAAAAGCACGAGTAGGCTCGAGGTTGCCCAACACGCGTCCATTGCGCACAACATTATCTTCTCCAGGGTGCTCTCGACGTAGTCGCTGAGCCTCAGACACCGTAGATCCCGTCTGGTCTTCGGAGAGGGGAGTAGCAGTCCATTTCCCGTTTGGCGTTCTGCGACCTAAAACTGCTCTGGAATCTCCAGTACAAGCAACATGCAGCAATTTGGAGCTGCTATCATAGAAGGCTAGGAGAGCACATGAACCGGAGAGTGCAGGCGCTAGAAGTTCTGCAGCAACTCTTTTTGAATTGGCCTTTAAGACTCTATCCACGCTCTTGTGCACAATTTCATTGTCGAGATTGACGAAACCCCTTTTTATAGCAGCATCGATGGCTTCGGGAGAAGGATACGGGAAACCTGACTTGGAGGAGGCAGCTTTGTAGGTGGAATTTAGTTCACGTGTCACAAAAGAGATCAAAGCTTGCCTAAGCTTTGCAGAGGTAGTCCAGCCGCTACAATTTGTTAGCTCAACTAGTCCCACTCTCGGCCAGTCTCAATGTATTAGCACGTACGAATGGCCATCGAAGACACCCCAAAACATCCAATCACTCGATGATCCATCCGCTGTAGAAGAGACAACGATCTTTTCGGCATGATCATCTTCAATCGGGTCATTGCTAGGAAGTTGAACGACATCATACCGAACGACACCCTTTCCGCGGCCAACCAGGTATGATTCTTCGTTTCTGCGAAGCTTCTCGGTTGCTTGTTCCGGAGTTAACATTCCTACCACTCTATTGCCGGTCTCGCTCGTTTGTTTCGAGACGGGTTGTTCGCTGACCGAGGTGGCCGTATATTGCTGGTCCTCCACAACGAGTGAACTGTCCGACTGAAATGTCGGATTGTCGCCTGCTACTGCCGAAGTATGATGGCCTGCCGTGCCTGAATAGACACCGTTTGTATTTTGCTGGAAGAGTGAAGGAGTCGCATTTAAAGCTGCAGTAGGTGCAAGCTCCTGTTGATTCGAATTGCCCTTGTATGCATACCAGGCGCCAGATGCCACGAGTGTCGAAATGAAAGCTAAAGAAAAGTTACGGAAAAACATTGATGACTGTAGTACCGCCGGTATGAAGGTAGCGGTGGACCGGGAGGAAAATGCGACTCGAGACGTCAGTGCATGATTGCTCGAGAAGAGCGGAGCTGGGGGAGGGCCAGCAACCCTCCGCACAGGATGGAACCGGGCTGTACGGAAGGCCTGGATTGCCGCTCGACGCATCGAGGTGGCGGATATCAACCCAAACTGAGAAAAGCAGACAATGCAAGGGCCTTTTGCTCAGTGTAGGAAGATCCCTTACTGAGGCTATCCGGGGTCTTTTGCGGTGACAACGGCGGCAGGCAACGCTAAGCCTAAAACTCTATCCGCCTCCCACGTGATCTGTAGCCGCCTGCGATAAGGCTTATCTCTCGGCCAAAGCCATCCCATTTGTCTCGCAATTCATAGCTTGTCTGTCTCGTTTTACCCTCTTTCCCTGAACCACGAGACATGTCTTTCAGGGCTTTCAAGAGACTACAGAAGCAGCGCGAACTTGAACAGCAGAAAGCTGAGCAAGACAATGCATCTGACGATGATTCACAGGACCTGAAGCCATCCACCTCGAAATTCAACGCCTTTGACCTCTTGGAAACCGAAGGAGCGGATGAGCAGCAATCAGACATTGAGGAGGCGCCTTTAGAGGCTAAACCAGAGCCGGCACCTACGCCAAAGACTGGCGGAAGCAAGAAGAAGAAGCAGAAAAAGCAAAAGGGAAAAAAAGGCACAGTCACGAAGGACGTTAGACCCTCCGGCTCAGCTACACCCAAGCATGAAGATCTCGACGATATCGATCGAGCCTTGCAAGAACTCTCTACGAAGAATGCTGGAGAAGGACCGGATAATCTTGCCGACAGACAATCACGAATTGCGAACGATGAAACCGAAAACATGCTTTGTGCGCTGCTGGCGGTTGATTCCAAAAGGCTGAATGCGATGAATGAAATGAAGAGACTGTTTGGCAATGCTGCTGTAGAAAGTAGACATTCAAATGGTGGACAACAGTTTCCAGCTCGCAGGCGGGAGAGAAATCGGCAGGCGCTTGACTTGGGCAGAGCGTTAACTGGGAGGTTCAGCCCCGCGAGTCGAGGGCAGGATCTCTCCGGAACGACTCTTCGGAAAAATGTGCTCATGCAAGGTAAAGACGAATGGCCCCGAGCAAACAGTGGTGGTCTTGGGATGGAGGTTGTAGAAAAACGGCCTTCTGGAGTGACTGAATATAAGTTTGTTCATAACGCAGCATACGTTGATGCTCAAAGTCAATTTGACATGTGTGTGCAGTCAATGCAAGCGGAGAGAATGATAGAGCACCTGCAATTTAATCGTGAGTTTCTTATACTTTCTGGGCCTACGTGCGGGCTTAATACTAACGCCTTTGAAGCATACCACATATCTACCTTGCTACAAGTATCAGAGATCGCCAAACACCAAGGCGATCATGCTGTCTCCGGCGACCTGTTAGAAAGGGCATTGTTTAATATTGGCCGGTCCGTCCAGTCGTCCTTCGCCTCTTGCATAAAAGAAGGGAAGGCAAGGCTGGACTTTAATCTGAAAGAGAACCGCGAGCTTTGGCTTGCTGGGTGGAGGTATATCATAAACCTAGGGATGAAGGGCACATGGAAAACTGCGTACGAGTGGGCAAAGCTTCTTCTGAGCCTGGATGACGAAGATCCGTATTGTGTGAGCTTGACGATTGATCAGATTGCAATAAAAGCCAGAGAGCATGAACACTTCATCCAACTCTGCTCGCATCCTACGTTCAAAGGTCGCTGGGAATTATTCCCAAATATTCAGTGCTCCCTAGCTCTGGCGCATTTCCAAAAGGGAAATGCAAAGGAGTCGAGAGCGCAACTCCGTTTCGCCATGTCCCGATACCCATGGGTGTTTTGTCGGCTTGTTCAGGAACTAAATGTTAACTCCGTACCGAAGTCCATCTGGGGAGCGCAAGCTCCCGACGATGCTTTTAGGTTGTTAACCGAGCTGTACATCAACCGTGCCAAGGATATATGGAACACGCCAGAAGCAATATCTCTTCTAGTGGAAGTAGCCGGCAACATTAGCGCTCCGGAACCCGCAGCAAAGGCTCCAGAAATATCGTTGAACGTCGCCCGTCATATCATTCTCTCTGATATCCCAGCGGTCACAACACACCTGCCAAGGACCTTCACAACCAGGCATATTTCAGCGTCCGATCCATTACCGCCGAATGGGTTACCTGAAGGACAATCTGCCTCTTCATGGTTCTTCGATGCTGTGCGAAATGCAATTGGCCTCGATAACGCCGAACACCTCCGTGGCGGATTTGCACCTCCAGGGGGAGATGACTCAGGCTCCGAGGATGCTGAATGGCCTGAAGGAAGCGAAGAAGGTACCGTTACATACCTTCTGGATGAGGGTTGGCAAGAACTCTGTCAATTCTTGGATGTCCACGGTATCGACCCGGGTAACTGGCAGATTGACCGAGATCGTACGCCTTTAGCCTCCTGGGTCGAAACATTGCGCCGGCTCGACCCGGAACCACAGAACTTTTTTATGCAGTTTGCAGCCACGACATCGAACGCAGATATCATGCTTGAATTATTGAGAGAAGAACTAGCGCGGCAAACTGAGGAGGGCTGATTTGACTTTGTTCCAGATAACAGCACTGTGTCACTCTCTAGGGCTGTTTGATGGCTGCTTTTACAGGGTACAGGCTTGCCCGTGAAATTAATAGAAGTGAGGAACGGATAATGCTGTCAATAGAGCTGGAAAATATAATATAAAATAAAATAAAATAAATAATTGCATTGCCCGCTTTTGCTGCACCATTACAGAACACATATGGCTTGGCAACTTGTGAAAAGCCTGTGATCTCACAGCCTTTCTTCATTCAGTACTTCAGCTTGTTATAGGAATACAGCATCTCATAGACAAGCTGAGCAACCTCCCTCTGTTAAATTGTCTTACGGAAGAAATATTTATTAGTCAAATTATCTCAGAGTAATAGTCTCTGTTTATTTAGACTGTAGAATATTTAGACTGTAGAGATTTTGTGGACAGTCAGTATTGGGTGATCTGAATGTATTAATATGGAAGAGCATTCAGTAGTAAGACATGTAGACTCAGAATAAGTATGAGATTATATATGATCTCTAAAAGCAGAAATATATTACTGTATATTAATCAGTCAGAATTATTATATTAAGATAATCAAGAGAGCTTGTATGCATCCTTCATTCTCAGAAATCTTTTTGTGAACTCAGCAGTAAGCTTAATTACAAGATAAGAATATTTACTCTCTAGATCTCTAACAAGAGTAAACTATAAATATTAATAGTGAAGCTTCAGCAAGGCCTGTGATCAATTCGTCATATATCTGATAAGTTGGCAGAAGAGAATTACTTGAATATACAGTTAGCTGATCAGAAACAATATCTCTGCTATTGCCAGAAGTACACAGCACAACTTCACAAGATTCTGAACATATATAGTTATCTTCTTTCATTTCTGATGGCTGGGGCGCTTTTTATCAGTGATGAGTTTCAATAACTGGGAAACTGTCAGTTCAGTACCATCACTGGATGGTAAGCCAAGTCTGCTCACATTCTGAGAATTTTGATGATTATCTCATTGATTCTCTTGCCACAAGCTGGTACCATTTCCAGAATGTCTCAAGAAAGCTGAGGCACTTGATCCCTCAACATCTTCCATTCTTTCCTCAATGCCAGTCACACACCCAGCTGAGGAAATCTTTCAGGGACTGTATGGTGAGATCCTCATATGCTTGAACAAGATCCTGACCAACAAACTTGCAGTACCTGCAGTGACAGACAATTAGTTAGCTCACAGAGCTTAGATAGAGCAATGGTTCAAAAAGTACTTACTGCTCCCAATGCTCTTTGGCCCAGTTGACTTTCTCCTGGGTCCTTGGGCTGTACCGTCACTATTGAAGACAGGATGGGTTGAGGTTGTCTTCCTCTTCAAGGTAGTGCTCTGGCAGATGCTCCTCCTTATTGCAGAGCCAGTCACCATCATCCTTCAGTGCATCAGCTAGGTCTCTAAGGAGCCAGGAACAGTCACCCTCCAGCACATCAGGTAGGCCATCTTTGCCTTCATCACAAACAGAGGTACAATCTGTTTCATTGCCTCCATCATCTGAGAAGCATTCGTCATCTACACTGACATCCGCACCACTTATTGAAGCGAGAGGGTCATCCTCTGCACCAGAGATGGCCATCCTGTCAGCTGCCTTGGGAAAGATGTAGACAGTGTGGAAGAGAGAGATTGATCACAGAGTGAGCATCAAAGGCCTGGTCAAAAAGCAATGGGTATAGCTGGTTGCTATGATCCAAAGAAAACAGTGAGGACAGAATAAAATATCCCAGTGAGAGAAGAAAAGAAATGGCCACCAGCAGACCATGGTGAGGCCTGACTGATGAGCAAAAGGGCACCATTCTTGTTGCCCCCCTTTTGCTCACATTTTGCCTACGAGCCAGGGTGTATCATGATGTAGCCGCTGGGTGAGCGGACGAGGGTACAGGCCACGGCAGATCGCGGTGACCGTGGCCAGGCAGGAAGAAAGGGATGCAACACCATTTCCAGCTTGCGGAAAGTACAATGTTGAGAGAGTGCCCAGGGGTGAAGCAGGGTGACTGGTGGAGCATCAAAGAGGTCGATCGGTTCGTGGATCGCGAGGTGTGGTGCGTGGATGGTACCTGGGAGAGTGCGTGGAGAGAAGCTTTGGCGAGTTGAGGGCCGAAAGCAGCCCCAGAACTGGCCAGTTTTGGCCGCCAGCTCGCCGGATGTCGAAGAGAGAAGTAAAACGACTGCTCCGTAGACAAAACAAACAAATATACCCCGTACTCCGTAGGGGATTTCAGAATAGGAGAAAACATGCTGTTCATCAACGGGTATTCTCGGCGCAATATGAAGAACGGGCGTTTTCTGGGCTGCTGCGTGGATGTCGGCAGGCCAATGGCGCCGGCCAGCTCACGGCCGGGTGTTTTGTTGGTCTCGTTCGCAGTTCGCTATTCAGCCCCATAGGGTCGGATTAAGGTTTTCCATGACGCCAATTAGCCCGCGGCAGAAAACTTTATCTGCACTGCATGCATTTTGGTTTTGTGGCGCCTCCTAGTTCCGCCATGTATCAGGTCGGCGAGGAGGGCAAAAAAAAAATTAACTTGGGATGTTACAGAATTCCAAGCTTTTACAGGGAAGAATTTTCTTTTCTTTTTGTTTTTCGTCTGAATTGGAAGCAATCTCAGAAAACTATGCCTTTCGTCCCCATGCGAGACACCCTTGTTTAAAGTCTCAGTTTTCCCCCCTCCCCTGAGAGTGTGGCTCGCAAGCCTTATAAGAAGCACGTCCGTTATATACATCCAAACACAAGGAGGGGCAACGATGGAGGAAGTGCTCACGAACTCGGTACCCTTGACGTTTCGGGAGGCAGCATCAGGCATCCTTGGATCAATATCTTTGGCTTGTTGGATATTTCTCCTAGTTCGTTCCCCCTTTTCTTGATACGGAGTAATCGCCCGTGGGATTTGGAACCTTGCTCTCTAACCGATATGGCAACCACTAGGTCCCACAATTGATAGAAAACTACAGATGCGGGAGCGCAGAAGCCATATCAATCACATTCCTTCTTGTATGGTTCCTAGGCGACTTGACAAACCTGATCGGCGCGCTGTGGGCTCACTTGGTCCCCGTCGTCATCGCCATTGCGGTCTACTTTTGCATAGCAGACGGCGTCCTGATAAGCCAGTGCGTCTACTATAATATTCAGAATGCACGCAGAGCTGCTCGCTACCGCCGCTTATCGAGCACAGTTTCTGACACCCCTGATCCGACTACGCCCCTGCTGAGCCGACGGATGAGTGAAAACACGGGCCTTCCCGGGTCGCGGCGAAGATCGTCTGCCTCATTGCGACGAATGAGTAGCCACCGCTCTGCGGTCCAACGGAGAGATTCGTTGGCAAAGATTTTGGAGGAGACGGAACCAAGAAGCGTTTGGCTGAAGAATATATCCAGCGTTTTGGGAATCTGCGCGACGGGTGTCGTAGGCTGGGCTATTGCGTGGCAAACGGGGGTGTGGAAACCCGTTGCGCAAACTGGACCTGAACGTTCTGGAGAAGTTGCGCTAGGAGCGACAATTTTGGGATATATCAGTGCGATTTGCTATTTAGGGTATGCCGTCTTTCCCGCCCTCTTCCCGAGACATACCACGCTGACTGCAAATAGTGCGAGAATTCCACAAATTATTAAGAATTACAGGGAGAAATCCTGTGAAGGTAAAACAGTTTACATTTTTAAGTACTCTTTTACAAGCTGTCGCTAATGTGCAACAGGGCTTTCATTATTATTTTTTTTATTCTCTTTGTTAGGCAACGCATCATATGGCGCAGGGGTGAGTTGACATCGCTTCCGCCTTCGAAACCAATGCAAACTGACGTATGAGTTAGATTTTGTTTCATTCAACCGAAAAGGAATATTTCATCACCAATCTCCCGTGGCTTATCGGATCTCTAGGTACCATGGTGGAGGACGTCACAATTTTCGTGCAGTTCCGTATATATGCCAACCCCAATGGATCGTCGGCCATCGTATAATGCAAAGCGGGTTTCTCTTGATTCCTTTACCTTGTATATATGTGTATCATTAAAAAAAAAAGGCGGCATAGAAGGGAAACCAGCGACGGTGCACATTCACTTTTATTTGGCGATAGCGCTAGCTCATAACGACATGACATAAAAACAAGTAATCATATCATAATATGAAAATGTTGTGCTACCCGACAATTGGCCCTCTTATGATCCCCATCGGAAAATCGTAGCAGAACTGCCCGCATGCGCCCAAGACGTGCATCCCTTTTGGAATATTGTGTACAAGGAAAAAAACGAAGGTGCGCCGCTTAGTCGAAAAGGCCGAAACCCATGTCCTCGTCGGATTCTTCCTCTATACGAACGAAAAAGAAACATATTGTCAGCCACAATTCCAGGTAAATCGCCTAATATGACGATTCTATCGCCAGTCGCTTGCAAGGCGAAATTTCCTGTTTCACGTACCTTCCTCCTTCTTCTCCTCGGCGGCTGGTGCAGCTTCGGTGGGAGCAGCGCCACCAGCAGCGGCAGCGCCACCAGCAGCAGGAGCGGCAGCACCGGCGGAGCCGACGTTTGTTAGGATATCCTTAACATCCTTGCCCTCGAGAGCCTTTTTACATCCAGCAAGTTAGCCTCTATGTCGTTGTTCGAACGGTCCACGCGTTTGAATCCGTGTGTGTGTACCTTAGAGAAAAGAGAAGTCCAGATTGGTTCAACATCTTGCACGTTGGCAGCCTTCAAGAGGGCCTGAAGCTTGTCGGCCTAAAAAATTCGTAGAGAAGAAAAAAAAAAAACAATCAGTCTCTTGCAACAAAAAAGGAACGAAACCAGCAGGTTTCGCCCTTGGTGGCTGATCGAAAGGTGGGATTCTGGCAATTATCATCGTACCGAGATCTCGACACCGTCATCCGCGAGGATCAAGGCGGCATAGGAAACAGCGAGCTCAGGGTTAGACATTTTGAAGATGATATCCGACGTGGAGATGGGATACGAAAATGGAGGCGGAAGACGTCGTTGGGGAAGAGGTTGTCGACTGTTCGATCTTCAAGTGCTGTTTGATTTTCTTAATAATCGCCCAGTGTGTGCAAAAGCGACCCTCGCTTAATCCGCGCCGGAGGGTGGCCCGTGCGCTGCCCCGATAGCGTCATGTGTCTTTGACTTCTTGGGCGCTCGCCCCGCCGCCCTGATAGGAGCTTCGAGAAGCATATCATCAAACTGCATTCCCCCATTGCTCTTCATTTTCGGCTTTCACCTGCTCTTCTTGCCTTCTTGGCCAGGCTAGGATTTGTGGACAGCCCATCCGGTTCATCAGGTAGAGCAGCACAATATGGACTCCCCTGCTGTTACTGTGCCGCTGGATCCCCAGGAACAGCCAATCCTGGATCAGTTGTTGCTCATCCGGGATGCTTTACTTCTCCTAAAACAGGACAAATCCACCTATATCAAGTCCCAAGATGTTCTCCCCTATTATGATAGAGTCATTGAGCAAGTCCAGCTGCTGAACAGTATCCGTTCAGGTAGAGGGGAGAGTAAAGAACATAATAGAGGTGTGCCAAACGGCCTTATACCAATGCTCCTGGATTACCATGTCTGACCAGTCAATCGCACAGTGGATAATGTCTTGGATGACTGCTTTCAACTTATTTCTCTTTTGTTTCTCACTGTCGGCAGGAATAATGAAGCTCCTGCAACGTAAGTACTTCCCTCTGGATCTCTTATGTGTATGACTCTATAGCTGACAGCGGAGATAAATTGAAGCTATTCAATGGCTTCAACAATTAAGGTGAGCAACTTTAACCCTATTTATGCCGCTATCTTGGCTAATCTGCTGGCTCAGCGGCTGCTCGATCATCTTAAAGAGGCTGCTTTCTACAGCCAAAAGGATCTCGATTCCATAGCAAAAACTCTCAGAAAAATGGGAGAAACTGTGGAGAGGGGTAAAGAAACATACTCTCCACAACTTGTCGCGCTTCTGCGGACTCGATTGGATAATTGCGAGAAACAGTTGGCAGAATTACAACATGAACTTTGCTTCCTCTCCGCTCAATTGGCTCCCACGCATGAAACTCTTGTTTCAATATTAAGATCTACCGCTGCTGCTAATACGCGGTCCAATGTAAGTTTCAAAGAATACTTCCGTCTACATGGAAGCTTTCTGGGAATCGATAAAGCTGATGCCAAGCTGGGTTGCAGTTTTCGTCATCCGAGGTTATAGGCTTCAAAGAAAGATTGAACGAAATTAAGGCAGGTATGAAAGATGGAAACTTTCTCGCATCTGATGGGTCTATCCCTGAAGGCCAGGAGATTGTAAAAACCCTTTTGGACAGATGTTTAAAATGGGTGGATATTGTATTGGATCGGTATCAAACTCCTTACCACTCATGGTTTATTCCCTAGCTAATTCCCATTTCAGGCAAGGAAAGATTGATGAACGCTTCAAAGATCAGTACGATAAGCTAGTAGAGATTAGGAACCAACTTGACCGGCTTGCGATGACCCAAGCATGGTCCTTAAGAGAAACTGATCTTTATATGTTCCAGAGAAAACTCAATCACATAGACGAGTGTCGTGTCAACGGCAATTTTTTGGATGTATCTGGCCAACCAGCCGATCTTCATGCGCAAAGGGTAACGCTGGAGCCATGCCTTGCACGTTCCAATGAGAGAAAGCTAATGATGTCCTAGACTTTACTTTATCTGATTCGACGAAGCTATGCGTTGATATACGGCCTTCTTATTTCTTCTGAACCAGTATCAGAAGCGCTCCTACCGATATATAACCAGCTCCAGACCCTTAGGAAATGCCTCATGGAAGTCAAAGAATCTGGCGGAGTTTCTAACTCGAGAGAACTATACCCATATAGCATGAAGGTAAAACAGTGATTCGCGCGGAAATTTGCGAACTTTGGATGCTGATTCTCTTTTTAGCTAAATTCAATTGATAACATGCGGGTGGATGGCAAATTTTACATAGGATCTGACCTTCCAGAAGGTCAAGGCAGCGTTAACGAACTACTCGCCCAATGTTACGATCTCTGTTATGAATTACGGGCTGCAGCTGAAGAAGAGAACTCGGCGAAGCCGAACGACTTATCATAATCTAACACTCGAAGGGATGCTACCTTTAGGATTAATTTGAAAGCAGCTATCTTCTGGCCTCGAGTATTTTTGTCTCGGCTCCCGCATGCTAGCTTGGATATGGCAATGTATTCTACGATGGACCATAATCTATCAAGATAAGACTCCCATGTTTTGGTAATGCAAATCGAGAGCATCTGTAAGCCTCAGACTCGCCTACCCATGTACCAAATGGGTTTGGATCGGCTATTCTCAGGCGCGACGGGCGAGGGAAGTCGTTTTGATCAGGGCCTCAATCCTGATGCACCCGAATTGCCCGTTGGGCTCCAACGAGGCTGACTCATCGGCCAAGGCGGCACTGGACTAAGATTATTGAGTGTTATGCATCATGCAGCCAATCAGAGGTGAGATAAAAAACCAATTGGTAATGGCCGTACGGAGGACAAAAGTATGTAAGATGAGAGCTTCGGGCTCAAATTGCTCAGACCATTCTCTCGTCACACCGCGAGTAATTCCGGGCTGATTCAAGATGATGTGGAGGCATAGCGCAGGCACAGCTCGGGCTGTAAGTTGAAAGTCACAAGTCGCCAATTGCTGTTTCTAACCAACATTCCCAGATTGCCCAATGTTCTCCCTTCCGCCGATATCGCAGCTTTGCGACGGAGGCCACCACCCCCGCCAGACCGCAGGTTCCCAGTCGTTCACCCCCTTATCCTAAGATTCTGAACAAATTAAACGAAGTCCGACGAGTTCTGGGGTCAGAGAGGCCCCTCACCCTTGCTGAGAAAGTCGTCTATTCTCATCTTGACAATGTGGAGGAGTCACTCCTCACGGGCACTCAGAATGGGAAGAGCATTCGTGGTCAAGCCAATCTGAAGCTTAAGCCGGATCGAGTGGCGATGCAAGATGCCTCTGCACAAATGGCTCTGCTTCAATTCATGTCCTGCGGGCTTCCTTCGACCGCGGTTCCCGCCAGCATTCATTGTGACCACATGATCGTCGGCCAGAAGGGTGCGGACGTTGACCTTCCAGCCTCAATTCAGGGAAATAAGGAGGTCTTCGATTTCTTAGAATCCGCGGCCAAGAGATATGGTATTGAGTTCTGGCCCCCAGGCGCTGGCATTATTCATCAGACTGTGCTGGAGAATTACGCTTCTCCGGGACTGTTCATGCTGGGGACTGACAGTCACACTCCTAATGGTGGTGGATTGGGCGCAATTGCCATTGGCGTCGGTGGAGCAGACGCTGTGGACGCACTTGTGGATGCGCCGTGGGAACTGAAGGCCCCAAAGGTCCTCGGTGTAAAGCTGGAGGGAGCCCTGAGCGGCTGGACAGCTCCTAAGGATATTATTCTTCACCTTGCCGGGAAACTAACAGTCAGGGGGGGAACTGGATATATCATTGAGTATTATGGACCTGGTGTGGAGACCCTCAGCTGCACAGGAATGGCTACAATTTGCAACATGGGCGCTGAAGTCGGAGCTACTACCTCGATTTTCCCATTCTCTCCCAGCATGGTCCCCTACCTCAGAGCGACCAACCGAGCAGACATTGCCGAGACTGCCTCCGAGATCGCATCGTCTGGCCCTAATAATTTACTTCGAGCAGATCCTAAGGCCGAATATGATCAACACATCACAATTGATCTCTCTACACTTGAGCCTCACATTAACGGCCCCTTTACCCCGGATCTTTCGGTTCCTCTTTCGTCCTTTGCAGAGACGGTGCGCAAGAATAACTGGCCAGAAACCTTTGGAGCTGGATTAATCGGAAGTTGCACTAATAGTTCTTACGAAGACATGACCCGTGCGGAAGATCTTGTTAAACAAGCTTCCAAGGCTGGTCTTCGTCCAAAGGCCGACTTCTTTATCACTCCTGGCAGCGAGCAGATTCGCGCAACCTTGGATCGTGATCAGACTCTGAATACATTTTCGTCAGCCGGCGGTACCGTCCTTGCGAATGCGTGTGGCCCTTGCATTGGCCAGTGGAAGCGAACAGATGGCGTGAAAAAGGGCGAGACCAATGCTATTTTCACGTCATACAACAGAAATTTCCGCGGCCGTAACGACGGAAACCCTGGAACAATGAATTTCCTTGCTTCCCCTGAGGTTGTGACAGCCCTATCCTATGCAGGCAGCACCACTTTCAATCCTATGACCGACAGTCTCAGCACTCCAGATGGTACATCTTTCAAATTCAGCCCTCCTAAGGGCTCGGATCTTCCCAAGGCTGGTTTTGAATCCGGAAATCCTGACTTCCAGCCCTCTGTGGCTGTTCCTGATCCCTCCTGCGAAGTTGTCATCTCCCCAACCTCCGACCGCCTTGCAGTTTTGGAACCTTTTGCTCCCTTCCCTAAGAGTGAGCTCAACTCACTACGTGTCCTTTACAAAGTCAAAGGACAGTGCACCACGGACACAATCTCTGCGGCCGGTCCCTGGCTCAAGTACAAGGGACATCTCCCCAACATCTCCGCCAACACATTGATTGGCGCAGTCAACGCCGCCACGGGCGAAACCAACGTAGCCTACGATATGGATGGCAAGACCTACTCCATTCCAGATCTTGCAAGCAGATGGAAAGGCCAAGGGATCGAATGGCTCGTCATCGCTGAGGATAACTACGGTGAAGGTAGTGCTCGAGAGCACGCCGCCTTGCAGCCGCGCTACTTGGGTGGCCGTATCATTGTGGCCAAGAGCTTTGCCCGCATCCACGAAACCAATCTGAAGAAACAGGGTGTTGTCCCACTAACTTTCGCGGATAAGGCTGATTACGACAAGATTGACGCTTGCGACTCCGTCGACACGGTTGGCTTGTACGATCTACTGCAAAACGGTGGACAGGGAGAAGTCAAGTTGAGGGTCACCAAGAGGAATGGAGAGGTCATGGATATCGCCGTGAAGCACACCCTGAGCAAGGATCAGTGTGGCTTCATTCTTGCAGGCAGCGCACTGAACCTTTTGGCCGCTCAGGCGAGATCGTAAAGGTTTTGTTCGGGTGAAGGTAAACTCACTGGTAGACGCCATTTCTACGTCGCTTGTTCGGAGTTTCGGGTTGGCATAAATTGTTTCGGTTATGGTGTATAGATCCTGCTTGTAGTTATATAAGGCGTTTATACCCTTCTATGTTACTAGATAAAGGTGTAGAAAAGTTTGGGCCTAATAGTGAAACGCATTTAATAAAAATAACTACAGAACCGCGTTCGAAGCTGCATATTTACTTCGTATATTTGTTCTATAGAGTGGTCATCGAAAACGAGCATCTACTTTGACCGTCTAACCTACTCCTGCTCCTTGATGGCTTGGCTCACAGCTTGCTCCAGTGTCGCCATTTGTGGTTCCCCGATAATTTCGTTATCCCTCTTCTCGTATAGCGTTCCTCCTTCCGTCCAAATGCGCCTCAAAGTCAGGACAGTAGCCCTGCCAGGCGGACCATTCTTCCAAGCATCCTCTTCTAACTTGCGTAGCTCATCAAGTGGAGTATATGTAACGTTACCCCATCCCTGGCCACCGGTTTGGCGCTCGAATTCATGAAGAATTTCCGCAGGTGTCGTGGTGAAAGAGTTGACCTTCAGCGCACGGTTTCTGGCTGCCGTTGGGTGGAGGAGCGCAGCGACCACGAGCTTACCAACACTGGCAGCGATTGTTAGCTCTTTGCTCAGTTATACATAAATCAGAGCCAGACATACTCATCCATGGTTGTCAGGCTGATCCTACCATTGCCGTCGCCTAGCAAATCCGCTCTTCTCTCTTTCACCCTGAATGCTCCACCCCTGATGTCCGGCAATCCCGGGCCCAGATAGAGGTCAGAGAATGGGCCGGTGACGACATACGTATGTACTAATCTATCTTTCACTTCGTTTAATGCTGCCCTCACTTTGAGTTTCTGCTGGTGGGGCTTCTCATGCGCAGAGGCTGGTGAGTACTCAATGTCCGTCCCGTATTCTGATGGGAAAAACCATTTTACGGACGAAGAAGGGGAGGCGGCAAGGTGAATTAGAGGAATCTGGGAGGCGAGAACATCACGGCCAAGCGCACTCACGACAGTGTCAACACCTTTTTATGCGAAATGTGTCAGTATTTAAATGGATGTTGTCGCACGGCATAGATCTTGTGTGACTACACGGCCGGGCACGGGAGTGAAGTTATTGATCCAACGCACCTTGATAAGCAGCACGGACATCATTTTCACTGTTGACATCGCCAGTAATGATACGAATGCCTTGAGCCTTAAGAGGTTCGAATAATCCTGGTTTCTTTTCGAGATTCGATGCGGAGGTAAACACCGCGATAGACTCAAAGTTCGACTTTGCCGCAACCACGGCATTTAGAATCCTGGAACCAATGAGGCCGCTCGCACCGAGGAGTAGGAGATTCCGCGCCTTGAGCTGCGGAGCGTCTGATTCTTGAGCCATGTTTCAATGAGTATTAGATCGACTTAAAAGCTCCTGTTCTGAACTTCAGCCAAATACCAACCTGTGTGGTTTAAGTCTATGCAGGTGGGTAATTGCGGGGTTAAACTTTTAATCCTAGAAAGCGTGGATGGAGGGACGATGTTGGGGACTCTAAGAGGACACCCGTCGGGTAGCAGCTTTGATATCTTTTGCAATGGGTTTGAAGGATCCCGTGGACATTAACTAGATTTATGCATATTTCTAGATCGCGCTATAGCGGAATGCTAATGAAGAACATGTTTCGGTTTTCAGGCGGGATCATCATATAACAGTCGAAGGCAATTCGGTCATTTGGTAGTATGAGCTCTATCTAACTCGGGAGGCTAAACATCATGGGCCAATTGGAATTTCGGTGAGGTGGAAATGTAGACATGATATAACAAGAATAATGGGGTGGGCTTAAAGGAGGATGGTGCTAGAAGGGCGAAAAATGCAGACTGGGGGTAACATTGGGATTCGTTCGCATCAGAGTCAAAAAATGTTAAAGACTTTCATCAAAATGGCCGATGGATCATTGGAAGAATCGGCGCACAATCATCTGTTTCTCGGGTTTGACGATTGATAGAACCTGCTCCGCGTTCACATTGGTTGACGCAACGAGTTGCTTCACCGAAGCAACAATTCTATTGGCAACTGCACCTTGAATACTCTCAGCATCAAGTGCCTGAACAACGTAGGTGAATGCCTTTTCAGCATTTGCGAAGACGGCCGGGTTTCGTCTAAGAAGAAAGCAAGTCAGCGAGTGTAAGAATACAGGACGAAGAGAGGGGGAACGTACTGATCAATCAACTGTGCAAGGAAGGAATAGCCATAAGGAGCTGCCTCCTCGTCGTTTAGAATTGGGAGTGTGTTGATCCAATTCTCGGCCACTTCCTGTGGGTTCTGCACTTTGCTGGCATTGAAATGTAGAATTTTGGCAATGCTGGCGCAAGCATTTTCTGTAGCAAACACATGGTCCTCGGCTCTAGCTTCTCTGTGCTGTGTTACTTGGAATAGAGTTGGGATACTGGCGGCTACGAATTCGCTCCATGCGATACCACCTTTTTGAGCTGCAATTCCAACACCATATGAAGCAGCCTGTCTGTTGGCTGCGTTGTCGTCTCGCATTCCATTTATCAATGGCTGTATGATGTGATCTTTGTAGTTCCAAGACCGCTCGCCGCAGAATTCGAGGACGTCGTCGATCACACAAAGAGCCCATTGTCTCTGAGTTGGTTCAGAGGTCACAACAAAGGCGTCATAGAAGGGAAGGATGCGTTCCCAGGCCGGTAAAAATGATGCGCCGTGATTTTTGAAGATTGTATGGAAAGCTTTGTTCATGTCACTCAGCAGATTTTGGTCCTCTTCGGCTTCGTAGTCAAATGAAAGCGTCTCGTCGTCCCCTTCCTCAGCTTCAGCCCTGTCTTCCATACGCTTCTTCACACGGATCTGATAGTCCTCGAGCGTTGATCTAGTGGCCTCAATAAACGCCTGCATGTGATCCTGCGTCAAACTATTCTTGCCAGCAATCTCCACAGATTCATAGAAACACTGGAACATCTCCGCTAAGGTATCAACTGCAGGTTCTGCACTGAGGCACTCAATAATTTTCTCAGCAGTTTTGGACCATAACTGGAAAAACTCTGGTGAACGGTCGCCATGGGCCTTCTTATATGAATTCAACAAATGGGGAATAAGTTTGGCACAAGAAACCCTGACAGGATCGTGGAAGAAGAATGCAAGGCCGGGTATCGCAATCTTTTCAAGCGGTTCGACAACGTATGGCTCAAAAGCGGCTTCAAGGACTTGGGCGTATATGGTGATCAGGTCAATTGCCATATTCTTGTCTTCAAGGACACTGGTTTTAATCCCAATAACTTTATCCTTCAGTGGGAGTAGATCCCATTTTCCATCCTGCTCGACTTCCTGAATTTGCGTCTCATCATCGAGGATTTGGACATCCGCCTTTGCAGCAGCGACTTGAAGGAGAGGCGGCATAACGCCAGGAAGATATGGAATAAAATCGGGACCTAGGACACGGCACATGCGACCCCAGCAGTGGAGGAGGTAGGATGACTGTGGATCATCCGCATCAGTTATATTTTGCTGGATATGGGCAAGTAATTGAGCCAGCGTCAAGGCATCTTGGCCCATCTTTTCCTTGCCAACAGCTAATGCGATCAACGTAGCACATTCCATAGCCTTGGCTCGGATTTCCCGGTACTCCTTAGACTGTTCTTCCCTTAGAACATTAAACAACATTGGCATAAGTCTGTCGTAGTAATTGGCAAATGTGCTTTCCGCCGAGTCAGCGATGGTGGCTATTGTGCAGAGAGCCTGCCCCTGAACAAACTTCTTCGGACTTTGAAGCAGTTGGACGAGATGTCCTAGCAACTGTTCAAGATATGGCTCCAGAATAGCGGGCTCCGCCTCCTCGCAGAAGTTGACCAGAGCAGCTGCGGCGTGGGCTTGGACTCGTGGGTGTTCCGACATCAAAGAAGGGATGAGGCAACCAAGAACCACTGAATGATACTTCTCTTGCATAGTACCAGCGAAATCAGTGCTCATTTGTCCTAGAGCATTGCAGCCTGCAAATTTCACGCGAGGATGCTGGTCCTGTAGAGTTGGAACAACAAGCGCAAGAACTTGATCCAGCTCACCGACCATCAGATCACCACAGCCCTCTGAAATAGCGGAGATAGCCATCAGGGCGGCATGTCTATCGCGCCATGAGGAGGATGAAATCATTCTTGGCACCCAGCTGAACGTTGGAGGAAGAATAACCTGTCCGCCTAGTTTATTGGCAAGTCGATCCATGCATTGCTCGCCAGCAACATGATTCTTGTCGCTCTCTTCAAGATCAAGCTTTTTATTGTTGTTAGTAAGGCGAAACCAATGATAATTAAGAAACTCACATTTTCTGAAGCCCCCCATTCGGACGCATCATCATCATCGAGACCAACATCAGTCATCAAACTAAGGCATTGAGTCACCATATCCTGCGCATAGTTCGCGTCCTTCTTGCACATTGTTGGTGCATAATCAGCAAATGTTGCCAGAAGCTCCAGTGCATTTTGCCTGACTTGGTCTGAAAGTTCCTTGTCGCTAATCACACTTATACTGAACTTAACCAGGTTATTGAAAAGTGGTTTGAACATCCTGGGACAAATCTCGGCAATATCTATGAGGGCTATGAAAGCCTTAGACAGCTCCTCACTTTCATCTGCTTCTTTAAGTGGAGGGAGAATATTCAAAAGATCGGGCACCAAAGAAAAGAATTTAGGCTGAGACTTTTTATGTAGGGAGCCGAAGAAAGATGCAAACGCTTCCATCGCAGAGATTCGGACCTTCCGTGCGTCGTTAGCAAGCCATATTTTGGGGGAGATATATTGGCATACGTACCGAAATGTGCTCATCTTTGAATCCTTTCGAGAATACACCTAGGACAGTCTCTTCGTGCTGCTTCTCAATGATTTGTGGTGTGGTGGAGAATATGCGGAACGCCGATTCGCGAAGGCCCGTATCAGAAGATTGGCTTGCTTGGAAGAGAACACCAAGCAGCTCTGGCCATGGCTCTCCTATACCCCAGAATACCATCAGATACTTGTCTTCAGAACGAATATTATCCTCCCCACTTCGAATGCTCATTCATACCGCTCTCAGAGTACTGTTCGGCGATAGCTGCCACCGCATCTCCAACTTTATTACGCACACTAGATACTGTTTCACCGTTTAATGCTTGCAGCAATTTCTGACGAATGGCCAATCTCTGTTCTGGCACCAGGGTGAAGAATAATCTCCTTGTATCAGCCGAATTCGGATCCTTTACCGATCGTCCCGCTATCCGTCGAAAAAGAACTGCTGCAAAAGACCGTGTCTAGCGACAGCGGAAGCTATGTTAGCATAAACTATCCTGACTTAGGAAAGAAAAAAATCGGTGCAGAAGGGCACAACGAAGAATGACGCGGGTTACCCCGCTCTCTCCCATCACATACGTTTGTATCCTCCGCAGCTTGTAATTGTTCTGCCAGCCCCATAAGCAAGAAATCCGGGCGTGCCTGAACCCACTCATTATTCAACTGCTCCTCAGCTTGTGTGCGCACGAGATTGTCGGCTGTTGAAAGGCCCAACAGCAACTGCGATAAAGCAGTGTGGATCTCTTGTGGTAAGATTGACATCTTGTCCACTCTAATGAACTTTCCCAGAGATACAAAAACTAATTAGCTGTAAAATGAGAGGGGTGAGGGAGCAGGGCAGCGCGCGCTATACGTGGTAGTGAATACACCAAGACTGCGGCGCGCCCAACCGTGTCAAAGGGAAGAAACAGCTAACAATGCCAGGAGAAAAGAAACAATATGTTTGATAATGAAATTCAAGACAACGAAAACACAACAAGAGTGTACATTCAGCCACTGCAGCTCAGCTTGAGAAACAGAGAGACAATATGTGAGAGGTTGTTTCACAGCAAAGCTCTCAAAAGTGGGATGGACGATAAGTGATAGGTAGGTTTGAATATTTGTTTGAAAAAAGTTTAGGGTGCTGAACCCCAGGTTTCGCGCTATTCCCCAATGGTCCCTAGTGTGTTTGCTTTGTTTGGCTGGTGACTGTTAAAAGTCCAGATCCATGGCAGTTTTCAGGTGCACATAGATAGTAAATCTCAGCATTGAATCATCTCTTCGACATTACTGACACATTGTTGGATCTACAAGAGCTCTATGTGACAACATGCTTGGCTTCAAATCAATCGATTCAGGCGCTGGCTCTAAAGTCATGGGAGAGATGTATAGGGTATTAGAAAAAAACATACTGATATGTAAAGGGGGAAAGGTCTATGAAATCAAGAATCGATTGGATGAGCACCATCCAATAATTTGTATCAACTTAGACAGCCTCAATTATCATCTCTTTCCACCCGCCCGACTCAAGACAAACACACCCAAAATAACCGCGGCAAGAGTTACAATTGCGCCCGGTAAAATCAGCTCGTTGGGAACACCTGCTATTAGCTGTTGCTCCGCTGACGATTGTGTAAGAGTCTGAGAAAGGCTCTTTTGAGGGCGGGCTTGGTCCGTGCTTTGCTCTTCTTCCTCCGGTATGGGTGATCTCGTCACTGGTTCTGGGGGCGCCTGCGTGGTGGCCTGTTGGGGTTCCTGAGCGATCACCGGGGGGCTTTCCGGGTCATGAACAAAGAGGTCCACTTTATCCCGACCAGCTTTTCTAGCTTGCACGATGGCATCAAGGAGGTCTTGGTCTGTTGTGATGGAGACAGTGTCACCTTCATTATCCAAATAACTCAGGGCGTACCCGCTGTTGCTAAGTTTGCCGTCCTCCACAACGGCCTCCCCGCCAACAGCTTCAACTTCGGATCCAAGTTTACTCGAAACGTTAGCAGCCAGCTCAGCAACACCGGCGGACGCAATGACCTGAAGTCGGTGGACGCGGCCGCTCGGAGCCTTGAATTTGAATGGGAATGGAGAATCGTCGTTCGCAAGGTGCCGTGTGTCCAATAATTCAGAAGTAGCATCTTCGCCGTGGTGTGACGCGGATTCGTGTGGGAGAACACTATCTCCACGATCTCTTGGATCGGTGCTGAGGATAGATCGACGAGGGTTCTGGCTATGGCCACCCCCCGAGACCATAGAATCAGATTCCTGGTCCATTGAGAGCCAGAATTTGTTCCAGGCTGGCCCTTCATTCTCGTTTGTTTGCATAGTATTGATCTGGGAAGGTCGTAAGCTGGGGAGCGTCTGAAGAATATATTCACAAAATACACACCTGCTCTAGTGTGGCGTATGTCAGTTTGAGCACATCAACCATGCCAACGATCTCTCCTGATTCATTCATGACAGGGAGGTTCAAATAGTGTCCATCTAGAGCATGTGTCAGTATACAGCGTTAACAATTGCACAAAGCAATTCACATACAATGCATTTTCCGAAGGGCAGCTTGGATGCTCATGTCAGTGGGCGCAAAGTCAGGGTGAGGGGTCATAACCCTCACAACGCTGCAGGTAGCTGGGTCCAATCCAGGGGCAATGACTCGCAATACAACATCTTTGCTTGTAAAGATTCCGGTGATCGATCCTTGATCTTGCACCAAAAGAGCTGTAGTATGATGCTCCCTCATCAAAGCGGCTGCGTCTTTCACTGATGTTCTTACGGAGACAGTAATTGGGGGCAGCCCATTCAAGACGGACTCAAGGGTAGGCCCAGACATTTTCTGCCGCAACGCCTCCACATACTGTATAATTTGCTGAGGCTGAGACGAGCCCAATTCAGACTGTACACCTTCCAAAGCATCATACAACTTGCGAGAGGAGCTGTATGCCCGTTCAAGCTTCTCCATAGCATCATAAAAACACTTGGTAATATCCAAAATACCAGAAATATCCTGATTTTCGTCCATAACGGGCAAGTGGCGGAAGCCTTTCCGAACCATCAAATCCAGGGCGTCGGTCGCACTGGTATCGGTCCGGGCACATAGCGGGTTTTTGGTCATGATCTCGGCAATTGTAACGTCTCTCGCTCTAATGCCGGCTCCAACAACGCGGAACGCCAAATCCTTAGCGGTAAATATACCAGCAATGCGGTCATCATCGTCAGTTACTAGAACGCAATCCTCGCGTTTGGCAGCCATCAATTGTGCGGCCTCTGCTACCGTGGTATTTGGTTTAATCTGAAGCGCCTGGCTAGGCTTCAGGGCGAGAACGGTTCCAGGGGGTGCTTTGCGAGTCGATCGAGCTCTAGCGGGGTTATATCTTTTCTTATTAAGGTCCGCTTCCATCTTTTTCCTAATAGCCTGTTTGATGTTATCAGCGATATAGACTCGATGGCGGAAACACAATTACCCAGGGAGTAGGTAAATTGGATCCATTAGGAGGTGAGATACGGGCGAATCGAAAAGTACCTCGTCTCGCTTTGATTGTTTTTGCCTGCTAACACTCAATGTGGAACTTCCAACATCCGATGGCATGCTCTGCGTGCTTGAATGTTCGACCTTGCGAGGTATACCGGACGGAGCACCCTCAAAGGGGAGCTGGCCGCGACCCATGGTTCGATTTCGCATTGTACCTGTGGACGACATACTGGGAAAGGGGAGTCGTCACTGCGGAAGTATGTAGCAATTAGTTAACAGAGAAGATAGCGTGGTCGTGCCTCTTCGATAGGTGAAGACAGGCGTGAGAGGCTCCGTCGGCTGAGAAACGTCTGATCTCTCGAAAATCCCCGAGCGGGCAACAACAGGTCAGGTGGTGCCATCCACTCCAGCGGTCCTCCTGCTTTTGTTTTGTTGCTCGGGTATCCGGTGCACGGACCATTTATCACGTGAACGGGAGCCAGAGAAGGCTTGGCGCGCTAGTCCCGAAATCCCGTGAGGGTCATGTCCCGTGACCCACTAGTCTCGCTTAGGAATTCTAGCCCTGCCTGCCCACAACGACAAAGCCATCGCGAGCCGAGCTGGTTGGGAAGAGAACCGAGAAAGATTCGACCCTCCCGACAGACACCAAGTAACCCCCTCCCCCCAACACTCCAAAGGGCTGCTCTTGTCGTCTTCGCGCCCGAAGATCCTCGTTTGTCGAATTTGACGTAGGAAGTCAAAAACAAAAGAACCACTGCCAAAATGGTCAAGAAGCGGGCGTCGAAGTGGGTGACCAATCCCCTAGAACCTCCAATTTAAAGGGATCGAGAAATTTGCGAAAACTAACGGATTCTTCGTTCTGTTTTTCTCTCTGTGCAGCGGACGCAACAAGAAGGGACGCGGTCACGTTAAGCCGATTCGCTGCTCCAACTGCTCAAGATGCACTCCAAAGGACAAGGCCATCAAGAGATTCACCATCCGCAACATGGTTGAGTCTGCTGCCGTCAGTACGTCGCGCCCACCTATCTACTTTGCGCTTTGCGACTCTCGCTCTGGAAGGGAACCTTTTGTGGAGAGCCGGGTGGGCTAATCTTTGAATACATTGAAATTTTATAGAGGATATCTCCGAAGCGTCCGTTTTTGAGGAATACGCTGTCCCAAAGATGTACCTGAAGCTCCAGTACTGCGTTTCCTGCGCTATCCACGGAAAGATTGTGCGGTACGAATCGACCTTCTATCCTTAACGTGTCGCGGAGCAGATCAATGCGGAGAAAGTACAAAAGGATACTGATACTGGGCTCTTTTTTAGTGTCCGATCCCGGGAGGGCCGCCGCAACCGTGCTCCTCCTCCAAGACTCCGATTCCAGAAGGACGCAAAGAAATTGAACCCTCAACAAGCTGCCAAGACTGCTAAGGCGTAAATGCCTTTTTTCTCCCCTTCCATTATGGGTATGATGGGTTCTGGGGTGTCTAGGGCGGGGGGCACCGGATCAACATGATATGTGTAGGGAAAACGAGCGTTTTGACGAGCCGGGCTTCGAAAAAGCAACATATAAGGGAATGGAAGGGGTCCTATGTATCGTGCTACGCTTTGTTCTCCGCACCCGGATATCATTTTCTTCTTTAAATGGGAACGAATATGTATCAATTGGCGGGGACTGGGTTAAAAAACCCCCAGCCTCCCCGCATACAATGCATGACTTGTTTTGATGCCCCTCCATAGTCCAATTCAATGCCTAACATGTGTAATGGATAGGAGTTCTGTGCAGGTTATCCAGTCTCCTAAAGTCAAGCATCACTAATTTCAAGACATTCTAGATCGCTTCAGCTGTAACAGTTACAATCCATACACCAACCGACAAACTAGGGCCAACATCTCCGTTTTCCCAACGCGGCACTCGACATGCATTTCCCAGCCATCATCAAGCGACAATCTCTCTTCTGAATAGTCCCGGCCCCCTTAATCCTCACTTTAACCCGGTTATTTCACAACTCTTATCTCTCCATTCCAATGCCCTTCAACGTAGATAGGGGTAGTCGGCTGGGTTGAAGACGATATGCCGCCCGATTCCTCATTGTTACTGTTCTTACGTTGCTGTGCGCTCCGTAAATCCTCGTATTTAATCCTCTTTTCCCGACGGAATGATGCTATCGCCGCTACCAGGTCTATTTCATGCTTACCCGGATCTTGACCAAATACAGAACCAACACCGCATCTCTGAGAATTAGCCGGAGTGTAGC
Organism: Coccidioides immitis RS; assembly: GCF_000149335.2. NCBI lineage: Eukaryota > Fungi > Ascomycota > Eurotiomycetes > Onygenales > Onygenaceae > Coccidioides > Coccidioides immitis. Next base: position 2,745,857 of record NW_004504312.1, on the reverse strand, counting down.
TCACATCCTCGCTAAAAAAGCTGAAATCATTCATGGCTGCTGTCCAGAGATTTTCGGAGTCCGCGTCCCCGGTGCTAGATTTAGTACTATTAGGGTTGTGGTAGCCCGATGGAGACCAGGAGCTGGAGTTGCTTGGTTTTGAAACGGGTCTGATTTCTAAGATGAGCCGCTCAAGCGCAAAGAGAGATTTTGCATGTTGTTTTTCTGCTTTGGCTCGATGCCGGCCTGGTGGAAGGGAATAGTCTGATTGAGCTCGTAAGGACGCGAGTAAAGATTCGTCGGCGCAGGCTGTTATGAATCTTTTTAGGGACGATAGGATAGGGGATGATGAGGGCACGGAAGACGGCAGGTCTGTAAGGATTAATGTTTTAAGATGTGAGAGATTCGAAGGATGAAGAAACGGCAAGTGGCCACCTTCGCTGCTTTGGTTATCCGTCGCAGGTATTGTAGGACGTCGGGCAATAAGATCTTGGATAAGACAGTCTCGTGCTATCTCCTCCTCTGGTGCTGATGCACTCCAGGGCCCAACCCGTTTCAACACCTGAGTACTGCTCGTCACCATAGCATGATGAATTCGTAGGTAAGTGAGAGTCTTGCCCGCGGGTTGACAGAGAATAGTAACCAGCCTCTCCGCACCAGGAATCATCTCAGCCTGGGAGACATCTTTATTGCGAGAAGCCGGTAGGGACACACTCTCTTTCATTAAACGGGCTGCGCCAATTGTCCCGCAATCGAGGACAAAGAGCATCCCCAAACCGACAATTCCAAGTAAACCATCCACTGAAATATTGTTATCCGCAACGTATAGGTGCGTGATACCAACATGGGGTATATCCTCCAATGTGGACCTACCATCAAGCGGCATTGTAAGCTGCTTGAGGAAGTGTCCGTCAAGGTGCTCATCCTTCATTGAATCTGATGTCAATATACTGCCAAGCGGGACGGTTGGAGGTCGCCATTCGAATTGACATTCTTCCATCCGCCTAAATGTATAGTCATTACTATGGTTAGACGGAGGAAAACAGTTGTGCATCAGGGCCCTAATTGCACTATCACTCAGTAAGTTATTACGGAGGTCCAAAAGCCGCACCCGTATCCCGATGGCACGCGCCAGAACATCAGCGTCAGGATCCCTGAGTCCGATGCCTCGTAGCTTCAGTACTTGCAGGTGAAATAACTGCGAAAGTGCTGATAACACTCCGTGGTCCTTTGCCGACGTGGTATAAGATAGATCCAAGTATACAAGCTTTGGGAAATGTAGCAGCCCCCTGCGGAGTGCTACGGACGTCGTGTTTGGCTCACGGTCTGCAAGAAGCAACCGCAAATCATATGTCCGTAATCTTAACTCGGCATCAAGTCTACTCTGACCGGACTTTGCATCCAAAGTAAGGAGGGAATCATGATCGAAAAACGATAATCTTGAAACAATCAACGACTGTAATTTCGGCAAATACTCCAGCACCTCGAGAAGCCAGATCCGCTCCGGTCCATAATATATCTCTGACGGCGCAGGAGGAAGATGCAATGTGTGCGTAAGCTCTCTAACCCAGTAGCGGGAATACCTCAGAATTTTTCTGAATCGAGTCAAGGCGTCTTGATAGAAGGCGACCCAAGAGATAAACTGGTTAGTCAACCTTTCCAATCGAAAGAAGCCGGGAGTAGTTATCGATGGTTGCCCACCATATACATCAGCACTATCCCCACGAAAGTGCAAGGCCGGTGCTCCCCACAGGAACGGGACGAAGAGTTCGTGCCACTTCCTTGATACTAGGCATGCAGCGCAGAGGTCTGATGAGGGTATGTAGCGTGCCACGATGGCCCAGGTGTCTCTCGCGGTAGCATGTTCATACGACGGGGGAAAAATCTCCATTTGCCTTATAAAGATTGGTCACCGCATCGAAATTTGTGATGGGATTGATAATATTGTATGAGATAATTGGAATGCATTCACTCGACTATAAATTAATTTTCGTTCTCCGACTCCGTGAGGTTGATGTGCTCACGGTGGTTCTCCGGGCACAGCCTCCCAGGATTGGTTCCCAGGAGACTAACTCTGAATGTACTCCGTGCGCGCACTTGAAAGTCGCTCTATTTCACTAATATGCTACCACAAAAGACCCACCATTACTCCGTATTTCCTAACAATTCCTCATACAACTATGTTGGGCTTGTTTACGATATATAAAGTTACCCCCAATGATTTTTAATTGATGCGAATCCATCGGCTTTTTTACCAGCCTTTCACCCACATTGATCATAGCCCTGGAGCGGAAAAACGCCACTAGGAAAATATGAAAGAGCCGAAAATCAAGCTGATTGAGTAGAATGGGGAAACACGATCATAACCCGATGAACCGTCCTCCATTAGCCAACGTAACATATAGAGCAAAAAGATGCACAAAACGCAACCCAACATTCGAGTAAAACCACTAGGATCGAAAACGGAAGACGCGTTGAAAGTAGACGTAAAGATATGAAAGCAGGTATCAAATCGCCAAAGCGTATAAACGTAAGTACATGTTATAGTAATGGAAAAGGATAAGCTCTAGGAGATATTGCTCGGCGAACTTAAGCCTGCCCCCAAACACCATGTATTTATGGTCCATATATGACCCCGAAATATTCACAGCTGCGCATAAGAGTCGTACTCTTTACATAACGTATAAGAGGTTCGTATCTATCAGCATCCATTAGCTGGAAATCTTAGCACAAAGTGAAGATGGACTTACCTAGCGGATGGCTGCAGCTTAACTGAGGTTTCTGCGAGTATTTCGAGGCGAGTTCATCTCGAATACTGTTGAGAAGTTGAACGTAGCTCTGTTGGGGGTTCTTCTTCAAGGCCGTAATGAAGGCCCAGGAGAGTGCTCCAGTTGCTTGGCCATTAATGGTTGCATCTGCGCTAGTCTGGACATCTTTACTACCTGACCACATAATGACATCGGCAGGGCTGGTCTTTGTTTGTTTGGCTCTTTGGTACGTTTCTTCTCCTCGAGTTGCCTTTTTGATGAATCCCATAGCAGTCGAGACCATGCTTCCCATGTCTCCGCGAGCATATGCAGAGACAACACCAAGAAGACCTTGACCAGCTTCCTTGGCAAGATTGGGTTCCTTGAGGACACCCTGTGTGGAGTAGATGTAAGGAAGGTCCAGGGCGGAACCGGAGTGGCACGAATCGAAGATCGCCGTTAAACGAACACCAGCCGGTAATGGCCGAACCATAATCCTGTGCATTTCATCGTCTACGATGTGACCAGCGTTTCTAAAGTCAACGGGATAGATAACTTCGTCGTACCCGTCGTCCTCGTCGCCATCCAAATCTGGTGTCTGACCACCATGTCCTACGAAATATGTTTTAGCACCACTATACCGAATTGCAACTCTTATATTCACCACTCACCAGAGTAATGGAAGAACAATGAGTCGTTCGGTCGAGCATCTTTCACCAACCAGTGCATCGCGCGTAAGATATTGGCCTTTGTAGGTTGACTCATGGGGTTTTGTTGATCATCGGTCAAGATCACCATGTCCTCTCTCGCGTAGTTGAAACTCTGATTCAAATAGGTTGACATGTTCTTGACGTCATTAATACAGCCCCGTAACTGGCCTCGCTGACCAAAGTAATTTATGCCAATCAGCAATGCCTTCCGTTTCCCAGTGCAGTTCGAGTACTGATAGCTATATCCCTGAGGAGCTCCATGGCCAAACGCGACGGAACCGGAAGGGGGAGGTGGCGGCGCGCTGTGATTTCCATGGACATAATCATTATTGTTCACCGTCGCAATGCCTGGGTGCTGTGTGAGATATACAGGCATAGGTGTAGAAGGGTTCTATCCCACATACCTGGTTGCCCATGGAAGGCAGGTCCGCTATTCGGTGTTGAAGGAGGCAAGTGGCCATAGCCCGGCGAAGGTGGTGGACGGTGCGGTGGTTGGTGTGGAGGGTGTTGAGGTGGGGGATGCTGAAGATTCTGTGAGCGGGTTTACAGAAGAATTGCTGGACACGAAGATACTCACTCCGTATGGAGGCTGGGGAGAAGGAGTGTGGCCATATGGGGAGCTGTGGGGAGGATAACCGGGCTGGGGAGGGTGGCCGTACTGTCCTGGAGGAGGGTAGGAAGGGGGAGCGTAATTGTTCTGTGGTCTGGCGGAATATTAGCAGCGGCTAGAAAAACACCAGGAAAATGGGGTCAAAGCATAGCTTACGGGTATTGAGGCGGGGGAGCTCCATACGAAGGATACTGCTGCTGCTGCTGCTGCTGCTGCTGCGGCGGAGGATATGCAGGAGGGCCACCTGGGTAGCCGGATGGAGGAGGATAGTAAGACATGGCCGTCGGTTACTAAGAGAGAGATTGGTTGCTCGAGAACAAAAGGAGAGGGAAGACTGCTTCGCCAGAGAGCGGACACCGCGTGTCTTACTGGGGGATAGTTTGCGACTTCAGTGCCTTTCAAGGCCCAAATTTGCGGATAGTCAGGTTTGCTGATAAGTTTCAATCAGGAAAACAAAATCAAAACTAAACGAAAAATTAAAAAAAAGAAAAAAAAAAGAAGTAATCTCGAAGACGACCCTTCAAAGAGAGAGAGTTTTATCGGGCTTGCAGTGAGAAAATTGCGACGACGACGGACGGCTGATTAAGGAGAGCCAAAATCCGCTAGAATACGAGGGGAATAAGCGCGGCTGAGTCGGCGAAGTCGATAAGGGAGAACTCCGTGATGATGGCGACAGGCACAGGCGAAGGAACCGACTGAGAGCTCCCAGCCGACAGCAACTCGGGAACACCGTCGAAAAAGGGTTCACAAACGAATGCGGCCGTCTTGCTGGCAAAATGTTTGCGTCTCGAGGACAGACCAGCCGGGCGGGCGAGCGAGCAAGTGAGGGGTTTGGCGAGTTAGCTGTCAAGGGACAAGGATCACTGGGCGGTCTTGCCGATCGCCTGGGCCCAATTGCGGGTCGGAACGCGGCTCACGTAGGGCAGTGAAGACGACCGATCAGCCACAGTCCGACCTGGGCGACGGTCTTGAAAGTTCGCCACTGGGGGCACCGGGGTGCTGCGGTCTGGTGTAACTGCAAATTCCAAATATTCTGCATGGAGTCTCAATAGCCGCTGAATCTGTCCAGTGCGGAATGATGAAGTTGATCCCGAGGAATCCAGTTGTTCCCTGCGGTGCCGGACCATCACCGCCCTGAACAAGGGTTAGTCACTACGTGGGCACGCATTAGGAGTATGCAGAGAAACCCGACTTGCCCAACCATGGACAACTACGGTAATAATTTTTGGGGTCCATATGCGTATGTATGTACGACTGAATGGTCTTTATTGCTTCTTGACATACATTAAATTAGACCTATCTAAAATCTCCCAGGACGGGGAGCTTCCAAGACCGTCTGTGATCTTCGTTGTCGGCTGTTGAGAGGGCTGTTGGCCAATTTACCGTCGAGGCATTCCGCGTCCTCTGCCCTTCAAAACCCTCTGAGCTGCTCCTGCCGGCAACGGCTTACCTGGAGCTTGTGGCTGGGCGGATTCCTGGTTCTCTGTTGGGGTACAAATGTTAGACGCACCATCGACGGAATGCGAACTGTTGGGGCACCGTGCCTGAGAGGGATCCAAAGTCAAGGGTGAAGGAAAAACTTACTTATAGTCTCGTCAACGCTCAAGATCAAGCACGCGGCTTCAATCGCCGCTTGGATGGCATTGATCTTGACCAGGCTCGGCTCCCACACGAACGCCTTCATATTGTCCCGAACGTCCTCGTTGTCGAAGTCGACACCTGCCCACACATTGCCTGCCTGATGCTGGACGCGAAGGCGAGTGAGGATATCGGTGGCATCAAAGCCTGCATTGTCGCACAGCTGTCGCGGAATAACCTCGAGTGCCTTTGCAAAAGCCTTGACGACCCCTTGCTGTTTGTGCGGCACAGCCTTGCTCTGATTGGCGTAGGAATGCAAATAGCCGGACACGTCCATTTCCGTAGCTCCTCCTCCGGCAACGACAGATGTGTTGCGTAAAGATCTCTTCACAATCATAATGGCATCGTGCAAACTGCGTTCCGCTTCTGCGATGAATTGCTCAGCGCCACCACGAAGAATTAATGTACATGTCTTGGCAGCTGGGCATTCGGAGAAGATGTTAAACCGTTCACCACCAATTTGGCGTTCCTCAAAGGCACCGCAAGTTCCAAGATGGCGCTCCTGGATGTCCGAGCAGGTTGATTGTGTAGATGCCCCAGTGGCCTGGTTAACGCGCTCCATATCCTCGGCGGAGACTCGCCCCGCGCAGAAAATGTCACGGTCAGCAAAGTATCTACGCACACTGTTAGTATAGACGGCCACATATAGCTGGATATGATTGAGTGCTTATGACATACTGAGTGGCCAGATCACCGATGGGAAGTTTGCTCAGAACGACCTTTGCGCCCGTCTTGTAAAGTGCCTCCAGTTTATTGAAAATGATCTGCCATTCGGCGTCCACAATCGCTTGATATTCAGATACCTGATCCACTCGAACTTCGGCATTATCCTTCTCGCTCTTTAGCTCCAATTCGACGTTAAGACACACAATTTTGGGATTCTTGAAAGATTTGGGTTGCTGTTCGAAACCTGCGTAGGAAAATGTCTTCTTGAACGCTACACCATCGACAAACAGAGAATCTTGTAGCGCCCCGCCGGTGACTTTCTTAATACCGATGAGTTTCTCGTTCAGATCATCCTGATCCAAGGATAAAACGGCATCGACAACCACTATTTTAGTCAGTAAAGAGGAAAAAAGAACAATAAACGTCGGCATACGCAAAAGGAGATCATACTCTTCGTAAAGAAGTCCGCATTGCGCTTAATTAGTTTACTATTCATCGCTGTCCCAGCCAATCGTCTCAGAGTCTCAACTTGCATCGTTGCTCCATCAGTGGTGTCTCTCATATCCACCGAGATCTCTTTAATTCTGTTGACCGCAATCGAACTGGCTGTTCTCAATCCCTTTATAATCGTTTGTGCGCTCACACCCTGTTCCACGAATTCGCGGACTTCTTTTAAAATCTCTCCCGCCAAAACCACCACGGATGTAGTGCCGTCGCCGACCTCAGCATCTTGCGATCGTGCAATGTCGGTGAGAATCCGAGCGGCTGGGTGGACGATGTCGAGGAGCTACATATTGAAAAACGGGGTTAAACTTAACGCTCCAAACACGAGCCTGAACGCGGGTGCCGTTTGACCAACCTTCATCACCGTAGCCCCATCGTTTGTGATCGTTTGCTTTCCATTGGAATCCACGAGTAATACATCCCCGCCATAAGGACCCAGGGTCCCTTTGATCGTAGACTGAACCGCTAGACATGCGTTGATATTCGATAGTATTTGACCCTTTCCTTGTGACGAATCCGTTCCTAGCAGTCGAAGTCAACTATGTCATGTCTCCTTTAAGTCTCCAAAGAAAAAAAAAAAAGAAGAAGAAGAGGAGGAAGAGAAAAACGATAACACAACAACTGCAAATCAGAACGAGCCCATGAAAGCAGGGAATACCAACCTTCTTTCAGAACAATAATTGTCGGGGTCTGGCCGCTGAAGGCCATGGTTGTCTAGGATAATGAGTAGAAGCCCCTTTTCCCAAGATGTCTTGTTTGGTCAAACCAAATATATTAATTAAGATGGCGGGTTAATGGGAATGGGTTCGTATCGACCGTGTTATCAACACCACACCAGGGCAAGCGTGGGGTGAAGAGCTCCAGAAAATTGAGCTTCAAGTGCCCGAAAAAAGTTCCTGGCCAATCAAAACGCAACTTCGGGAAGCAAACCAACCAAACACACTCTCGACGACCTCAACGCCGAAACAGAAGAACCTATCCCGATCTCGATTAGACGAAATGGCTGGCAGGAAATAATTGCAATATTGCATTCAATATAGATCTTCCGTATCGTTTCACTTCTCGTCTATAATAAACTCTAGAACGCAATTTTTGTACCAGCTGTTATATAGTATGGAGGGGCCGCACCCTCGTGTACTTCAACGCCGCCCATAGAATGCCAGTTAACACCATTAACAAGGCTTTCAAAATGCAATACATATTCCCACGCCGGGAAAAAAAAAAAAAAAAAAAAAAAAAAAAAAGGGGAAAAAGAGGATAGAAGGACGCCAAAGGCCATGTATAATTACAAAACCATTCAGAAAAGAATTATGGTCAGTATCTGCTGTCAAAATGTGACGGATCTTCTCGACCAACAAAGGCGGCTGCGAGAAGATCACGATGTAGCTGTGTTTCGTTGTGGAGTCGAGACGTGTCAACCAAGTGCATCGTTTGATCCCGCAAGGCGTCTGCTGCCTGAGAAGCCATTATTCCGTCGTCATCCTCAACAATACGATAGTCGTTCGAGTTATCATGATGTTGCAGATGGGTATGGCCAAAGCCATGGCCCAAGTCATGCGGTTCTTGAAGACTGTTTGTTTCGTAGGGATCAACGTCGTTGTGATGCTGGAACGATGGCAAGTGGTGCTGAATATCATCCATAATTTGTGGGTCGAGAGGAAGGTCGGCGTAGTCGGTTATTTCCTCCGGATCTGGTTGGAATTTGATGTCATCCATAGCCCCGTGTAACACCGTAGCGTTGGGCCCGCCAAAGGGATCTTCTTTGATGTATTGATGAACATTGGCGAGTTGTTCTGGAGGCGTTCCAAAACCATTGGGCGACACTTCAGGCTTGCGCTCTTTTGGTGTGGATGACCTTTCCCGTTTAGAGGCGGGCCCGTCTGGGTTGGAAACGGGAGCTTTGGGTGATTCCTTGCACTTCTCGCAATTCTTTATCACCATACTAACAGTCTCTTTGATCCTAACCCAATGGTACTTCAAAGCAATGTTTGCGGTGGTTTTGTTAATTCCACCGTGTTGTTGCTCATGGATTTTCCGGGCTATCTCATATTGTTGCTGGGGATCCGACACAACTTCCTTGTCCTTCAACATCAATTTCTCCGGCTCGCCATTTTGCCCTCCGACGAGTTTATAGTGAGTCGCCGCGCTACGTAATCGACTCTTTTCTGCTCGGTCGGCACCGCTCGGGTACTTGGAATGCTTCAGATAATATCTGATTTTGTCGAATCGTTCCTCCGAAACGAAGTCCTCTCCCTCAGGGCCTAAATCGCGGCCATATATAATCGCATCAATCAGCTGACCAGGGTATGACTTCAGATTTCCGCAGCCGGGAATCCTTCCGATCCGCTTGAACCCGAGTGCATCCCATATACGGCAAGAGGCGACGTTGGTCTCATAAACCATATTGAAAACAGAGTATGAGTAGCCCTACGCCAGTTAGTAGGTTGCACAACATATAGGCGCTGTGACAAATGAAGAGCATGGGGGGTTTTGGTAATTGCTAACCAGCTGTGGCGCCCATTCAAGGTAGCATTCTCCCATTAATCTACCTACTCCCCGATTTCTCGAGGCATCCGTTACCAAGAAAGTGCCATTGCAAACATGACTGCTCCGGCCCGGGTAGTTAGACTTGATATTAAAACTTCCTAGGCACGTTTTTTTCCAGTCTTCTCCGGCCAACGCCATTGACTGAACATCCTCGACGCCCTTGACCTCGCCCAGTAGCATCACAGCTGCGAAATGCGAGAACCAATCTTGACCGAATTCTTCCAAAGCAAGGGGACGGTCCATCGGGTATGTGTCCCCTTTCTCTATCTCTTTGTTTAATTGGTCGCATAGGTAAACTAAGAGAGAATGAGGCAGATCGGAGGCGGAGGAGAATGGTACGAGGGTTGCAATGGTGACGCGATCCCGCAAGGTGACCTGCTTGGGAGAGATAGTAGAAGGGAGCTGCGGTTTAGCTACATCGAGGAAAGGAGGTTGGCCCGAGGCCCGATATATCCCAGGTGCCCTCGAGTCATCATTTACGGCGGGCATCTTCGCCCTAACCTGGCCGCGCAGGTCACGAGACTAATACTCATGATTAGTCTCAATATCTCAGTTCGGATGCGAAGCTCAAGAATGAAAAGCGCCCGGGAGATAGACGGTGACGGGGGGGGAAAAAAAACGGAAAAACGAAAAAGAATCTCGGCGTGTGATACGCAATGCGAGAACAAGGGTGGATATACCAGAGATTGGATGTCAAGCCGCTGGAATTGGCTTGGAACGTGCTAAGGTGTGATCAAGGCTTGTTCATGCATGCGAAAGGCCCGGGAGATTCCACGGCGGAACTCCTTGGAACGCTTCGTACTTTGTAGAACGGAGAAGACAGCAACAGAGTGCTGAGATGAACGCGAAGGAGTTGGTCGGACTTTGACCCTTGGGGCGGTGGGGTTGCCTGGTTGGCTGGCCGCTCGGGGAGTCGGGACCTCCAGTGGTTAGTTAGGGTTTCGGGTCAACCCTCGGCCCGAGAGACGGCCGTCCACTGCGGACCTCACGCCTTGGTTCCAGAGTGAACCTCTCTGGATTCTGGAAGATATGAATGCTTAGGGAGTTACTTGGGAATTTGGACGCTTCTCATACCATATGGAGGCCTGTACTCCGGGCGTCATTGCTACAGTAATGGTTCTCTCTGCTCCGTTCTTCACCGTTGGCTGCCCTGAATCTTTGAGTTGAAATATCATGCTGCTTGGGGTTGGGGGGGAGGTTAACCCTTACGTGATTGTAAGTAGTAGACAGTATCTGGATGGGGATATTTGCAAATGTAGGCGTTAACTAGCAAAGCCTTCCATACAGACTCGATAGCGTGAGGCAAGTCATTCAACATTCCTTCCAGTGACTTGGAAGACCCGCGCTGTTTCTGGATTGATTTGATGGAATGAATAAGTGCTTCATCACAGCTTGCATGAGGTTGATCCGCTTGGAAATACTTTGCGGCCCCATAATGATCTTTTTTTTCTTCTCTCTGAGGTGGGAAATATGTCTAAGAACACTTGCGAAATCGCTGCGGGTAAGTGGCTTGCGGCAAGTACTTAAACACCTGGGATGATTATGAAAATTAGAAGAGAACGGAACATACCAGTTACAAGGAGCTGCCCTTTTGAGAGTCTTAGCTCTTCATCCAATACAAGATTCACATTCATACATTCTGGAAGGATGAGTATCTTTATCTAAAAGCTCCTGCATCCAGCCATAAGCCCAGCCCAACTGATCTTGATAGATGTCAGCCACGCACAAGGAGATTGTGGTCAGGAAGATATAAGTAATACTACATCTGCAATCAATCTCCCAGACAACTATCAGTCTTCTAGCCGAGAATGCCCACCTTGACCAACTTTCCAGAATTTCTCTGATGAAAGGTACCTGTGCTGCCATACCATTCCCTGTGGCAAACATCAAAATACTACTATAACGCCTCATATCAATTGTATCTCCATAGGGTCCTTCAACCAAGGCAACTAAGTCCTTTTTTTCGATGGTGCAAAGCGGGGTAACTTATAAAACCCTCTTGAGACCGAGCCAGGAGAGATATGGAGTGGGCACGTCCCTCTTTGCCATCCTGCCAGGCGATTTCAAACATAGAAAGAAAGTCCATATACAGCATGCCCAGGTAAACAAATTGTCTGGGATAATATCTGAATGGTTTCAAATTGGTCAGATCAACCCTGACTGCACCAATCTGCGGTAATAACATGAGCTCTAATGAAGTATCTGCCAAACTCGAAGTTGCGGGTTATGAGTTTGACCAACCGCAAGACACATGTAGAAGTAAAAGAGATTGCCCCGACGGCTAATTATACAAGGCACTCTGATCATATGCTTGTAAGTACATCCCGTCGATGTGCTCACGGACCATTTTTTTTCATTCGCAAACGCGAATTTCATACATGTTAAAGTATATACAGTTTTGTTCGCCCGGGGGTTGTGGCTCATCTTTTGATCGCCCCAGGCTCAGAATTTCGTGAGAAGGAAAGACTTTTGTCTTGTTGTTGCCTTTGACGCTGCATTGCTAATATCCCAGTTCTATCCGTCGCCGTTGTGGCATTTATTATTTTGTCAAAAGCCGCATCGTCCTCGTCCTCGGACACATCGTCTTCATCGACTAGTTCGGTTTCCGGTCTTGTGTTCTTACTTAGCGTCGCGGGCCGTCCAACAGTTTGGGGAGTTGGTTTGTTTTCTGCCGGTCTAAGATCTTGGAAAGGTTTCGAATTAAGAACCTTGCGCCGAAGTTCAGCCATTTCTTCCTCGTCGTCAGAATCCTCAGGCAGCGCGTAAGGGTCTCGCTCTTCCGATTCGTCTCCTTCGTTAGCCTTTGACTCCTCATCCGACTCATCTTCTTCTTCCGAATCGGCAAAGCCCATGCGGTTTGTATTTCCGGTCTTCCAAATGTCATCCTCTGTGCGTTCTGCGCGGCTTTCCGAGTATTCCCTCTCTATTTTATCAAGCCATTTCTCTTCCGCCACCTTGATATCTTCCTCGGTTTCACATGCAGCATAGCGCTTAAGGAGCTGTGAATTTATCTCCAAGAATGGTCCGCCGTACTTGAAATGTTTTAAAACTTGGGTTGCCCAGTCCTTGTGACCACAGATATAGAAGCATGCTGCGAGAGCTTCCACGCAATTCAGTCGCCACGGTCGTCCGTAATTGACAGGATTCGCAGCAACAAGGTAGGGTACTGCACACAAGTCAGCGCGTAATACTTCTCCAGAGAATCGAATTGAGTCTCACATAGACGTTCACACTTTCCTCCAATCCTAGACCAAGGAACCTCCTTGACTCTAACCCAAGAACACTCGACAACAGCAGCACCATACTGCTCGAGCAGTGGCCTATCCGCGGGAGAAAGGGTGTGTTTCGCATTCGGTCTAGGAGGGCGCTATAAGTTCAAACACTTTTGCAAGCTGGATACGCATGTCCAAGTACTCACGATATTACAACCCCAGGAAACTTATGTCCAATTGGAAGATCTCTCATCATTCCAAAGTGCATCAGCTTCTTTCCAGAGCACTTCTTGGGATCGCAATGGCCCAGGTCCCAGCAGGCAGCATTGAAAGGAACTCGTGGGGTATCATCATTCTCGTTGTCCGGATCGCGAGGTGGGAGGCGCCGATGGCCTTCAGGAAACGCTCTCTTACTTCGCTTAGCTAAATTATCTTTCTTGTGACGGACCATCGTGTATGTTGGGACCGATGGTAATTTGTAAATAATAGCTCTAGTACTCCGTAGATCAAGCCAAAGAAGCTGCTCTGAATAGTGGAGTTAAGGTTGGTGACATCAGAAAAAGCAGGATCGGACCTCTTACACAACCAAGCGGGCCGACAAAAGTCCGGGGTTATCTTCTCTGCCAATTGCTTTTTTTTTTTTTTTCGTTTTTTTTTCGCTCCATTCATTCCGCGCAAGGATGTTTTCTTGCTAATACCAGAAAGATTCATCTATCTCTGCTGTTTGTCTTCAGTCCTGGGTCCTAATTTGTGTCTTCTTGCTTTGATAGCACCTAGTATCCACCCTTGTAAGATTCGGAGCATGTCTTAATACGGGATGCCATGATGAGTACTGCAAGCTCATGCACAAGTGGCACGTTCTCAGTGAGACTAAACAATGGAATAGTATTCTGCATACCTAAGGGCTGCTAAATTCATGTCTTTGTCTAACAGAATCATTTTATGCTAGCTGCGGAATTGACAAGCCTCCCTGATGGGTCCACAATGTTGACGATTAATAACGAACACTTGCTGTAGATGACAGACCAGCAGGTTGCAAAGGGCAATGCTAAAATACGAATGCCGGTGTAGCCAACCCATCATACATATATTAATCGCATGCAATATGCGATAAACGTCAGAACCAAGATAAGGAAAGGCTGAGGGCCTGTCGCAAGTTCGCTGTTGTCAAAAAAAAAGGATGGATACAGATAATAGTCACTAGCTCGAGACGTTTTATAAAATAAGGATATCCACTGACACCCATTGAAGTACAACGAGGATGCGAAGTCGAGTACAAATGTTCGTTTGCTGCCTGTCCGGTCTGGCGGCTGCTAGGCGCAAGAATACGGAGTAGTTAGTGAAGATTACCCAGCTCGTTCAATTCGACCCATATGTCAATATAAGCCCCCTCCCACAGCATGCAGCGGCTCACATCAGTCCAAAGAGGCTCTGTCATGGATGCCGGGTCAATTGCTCTTTGAGACTCAGTCAACTGGGTAAAAATCAGAAAGCTTTTGGTAAAATGAATGTAGAATTCTGCCTGTCATTCGAGGCATAGCGCCCTAGCAACTGCAGTGCATGGATGCGTAACAGGAACCTCCATTATTAGATGAGAACATCCCGTTCTTAGAACCTCTGTGCTGCCTTATATCGGCGTAGTTGCATCGTGAATGCGATGGCTGGTTCTTAGACAATAGTTGGACAAAATTACCTCCCGCGTGTAGCGACGGACTAGCTAATAGACTTCTAAAGAATGCAGAAGCCTGTTGTTTTCCATTATCAAATTTTGTTGCCATTGGTTAATCGCAGGTAATGCCGCTTACTCGGAAGTTAACTGCCAGATGAGCGAACCCGAAGGACGGAGAAGTTCTTCAAGAGGCGGGGAGGACGATGATTGGCTGTTCATTTGTTGGACGTTCGAGGGCACGTCAGCGGAGCTTCGGCCAACCAACTCCCATATGCATCTTGTCTATTTGCTGTCTTAGGGATTTCCGCGACTTTTGTTCTTCCTCGCATTGAAGCCGCCCGGCTCACTCTGTCTCTCGGTTTCTATCTTGCTTGTTCGTCGATCCCACTTCCATCGTCAACGTGGAGGCCACATCCGCGCGCATGGCGGCGAGGGACCGCTTTGGTGCCTATGCTGAGCCGGCAAGGTCAACATTACAACGCTACATCTGTAGGTCTTCTATTTAATCCCGATGTGAGAATTAAGTGATAGTTTGCTCATGTGCGTTTTACGTAGACAATGCTTGCGACCCCCAGAACTACGAGCCCAACCTTGCTCTCAATCTGGAGGTTGTGGATCTCGTAAATTCGAAGAAAGGCAATGCGTACGTATCTACAAGATATAAGGGCTATGGAGTATATTGACCGTTTTAAAAGCCCTCGCGAAGCTGCTTTTACAATAGTACAACTCGTCAATTCTCGGAATGCCAACGTTGCCCTACTAGCTTTGGCTGTATGTCAAGACCGTTCTCATCTGCGCCTATCTGGGTTACGAATACTTATAGCTTGTTTCCTTCTTTAGCTCCTCGATATCTGCGTGAAAAATTGTGGATATCCCTTCCACCTTCAGATCAGCACGAAAGAGTTTCTGAACGAGCTGGTACGCAGATTTCCAGAGCGGCCCCCTATGCGGCCCTCGAGAGTGCAGCAAAGAATCCTTGAATGCATCGAGGAATGGCGACAAACTATATGCCAAACTTCGCGATACAAAGAAGATCTAGGCTATATCAGAGATATGCATCGGCTGCTGCTCTATAAAGGATACATGTTCCCAGAAGTTCGCCGCGAAGATGCTGCTGTTCTGAATCCAAGTGATGTAGGTCGAATATGATGCTCTCTGGCGCCATCACATTGTCTAACATAGTGGTAGAACCTTCAATCTGCGGAAGAAATGGAAGAGGAGGAAAAGGAGGCTCAATCCGCCAAGCTTCAAGAACTGATACGAAGGGGAGGCCCGGACGATCTGCGGGAAGCGAACCGGCTTATGAAGATAATGGCAGGCTTCGATACCAGAAACAAAACTGACTATAGAGCGAAAGCTGCAGAGGAAGTGGCGAAGGTGCAGCAAAAGGCAAAGATTTTGGAGGAAATGCTTCAAAATCATAAACAAGGTGATAAGATTATCGAGGGAGACGTCTTTGAGGTGCGAAACAATGCTCAAGTTGCTCGTGTGGGTTCTGTTCTAATTATGTTCAAAGGAGCTTGCAAATGCATTGCGAAGTGCGCATCCGAAAATACAAAAAATGTGTGAGGAGGAGTCAGAAGATGCCGAGGCAGTTTCTAAGCTTCTAGAAATAAACGACAGTATCCACCGTACGATTGAACGGTACAAACTAATCAAGGCCGGCGATGTCGAAGGAGCTGCGAAGATTCCCAAAGGAACTCTTGGAACGAGCACCGGAGTGAAGAAGAATGCCGAAAATGAACTGTCGCTCATTGACTTTGATGAACCTTCTTCGAACGGAAATGCCGGAGCCACCCAGAGCGCTTCATCTCTTGAAACCGACCTTCTTGGTCTTTCTTTTCAAGATTCCTCTCAGCCAAGTGGCTCGATATCGCTGCCATTGGGTCGTGCAGCCGGTAAGTTTCCGTTCCTTTTCTTTCTCAAAAAAAAAAAAAAAAAAAAAAAAAAAAAGACCAATGCGACAGATCTAACTCTTGCGTCAAGATGTCTCAACCCAGAACACACTGCCATCAACTGGCTCACCTTCGGGAACCCCCTCCACCCCCCAACCGCATATTCTTGCCCAAAGCAGCACGACAACCAAACCATCAATCGCCACCCCACAGAATGACCCATTCGCCTCTATAGTATCGACGGGTTCCCGCACCTCATCCCCATTTCGCCAACTTCAAAGCCACCAGCTCCCATCCACTTCCCCATCGTCCTTGCTTGATCTTGATCAGCCATCATCCTCGGCCGGCGCCCCGGCAACAGCTAAAGGCTCAGGGGATGATGAGTGGACATTTACCTCTGCTCTGCCGGAAGACTCACTTCCAACTTCTAGTCAAATCCTGGTTTTGAATTCCTCGATAAAAATAGAGTTCGTCTCACAAAGAATCCCGGGAGAGAAAAGAATCCGGGTGATGGTACAATTTTCCAATAACACGAGTCAAGTCGTCTCTGAACTTCACTTCCAAGTTGCAATCGAGAAGGTAAACCCCCTCGTTTCCTCTTTATATATGCCCCATTTGGATTGCTCTGACAACGTTGGGGGTTGATCTAGGCGTATAAATTGCAGTTATCTCCACAGTCGGGGAGGCAAATTGCCCCGTTACAGAAAAACGGGGTGCGTCAAGAGTTGCAATTACATGGGATCGAGCAAGGAAACGGCAATGGAGTGAGACTTCGATATAAGATCTCCTACAAGTTGGGTCAGGAGAGCAAAGAAGAAGACGGCTATGTACCCCCACTGGGGATAGCATGAGATGACGATGAATGATGTACTGCTTACTCGAGTCAATGCCTAACCCTGGACCTTCCTATACTGCGCATCCCAGACGATTCTCCACGTTGCGTGGTGCATCATGTAGGCACGATGCATATCAACGATTCATCACTTTAACGGTTGTGCTCCCCCCTCCGTGGCCGGGATATAGGTGAGACATCACAGTCTCGTAAAATATCACTTTCCTCATCCAATGGCGAAGTTCCGGGGTATATCAAGCTTGTGCCTTTACAACTCCGACCTAAACTGTCTGTCTAAGATGGGCCGATACGGGCCAGTATCGATGTGGTTCGACATTCCGTCAACCTTCTGTACACCCTGTAAAACCCTTGCTCGGAAAACTCAACCAATCACTTGCCAGATGCCAACATTCGTCCTAAGCTAAAAGCAAGGGAGTTTTACAGGTCGGCCCTTAATGTAGCTAACCACCAGGTCCTCTCCACTAGAGATTCGACCCGCTTCAAGCGCAAATCAGTTCCCTGAAAGCAGCTTCGCGAAAACGCCATATCCCTTGCCAACTACTGGTATGTATTCGGAAGTGAACCATGAAAGCGTGCCGGTTTGCCACCCCTTGCTACTTTTTTGCCTTCGCCGCGCTGCCTCCGTTGCTGGGATGACATAAGAATCTGTGGGATGTTTTTCGGCTTGTGGGTCTAGGCCAAATAGGGCTTAGGGCGGGTTTCTGGAGGCGAAAATGGCAAAAGCCTCTGTTCTGCCGCGCTCCGCGCATCCAAACTCTGCATTGCAGAACTCCCCACGACAGCCTTGCATCGCGCGTACTTCGTATGATGTAGGTACCATGTACTTACCCGGCACTAGTCGAGTTCTCAATCCAGATATCAAAAGATCATGAGCTGCTAGCCATGCACGTTCCAACTGTGGAGAGGGTTCGTCTGCGGGCGTGCTGGAGCCCCATCTGAGGCAAAGCGGGACATACATGGGCGTGAGCGAGATCCTGTTCTTCTTACTTCCCGCTGTGACCCGCATCCTGTTCGAGACATACGGACCAACCGAGGAAAATCTTGCAGCTACTCGAAGAACGAACCATGGAATCGCCAATGGTAAATTTGCTGCCTCCCATCCTCCTAGGGAGAACTTGCCTGCGAATTACTGAGAACTGGCGGGTTCAATTTAGGGTACCAGACAGAAGCTTGCGCACCGACAACCCTCTGGTTCGAGAGAGGGGTTTCCAAATTAAACTCGCAGAATGATCTGCCACTAAATTCAGAAAAGCCCCGAGCCTGTCCGCAGGATCCGCAGGCCTAGATTGCCAACCCTCATCCACGAAAGCCTTGAGTTTGTTCTGCTAACTAAGCATTGCCAACGGAGGATGCCGTGCTATTCCTCCGTCTGTGCCAGAAGTTGCACAGTTCCCCTCCCAGTTAGCCTGCCTTGACAATCTTGGGCTCTTGGTTAAACAAATAACCCTAAATCTGAGTCGCTAGAACCTTGTTTGGAACTGCTATCGCTCGCAGCCAAGGTACTTCCCCTCGCTCCAGAATTGGACCAGTCACCTCTCCGTTTCTCTATCTGCATGGGCGAAAATATGAGTGGGAATGCCCGCACCTTTCGCCTTCTGATAAGGGCATGCTATCGGCTCCACAACCCGCTATGGCATTTGGCGGCTGCCAAGAGAACGACCAGAGCATGGATCCTAAAACCCCCAAGGCCTTTGGGGTTGGGGCACTCCATATGTTTCGATGGTTGGGTTGTTGTCTCCATTGTGTTTGAAACATCAATTGTCGCGTCTATTTCGTTCGGATGGACCTTTTCCCCCCGCGCGCCAGACAGAAAGGGAAAAAAAAAAAAAAAAAAAAAAAAAGAAAAAAAGAAAAAAGAAAGAAAGAGGAAACACCATAGCTCCATCCGTGCGCTCGGATATCTTGTTTAGGCTGGAGAGTGGTTAGTTAAGCGCAGGTGAGCGTAAGGTTCAGTGGAATCGCGAATGGGATGGCGGTGTTTGCGGTAGGTCCTTCGAGGCCACGGCAAGGCTGAGGGAAGGATGTTGCCGGGGTCCCAACTACCCCTTGAATCTGGCCTTCAAGGGCTTCCGGGGACTAAACTATTCTACCCTAGCTGCTTCTTTTTCGATCGCGGAGTCTTGCTGCAAGCATTTTCGCCGGTGTCTGAAAGCGAGTGGAGCACCAAATGGCCATGGTCACCCATTGCAATGATGGGATACCGGGCCCTGGTATGGGACAGGGAGCGCGGTGTGGCCTCCGCATGTACCGCTTCAGTTATTGCTCTGCGGAGTACTTTCCCGGCTTGCCTTGCCAAAAAAAAAAAGGTGGTTTGATAGAATGGATCTAGGCGCCTCGACTGCGGAAGCAAAATATCGGATGTACCTACGTATTGTGTGAACGATTCCGGAGCTACTTATGTGTACTAGCCGCTGTTCTTTTGTTACATTGTAACGTTCCCTACGCATGGATTAGCTTTTGGCCTGCCCTCCTTCGTTCTACATAACAGGCCTCTAGAGGTCGAAACCATAAATTGAGCTTTGAACCACGGTACCTTCCTCTCCCTCTTCCTACATGCTTGTGATTTAAGCCAGAACTCATCCGCTTTGATACCTCCCGCCGCCCCTTACCCTTCTTCGTTTCCTTCTTCCATCTTGCTCACCCCCTTGCATTTTTATTGTATACTGTATGCACAGTATTACTATTCGTTATGCTATTTCTCCCGACAACCTCCACTTTCTAGTTGACTCTCCAGACTCTGCAGACTTCTGTCTCTAGTACCGTGGGTGCTTGTAGCCTCTCTCGCTGCCACTTCCCCTTGCGCCACCGCATCTTTATTGTGTTTCCGCCGCAGTACTGCGGTTATATTTTGCTATTATCTCTCGCCGAGGATTTATTATACACGGATTACTTTTTGTTATCTTGGATTCATCCGGTGTTTCACCATGGGTGCTCGCAAAGCTCCTCTAGATGCCAAGTCGTTGAAAACAGAGCGGACGCATGCGGAGAATCAAGAAAGGTAATTCTTGGCTGCTCCCTGACACTGTTCTGTGATGATATTCACATACCCATCAGAGCATTTATTGCTGCCTCCCGTCGCGGCGATCGAACGCTTGATGCTCGCTTCGAGTCTGCGCAACGTGCGTCAAAGATCCACAAAGTGCGCACAGGCCGAGGGCTTAAAATCACCATGGACGCCGTGAAGAACGAAGAGATGTACGAGGAAGAGGATGATGACAATCATCGACGGAAGCTCAAACAACTCGAGAGTCAAAGCGCTCAACTTAACCGTGAACTGAATCTAGATCACATTTTCCTGAGGTCCGCCCGAAACGGAATGCCAGGGTATACCTATCACGCTGCAATGCATCTATATCCGTATCAGGCATATGGGAACACCATTCCCAGTGCTCCGCAAGGGTATCAGATGCAGCCTTACCCCTCACCGGTCCAAGGCCCCCGTACTGCGCCAGCCTTCTATAATAGACCGGATTCATGGACCCGGCCTCTTGTTCATTCGAGGTCCATGTCGATCGCGACACCCGAAGGTTCTCAGATTTCCCATGGAGCGAATATGGGAGGCATGAACCAGCCAATGGGTACACCTTGGGTCGCGCAACGTTCACTGTCGACTCCTTCAGCTAGGTCGCAGCCTCCTACTGCCCAAGCTATCCAATCGCGTGGGCCTACTCCCATTTCAGCGTCAGGCGGCCAGACGCCACTATATGTGGGAATGCCAAATTCGAGGCAGTCGGTTTTGAAGCCCAGACCGCAACGTGTCGTCCGGCTTGGTGAACTTGGGGAGCCGCATAACAACGCAAACTTTGAACGAGGAGCGCAATTCGAGTCCACGGCTCAACCTCAGATTCGCCGCTATACAGCCCCGCAGGCATTGCCGATGGATCAGATGGCTCCAGGCTCTGAATCGCCTTCAATTCCAGCATCAGTTTCAATGGCACGAGCAATGTTTGACGCTGCCCCGAACAGCAACTTCGGTGATCAATCCGCCTGCTGGAGTCCATACCTGCCATTGTTCAATGGAGCTCGTCCTGAAAATCGGCATGCTGTGGTCCAACCCAGTGCGACAGTGGCACCGTACAGCAACCAAATCACTGGCGTGGCACCGATGGCATTGGCCAATCAACAAAGCGGAGAAGCCTCGAGAAGCTCCACGTCCGTCCCCACTGAAATGACCGTCCAGGAATCAAGATTCGTCTCGCAGGCCCCGACAATCCACGACATATCAGCGTCTGCTTCAAGCGTGCCTCATTCCGTGAGCCCTGTGCCACCGGGCCCAATGACTGCGGCCGCCATGGTACGAAGCAGTATTGACAGTCAACCTGCAGAGTCGAACGGCGCTACCACTGACTCTAATGCACGAGCTATCTTGAGCGAGCCAAGGCCAGCATCCGAGGGTGCGTCATCAAGCAGCCTCAGTTCCGGGTTCTTGCCTGCTGAACCGCCTTCAGGCCAGCTGTCGCCAGAACATGAGCTCATTTTACCTGACGCTCTGGCCCCAGAGCTGCTCTTTGACGATTCCGCCTCCCAAAACTCAAATTTTGCTGAGTCAGCATTTGACGATGATGATACCGCGATTAGCAGCCCTCATGTTGAGGTTTGTCGTCGGGACTCGTTTGAGTCCATCACTGGCACGGAAATTACGAAAGACCAGTGGCAGGAATGCTTCAATAATGGTTTCTGGAAAAATAGCACATTTGATAACTCGGCGTTTATGCCCGTAGGGCTTCACGAGGATTGAGTCGATCTTGACGCTCGGACTCCTAGTCGGCGCCTCAGTCGGGCCTAGTATTTCGATTCAGTTTCGGTTTGAATTTATTAACCGGTTCTCGATCCAGCCATTGTGCATGGCTTTTTTCCCCCCTCGGTTTCACCATCCCGTCGATCACGATATTTAATCGCTATTCGCTGGCCGAGATATCCTACAAAAAGAAACAGACGAGTTTACGAAAAAGTAGCGTGTTATACGGACTGTGTGGCTTTGACAACTTTTTTTTTTTTTTTTTTTTTTTTTTTTTGGGAGGAGTGTACAGAGTATGCCATGCCAACTATTGCCCCTGCACCCGACTGCGTGATACCATAAATCGAAAAAAAAAAAGGAATTGAGCGTCTTTCGGTCAAAAGTTAAATACCCCTCAAGGCGAGTCCATTATTTAGCCGGCCGCGAGGATTTGACTTGATATTGCTTCGCTTTTCTAGCGCTGTTTGGCAACAGAACCTGGAGAGTAATAGGCGCGGTTTACGAGGGAAGCAGGCATAGACGAAAGTCTTCTGCTTAAAACCTCTGCTACTTTA
Organism: Coccidioides immitis RS; assembly: GCF_000149335.2. Lineage (NCBI taxonomy): Eukaryota > Fungi > Ascomycota > Eurotiomycetes > Onygenales > Onygenaceae > Coccidioides > Coccidioides immitis. The sequence continues at coordinate 2,723,535 of NW_004504312.1, read as the reverse complement.
TCTGGAATGACTGCTGCGGGTGGCTTCGTTGCAAACGTGCCAAATACCCAGTTTCTATTTCTATTTTAATATTCTTTGCTTGTGTGTCTGGCCCGATTTTAATTCTGCAGTGTGTAATATTAAATTTTGCTCGCAGCATGTCACTACATAATGGGGGGGTTATTCTGGGCATTTTGAAGGAGTACATGCAGGTACCAACGGAGTACAACCTATTTATATAAGGATGTCTCAAGATCAAAAAGAAAAGAAGCGTGCGGAGTCTATGAGAGCCCAAGTCCGATTCGTTCGAGGCAAACATACGTTGGATTGGTTCTTTTTTATCGTTGATGTTTTTTTTAAAACCTTCAATTTTTTATTTTTATTTTATTTTATTTTTTTTTAAACTGATAATGAACCGCGAAGGATTAATACTCTATACGGAGTAGGGATTAGCAAAATGAAACTTTTCGAGCATGACCTTTTCCTCTAAGCTTGTAAAGCGCCGCTTGACTTCTGAGCTTTGGCTTGTCGAAAAGCCCATATTCCATGAGGGCTCCCTTGTGGCCAGTGGCGCTGATTCCAGAACCCAGTCGCCAAACAGGACGCGAGGGGAGTGCACGGAATATTCCGTATGGGACCACAGACCAGTTGCCATGCTTTACGCGCTTCTCTCTTTTCCTCCGAATTTCAAAATCTCCGTTTCGCCGGATGGGCCGTCAAATCGTCCATGGAGGGGCAAAAGGGTTCATTCCGCGGCCCCCCCTCTTCTCCTTCTCCCCCGCCCGCTTCTTTGAGTGTTTGGAAAGCCAGGACCTTGAAAATGTTGCAGATAAGCAAGGCAGGGGTTTATCATAAGGTTTTGCGAGTCAGCAATATTGCATTTGTTGTACTACCATGCGCAGAGTACCTACCCAGCCATCGCAAGACTTTGCATCTAGGTACGGGAGTGGCTGGAACTATTTGCAAATCAGGGACGACGAGGAGAGTTTCTGTGTACCCTAACTGATCCGAAAAACGTCGCTGAAAAGGGGAAAGGTTTGGGTTGATGTCAGGTTGACACCGGGTCTCTTTGGTACAGAGTTCTTGGGACTGGGAAACTTGGGAGCCGGTACAGGCCGGATTTACCGTCACTGAAGTGGATTTTGGGGTTAGGCAGTAGCGGCAAACCGAGGAAGCAGAATAGCGGACCAAGTGGCAATTTGTGGGCACAAGAGGACCTCTTTGGCTCTATCCAGACATCGACTTTTGCAGCTTTGGATGATGGTCGTCGTTTGACAGCCAGGCCAGGGCTTCGTAATGACGTGGTATTGATACCGATCCACCTGCCTTTTAGGCGCACTACGCCGTATGGTTGTTAGATTACCAGACTCTCTCTTCATCTCGGCAGGACCTCAGGGCATTGCAACGTAATCACGTCGCCAGTTGGGAGTCCGCTTGCAGGGTAGCCGAACAGCTCACTCTTCATCTGCAGGATGCTACATCTTATCATCTGTGTTAACTGGGCCAACTTCCTGTTTTAAAGAATCAACTGTTGGATACTCCGTACTGGCTGGCGGAACTCTCCCCTAGAGAGGAGTTTCGGTTGAACAAAGCCCGACCCACCAGCTCCAGGGCCCCCGCGACACTGTTCGCTAATACCTCAAGGCCTGGTACAACGAGCCATGAGTCTCTCCATGCAACCCAAAGATCACGGAACCCGTTACTTCTGGATTACATCGTGATCGACAGGAAGGATGTACAATGCATACCAACCCACTTTCTGCCACTTTCGTATCTACGGGACTATACTCCGTAGCGGCCGGGGGTTCACGATGGTCATTCATATATGTACTCCGTACGGAATACTCTGTGCTCCACACAGAAACAGGGTACTCCGTACATGTGTACCCCGTATTGATGCGAAGGGGATGTGATGTTCAGGGATTTTCTCCGAATTAGGTTATATCCCGTTTCCATCCAGCTTTTCTTGCCATTCCCAACGCAACCATCCATGCTTCGGCTGTTCTGCCGAGATCTGCAAGATCTGAGAGGGACAAATGGGAACATCTTGTGACAAGAGATGATCTCAATTCATTCCGCTGCTGTGAAACTTCTTCCCCGCAATTTCAAGCCACGTGCATTGGATGGACTGTGTTCTAACTGGTCACATATTCGATTACTTGTCATGTTCTCCTCTGTACGGAGTATTGTGTAGGGTTAGGGGCGAAGTTCCCTACCTGGAATATTCCAGGGGAGCAAGCTATGAGTATTGAGGACCTCCATCAGAGACTCAAACCCAATCGCTCCTTCTAGCTTATAATATTATTGCATCGTTAACAAGAGTGCCCTACACGAGGTAACCGTGCGCACAAATACGATGCAGTATGGAGTGCTCATGAATTCAATGGCGTTTTTAGCCAGTTGACCTGTATGGCTGTACGTGTACGGAGCCACTCCATATCATGTTCAGAACGTCACCCAGACGCTATCTGAGGGATCTCACCTCTCACGGCCATCCACAATGGCTGTTTTAGTCTCAATGTTGTGCGCGAATCAAGCTCTGTCAAGTTCGAACACGCTCGACACGTAAGGTTCAGCAAAACTTCGAGATCTTCCTAAAAGCAGAACGAGGCCGATCATTAGCTGTTATTGATCGAACCGTGTCCCAATTAGGTTCTTGTCCTGTACTTCTTTCGGTTCATCCCCACCAAAGCGGAAAAATTGCCTTCGGATTGTCACCGATAACCTGTTCTTAGCTTTGAATTAATCGGGTCTTTCTTCCGTGCCACTGATGTGTTTTGCTTCGGGCGGAGTTGGCCGTTTGCCTATCAAAGTACGGAGCAACTACCCTTCTTCAAAAGTATAATCCTTTCTAGACGGTCGAGGTGCGACTCTCCTTGCTTATCTCGCCCATGTCTGCCTTTGGCGGCTGAACAGGCGTTCTTTTGGCTTTTGATTTCAAGGTTTCTTTGTTTGAGATCCCCCGCCTCAAGCCGCTGCACCTAACGTTCTTCCGACAGAATTGCTCCTCCGCCTTCACGGTCAAACAGGCGAATAACATATGGAAAACATGATTATACGAAGCTCGATAACTTTGAGGCTAAAATGGCTGACTGAATTAAAAACCTGTGTCTTCCCACTCGACACTCGGCCACCAAGACGGGAAACTTCGTTTTCCTCCCCTCCCATCGGTCCAGTCGTTGTGAATAGGTCTCACTTCCCGGGATCAATGATTTCAATCGATGGTCGCGCCGCCCGGCGCGACGAATTAGACCTTTCACTTTCTACGCCTCTCCGGGTATGAGGGCATACCGTGCAAGAGGTGCCAAAGAAGGTTATGTGCGGCTGAATGGACTATTCAATACGAACACTTTCAATCTTTTTAAGTGGTCTGTCAAGGGTACTCCGTACAGCCCTCGGCAAATACTGCAACTTCTCTCACTTGTCAAAGCATTTTATGGCGTCTCTTCTAGACTTTAGCCAATCTCCTTTTTATTTTCTTTTTATTTTTTTTTTCCTCCAAATCCGATGAGTGCATTTATGGCGCAAAGAATTGATGTGGTGGCTCCTTGCTATTATCCCCCCATGCCCCAACGACTCCTTCTCACGATGGTTTTCCTTTCAATCACTGTACTTGAGTGCTATTCTATTGCTACAGCATCTTCCAAGACGGTTCGGGAAGTTCTACCGGGCACTGGGGATTTGGTCAAATCTTCGGATCGTTGCATGCTTAGAGGAGATGATGCAAAACGTTTCTCAATACCTTCCCATCCAGCCCTAGGCCAAACCGGCGTGGCAGGGATGCGGTTAAGCACATATGCTCTGGGTGATCGGATACGACGATGAGACGCAGGTGCCATGATCCCGGGAAGCTTTCAGCGGCAGGCAAGAGCAATCATACATATTCTTCGTCCTGGAATAGTATCGCCTAGTCGGTTGAGAGGCCTGAGAGCATTTCATCAGATATCAATCACAACAGTGGTCTCACAAACCTATCCTCGGGATCTGAGCGTCCGTGCAAGCCGAATCCAAACTCGACTTGGTAACTGGCGCTACGTGGGAGGTCTAGAAGGCTCCAGGATGCAGGAGACACAAGCTGTTGACTCGTAACAATGCGGCTGCAGATAGCCACGATCGGATCAACACCCCTAGTAGAGAAGAAATGTGCAGAGAACCTTGGGTTGTCTGCCTCGCGTGAACCTGGGTCGACGAGGGCAACCTATTTCGGTACCGCACAGCCACATCTAGAGCAGAGAAAGTTTAGTTAGTTAGCAGAGAAGCTCCCTTAGTCAGGATGGTGGGTATGGCGTTTCCTTTCCGTCGTTTTTCGGAGGTCGCGATCGTCTGTGCGCCGGGTAGCTCCGCGGTCGATCCAGTCAGATGTGGAGTCTGGAGGCTTGCTTCGTGCTTCGCTGGTGGGCACGGAGGAGACCGGGGTTATTTGATGCCTCTTACAGAGTACTCCGCATGAGATCTTAATTTAACCTCGGGCACCGGAATGCAGATTTTAATGCTCAGAAGCTATATGACCATAACGGGGAATAAACCCGAACATGGCATGAAAGATAACAGTGGCTCAAGCCCAGGACGCCCACAACAGCCAGAATACTGGCCATGTTAAGCATGGGAGAAAAAGCAAAAAAAAAAAAAAAAAGAACAAAGTGATTCGTAATCTCACGCATCTTGAGGCGGAAAAATTGCTCGATGAAAAAAGCCCCAATGAGACGCTGGTCTCAGCAAACTTCGAAAAATAACAAAAGTGGAGAGTAATCCAGATCCCAAATTCTAACGGTACGGGTTCAAAGTGGTGCAAAGGTAAACCCATCTTTCAAGCAAAGGTTCCGGTGCCAAGTTAGCAGGCTACGAAATTAGGGCAACTGGTTGGCCGGATAACTTGGGCTTGGGTGAACCAAAAGAAAGGGTGGTGGCAAATTCGTCAACACTTAAGGAAAGGGTGCCTTCGCTTGATCCGACGTCCTTATCCGGTCAGAAGCCGGTGCGATTCCAGATCTCTCTACCGATATCCCCACTCTTCCGTACTCCAACGCTGCAGCTACTGCTTCGTCGCCGCCGGCTGCGGATATCGCTCGGATCTGCTGGTTTAAGCCCACTGGCCCGGGCGTACAGATTCAGAATGTCCGTTAGACTGACCACCCCGACAAGGCGGCCTGAGAGCCGAGCACCTGGAAGAGCTGAGGCAGGTATTGCCGAGGATAGGGACGCGGGGTATATGCCTGGTGAACTCTGGGAGGGGGCTATAGGGGTGGGATGATGGGGCAGAGCGGACTGTGGGAGAGGTGGAGACGATGGACTGCTTGAAGTGGAGTGTAATCTGGGGGAAGATACTTGAGCTCCAACTGTGCTGCCCGCCGTAGATCCGGAAACAATATTGTTCTGATTAGAGAGAGGTACGTGAACGGAGGAGTGTGCAGGAGTTGATGGGCCTGAAGACGAGGGAGATTGAGGATCAGTGACCCACATTCTGTTGCAACATCAGCATCAAGAATTTACTCGCAAGACAGACCAAAGTCTGGAGAGACATGATAGACATACCTGTGGGACCGAGTAGCGACCAGCTTGGCGACGGTGTGTGCCAAAGTCGACTGAGGGTTTACGTGAAAAACTGGGAACGAATCCTTTCCTTCGTTTAAGCCTCGTGTCGATAAGATAACGGAGATAAAGTGGATGCAAGTATCGCGAAGCAGAGGGAGCGACGTAGATTGCGTTAGAAGCTGTACGACTGTCAAAATGTGTGCTATTGGCAAGAAGGGGAATCATGAGACTGACTTTGACATCTACCACCGAGATATTGCCGACCACGTTAAATTGATTATCAACAACTGCAACAGATGACACACCCTCATTATTCATGAGCTCTAATGCATTGCATAATGGTCGATCTCCACTATTGAGCGGGTCAGCTCTTATCCATAACGACCAAATTCGGAGCATTGAAGAGACTCACTTGATAGATATGACATCCTGAGAACCAAGACCTAATTCTCGCAAATATTGCGGATACAGCTGCTCTATGACGGGGAAACTCCTGGCATTCTCCCATAGGAATTTCACAAGTCTCCATTGATTGAAGGAACCCAGGACCTCAGAAGAATTCTCTTTCACCACGACCACGCTGTGTACACCTCCACCAAACGCCTCTACAGCTTTTGTTAAGCTCACGTTTGACGGTAGCGTCGTCAGGGGCTCCTTCGGCCTTAAGTTCTTGACTTCTCTTAATAGAATTCTCTCCCCTGCTCTAGCTTTCCTCCCAAGTTCTTCAAGCGATGCAGCATGCTCGTCATCTGGTTTGGTTATGCCAACCACTAGCAGCAGATAAGCGTTGAGATCTGCATAATCGAATGTTCCGATAGCTGAATTTTGCTCTGCGGATTCTCGAATTAGGAGCGAGGGCGCTTCGCATTCGATCAGACGCTAGAACAGCGAGACAACAAATTAGCATCGGCCTGAGGGAGAGAGAGAAATCATAGAAAAGAAAATCTTCGTCCACATGCAGCGTACATTCGTAGCATCCTCAATCGTCATATCCGCCTCCACAAAATGACAATCCTCCGGATTCACCAGCTCCTCAACGGATATCTGCATCCAGTTTCGGCCTGAAAAAGCTGGGTCTGCACCATTATGGGCCGGAGGATTGTCAATGAGACTCTGTAAAGCAGCCTGCGTTACGGACGGCCGACGCGCGCGCGGTGAAGGTGGCATAATGCGAAACGATTCTGAGAGGCTATGGCGGTGTGGAGAAGCTCCAGAAAGGGAATTGATGCGAAAATGAGATGTGGACGGAGATCGGGAATCAAAGCTTGAACGAGGAGAGGAGATAGCAGAGTCTTTATACGTGTCTGATGCTGTGGACTTGCGTTTATCTGCCATGATGTGCTAGCTCATCAGTATAGGGAGAGGAAGCTATGACACGGATCGAGACAACGGGGATTCGGTAGATAGAAACGCTCAGGTTGGGGGAAAAAAAAGACGAACATGCACACAATCAAGGGTAGTGAATAGATCAGGACCAGTCCAGCTATGAGATTGGCATGTAGTGAACCTGATCGAGAACAGGAGGGGGAGAAGTTGGTGCCGCCAGTCTTAGCGTTAACTACTCACCTCTCCGACATCACCGAGTGGGGCATCATCAACATCATCGGTCAGTTAGGACAAAAAAGGGATTGTTGATTCTTTCACTTAACAGCACGGAAGTACGGAGTACAAAATTTGATCCAAAGAAGCCGCTGAGTACTGCTTTTGAACAAAACTTGATTTACCAATTTGATTTTAGATTTTTGCCAACCAAAACCTACCAAAGCTTTTTATAGACATCATTTGTCCATTCAACCTAGCCAGACTCCAATTGTCAAACTAGGCCTATAGGAGCATATAGTATTATTATAAATTAACATCTTCATTATTATTAAGGGTCCAACTGGACATACAATTGGAATGCATCAAAATGGGAGCGATATCCACATGCATCCCCGACATACATTAATATTCAAGATCGGTCCCCGAGCCTTGTCGAAATCAGGCAAGCATGTCAAAGGGCAGCCTTAAATTGACATGCTGTCCAGACAGGCCATACACGATATAACGCTACCTGAGGAGTGATTTTTTTCAGTGAAAAAGGCGACCTTAAAGTTTCCCCAGCTTCCTCAAAACCCTCATCTCTGGGAGGACTTCAAATAAACACCTGTTAAGCCCGCTGCTGAGGCTAATGTACCTGAAATATAATGGAATAAAAAGCAGGTGTACCGATCAGAAGAAAGCAGGTATCCTATCCGAAATCCGCGAGCAAGCCACTTATATCTTGTCCTTTGGAAGCCTTGACCTTGAGCGGCCGCCTGGGTTTGCTTATTCCCGGAAATTTATCTGTCCTCGTCAATCTAGCAACCTTCTTGGAAGATCCCAACTTGGGATCAGTAATTTTTGGCTCTCTGTGAAAATGATATATCATTGTCACTTCATGAAGGCTGTCACCAGAACAGTCTATTTGAAAATGTAACGTCGGAAGAGAGAGATCGTTTTTAGAGTAGATCGATGGTTTCTGTGGCTCCTCCCCGTTGGTACACGATGCTTTGAAATCTTCAAAGGAGAATTCACCATGAGCCAATGTGCTCGCTTGCCAGCCATGGCGATCTCCAGCTTCTAGAAGGCCCTTGCCTTCAACCCGTAGGCGTCCCTCCAGGACAAGCAAAGACAAGGCGGGAAAGCGGTCCAGATAAGGAAAGGCATTGATTGTGAGATCACATGAAGAATCTAAGATCAAACCACGAAGATATTTGAACGCTTTGCCCGCACACGCGGCTTCGCTCCAGCTTTTGATCACTCGATCATTCACGAAGGTGTTTTGGGGCCACTGCCGCCTTCGCCGGGACCCCGTTATTCTCAAATAGACAAGGTTGGAGATCCTGGAAATATCAACTAGCCCACCAAGGTCCACAACGTCAATGGAAATGGACATGGCCGTTTGCCAACAGAAAGAATCAGATGTTATTAAGCTGAAATACTTGCGCATTGGCATTTGTATGAGCAGTGGCTCGAATCTATAGGCGCTGTCTTCCTTTACTAACTCCTGCGGATGAGTGGTAGCGAATATTTTCCACAAGTGTAGTGTCAACAATTTGCTATATTCGCTTGTCATTATCGAGAACTCGGGTTTCGGTGGTGTCTCACGAACCTCTGCTTTAGAAATCTTAATAGATCGGCCGCAAGCGTCGGGGGAATTGGATTGAAATGGTCCACAGTTAAGCAGCGCTGGTCGGACAGAAATTGCCGCATAGCACAAACTTTTAGAGAATTGGCACCCACTTCAGGAAATATTATCGTACTTGGTGGTAAGAAAGGAGAATCATGGACCCAAGCTGCACCTTTGGAGCACGATGCATCCATAATCATCCTGGCAGGCACTACGAACTCTGTAAACATTTGCCCACTGGCCTGGTCATAATTGCTTTTGAAATTTATGCGCCCAGATGCCATTAGTCGTCTCCTTGGACCCTTTTCCCGTTTTACCTCCAAGCAACGTCTCACGGCCTCTTGTTGAGGCAAGGGAAAAGGTTTACTTTCGGGAGTTGGGAAGATCCAGCCAGGCCAGGGGATATATCAGAACAATAGCAGGCAAGATTAAAAAACAATAGCAAGCAGCAGGGGTCACAGCGAACCATGCCGCCGGTACGCAGTAGTTCTGCAGGGAATAGAAATGCTTCTGTTGCCGCCGGGATCGAGGTTGCTGCAGACGCTGGAGAAGCCGTTGGACGAAAAGCGAGATTGAGATGCATATGCACTAGTCCAGATGCGGACTAGTCTTCTAGAACCCGCCCCAGCGTTTGGTAGCAAAGCGGCGAGAAATCATGCCACGGCGGCATGGGAAACGAGAGCGGGTTCCTGAGAAGTTTTTGGTCCTTCTCCCCAGCGTTTGGGGGTCCAAAACAGCCAGCGATGAGTTGTCATTGTCCGTATCAGCCATTGACCAACCAGAGGACCGCTCGCCACCAACTCTGCACACTCGATACGACAGCTCTGAGAGACTGAGAGCCAAACTTTCAAGACCCTTCCCTGTCTGGCTAAGGTTGCTCTTTGATGGGAGGTTGGCGTCGAAAGAATTGGCTAGCGAGTAAGCTCGTGAGAACTTGTAGCGCCCATGATTTTCCCCAAGGTTTTGTGATGGGTTCGTCAAGAATGTTCGGCGAATCGTTGAGTTGGGGGAATCCTGAGCTGCTCTCTCGGAGATATCTGCCCTTTACTAGGGTTGCACTGTGCATGTCGAAGATCATGTTTGATGTGCTCCATTATGCGTCGCCCTGGTATCCCTCAGAAAAATATTCTATCGTGTCGTATTAGATCCCCTGTGACCAAATTGATTTTATTGTCGTTTGTTTGTCCTTTTTCTCCGCCAGCCTCTTCATCCCTTTCTCAATTCCTTCAGCTTATGCCTTTCTCATATCATCTACGATTCCGTTCCCAGACTCGATGACCTCTTTCTTTTCCCCAAAGTCAAGATTCAAAACTCGGTCTAACCCATCCTTGCGTGAAAATATCGGTCATACAGACCACGTAAATGGTGACCACTTCGGTTCTTTCAGTGGTAAATCTACGTTTTCCAAGATGCGCAAGAAAAGGCCACCTCCGATCAATATCTCAGTTGGAAACGGGAACGTGATCTTGACAAGTGCTACTCCCACGTCAAGAGTAATACATGCGGATTCCCAATGGCCAACCACTCCGCAAACGCCACATACTGGTACTGGATGCGCAAATCCCAGATGCATAGAACGAGAATCGGGCCTTCGTTCTTTCTTGCAGTCAGAGTTTGACCGCTCAGTGCATCCTTGGCTGCAATCGACGTCAACATTGAATCCCTCGACTCCTCCTAAGCGATGTTTTCCCATGGCGGAGCTGCCGGGCTCTGCACATGGGCCTAGGAGCGTGGAGCTACGTACCCCATCAACACCACAGAGACAATCATTTGAGCATGCAGTCGGCAACCATTTGGAGTCTCCTTTACACTTGACTTCGAGGTCGACCCTTCCAGATCAGCCTGTTGGGCTTGCATTCGAGTATGGCTGTCCGAGTGAATCTATGCACAACGGCAGACAGGCCCTAGAGTTGAAGCATGCTCAGCAAGATAAGTCTCTGTCAGGAAATGAGTCTCGACCTGGCTCATCAGGAAAATCGGTAAGGCTCTCTCTGTCTCGTTTGAAGCCGTTGGATGTCAGCCTGTTCTTGTTCGCCTGCAATTGGTCCATCTTTTGACGGAGCACATCATTTTAGGGGGTCTGCACACAGGATCGCATCGATCGCATGAAATCTGAATACGAGCTTCAACTAGATCAACAAAAAAACGAGATTTGTAGCCTATTGGAACTTCATGAGACGCGGATGGCTATTTTATGCGACTTCATCTCTGAACGTCACGGGACCGGAGTGAACGAGCGTAGAGACTCTTCTCAAAACTGTTCCCTGCACAAGGTTTTCCAGCTCGTCAATGAGCAGAAGCAGCGCGTCCTAAACACTCCCGCGGATGATGCGACGAAAGCTTCACAATCACTGCAGATCCAGAAGCTACAAGCTCATGCGGCAGACCTTGTGGCCCAGATAGCACACAGAGATCGAAAGCTTCAATCTTACAAGGCGGAATCTAGGACGTTAAAAGAGCAGCTCCGGCAGGAGATCAAGGAGAAAGATGCTCAGATTAGCATTTTGAACTCGAAAGTAACTCAACTGTTGAATATGGGACCTTCGCTGTTTCCAGCATCCTCAGCGGCCCATCGAGTTGAAAAAGAACTACCCTCGCCAGGCCGTTGCAGCGGGAGCAGTGGAGAGAAATCGAAGCGGCAGCTGGGGAACATTCCGCGTACTCCCAGCGCGGTGACAGCCGCTAGTTCTCGCGGACCCATTACATCGGTCGAGGCAAGCCGTGGCGGACATCTGTTATCCCATAATCGTGAAGGCAAGCAGCGACGGTCGACGGTCACATAGAAGAGTCATGTGTTTGTTCATATTTCCTAACTTCGATGCATATTCTTGGTTAAAGGCGAGCGGTAGATTGGGTCTGTAGGTGGGTTTTAGTTGCCCTGGTGTTGTCTCGAGCTGGTCGTCTTCAATTCACCCGTCGATCATTCTACATAATACTTTTCGAAATGTAATTTTGCCCCCAAGGACACCGAGACACACGTTTGCTTCCATGACGGTTAAACTTTGGTTGATGTGTTCTTTCTGCAACATGATCAATATTACTCATACAGTCACGCTAAGAAATAAAGAATAAAGCCGTTACTGAAGGTGTGTCAAGTCTCTGTAACCATAGAATCTCCTCTAGGATCGATCTGTAGAGGTATTACGCATCTCCCAGAGGTTCTGGCTATAGTCAGCAGCTTGAAGGTGCATATCGGCGCAGCGTGGCGCAGACATGCCCTCCAGCAATCCCACGCCCGGGCTCTCTTAGCGGGATCGACTTCTATTGTCCTCCTGTCAGGGTTGGCCTGGGCTCGACTGGCGGTCTGGTGGTGAACGTGCAGCGTGCAGCAAAACCGCCAAAATTAGCATGATGCCAAGTATAGTTGGTTACTTGCCTACATATGACACGCCGCAGGCCATGCTGGTCACAGGCACTCAACCGCTTTCAACGAGAGGGCCAAGCAACGACTGGAGGCCGCTCGAGTTAAGCGCCGTGATGCAGCCAGACGCGAGACATGCCGCGAATCACCGTCCTCGAACGTCCCCAGGTGATCCAACCCCGACCTCCCCGTAAACCTTCCCGCCTCACGCACGAGCAGCAAATAACAGGCTTTGCAAATCGCATCGGCGGGGGACGTTAAACTAAGTTAGCCCGGGTTTCATGTTGCCTGAGCCACGTTGTTTGCCTCGCTACTGGAATCAGCCGAGTGACTGCAGTCACTCGGGCTCTCTCCTGATGGCTCTGCTTTACTGTCAGCGGACGCCGAGGACAGAATCCTCTCTGCGAATTCTGTCATGAGAACCAGTCATTTTCCGTTCTGCCTTTCTCTCTCATCCTTGCTGCTCTTTGCCCTTCTGCCTGACTGCGTCGCTGTGAGTCAGCCTTCATAAGGCTCCTGCCTGGCAAGCTCGGCCACAGCTTGTACCTACCTGCTCGCTGGGCTGTTTTCGTACTTTTCTCTTTTGCCTTCTTTCTCTCCTGCAACCTCAAACTCTCTGGTTTGACCTTGCTATCTCTTGGTTCTCTCCCTCGAGCGCTGCGATACCCAAAGTATTCGTCGAGGATGGCGAAAGACCCGTTGCCAAACTCCTCTATGAGCATGGAAAGCCAGTTGTGTGAGACTAGCGACGAGAGGCGCGGTCGTGCTAGGGGCAATTTTCACCGGGTTGAGAGTCAGCTTTCTGTTCACTCACTCCATTCTCAGAAATCATGCCTGATTTCATGGGTAGAATACCTCGTCTCCTTCTTGGGTTGGGCACACCCAAAGGTGGCTCGTGCGGACCCTCGACATCATACCGTCTGGCTTTTCAACAGTACGGCCTTCCAGCCTCGAACGCAGACCCGCCTGGATCATCCTGACACATGGCAAACCGAGGTGGTAGCTGCGATATTTGAAAAGCATAGCCGTCAGGATCTAGGGAAACTGATCGCTCTCATCGCCGACCTGGTTGGCTTGGACGGAAAAGCTGGCGAAGACCCCGTGGTCCGTCAACGGATAGCAGAACGACTTCAACCGTTCGTTAGCGAAGTTGCGCCCGCTCGATTCGTAGAACTAGACGTCGCCCTCACGCCCGCCGATGGGAATAAGTATAAACTCAATCCTTCCAACCCACACGGTATCATATCACATGCAATCCGTATAGGATCCTACCAATTTATCAAAGATGGCACTGTCATATCGTCGTCACTGAGCAACTGGCCTCAACCTGTAACGATGAGCACCACCTTTGCGGCCCCAGAGGGCTGGCTGGTTGTTTCCGATATTGACGACACCATCAAATACACCATGACCCCAGATGCGATTGGGATTCTCCGAACCACCTTTGCGGAAGAACCGAAATCCGTACGTGGCATGCCTCAGCTTTATGTTCACGTCCAAAACCAGCTCCAGCCAACATGGTTCTATCTATCCGCATCTCCCTATAACCTCTATCCGTTCCTGCGCTCGTTCCTTGAGCAGAACTATCCGCCGGGCACCATGATACTGCGAGAAAACTCGTGGCAGTCTCTAGCAGGCTTACTGAAATCATTCACGCAGGCGACACAAGAATACAAAGCCGACCGCATGCAAAAGATTCAGCGCTGGTTTCCAAAAAGAAAGATCTTGTGTATTGGAGATTCGACCCAGAGCGATCCGGAGGCATATGCAGAGATGTATGAGAAACACGGTCCATGGATCAAAGCTATATTCATCAGGAAGGTGATGGGCTTGCCCAATATGGAAGAGAAAAACAGCCCTGAGAGGTTTGACAAAGCGTTTAAGAAAGTTCCTCGAACGGTTTGGAGAGTATTTGAGGATCCAGAAGAGCTATATGGGCCCGTCAACGAGCTGCACCACCTTTACCCTTCGAGGCAATGACAGCGCCAGCGTTTCCTCATCGAAGCCACTTCCCCGATATCCTACATTCGCCCCAAGTGATGGCTTATCTTGCTGGTTCAGCTTTTGCCTACACATGATGATGGTTTGTTTACGGAGTTGGCAGGCTTTGTGTCTCTCTTTTCCTACTTACCTTTTTTCTCTGGTTCGATTCCTCTGTTTTCCGTTCTCGTTTAATTTCTCCCCGTAGAAGATGCTCCCATCTTTTGGATTTTTTTTTTTTATACTTGCACCGCATACTTTTAACCCCCTCTATCCTTTTCTCTTCCTTTTTATGACTATTGACAGGCTACGATTCTCCTTTTGATTGTTTTTCTCCGCCCTCTTAGTCAGTTGTACGACCGCAAGTTTCGAATGCTGGTGGATCTCTCGGTTTATCTCCCTTATTCTGCAAATCACCTCGATGCCTTTATGCCCCCTACGATATCCATATACGCAAACCTCTTTATTTTTTATACTAATTGCTATCGGCTGCTTTGGTCAAAGGTGTTTGTTTTTTTAATCTGTTGATGATGTCTGGTTCGATGGAATTACTTTGGCGAGGACATGGCGCTCTACCTTTCCTTTCTCTATCCAACTCCTCCTGTTCCTAGTAATGTATAACTATGACAGACCATAAGCAAATTTTCAAGCTGCTGGTAGCTATTTTATCCTGATGTCAAAAGCTCGTGGGAGAATCTCCCCGTATTTTTGCCTGCTGGTCCCCTGAAGGCTTGGCAGCGTTGATCCTTCATCAAGAAGCTGTCAACCATTACATCATTGCCCGCCCCGCTCGTTTGGCAGTCGGGAGCTGATTTTAGCCAGCGTCCAAAAATTGAATTTAGCATGTTTCGGTTACAGCTTCTTATCCCTTGTAATGCAGATGCATGGCTAGCATGAATGGCCAGGTCTTGCTAGGAATGCTTTTTCCTATTGAATGCTACACATCTCCATGGCATTACTCTGTCATAGACCTTGGGGCACACAGTGACCTCCCTGTACGTAAGTCGTGTTAGAATCCCTGCATTTGTTTTGCTTCCTTGTTTAACTCCTTGGTCGCATACCAGGATACTGACATTTCGTCCGCCGCCATCTTGTCTCGATTTATCCGATCAAGAAGTTTTGATTAGCTACCTACCGTCGAGAATCCATGGATACAATGCAGCCGACAGGCGCCAGCGAAGAGCTCATCCCACCCACAATGCCAGCCGTCTACCTCCCGACCCATCCCTACGTGAAACACCGCAAGCCAGGGCCCTCCAATCTCGTCTACAGAGCTGATTTTCCTACTCCTACACCTACTGAGACGCAATACCTGATCAAGGTTCAAGCAGCCGCTGTATGTCGCGGCGAGCTAGAATGGCCTCATCTCCTCCATCGCAGAGAAACCGGAGCGGTCATCGCGCATGATATCTGCGGAACTGTCCTCTCCACTCCTTTTACAGACGAGCATCTTAGAGACGGACCTAAATTCAAAGTTGGAGATCGCGTGTTTGGCTTGATTGAGCCGAGTAGAGATGGTGGTGCTGCGGATTGTGTTGCGGCTGAGGAAGACGAATTGGCGTTTAAACCGCAAAATATCTCTGCGGTTGAGGCTGCGAGTATTCCGTTACCTGCGCTGATGGCGTATCAAGGGCTGTTCGAGCAGTTGAGGGTGAATGACTGGTTGAAAGAGGTGCATGGAGTGCATAAACCTTTGAGGCTGCTGATTTTGAATGGTGCCTCCAGCGTGGGCATTCATGCGATTCAGATGCTAAGGTCCAAATCGCTTTTGCCTAGCGCGTCCATTTGCATCTTTGCTACCACTAATTCTAAGCAGCAGAGCTCCTTTTTGAGAGACAAGTTCCATGTTGATGAAGTGATCGACTGTGCTGAAAATCCGGATCTTGTTGAGGCATGGGTTCAAAAAGGCTGGGCGCCTGTACACCTCGTCCTAGATTGCATTGGCGGTAAGGCACATAGACAAGCCCACGATGAGAAGATCATATGCAAAAATGGTGCGATCACAACCACAGTGGGAGCGGAAAGCGAAGTTAGGGAAGCGTCAAAAAACCAACACCCACACAGCCAATTCGTTTCAATAGAACCGAACGGGAAACACCTAGAGATAATTGGGAAACTCGTCGAGAAGGGAGAGCTGACGCCGTATGTTGACAAAGTATTTGAGTTGCATGAAGTAAAGGAGGCTATGACATTTGTCGAAGCAGGGGAGCTTAGGGGAAGGGTTGTGCTGCATATTAATTATGATTAGCCTTACAAACATAAGGCGGTGAAAATATATATACCGTCCATTCTAGCTTTACGAGGGAAGTAGTGCTGAAATCCCAAGGAGCAGGTTCGCAACCATAGAGGCCCTCTCACTCTTCATTTTGGCAGATTTTTCGTTTGCGAGATCCAACAGTAAGATGGACATGCCGGACACTTCACAATGAAACGAAGCCAGAAAAGAAAAAAAAAAAAAAAAAAAAAAAAAAAAAAAAAAAAGGGATAATGGCAAAGGTTCATTAATGTCACGCTCTATCCATAGTGAGTCTTCCATTTTCTTGGATCCGGAAAGGTATGCCGGGAAATAATCCGCCAAATTCAGAGCATATCAAACAAAATATAGATGAACGAATAATGGCAAAAGGAAATTCAAAAGTGCAATTTAAAATTACCCTAATAATCGAACAAGGATTAGAGAGAAAAGAAGAGCGAGAACTTATATAGAAGAAGCAGAGGAGAAAAAAAAAAAGAAAGAAAGAAAGAAAAAAAAAAAACGGGAAGGGCATATGCGGTCTCAGGAGCAGTCTCCAGTATAGAAACAGGATAGACAAGACAAAGGCCCAGATAATCAGCTTTGTGTCATATTTCCCATGATTTCTCAGAGGGATCGCTTTAACTGTGGCCCATTAGACGGATGAACAATTAGATAGAGGGCTGCTATAGGATGAGAGCGGCATTCGGGACCAGACGACCCGTCTCATCTCTGGTTTCTGATGCGGAATGGTAGGTGGTTTGGCGGGCGGGTCGTAAGTGTAGGCCACGGACAGAAAGATGGGCCTAGAGATAGATACAAGACACAAGTACGAGGTGCTGGTAAGGCAAAAAAGGTATCAGGCACATAAATCTAGAATAAAAGTTTCACGCTCAGAGCAGGGAATCAAGACGAGTAAACACATTTAGGCATGCTGCCACAACCTGTTGGAGAGTAAGCATTGAACTTTTCCAAACACGTAACCCAAGGGGGACAAACCTCTAATTGAAGCTCCCTATCTTTGGCTTTGTCAAGCTCTTCTCTGACTGCCTGAGCCAAATTCGCCCCTATTCCTTGTGTACCACCTGTCCTTAATGAAAACGGCCATTGCGAATAGTCAGCAAGTAATTCATCCACCTGAGCAAATGCTCTTTCTCGTGCATCATGGTTCATCGTAACGAGGCAATTTTCAAGAACATTAGCGGCATAAGCTGCGCAGACCATGGCTATAGTCCTCAAATATCTGAATTCAACATCGTTGGGAAGGAATTGAGTTGGAGGTAAGATGACAGTGCGGCTGCTACAGATATTTCGAACTCTCTTGTTTAGATCGTCCTTCGCAGCGCTGTCGGCGACAGGGTGGGTGGCCATATCGAAGAGCAGGAAGTTTCGTTTCTCAGTGCGAAGGACACCTTTATCGACAAGGCCCTTTGCAAGCCTTTCTCGTACTTGTTTAAGCTGATAGCCGATTTTCATTAAATTCCAGGTTTCGCCTGATTGTTGAGACACACGCTAAGTTAGCACATAACTGCTTCACAGAAGAGATATATAGAGAGAGTGGGCATATCCGTACCACTCATAAGATCAATCCACGAGCTAACACTCATCTTCTCGCTTGATTTCATCATTTTCAATGCCTCGTCCAGCAAGACTTCTCCAGTCAATGTGTCGTCAATAACCTCAATGACCCGATCAGCAAGCGGGAAGCGGCGTCGTGAAGAATCCTTTTGCATGCTGATCCGGCCACGGAAAGCCAGCTCGATCACAATACATCCCCGTAAGGCGTACGAAATGTTCTCGTTCCAAAAGGAGTAGTAGCCCTAGCACAAGCAATTGAATCGTGAGCATAATAGCCAAGTGATAACATTAAACATCACTATATCCCATTGCATATCACAAAGCCCAAGGGGAAATCCCCGGTGATATGATTCACCAACCTGCTTATCTTTTATCCCTAGCAATAGCACCTCTTCCATTAACGTCAACTTTGGCTGCTTGACCTTGTCAGCGCTCTCGCTGATATCTCGCGGATCAAAGGCAATCTTGTGCCCGTTTTCTCCTCCGATGAACGACGTCTCAGGTACGCGGTTATCGGATCCATTGTGGGGAGATGGAGATGTCACTCGACTGCCATCACTGGCGTCGCCCGTACTCCTCCCTGCCCCCCGACGGCGGGTTAGACCACTCTGAGTCGCCATGCCGCCAGATGTGGAACCCGTTGGTGTGAAGAAGCGTCAGGAAGTCGGGTTATACAGCATGGACTAATTCGAATATCTTCGAAGGGGCGGGATTAAAGCTTTCGGGGTGAGCTGCTTGTCCGCGAGCGATGATGTTCGCAGGTCGGTGAGGCAGCACGAAAAAAAAGTGGTCTCTGCAGTAATGAAGCAGAGAGTGCGCTAGGCAAGAAAACAAAGAAGACGATCTCTCGGGGCGGGATATTTATTTCACTGTTGAAATAAGCTCGTTTGGCGGAGAGCAGAGCGACGCCTCCTGGAAGAAATCGGTGCCAACAGGCACCCCAAAATCTGGCCGGTACAAATCGTATCAGCTCCAACGGTCTTGGCAGCCTTTTTCGCTCTCTCTGCAGAGAACAAGGGGTTTACCTGGCAAGGGGAATTGGATCGCGTGCTTCTAAGTGTTTATTAAACCGTGTCTACCTACACTAAGATGCCGAGATTGCGTTTCGACTGGCCGCCTCAATCGAGTTTTCACATGAAGTGGCATCGAATTTACACCACGACTGGTATGGTATCTGGAAACGCGACCCTTTTTCCCGGGGTAACAATAGCAAGGCATGCACCATTGGCTGTGCGTCAGTATTCACTGGAAAGGCAACTCTTATTCTTTCACAATTGTTGGGGGCGAATAATCACTACAGTTTGGGTCCATTTGCTCCTGTCTCTCTTTTTTTTTTTTTTTTTCCCCTGTCTCCATCCCTGCGATCGAAGCTCCGACGCAGGCAGAGTCGCCTCACCAAGGGGAACAGCAGATAAAAGACCTCTAAAATTGTTCGAAATCTCAAAGTTGATATACACAATACAAGAGAGGAACGGTTAGAACCGCAAAATCGTGACCTCCCCATGCAGCCTACTAACCGGCGCCTTCACCCCTTAGTTCTAATACATAACCATTTTCCCTGGGGTAATCCTGCTCACTGAATCGAATATCGGCCAGTTTAGTGGGCTACATGCAGTCAGTAATGTACTAGAAAAATGAGGGCCAGACTGTTACAAACCATCGGGCTGGGAAAGGATATACTGAACAGCTTGATCGACTACGTAAACATTGTTAGCGTATCTTGCAGTTAATTTTTGAGCCGGTGGTACATACTGCTGTGGATCGCGTCTGCCTCCTTGTCTGGGATTTCAATGCTGAATTCCTGTTGAGAAACTGGTCAGCACTGACGCCAAATGCGGATAATTCTTTAACTCGAAACACAAACGTACCTCTTCAATAGCCATCACAACCTCAACGGTGTCCAAGCTGTCCAGTCCAAGGTCGTTTGTGAAGTGCGAAGTGGGAGTAATCTAGGGTTCAATTGTGAGCATCGTCACACGAGGAGCAATAAAATGATGATCGTCCTGTACCTTTGAGGCATCCGTAACCTAAGAAATATCAACCTAGTCAGAATTCGACAGTATCACTTCGCTGAGTCAATGGTCCGGGGCTCACCTTGTCAAAGTTCTTAAGCAGGTCGATTATTCTTCCCTCAACCTCTGACTGGTTAAGGCCGGCTGGCGCAGAGTACGATCGGATAGCCTGATAGGGGATGCACGGAGCGAATTGGGATTGCCGAACAATGGCAGAGGCTCTGGGGAGTTGACGGACGGTCGAAGAGTTCCTCACGGCACGAGGTATGGAGACGGTTCGAAGAGACCGGATGAGAGCAGATCGGAACATTTTGGCTAGCGAAAGGAACTGAACAAGAGGAGAGCAGTGGAGGTGAGGCCGTTGGACCGGGGTAACCGTGACAGTTGGAGGGTTTGAGGTGCTGCACGGGAAGATATTAAATTCTTCAGGTTCTTTTGGAAGTTCCTGTTCTTTTGGGCTTGGTCAGCCGCCGGCCAATCAGCGCCCGCAAAAACCATCTGACCTTCACCACTTCTGAGAGGGCAGCGAACATCTCCCGTCCAGAACTCACTTTGCTTCCTCAGTCGCTGCAATTGACGCATTTTCACACCATGGCGTCGTCAAGGGCAGTTACAAGATTGGTCGCCTATCGACGCCCGGCCGCTCTGCCATACTCACTCCCTTCCTCGTCATCCGTCCACCGCTCCGCCAGCACGCCTGCCCTCACTTTTTCGACATCAGCCGTTCAGAATGCAACACCACACGGCCCGCCACAGCCTGGCTTCCGCATGCCTACACCAAAGAGATGGGATCAAGACGAAGATTCGACTTTAGACAAGGCCGGAAAATACTTCTTGATGACAGAGTTATTTCGCGGCATGTACGTGGTGCTAGAGCAATTCTTTAGGCCACCGTAAGTACCGCCTATTCTCTCTCGGCACGCTTTTCAATTGCAATACCAGGCCACTATGCTCCTAGCTCCATGTTCCAGTGCGGCTTGCGATGAGTGTTACGTTCTTATTCTGACAACGTTTGCCTTTCTAGGTATACAATCTACTACCCATTCGAGAAAGGCCCCATCTCTCCACGATTCCGCGGCGAACACGCCCTACGCAGATATCCATCCGGCGAAGAGAGGTGTATCGCCTGTAAACTCTGCGAGGCCATCTGCCCTGCACAAGCCATCACCATTGAAGCCGAAGAGCGTGAGGACGGAAGCCGACGGACGACACGGTATGACATTGATATGACCAAGTGCATCTACTGTGGATTCTGCCAGGAGAGCTGCCCCGTAGATGCCATCGTTGAATGTAAGCAATGCTTAAGAGTTCCTATGTTAACCTGAGTGACCCTCGAAAGAGAACATCCAGCCTTCGTGTTTCGAAGCATTGAATGCCTGCTAATCGTATTGCTCGCTTGTAGCTCCTAACGCCGAATACGCGACAGAAACCAGGGAAGAACTATTGTACAATAAGGAAAAATTACTGGCCAACGGTGATAAGTGGGAGTCAGAAATAGCTGCAGCTGCTCGTGCGGATGCCCCTTACAGATAAAATTAAATCGAACTATTCAAGGTCTATCGATCCGTTTCGATGCTAGCAGTTTCCTTTTTCTTTTTGATAGACAAGCTCTTTTGATCTCGAGAAGCTACTCAAATGATAACCGGTGTATGTATATAGTGTGGTGACTTTTATCGGGCCGACACCTGGAGCATTCTGGACCTGAGTCCGTATTACAATGCAGTTTCATTTGTCAACAATAAAAGTCATTTTCCTGTCGCTTGTTAAACAAAAAAAACAAAAAGGCATCAAATCAGATCGAGCGGATCATTATGTACAAGATTTCTGGCCCTGACCTACACGCCGGATAAATCACCGAAATCCAGAAGGTGGAAAAATTGCGTGGTCGAGTTGCGGTTGTATTCTCCCTGTCATCAACGGACAGAGCTGCACAGACGAAGATAAAGAAAACAGGTATCAAGGTAGGAATCAAACGTAATCATCGTACGGTGTTATCATTTCTTCTTCCCACCAACTTTCGTTTTAAACCTTCCTTCAAAGCCAGGCCTAGCTTTGGGCTTGCCTTTCTTCCCCTTGTTCCCTTTCTCTTCTTTTCGTTTTCGAATATTCTCTTCTCTCTTAGCCTGCCTCGCTTCTCTGCTTTTCGCTACGCCTTCTATCCTCTCCTTCCATTGCTTCTCGCTCTTCTTCTTCGTGCCCTCTTTCCTGTTTAGCGCCTTTTTCAGCAAAGACACATCGTCTTTCACTTTCTCGCCATGAGCCCTCTTCTTCGCGTTAAGCCACATGTCTTTCTCTTCGATTTCCGCCTTCTTCTTTTCATCAAGGCCAGCAAGTCTTGTTTGTTTGGCCTCAGCTGCCTTTAGCGCTGTTCCGGTGTCTTGAGGGCCTTTTTGTTTTTTCTGATTACGAAGGGTGGACAAACTTGGATCTGCTGTTTGTCCATCGGCAAAAACAACTCGGCCAAACGAAAAATTGTTTGTTATCGATGTGATGGATTCCGCGGGGGAGCCGGGAGATACCAGTAGCGAACCCTTGGGGGAGAAGCGCTTGGCGATGGCTTCATCACGAAGTCTTTGCTCTTCCTCCTTAGCCTTCTGGCGCATCTCCTTCTTGTGAGCACGGCGCTGTTCCTCACGTTGCCTTCTAGCTTCTATCAATTCTTGACGGTTTTTCGCGGGTTTCCCATTGAATCCATCAGCATGTCGGGCAGCGCGCAGCTCGTCAAGACGTTTCTGTAGACGTTGTTTGAGTTCTTCTGAGGTGGGTTTTAAAGGTTTTGGGTTAGATTTTTGTTCATCATTCTTATTAGCGCCATCATTTTCCGTAGGCGGGACAACGGACGATGTAGACGAGGTTCCCGAGGGCGGTTTTGATGTATCAAAAGGATTGGAATCGGCTGCAGGCGACGTGGGTGCTGTTGATTCAGAATTGGACTCTTTTTCCCCAGAGAAGCCTTCAACAGGGGCCATCTCATCCGCAACCTCCTCGTCATCACTAGCGTCATCGGCGCTGGAGGCTGTTGCATCTGGTTTTTCAGCGGAAGTTATGGGGTGCGTCGAAGCTTTCGTCGATTGCTCTAAGGCCCTCTGCTTTTGCTTTCGTTTCTCTGTCTTTTCTGCAGCCTTTTGTTTCTTCTTTTCTTGTTTTGCTGCTTTTTTCTCTTGCTTCTGCTTTAAACGTTCCTCCTTTTCATGTTGCAAACTATCATTTGTTGACTCCGGGAGATGTCCGTCTGTCGAGCTGTCTCCCTTTTTCTGCTTCTTCTGACGATAATCGCCGCGGTTAAGCCCTTCAAGCGGTTTCTCGGAGCCGAGTTCCCCATCATCCGTGTCCAACTGTCCGTCCTCGCGTTTTCGCTTGCGGGCATTTTCATCCATAACGTCTTTCGCTGACTTTGCTGCATCAGGATCTAATTTAGCTCGTTTTGCATTTCGGGCTTGTTCTTTTGTCTGTTTCTTTCGTTGCCATTGATCCTATAGGTTCGTGAGAGAGTCAGCACTGATAACCAGCATGAGATTGGCACCCACAAAACACCATATATCAGAGAAAATAAGGACTGAGACACTCACACTGGTATCTTGTCCATAATAGTATTTTGCTGGGATTAACGACAGCAATCCATCAAAGGCGTTTGCATGGCTGCGGAGCCGCTCCTAGAAGTAGCATTGTTGGTCAGCGAAAGAGAAAATTTCATTAAGAGACCATCCTCGACCTACCTCTAAACTATCTGCCATATCTGGGATATTAATTATTAGACTCGAAAAGATTTAAGCTATTGTCCCACTCATGCACTCGCTCCCCAATGCGCTCCTGCGACACTGGCCCGTCCAAGCGTGCTGAGCAGAAAAATATTTAGGTTGGGTGGGCAGGCTCTCTTCCGGTTTGGTGACGGTTGCTCGCCGCCCTTACGGATGTCGGACTTGTGCTCCACGTGACCTCAGGGCCTCCAATCAACTCAACAGCCGAACAGAAGTTCCTCGTCTCTGCCCATTGAGACTTGGTTCCCTGCCACCCAGATCTTGCAAGGCTCTACGCGATGAATTTTCCTTATGCCTATAAGTGGACACCTGGAAGCACAGCAGACCAGATGCATTCCAAGAAAAAAAATGGACGTAGAGGAAGACCTTGAAGTCCCTACCCTGAGTGACCGCGCTCCCTCGTTTTCCCTACTTTTCACATCTCGTTGTCATTGAGCCCGCCACACGATCAGACTTCAGCGCTATTTTCTCCGTGGCAATAAGCCCTCCAGCCGAGCGCGATCCGGAGAATGGATAATCCGGATCCAGTTGCCGATACCCGTATCGGAATTTTGTAGGCCCGAAAAACCATGGAACCCCGATGAACCCACCATAAACAGCACCTGAAAGGTTCCTGCAGCAGGAATGACATGTTTACTGTTCCTGAATAGGAAACAGTTCTCATTTTTAAAGATTCCCCTGCCTGAGAAACATTCCCAATTGCTGTAGAATGATTTTGGAATGGTGAGAACATTCTCAGAGTTGCTGAGAACATCAGTAGAAACCCAGTTGGAATACTGTTGGGAATTAACTACTACAATTCTAGTTTCAGGCACCATTCATTTCTAGTCCTTGATCAAATATGTACAAAGCAGGCAAATCTCAGAGAAATGAAACATCCCAGGTGTATAGTAGAAAGGTTCCAGAATCACAACCACTGAAAACCAGATTGCCACTGATATTCAACACCTCACTAATCAGTACAGTATAAAGACTTGGCTTTTTAATTACAGAAAGTCCAATAATAGTGTAGTTGCTGCCCTCTAGATCTACCTGCACAATTGATAGATCTAAAACCTGATCTCTTATCATTTCCAATGCCAGAATCACTAAAAAGAATACTCTTTTATTTGTATACAATTCATGAATAAAAATACTGGTAATTTGCCTGATAGTGGAGCTGATTCCATGCATATACTCAATCAAATCATCAACTATTAGTTTGATTTGCTGGTCTCCAAGTGAGAAAGTAATATTCTTATAGAATTATATTGCAGTTGAGTCTGGTTTCATTACAGACAGCTTATCCCAATCTTGCTTATATACATTTTGGAGTTTCTGCAAAAATAAGTAGAGATTCAGTAATACAGATAGCTGTATATTTAGAATATCTAGTACTGGCACCATTTTTTCTGCAGATTGTTGTGCTTAGAGATTCAGAGAATACTCACCAGTAATATCTTTGTCTTCAGTATCCAGTGTCTCAAATTCATCTTCATGCAGATTAATATTCAGTCAGAGTAAGTCTGTAAAAAGAGTCAGGCAGTACTTATAGAGATTAGAGATGTACTGAATTAAGAATAGCTTACTATCAGCAAATGCTTCTTCAAGTAGTAGAAGCAGTATACATCTGAAGCTTTCTTGCATTAACAGAATCTTTTTAACATCTTACTTATTTGTTCTCTGAACCAGCTTCTTGTATTTCTAATGCTTGTCCTCTTCAATGAGAATATTGCAATTATTTGAAATTGCATATTCATTTGCTTGTACTGAATAATGTATGTCAACATGCATATTTGAATAGTTTTTAAAGCTCTGAATTGTCTTTATCTTCTTTTTTGAATCAAAATTTTCCACAATTGAAATGCCTGTCTCTTTGACATACAAATCAAGTGCCAAGAGCTCAATTGAAACAGGAGATAATCTTGTACTGATTATAAAAGCTGCTCTAGATTCTGCTCAAGTGCCTGCTGGATGAGTAATCTTAACAGCTGATGCAGCAGTATTAATTAAACTTTGTAGATTCTGTCAGACTGTTGTGATAATCTCTTATAATTCTGCAGAGGCAAATTAAGCTGGTGATTAAGATGTTAGAACAGAATTGCTGCATGCAATTTCAGCATAAATTTGAACAATCAAATTCTTTGTCAATCTTTCAGAGTGATCTTTAAATGTTACAGACATTATTTGTTGCACTGCTGGATTTATCCATTTCTGAATCATGTAGTATTGAAGAAGAAGTGAAATTATAATAAATGCTTGCACATGCTCCTGTAATTGATAGGATTCCAAATGAGTAAGCAGAGATTAAAGATGAGTCTATCTCTGACAGAATGAAAACTTCTGAAGCAATTTACAGTATTCTTTTTGATCATGAGATGTAAGAATCACCAAAACCAATAAATAGTGTGCCAGTTTTGATATTTCTGAAAATTCACTGTAACATGAATCAGAAGAAAAAAAGATTACCAGATTAAGAGATAGACATATTTTAAGCAATACTGTCTGCTCTTTGGTCATTTCATATTTCTTGCAGAGACTTTACTTTAAAGCTTGAGTTTCTGTAGAGTTGATTTTTTCTCTCTGCTGCAGAATTCAAAAATGATAGCATTCTTCAGTCATGGTATCAAAATTCATGTCATGTTACTGATTCTCTGAAACCATGCAACTCCAACAAGATCATATTACTGTAGGCCCTTTGATTTCAGCATTAACATTCTGTTGCAGCATATTCTCAAGAAAACAGAGACAAGAGAAAATAACTCTAGTAACTTTCTTGCTGGAAATATTCACATTAATGTTTTTGTCAAGCAATGCTAGACCAGGCTTCAAGACTTCAATCACATCAGGAAAATTGGTTCCATGTGGCCTGAAAGTAATTATATAAACATTATTATGCTTGGCTCTCTTGATAGATTTCATGCTGGCAGGTATCATGTAGAAACTCATAAGGCTTCAGTACATGTTGCAGTATAGGCTGAATCCATTAATGAAAAGTTGGTAGAGAAGAGATATAATCTTTTTGCTGTTAGAAAACATTTGCTTCAATATCTCTCTATCATATGTTACTATTTCTAGCTTATCATGTAGTGAAGTGCTCATATTAAGTGGTCAAGCTTTCAGTATTCCTGATTTCAAAGTTAGTACTTGCTGCATGAAATATTGGGCATTCAGAAGCTTATATTCCAAATTCTCCATATTAAATCTATAGTCAAGATATATGTTAACTTGGGAAAGAATATTGCCTGCTAAAACAAATGTTTCTTGACTTTCAAGAGCAAGAACTTCATTTGAGTGGTGCTGTGAATTCAAATGGGACAATTTTCTGCCATAAAATATTGACATAAATCAGTATACTGGTTGAATTCAGAGAGTGATTGCATTTTCAGCAAGTGGATTTGATCTTTTATCTCAACCAACAAATTGAACTCTTCCCAAATGATCATGGTTCATTGAGTCTTTATTGCAGGGGCAGTCAGCATTGTGGTATTGGTAGAGAACAAAGTCAGAGAGAAATATAGGCTTGCCATTATGGTAATATGCAAATTCACTCAAGAAGTATTTAATGAAGCTTCTCCAGCTTCAAGATTACTATAACTCTCTTGAGTTATCAACCAATTCAGCCATTTCTATATGCAGCTTCTTCCAGAAAATCAGTAATTTCACAAGTGTAGATATCAATGCAATAGAGTTCTGGAAATACATGTTTATGCACAATGTCACTTAAGCAAGTCTTTTGTCCACATCTGATAATATTGGCATTTTCTTTGAGATGACTGACAGCACTTTTTGATAGATAGATAGTATCAGAAATTGTAACCAGCATCTCTTCTTTAATGTTGACAGTCCAGTAGGCATAAGTTTCAATGGCTTGATATCTATTAGGTTCTGGAGGATTTCCCTCAGTAATTGATATTGCTGTTGGAATATGCCTGTATGCTTACACTACAACACAAGAGACATTAGAAATTAATCTATTTAATCATATGCTTTGGCCTGTAAGTGTGGAATAGCTTCTGATGATTCATTCTCAAGAATCAGTATTGTTACTTGAGTATTCATTGGCCCTGAATCTTTGTCAATTTCTGGATCTTTGTCAATTTCTGGATCTTTGTCAATTTCTGGATCTTTGTCAATTTCTGGATCTTTGTCAATTTCTGGATCTTCTTCAACCAGGATTTTGTTTTCTAGGCATGACAATTCTGCATCAGCTGCAGCATCTTTCAATATTTCATGTAATTGATTGTCATTGTTGGTATATGCTGGGCCAGCATTGCCATCACCAGTATCTAATGTAGACTATACAATATTAGTCTCAGCATTTAATAATTCTGATAAACAATTTTTCACACTATAAAACCAAATTTGTCATTATCAGAAATTGATGCCAAATTCTCCAGCTGCTCTAACTGTAGTAATGTCAGGTGGACACTGCTTTCACATTTAATTGACTGATGAATGCTCTCTTTACTTGCTTGATTCTGGGTCTGTTATTTACCAGCAATTGAAGCATTATTGCTTGAATTTGAATCTCAGAGCATGATTTTCTTGACTTTTTAGAGATTTGGACACAACATTTCAATAACAAGACTACTATTAATTGTATGAAGTTGTAAAAAAAATGCATGGAATGCTTATGAGATGAAGTATCTTTGGTTACTCTTTCAGAAAGTAAAGATTACCTGTTATCTGTCAACAGAAAATGTAGAGGAAATTGCTGATAGAATATGAAGTTAGAAATAATCACTTTCATGCTGGGGCCAGAGAAGCTTGCAATTGATATAAATTATAGTATATTCAAAATTTTACAAGAGTTTCAGAGTTAAATTCTTCAATATGAATGGTGAAGCTTTCTTTTTCAACAAATTTAATGTGGGTGACTTTGATGAGATTGCTGTCACAGGAACCAATACAGACATACAGAGGTGAAATATAGAACAAGATCAGAATTCTGAAAAAGGCAAAGAGAATGAGAAAAGAGGCAAGAAGTGCAAGTAAAGAGTTTGACACCCTGATGCAGAAGAATATGAGAGAGAGAATCAGTTAAAGAAGAAGGCCCTGAAATAGCAAGTGAGATGAATATATCTCACAACATTCAGCAAGAAAAAACTTCCCAAAATTATAGAGAAAGTATATAAAACAAATAATGAAGACTTATATGTCTTTAGTTCAGCAAGAGTATCTGCTCTGAAGTTTTTAAAAAGCTGGAAATATAAAACATTAAGAAAGATAAGTATTAGTATGCTGCTCCTTAAATATTGAGAGATCTTTTATCAACTGCTAGCAGAAGCATGTCAAGAATATAAAGAAGATTAATCACAAGAATAATTCTAATATTAGCATGCACTGTTGTCAGAATCTCAATAAACTCTTTGCATATTTTGCAAAGCACTTTAATTCTAAAAAATTCTTTGAGATTTTCTTCTGGGCAGAGCCAATTGTTGATTATAAGAAATCAAAGTAATTAGAGTAATAGTATATCAAGTATATGTCAGAATTAAAGACAAGTATAAGATAATGAGTACAACTGATCTTGATTTAGAGATATATGCTAATTTGGCAGTGCAGGTCAAACTGCATGACAATCTCATGAAGAAATCAAGCTGTGAGAAGGAAGCCATCAGAGCATGACAGGAAATTCTCAAATTTTGAAACTATATGGGACAACATCTGCAATATGAGAATGTCAACAAAGAGAACTTTGCAGAAAAGAGAAAGAAAATTAAGAAGAAGACAAGAGCTTCAGCTTCTGGAGCTGATAAGTCAGCAATTCTTATAAAGATTCAATTTTCAGGTGAGGCTCTGCTGAAAGAGTGAACTGCAAAATACTGAATCAGTAATGTAAAGCTCTCTTGAGACATCTGCACATTGATTAGCATGTATATATATATGATATAGAATCCAAATCTGAGCAGCACCAAAGCTGCAATAATTCTCACAATAATCTGACAGGCAAAGCAGCTGTATAGTAGGAATCAACTTTTCAAGAATTCCTGTCAAAAATCTGCTGGGGGATTACTCATCAGGATTGTATAGGTAATATAAAAATAAATATATCTAGTAGAGCACATGTCAACAAAGCTCTATCTAATCAGGACAGCTCTCATGTATATAAACAACCTCTCCCACAACCCCTTCTCTTTCTCTTCTCTCTCTCTCTCTCTCTCTTCAAGCCTTTCTAATCTTTATTTCTCCCCCCTTCTCCTCCTCTCTCTTTTCTCTCTTCCATTGGTATTTCTTTTCAGATTCATTAATATACTTCAATTTGCAAAGATAGGTGATCTGAGATATATGAGATTAGCAAAAGCTGATGCATTTTGCAGAAAAAACACATCAAAATGGTGAACATGTGTGAAACCCTGAAAGAGAACAAGCCAGGCCATAAACCAAAAAATAAAGTTTCAGATGGGCCATCAGTATTCTGTCAATAATATGTTACAGCATATATGACCCCAAAAAATCTTGAAAAGCTCTGTAATAATGTTCAAGACTCTGGCAATGCTTGCTCAAACTGCTTACAAGACAAGAAGCATTGCTGTAACTTTTCTGAAACAATAATTAATCAGATTCTTGAGTTGCAAAGTGCATACTTCAAATAAGCAAATACAACAAACACTGTTATCAAGAATGCTCACAAAGTGGGTGTTGTCACTTTTGCTCAAGCTATCAATAAAGAGTTGAAAATCATTCTTGCAAATATGCTGAAAGAGACTTCTTCCATTGATGATAAGCCAGATGCATTAAATAGCAAAGTCATTAAAGCTCTTCAAGAGATTTCCACAATCTTGAAAGAAATTCAGGAAATTCAAGAGGCAAACTTCATTGCAGTCTCCAACATAAAGAATGCTCTTAATGTAAGTTCACTTCACATCTCATCTTTGAGGCAAAGATTCTAACTTTCAAAAGAATATGCTGCAACTTATTGATTCAGGTCTTCATGCAGCTCTTGCTGCTAGCACTCGCTCAGCTCTGGCTGCAAATACCCCCTGTCCTTCTCATGCTGTAAGATATTCTCTTAGAATTGAATTGGAAAAGGGATCTAATGAGAGTGAATTAGTTGAAATGTTCTTTTGACAGTGCTTCTGATACTGAAGCAAAAAGGATCTGCTTCTCAATTGACAAAAGCTCCTTGCTGCCACAAACTGTTCCTGAAACCCCAACTCCAATCAGGAGCCTTCAATTTTCTCCATTTTCAACTAGTATGTGTGCAAATAATGTTTCCCAAAATATACTGACTGTTTATTCTGACAGAGCAATAAAGTATGGCACCAAAGGGTGTGTCTTCTTCTCATGATGTGACTCTGACACAAACTGTCTCTGCAAAGCCAAGCACGCCAGCAGTCAAAATTCCTGATGCCAATGAGAAGGATGCTGAAAAGAACACTGCTGACAACA
This sequence comes from Coccidioides immitis RS, assembly GCF_000149335.2. NCBI lineage: Eukaryota > Fungi > Ascomycota > Eurotiomycetes > Onygenales > Onygenaceae > Coccidioides > Coccidioides immitis. The sequence continues at coordinate 2,692,577 of NW_004504312.1, read as the reverse complement.
AGGATGCTGACAAGAATGATGCCAACAAGGATGCCAACAACAAGGATGCCAATGAGAAGGGTGCTGAAAATGAGAATGCTGAAAAAGCTGATGCAAATGTTACTTCTGATGTTAGCAGCGAAGGATTCCAAAATTGGTTTTTCAGTCAGGGTGATCTGTAAGGTTAAGCGGCGGGAATTGTATAACTACAGTAGTTACCTAGTTTTCGGAATTAAGAAAAGGTTCTTTCAATTTGAAACGAAACCCTCAATCTCACAGTTCAAATTTCAGTTATGTGTTAGAACTGAGCTCATTTCCCGAAAGGAAGCATTTTCGGAAGGGTAATAGAAATCCTACAGTGCTCCAACAGTTCTCTATTTGGATTATGGTTCTCGCACGATTCCTAATTAGGTTACCGTGAGATCTCGGAAACGTAAGGGTTTTTCGGACCAACGAAATCCCGATATGGACCGGGTCTACCCATAAATGGTCTAGCCTCCGACGCTCTTATTGGATACTTGGCTTTGCTTGCGAATATTCAAAAGCTTGACTTGAATAAGCCCTTTTTAGCGCCCGCACTTAAAGAACGACAAACAAACAGAGTACTCTGTACAAAGTATGGAGAACAAAGTATTATGGAGCGAGAGAGAGCGCTAGAGAGTGCAGGTTTCCAATATGTCATATTTAATTGGACAAAAATTAACTGTTCACTCAATACCAGTCCAGAAATTAACCGGTGAAAGATCGAAAAAAACATTTGGAAAAAGGTAACCAGAGATGAAAACAAATTCCACTACCCTTCCCCCAAACACTTTGCTCAGGCAAATAAGCCAGCACAGCCGTAGCTCATCCTCCTTCCAATGGTATGGTGTGAAATTGCATTATGCCTTGCTAAGGGCCTCAAAAATTTGTTGCATTTGGTTGTCTGTCAGTCCTGTGTACTGCAAACAATCCGATCCGCACGGAAAAGGATAAACTGCATCGCCACAGGAGCTTGTCAAGACTGTGGCAAGATTCATACAACCTGGTGGGACTTTCTCAAAGCGGACCACTGGTGCGCAACTCTGTTAGATCCTACCATAACACAGGTTGCTTGCGCTGACCCAGGGAATATGATACTTACCGCCCTCCGAAGGGTTCGAACTGACGATCTTCTCCGGCTGCTTGTTGATCTGATCGCGACATATTTCAAAATTATACTTGGGCACATTGCACGGGCCGACTTCAGGACGCCGAATCTTGACGCGTGGGATATTTTCCGTGTCGAAAGTGGCACGCGGGTTGACGTATCTGGGTATATGGCGCGGTGGAGGCCACGCAGCACCAGTATCTAAGACTTCACCACCAAGGCCCACCAAGGTGAAGATCCCCCCAATCAATGGGGCGACAATAGGCATGGCATCAACAAGATGGATGAGTTTGTGCAAATGAAGGTTTTGACTTGAATTATACTTTTGAGAAGTTAAGACTTCATTGACAGAGTTGCTTGTTGAGTAGATGTCTTATTTTTATGGCAAACTAGTCGCTCTTTATTAATTGGTTTCCAGCTATTCCTGTGATGAGCAAATTCATCCTGTTAACAGCCAAGACAGAGATGTTGGTAGGTATTCAGGCATAGGACGCATTGATTCCAGTTCAGCTGTAGCTGGCATTGATTGTATTGGAACTGGATGATGGATTTTCATCAGAAACTATGGTAGATCCTAACTTCTAATGTAAAATCAAAGAAGTGCTTTGGGTAGAGGTGGGTACAATGTATCCAATTCAAGGAATATGATGGTGCAACAGATTTATCGAGGTGCAGAGCCAGGAGGAGCAATATGCGTGGGAACAAAATCAAGAATGATGTATCAATAACACCTATAGGGCAAAACTATGGGCCTCTGATTGGCAGGGAAAGATGATAGAGCTTCTTTATGATAGCCAGAAGGTATGTAAATGATTATTTGAGGATAGGCCTAAGTAAGTACTAAGTTCCAACAGGCAACATTGCTATATAGAGGATGAAAGGCCTGGAATGTAATAATTATGTTTCCTATGATCCAACTACCATAATGTGTTGCCTATCATGTTTTACTTTCAACCAACTTGTGGGGATCTGTCTGTATAGCCATAACACTAACATTCAATGTTACCACATATCCATCCTCTGCATAAAAGACTGGATCATGAAACCAGAGCCTCATCCCTGTCTTCCAACAACTTCAGACAATATATCAGGCATGGAGTAATGTTCACAGCTTCATCTCATCAAAGAGGACATGAATTATAGTTCTGAGGCATTCACAATCCAAAGAGGCTGGTGTGTCCTGGTTCTGTGGGTGATGCACTACCTTGCCACAAAATTGAGCTCAAGGGCACACTCCATTGACTCAGTTTCACAATCTGGGTTAGCTTCAAGAGATCTGTCCCTAAGGACAATGGCTGTATTTTTCTCCCTGCCAACCACATCAGCAGTTCTCCTGGATATATTACACTGTTGTCGGACTCCAGGTTCAGCCAATGAGGAATTACCTCAAATTACAACATATTATTCAACACGCTGTGGTGGCAACACATCTGATCACAATTAAAAATCACAAATCACAAGAGCAGTTGGGGGGCCTCACTCCGCTTTGAATAACAAGCGCGTCAGGTTCTTTACAGCGTAAAACCCCCGAATAAGCAATTTTACTGTCAAGTCATGTTGGAGGTTCGAGTACCGGGTACGGAGTACGTAGTGGGTACTCTGGAAGAGCTCCAGAGAAGAAAAAAAGCAAGAAAAGAAAAAGGGCACTGTTGGGCGGCAGCATATTAGTTAATGGCCTTCCGCGCTCGTGTTTCAACAAAATGATGTTGTCCAGGCAGACCGGACTGCTGGATTGCGGTGCAGTTCGACAAAAATACCTCACGGCCGTGATATGATCTGCGCATCAACTTCGGACTCTCCTATGATCAGGCTCACCGTCAGTGCGGATGGGACAAGGTCAAGATATCCACACATTAGCGGTTGGCGCAGGGGCGCACATGCATTGTTAAGGGATCGGCTGCGCCGCTCGTGGTGCCTCTATGTAACCAACATGTTAGTTGGCATTTCCATCACAAGCCTGTAACATGAGTTAGCTATGGAGGAGAGAGTATGACGTGTAGAATACCTGGATGTGATTGACTACAAATCACGCCCCCGCCTCTTCCCTGAGACCCTTGGGCAACTGCCGTCTGTTAATACTTGGTGGAATCACCTGAAACAACAAGCTCGCGGCCTTTCTCCTGTTCGCATCTCTTGATCTTACATTCATTTTTCGGTTAATTAGCAGATATACACACCTTGCTCGATCAGAAACATTAACACAAGCAAACAGTCCGAACCGAGTGCCCAAGACAAAGTCAGAGATGACTCAAGTTCAACCTGCTCCGCGAACGAGGAGAATCAAGCAACAATAGTCCGTGGCAAGGAACACGAATCAATGAGCATGATCGCAAAGCCTTCCCGTTACCCACAGTTCCCCCCACTCATGAATGCATACGGTCATTGGAATCTGATGTCGATGAAGACTTTCAGTCTCTGTGGCTCTAGCAAGGACGAGTGCTTGTTTGCGATCGAGATGCACACTGGCTACGGCTGCAAAGGTCCACTTGGGCCCAGACCAGGTTTGAACCTGCACAATGGAACGAGCAGGAAGGACCCCATCATCGCTGCAGCCGGAGACGGATCCCAATGGGCCGCCCGAATCTACTCATTTAATGTCAACAGTGTCATCCTGCTACCACCGCTCCGGCCCGACGCGAAAACCTTGGCTACTGAGTTGATGCATGGAACGATTACTGGTGACGGCCGAGTCACCTTTCATTTCTCTATCGAGGTTAGCTCTGGCAAGAAGATGAGGCGTGAGAAATTCGAGTGGAGGAGGATGAAGGAGGGCGACGATGACACCAAGAGAAGTGGGTTCAAGCTTGTGCGGCTCTTTTCCAATACGCGAGAGGCGTCCTCGAGTAATGATAACAGCAACATCGGCGAAGAACATCCCCCATCTGAGACCTTTGCTGTGCTTGAGTGGATAAAAGGCTGGTCAGGCTTCAAACAGGCATTCTCCCTCCAGTTGGGCAATGGGCAGTCAGACGCCCTGGGAGAACGCTGGACGCTTATGGTTGTGATGACCGCGTTGAGGATCTGGTACCTGCGTGTGTGCGGCAAGGCAAACAAAGCTGTTGTTGGCATAGGCGAGAAAATCCGAAGCAAATAATTCCCCTGGATGATAATCTGAGCTGGAAAGCTGGCTTATCTCCTGTTATAATGTTTATTTCCGAACTTGTCTTGATACTGAAGCACATTCTTAAATGTGACCACCGACCTTGAACTCTATGATGGCCCGGAGCAAGAGCTTCGTTCCCGTGCTTCCGGCTTTCGGAATATCTATTTGTTCAGTCAGTCCGTCTACACCTCGTAACTAAGTCGTAGATATTGGCTGAGATAGGTCGGAGCATCCCTCTTTGTGTCTGTTTTTCCATTGACTGATTTCCAGCTAATTGGATGGCTGAGCGATATGGCTCGCTCGTCGTCGCAAACAAGGGTATTTTGGCTGAGAGCGTTTGCTGGAGCTAACTACGATATTAGCTCGGCATCAACCACCAGCACCCCCCTGTAGTCTGTACGGGGTCTGTGTTTGTGCCCTAATGCCGCCAGCAAATCGTTCGAATCTGTAACTCCATGATCGAGAGTGTGGTGCGCTTATTCCGTATTTATTACTGCGTGCGAGTTAAAGGAATTTGAGGTTTTCCTCGAGGTAATCCCGGAGGCCGCATGTGAGCCTGAACACTTCTCCGTTAGTCTCTTCGGCCAAATAAATGAACGGTGGCATTTGTGGGTGATTGGTGTAGGCTCTTGGAGGAAAGATTGCACCCAGGCTACAAAAACAAATTGCGGGAAAAAAAAATTCCTGTAAAATGAGATTGACTAGACTGGGGTTCGATCCCAGGACCTTATCGGAGCCAGTGGATTAATCCAGCTGTGAACGATACGTGATAACCAACTACACCATCCAGCCATATCTGGAGTTTAAAATCCGACCCCCGGATTCCAAAAGGAAAAAGAAGACAAGTTCGCGAATCAGAAAAGGTAAACCGTTGGACACCGACATCCTTCCTGCTAAAACAACTGGACGCGTTGAAACAAAAAAGGGCATTTTACGGGGTAGATGGGATTAAAAGTGCCTCGTTTCACCTGCCCGGACTGATTGAAGTGGAGTGTCTATGCTACGCCATGCTGCGGCAACCGAGACGCATCCTGTGCCCTCCAGATTGCAGCAATATTCGGGTGCGTACCTCCTCCTCAGCCCCCTCGCAGGTCGCAAGTCGCAGGTGAAGCATACGGATATCTGCCACCAGGATAGCGAATTAAAGGGGGGGTTACGGTCTCAAAGAGGTCCTTACTGTCAGGCTGGAAGACTTTTTCCTGGTGAGCAGCAGATTGGAAATGTGGGTGAGCCACAGCGGCGGCGGGTGGACGAGTCACGTTATGTGGCTGGTCCTAAAGAATGAGCTAAACCTTGTCGGGACGGTAAGTTAACGGCCTTCCTTTCCGCCTTGGCGCAATGTGGATTTGATATCTCCAGACGCGTTGGCTTGACAATAACGAATTTGCCCTGTTAACCATATAATGAAATAATTTCGATAGCAGGAACTCTGCTATTATGCACTAAATTCCGAGCTTCGGTTGGTGTTCTTCCGAGTTGTCCACGTTAAACGGTAAACGCGCAGTGCTCTGTGAGCGATTTCGGATATTCGAAGTCCTTGGATATTGGTGGCAAACCATCACAGTCTTGCTACCAAAAATGAATTCTTTGAACGGGGCTCTTTTTGAGTTATGATGGCTTGAAGTATTGGCTGGAATACAACACCGGATTGCCGACTACCAGGGTGATTAACAGGAAAGAGAGCCTCCGTGCTGGTCGCCTAGGGTCTAATGGTCAGGGCCCATGAAAATAGGGAGGGGCCTTTGCCGATGCCTTCCGCAGACCATGGCTTGCGGAGGTCCTGGTTCAATAAAGCTGCCGAACGGGTATCGCGACCGTTGTTGTTTGATTCAGCCAACCTCTACCAGTCCTGGGAGGTCGTTTTCCAACCGAAGGACGCGAATTTACCAACTATGGAGACAGGGACGTTGTCCTGATTTATTCTTCCGATTGAAACCCACATCACAGCGGAGTACTTCCTTAGACACAACTACCAAACTCAGTCAATAATAACTGATTTCAGAAACCTGAAATGAATATAAAATTCTCGAGAGGATCCCGTCGAGATAACCTCATGTAGGTTATGTTCAAGCCCTCCATGATGCCATCGTCAAGTCAAAAGGCCAACGCCGAAACCCCAAAGGGCGGATGGCATTTGTCTTATGCATGGCCCGCTGTGCGGTCCAGTAATGCCATGTCGGTTCAGGAACTTTCATGGCAACGCTACAACTTACTCCAATACATGCCAAGAGATATATAAAGGTCCCGACCAGGCTTATAAAGGCCCTTTGGGGAAGTTTCGTTACTTGGTTCTGCGAAATTTTCTCACGGAGGAAACTAATATCGAAGTGGAATGTACTCTATATCCAGACATAACTTATACCAGAGCCCCATATACATCGTTCCCATTTTACTATATCCAAAGGTTCGGCTTTGAATGGAGTTCAGACATGGTCAACAAGTTTGCGGACCCATCAGTGAATACGGGAAATAAACTACAATATTTTTCAGGGTACGGAGTATGGAACCAAGGCTTTGTTTCCACTTCACACGTTCACAACTCCCCTCCGCCACTCTTGGGGTTGAACTCTCATCATTGGTCCCGCTTTGATGACTCCTTACCATAAGTATGATCCTCCATTCAACTCAGAGCACGTATCTCCAGATGAAGGCATTTATATAAGACGAGTTAGTAAAGTACTAACGACATTCGAGTTTGGCCTCGTTCAAAAATTTTCGGTTTCTGCTGTCCTGCACTGCTTTATTCAGATAGGGACCCTGATGGAGATAAAAGAGGTTTCCCGGATCATGTCGTGTGCGGAGGCAATCAAGGTTCGGGAAACGTTGATGAAATGAAATCCCTGGTGCATCCTTGGCATTTAATTTATGACAGGGATCGAGGATTATAACGATGGTGCTGCTGATCGAACAAATTACTGGATAGACGTCCTCTTAACCTCAGACAAGAGATAAGACAAGTTCAGCGTTAATTGACGTTAAACTCATGACGTGGTACGCTCCTTCAAGACTCCTAATGACATCGCTATGTTTTCTAACGTACACCAGTGGCAGCTGGATGGAATTTGAGATAAAAATACCCGCCATATCCACAGGAAACGATGCATGATAAAATTCCCACAGAAGCATGAATGCTGTCCTTAAACAATTCGGATTAATATTCCCGTATCCGAGCTTCTGTGTTTTCTTCGGTATACCCCTGTGACCTCAGCTGCCTGAATCTGCCAAGTGCCAGGGAATATCGCCAAACGTTTACCGAGGAGTCCGGCGCTTCAACATGACAGCCTTCAACATTCACTACGGTCGAGTGTTTGAAATATGAGGGCCTTAATTTCAAGCTGTCTGGTAAATCTAAACATGTTTGGAAAAACAATTGAAGGTGTCGAGCCGGTTAGTCCTTTCGTTTCGTCGCTTCCATCCGCCTGAAGAAAACTTTTTGCTCTCATTTCCTTCTATGTTCGTCTCTTTACTCCAGATATCCGGGGATTATGATCGCCACCGTGCGTCTCCCCGCATGTTCCCTCCACAACAATCAAACACCCGTTTCCCAAGGTAAGCCATTACATTATTTGCACAGAGCACGCTTTGAGGGCCATCAATTCAAAACCTCGTCGGGTTGCAAGCGGCTACTGGATGTGTTTCTCCTCGGCATTCATCGCTCACTCTGGGCAGGGGCTCGGGAAACCACCCCCTGGTCATCGGGAATGCACCCAAAGGTCTCGAGAACCATCGGTCTTCCCTGCAGAAATATATGATGGGCGTACATCAAACTTTACACACATGTTTCTTTCTCTCTCGATGATCCAACTTGCAGGCATGTCCCTTATCAATCAGCCAATGACATGAAGCTCGGCCGGTAACATGACTGAAAACGATCTTCAGCATTTCATCCGTTGCCGCACCAGATCGAGCGTGGAACCCGGTTGAGAATTCGAGAATGCATCGATACACGCCCAATGGAGAAGTTGCATTGCGTCGTGCAATGGGAATCTCTTGATATTCGTGGACATAATTTCCGTTGATGATGCACGCAAGGGCGGATTGATGTCAATATGATACCCTGTCAGGGCCGATCTTCTGAGCAACCGTGCTAGAAAAGACGTAGCGGCCTTAGGTCAATCCCACGCCATCCCAAGGTCTTGCGTGATGCTCTCGCACGAATATCCGCGAGTCCGCGACTGTAATTTTCTTAGGGCATTGTAGTACCGCACTGTTTAGGCGGTTCATGCTAGTCCGCGGCTAACCTAGCATGTCGTATAAATGTGAATCAGAGCCCGCTATCTCTCCTGACTCTCATCCTGCGTCGCTACAGCCCAAGCCCTTTGATCCGCGGTTCTCTTGGTGATATCGCTCGCCATGAAGTTGCTAAAATCGAGTCTGCTGCTTTTGCTGCCCTTCGTGACAGCAAGCCCCATTCCATCGGAGGACAAAGATATCATTCCTGGGAGATACATTGTCACTCTGAAGGATGGTATCACCCAGGAGGATATTGAGTACCATAAATCCTGGGTCACATCTGTGCATCGATCAAACCTTGCTGCAGCAACGGCTGCTGGCCGCCCCAGATTAGAAACTGAGGGCATTCGCAAATTTTTCCAGATCCATAAAATGAATGCTTACTCTGGAGCTTTTGACGACCAGACTGCCGAGGATATCAGACGCAACCCCTATGTAAGCTAACGATTATCCCAGGACCTAAAATGATATATCCCCTGCTAAATCAGTCATGACCTCCCTAGGTTAAATCCGTTACCCCTGACCGAAAGGTCTACCTTGCTGATACTGTTGTGCAAGAAAATGCAGGATACAACCTTGGACACATGTCAAGCAAAGGGAGACATTCATTCACCTATAGGTATGACAGCACGGCAGGAGAAGGGATTTGGGCATACGTTTTGGACACTGGTATCAATGTGGACCACATTGAATTTGAAGGACGGGCCGATTCAGGGTATAATGCTATTAAGAATGTCTCAAACACGGATAACTTTGGACATGGCTCGTTCACAGCCGGCATAATTGCCGCAAAGACATATGGGGTTGCCAAAAAGGCAACTGTGATTTCCGCAAAAGCGTTCGACACTGGCTCAGTTCGTGCCCCTTTGCATTTGAAACGCTTTAGCTGATATCGCTAACCTGAGGATGGCAGAGCACGTACGATTATATTTTTGATGCGTACAACTGGGTTGTCAAGAACATCACTGATTCCGGGCGGCAGAAAAAGTCCGTTGTTAACATGAGCATCAGTATGTTGCCTCGGCACGAGTGAACGGTGAAAAACCAGTTAGTGCTAAGGATATTGCGACTTTTAGGCAGTGCGAAGTACCAGCCATTCGACGACGCTGTTGACAATGCCTTCGAGGCCGGTATTACAACCGTTGTTGCAGCAGGAAACGACGGAGTAAGCGCCCTGACAGAGGAGGTGAATGACTTTTCCATTAACATGTTAATGCAGAGAGACGCCTCGAACAACACCCCTGCTAGTGCGGCCAATGCCATCACCGTAGCATCCATTCGTTTCGATAATGGTCGATCATTGTTCTCGAACTATGGCAGTGTTGTCGATATTTTTGCTCCTGGTGAAAGAATTGTGTCCTGCTGGATTGGCGGCAACGACGCAACCCGCAAGGCTGATGGAACCTCGGTGTCATCTCCCCATGTTGCCGGATTGGTTGCATATTTGATGGCTATCGAGGACCTTCCTGACCCTGCAGCAGTCACCAAGAGGGTTCTTGATCTCTCAATCCCTGATTTGGTTAGGGACCCAGGCGAAGGCAGCCCTAACCGAATCGCCTACAATGGTATTCAGGAAATGAATGAAACTGTTATTGCTTGAGGAGATATCTGGTATACTTTATATGTATATCCTTAGAATGCAATTCAAATATGTACGTATGTGCGCTCGGAAACACACCGCGTGCGGCGCGAACTTAAACGAGCTCTATCCATCTGCACTGCATGTCACATTGTCAAAGCGACAACCCACTAGGGATTTACCTTTGCTTTACGGGGAAGGTAGTACGACACATGTTATCGATGAGCTCTTCCCACTGCACAGTAAGCTAAGAAAAGAAAATAAAACCGTACATACTCCGTACTCCGCACCTTGATAATATGTAACAGGGGAGATGTGGCTCGACGTCTGGAGGACGGACGGAAGAAAAGACAATGCTGACTCCGGGAAATCGGAAAGGAACAGTCTTAAAGATAAACTTTACCGTTCGGGATCAGCTCCTGCAACAATCCGTTGCGGAATCGTCCAAGACGCCCTCAGATCAGCGCTCATTGCGCCAGTATGTCGTCTATGCCCCGTTCTCCGTATACATGCCTTTGTCTCTGGCGCGTTGTGAAGGCGTCGAGCGCGCAATCGGGATCGATCAAGTGCGGAGTAGCGGACGAACCGTTCCCCAGTCCTCCGTATTCCATGCAATTAGCTCCCGCCATGCATATCTTTCAGCTGGCAGCTCCATTCTTGGCCATCCGAATACATAACCAGTTACGATGTGGTGGGCATCGAGGATTAGCGTTGGGCCGTTACTCCTATCAAGTCTCGCAGCCACGACGTTGGAGGCCAGACAAACCGCTGGACGCAGCGCAGGAGCATCGGCGCAAAGCCAAGATTGCGGGTTATTGCGATCATCATCCGGAATAAGAAAATCAGCGCGTTCTCACAGTTACGATCTAACGGGGCTCGTATCTTTACTCGTTTTCTCCGTCTGCCCAGCGCGGACGGCGGGGATGTCCACTTCGGTTATGATCCGTTACACGAACCCACGCGCCTGGTTCCTTCGTTACGATCCTCGTAGTGAGCCGCAGTCCATTTCTGTAGCATAGCTTCATTCTTAGGGTCGTGATACGGCTCTTTCTGGCCTGGTCAGAGCTCGAAGCCCCCTTTCTCCGACGACGACGCCAACAAACTAGGCCGGATCCGGAGCAGGGTTTAATCACGTGGATGCTATTCATAGCTTGGGTTTGGCGCTAACTGCGCCACAGATCCGTTGGTGCCACTGCTAAGCCCGGCCGCTCGAAGGACCACCGCCTCACCTGTGGCGCAGGGACACTCTTGGCTGGGTGCGTTCCGGTGCTTTTCGCCTGCATCAGCTGAAAGACGCAGCAATCCACTAGCGCACGGTGGGTCATCTTGTCACGCAAATGACGAATGAAAAGGCTAGGCTGTGGCTAGGGATGACGAAAAGCCACTGATTGCTCGTATGATACGCCTCGATTACACCATATACGGGCATTGTTGTGTATTGCCGGCTGGAACCTTCAGCTGCTGTGAACAGTCACGGTACACCAGTTACGGCCGGAGGAACGAAGCAGATGATATAAAAGCGGGGGGTTCACCCCTCCTTCGCTCCAAGAATCATCTTAACTTTGCCTCCAAGCAATATTTCGGGAAACTCTCCATATCCACCTCGAGATCGAACAATATCAAATTCGTACTCTTCAATTAACTCTCGATCTCCATTTCTACTCTTACAGTCCAAAGCAAACCACCTTTTCACAATGTCGGGCCCGTACGATCAGTATAACCAAGGCTACAACCAGGGCGGTTACGGCCAGCAACAAGGGTACCCTCAGCAGCCATACAACCAGGGTTATCCTCCCCAGCAAAATTATCCTCAAGGCCAGCAAGGCTATGACCAACAACAATATGGCGGATATCCCCAACAGCAACAGTATGGCCAGTATCCTCAGGACCAAGGCTACCAACAAGGACAGCCCCAGTCGCATCAGTCGGAGCAATACGGTCAACAGTAAGTTAACAATGGCTCTTTCATGATGAGAAGTGAGATGTTAACGGTGAGACATAGATACGACCAGCAGGGTGGCGCTCCCGGTGGAGCTCAAGATGGTGAACGTGGTATCGGAGGCGCGATCACTGGCGGAATTGCTGGCGGCTACGCTGGGTCCAAAGCGAACCACGGATTCATTGGCACAATTGCTGGTGCCGTTATCGGAAGCCTTGCGGAGGATAAACTAAAGAAGCACGGTAAAGAGAGCCATGGCCACGGCGGAAGCAGCGGCGGAAGCCAGTTCGGTGGCGCCGCCAGCAGCCTTGGGTCACTCTTTGGCAAGAAGTAGAAGGATGTTTGATGGACCGTGTTGATATCGTTGCTTTCCTTTGTTAACCGTGCATATATGCTATTATACTTTGACGGGTGCCTCGTTTGTCGCATTCAGCTCATGATTGGGTGTTAATCTGCACTTTTTTTCTCTCACTTTTAATGAATTATGGATTATCAGTTTGAACAGAAGGCAGGCATTTAGCACGTCCATTGGTCTTTGTTTCGATCGCCCTGTAGGGCTGAGGGGTAAAGAAGCCGATCGTGTGCAAGACAGAATTCCACAGCAATCCGGAAGGAATCGGCTGCATGTCGACGGGGCAGGGGCAAGGGAGAGGATCATGTGATATATGCCAAGGAACTACTTATGTAATAAATGGAGTATGACAAATCCGGTTAGCGCGTTCCTTAGCTTCCCGATCTCTGGTTAGGACGGGAAGAATATCAAATTGATTCGGACCTGGTGATCTCTCCTCATGACCGATTCCGCAACCATCCCACCATGATAATAAGACAATTATGTAGACGGCAGGGTGAGCCACTGAATCCAATCGAATGCCATGTTGGCGCATCAACTACCACAGGGAACTAATTGCATTCAAATTCAGGCCGAGCACTGTTCGGTGCTGTCCGCCCGTCTTTTCAATCCCGCTACCATTCGACAGAAACAGAGACAGTGGCTCAGATTTCCCAGTCTACGGACCCAATTCAAGCAGTACAACCTAAGGCATCGGCAGAAGAGCAGCCCGCTCTCTCTGAACAGTTCCGAAATCTAACGGCGCGGCGTAGGTGCCATGGGTCCCCGAAGCTGCTCCTTTCCCATGTGTCTGTGTAACTGACAGCATATTTCTGGTTTTAGGCGTTCGATTCAACGAACTTGGCTCACAGGTCAAGAGCGCTTATGAACCTGAAAATTTACTGCGCAGCCCCCCAGGACCTTCTGACATTACCCTTGAACTCCTTCTAGCCTCCCAATCTCACCTCGGCCACGCCACTTCCCTCTGGAACCCCCGAAACTCGAGCTACATCTTCGGTATCCGTGATGGGATTCACATCATTTCTCTTGAAGTCACCGCCGCATATCTGCGACGAGCGGCAAAAGTCGTCGAGGAGGTAGCCAGGCGCGGAGGATTGATCTTATTTGTTGGCACCAGAAAGGGCCAGCGGCGAGCAGTGGTGCGCGCGGCAGAATTGGCTCAGGGATATCACGTGTTTGAGCGCTGGGTTCCCGGAAGCATCACGAACGGCCAGCAGATCCTGGGCCACTGTGAGCTGAAGGTGGTAGACGAGTTCGACAACGAGTTGCCTAGATACAAGGAGAATGTCTCAGAACAGCCAGTTTTGAGGCCGGATCTGGTTGTCTGCTTGAATCCAATAGAGAACGAGCCGTTGTTGACGGAGTGCCGGGCGTATAATATCCCAACCATTGGCATTATAGATACAGATGCCGATGCCTCGATGGTTACATATCCTATTCCAGCAAATGACGATAGTTTGCGATCTGTCGCTGTCATTGCGGGTGTCTTGGGCAGAGCTGGCGAAGCAGGACAGAAGGCGAGATTACAGCAATCACGGACGGGCAAGTTGCCGTATGAGCGCGTGTCAATGAAGAAGCTCATGCCGGACTCAGAGGGATCCAGTTGAAGGAGTTGTATAGGGAATTATGAGCAGACATGTATAACAGTGTCCTTTCTATGTATGTTTTAGGTTGAGTTTATGGTGTGTGTTCATAGGCTTGTGTTTTCGGTATCTTCTTGGTATCCTATATGCTATGATAGACTACTTCGTATGATCATTATTCCCATTTCAGGATTGGCCGGCTAAGCCAGAGTTTCGAGCATGCAGACTAGGATCTATACCAGACCTAAATGTTGAAGATCTATTATTATATATACATGAGCCTCTAGGCGAAATAGAGATGTTGAGAAACCATTTAATCCGCAAGGTATCATACCAACCCATGTCGTGCTCTAAAGGAAAGGACGGAAAACGCAGAGCGAAGTATTTTATAACCAGCAAAAAACACCCAGAACTTTTTTTCTTGCTAGTAAAACAGCCAATGAGTTTAGCCAAGGGCTCTCATGGTCAATTCGACACTATATCCATATGTTAGCTCTCATCAGGTCGGTCAGGTGGAAGCAAAAGTTAGCTCAAACTTACACAGCAAAAGTACCAGCAGACACAGGCATTGCCCTGAGCAATGTCGGGCCGATTCCTTTCCAGAATCCTCCCAGCCCTTCTGCAACATATGTCTTCTTGAAGCAGTCAATCATGCCCTTGTACTTTTGTTGGGCCCCAAATCCATCGCTCTGCATTTTACTCTTCACAACATCGAACGGGTAGCTGGAGAGCCACAGGGCTTCACCAGCTATACCGCCGTATCCCGCAACCTTGACACTCGAGATTTCATCACGTTTGACCTGGTTACGCTTGGCTTCCCAGTTCATCATATATTCAAATGCAAGGAACCACACGCCGTAAGCTTGTGCTTCTCTGTAGACCGTGACCGCCTGGCCTCTGTACAAACCACGAAGAACACCCTCATGGGCGGAGAGTTTTTTAATGCAATCCAAGGGACCGCTGTAAAGACGGTCTGCACCGTGAGGTTGGGTTTGAAGGCGGATACGGACATGTTCGATGGGACCGGATATCACGGAATTGGTGACACCGGCGAAGGCTCCGGCGAGGTAGTATTGCGGGTATGAAGGCGCTGTGGGATGCCCTCGTTTTGCGTTGAAGTCTTCAATGCGGCGGCGCGCTTCGTGGAATGCTCCGAATTGGACACTAACCTAGGAGAGAAGAAGGTCGAGATTAGGTCAAGCTCAACCGAGCAGCGGCACATTGGTCGACGCTCGACGTACACAAGCACCAATACCAATCAATGGAGTTAAAGTTCCTTTATAAAAGGCCAGTGGGCCTTCCTTGGATAGAATCTTGGTGGCACAATCCAGTGCGCTTGAGTATTGCGTTGTGGTCTGCAATCTGACTTTGACGATATCTGTCCGATGTCAACATCAGACCGTTGTTCCCGTCCATTGGAATTAAATGATCAACACGAACCGAAAGGCTGGCCAAGCAGCACCTGCGCGATACCTCCTGCAGCTCCCGCGGACAGATCTTTGACTGTCCGCAACGCTCCCTGATCCTCGTGCCCTTTGATCTCGGCCTCCATTGCGCTGGGAATTCAGCCCCTCTTCGTAATTGAGAATTATTTGTTTTGTTCTAGATGAACTGTAAAATTGACAGTCAATTCAGCGCATGGACCTTGCGACGAGCTTGCAGAAAGGCTCGATACAGATGAATCAGAGTGGAAAAAAGTCTTCTACCCCCGGCCGAGATGGAATTCCGCCCGGTGCGGAGAACGAGAGACATTCGCTCGCGCTGAGCGCCGAGAGAATATGGGGAAGCTAAATCTGATTGGTCGGAGCCACTGCACATTGCCCCACCTGAGCCGATTACGTGATTCCCGGCGAAATTATCGGTCCGAAATAATTTTCAAGGCGCGACTCCTTCCTAATCGAGTAAAGGCTTCTGGTTTTCGAGCAGCTCAGATCCAATGTAGGGCTTGTCCGACTCTGTCAGTATGCGGAGGTCTGCTTTGAAGGTATGTGCTTCAGTTCCATGTCCGCTGGTGTGTGCGACTCGCTAAGCTCAATTGTACTAGGCGCTACCATGCAATTGTTGCCGTCTTCGATCCCATGCCCGCTCAGCTGCGTGGATCCCAAGCAGTCTGTACTTCCGACCACAAACTAGACAGTTTAGCTCCGCTGTCGCTCTTTTAAATGGAGACAATAATGGCGTGACCAGTCCCGCAGCCGCTGGTGCAACGCCGGCGAGCGCAGTGTCACCGAAACCCACGAGTCCCAAATTTGGCTTCGGGGGTGGATGGGGGAAACCTACCTTTCGGTCTGGAAGCCAGCTCACGGTTGATGAGATGAATCAAAGAGAGCGAGTTCTTGCTCAGCGCAAGCTGGAAACTGCGCGGATTCCTCCCAAACCTGCCGAGAACTGGGGTAAACAGACGAACCAAGCACATGTCAAGCAATCTACCCAAACAACGCCCAATGCCAACCGTTTTAGAATTATATGGGGAGGCTCTAAACGTGAACGTGATTCACCTTTGGCAACTACGGATAGCCCACCGCGAACGGACGGTTTTGGGCGCGAAAGGAGACCTCCAGAAGAATCCAAGCCTGCGACTGATTCCGGCCGTGCTTATAACAGACCTGGCTCTAATACGGGATTCGTATCGTTTATGCCTCAGCGGGGCACAGGAGACTCTATTGGCGTCCATAAGGGCCCTGCAACGGGATCGTCTGAGCGAACCGCATCGAAATCGAGCTCTGTTGCTGAACGTGAAGCGAGATTTCGGGACAACGGAAGTGATACATGGGGATTTACTAGGTTTCGAAAGATTCTCCCCGAACCTTCGGATATGCCCACCCCTGGGGAGACGGGACCACAGGTGCCACGTCGTGAAGCGCCTCCGCCCTCTAAGCAGCAAGACGTAGCCATCTCGTCGCCACACAATCAAGATTTGAGTTCCTCTGCAGAAAAACGCCAGATATCAGGGGTTGAAACCGATATACCGAGTGCCGTACAAATTGGTGCTGCCGAAGGAGCCTCGCGCGCTCCTAGGCAGCAGAAAAAGAAGGACAGATGGAAGTCAACAAAAGAGCTTGAGGCTAAGGAACAAGAGTTTTTTGCTACTTCTCGCCGGTTTGGTTATGATTTGGATGAAGAGTTTGATGTTGAGGATGACGGTGGTGCAGGACGGGCCCGCCGTCGGCGGAAGGAGCGTAAGAAAGAGAAGGAAGCACAGCGGCGCGCACAAAAGGATAACAACACTCCTACCCCTATATATCTCCCAGAATTCATAAGCGTTGCCAACCTTGCCAATGCATTGTCAGTGCGACCTTCGACGTTCTTGGAATCGTTGCAAGAGCTTGGTTTTGAGGAAGCGACTTTCGATCACGTCCTTGATGCCGAAACAGCCGGTCTTATTGCTGCTGAATACAACTATGAACCTATATTTGAGACTAATGACAATGATTTGGTGGCTCAGCCCATTCCAGAGGACACGTCGCATTGGCCGTCACGACCTCCCGTTGTTACGATCATGGGACACGTTGATCATGGCAAGACTACAATTTTGGACTGGCTGCGAAAATCTTCTGTTGCAGCGTCAGAGCATGGAGGAATTACCCAGCATATCGGCGCATTCTCTGTGATGATGCCTTCAGGCAAGCAGATCACTTTCTTAGACACCCCAGGTCACGCAGCCTTCCTTGAAATGCGAAAACGTGGTGCAGATGTTACCGATATCGTTATCCTTGTTGTCGCCGCAGACGATAGCGTCAAGCCTCAAACCATCGAAGCTATCAAGCATGCTAAACAAGCAAATGTCCCAATGATCGTGGCAATAAATAAAGTTGACAAGGACAATGTCAATATCGAAAGAGTGAAACAAGACCTTGCTCGACACAATGTGAGCGTTGAAGACTATGGTGGAGATGTACAAGCCGTGTGTGTTAGTGGCAAAACAGGACAAGGCATGCTGGAATTGGAAGAAGCAGCAGTAACGCTGTCCGAAATGCTTGATCTTCGAGCTGACCATGAAAACAATGTTGAAGGTTGGGTTATCGAGGCAACTACCAAGCCGGGAGGAAGGGTGGCCACGGTACTAGTCCGGCGAGGCACTCTCAGACCTGGCGATGTCATTGTTGCTGGAACTGCATGGGCTCGAATCCGTACCTTAAAGAATGAAGCTGGTGTAGAAGTCAAGGATGCCCCGCCAGGAACCCCCGTCGAGGTAGATGGCTGGAGAGAACAACCACTGGCTGGGAATGAAGTTCTTCAAGCTACAAGTGAGCAAATAGCAAAGGATGTTGTCCAGCTAAGACTTGAGAAGGAAGAAAATAAACAGCTGAGTGGCGATATGGAAGCCATCAACGAAGCCCGCCGCGAACGCCGTCAACGAGCAGCGGGGGCATCGCAAGAAGAATCGAGTGACGAACTTGCGGGGGTCTCAGATGATAGTGCGACATCTGGTTCAAAGGGTATCCCTTTCATCATTAAATCTGATGTCTCGGGTTCTGCTGAAGCTATAGTCAATTCTGTCTCCGCCATTGGAAATAACGAGGTCTACGCCAATGTCCTGCGTTCTACCGTTGGCCAAGTATCAGAGTTTGATATTGAGCATGCCGCTGCTGCAAACGCACACATTATATCATTCAATCAAGTCGTTGATCCACAACAATCTCGGCTTGCAGAATCCAAAGGCGTCAAGATTCTGGATCATAGAGTCATATACGAGTTGATTGATGACGTTAAGGCGAAACTGAGCGAACATTTACCTCCCAACCTAGTACAGCGTGTATCTGGAGAAGCAGAAATTGGCCAGATTTTTGAGATTACGCTTAAGGGACGACTAAAAACCTCGATCGCGGGATGCAAGGTAAAAAATGGTGTGATTACACGTGCACACAAGATCCGAGTATTCCGGGGCAAAAATAAGGATGTTGTTTATGATGGTCAGTACCAACTCCTCTCCAGGGCGGTAAGCCATGTGCTTTGAACCTATCCTTACGTGACCATAGGAACTATCTCGTCTCTTAAAAATGTAAAGAAGGATGTGACCGAAATGCGGAAGGGCACAGAGTGCGGTATGGCATTTGAGAACTGGACCGAATTCCAAGTGGGCGATCAAGTCCAGACATACGAGGAGATACGTGAGAAGAGACATCTTTGATCAACTCCTATCTCAGCAATGCATAGAAGGGCTAGACAAAACGTTTGGATACAATGCATGGTAGCATTATCCTCCCCGGTTCCTATTGAACCTTTTTTTCCCTGCTTTCTTTTTGGATTTTCTTATCCGTCAGGTCTCTCCTCTTCGCCGCTGCTAGGACTGTCATGCATTGGGAACCCACGGATACTTAAAAGATATCGCTTTATACCTGTACTTATAGATATGGAACGGAAGGGCTGGCATATGGTTTGGCATCTAATGTGTTGAGAAATTTGTATAAATATTCTACGCAAACTGCCAGGCAGCAGGGAAGTAGTACAAAATCACAAAGCATTGAGATTGAAAACGGTGTCATACGGAGACCATCATTAGAATATACTAGAAAAAGGGTCTGAGTCAGGCAGGAAAATTTTCAATTTCAAACACTGGGTTTTCCTTCAAGGACAATTATGTCGAACTCGAGCTGGACAAAACCATACGACTCTATGCACGCAGTCTAGAGAAAGCACAAGACAAATAACTAGACATGGGGTGTCATGCAAATATGAAGGTTCGGGTCTTCATATCCATCATGCCAAAAGGCCCCCTCACTAGCGACTCATGTTTAATGACAAACAAGAAAAGACGAAGAAGAGCAGTAGGACCTGGAAGAACTGAAGATAGAAATCGAGACAATCATGTCGAAAGTAACAGAGTGATTCTTAAAAGTGTTCACCTCTGCTGTATGCCGGGTCAGTACTAAGGGTCCTTCGAGAGTTGGTCAATATTTTCTTCGCCGTCAAGATTGGTTTCGGGGAGGTTGAAACGCACTGCTTTCTTCTTTCTGCCTCGCCCTTTGCCGGCTTTTGCAGCTGGGGATGCGGCAGGCTGCACGACAGTGTTGTGGCATGTAGCTGTCCCCTCCTCCTGGGCCAAAGCCACTGCCTTTGCGGCTGCTTTTTCGGCTGCTTTTTCAGCTGCTTTACGTCGCCGTGTTTCCCAGGCTTTCTTAACCCGCTCCTGTGTTTTTGTCTGGTCTCGGTCGCCCGCAGAGGTGGCTCGACTCCCCATTTGGAGCTCTGGGTCGACGCCATTGGGTTCTGCATTCATCGGCTCTCGGTCTTTCTCAGACTCTTCGGTAGTAGTGCCTAGAGTAACTCTAGGCTTTTTAAGCGCCACTTTAGGTTTCTTCTTCGACGGAGCTTTCATCCTAGTGGCCTTTTGGTTCTTGGGGGTGCTTGCAGTAGCTGTTGTTTTACGTGCCTTGCGTGCGGGCTGCGCTGGTCTCGGAGTGGTCTTCCTGGATGTCCCAGGAATGACACCTATTTCTGAAATGGTTTTTCCTGATACATGGGGATGGACAGGCCCACCCTCAATGCTAGGAATTAGTGTTTCTGCCGGAGTGGCTTTGTAGGCTTCGGCTCGTTCCTCAGATTCAGGCTGCGCTATCGGTGGTGTATCGGATGCCGAGGAGGGCTGGTTGTCGATTGTTCCGTCATCATCGTTAGAGCTTGAGCTGGAAATTGAACTAACTCCTTCAGCTGTAGTCTCCGCCTGTGGGCTGTTAGACATCTCTCGATCCGAGCAGGCAGGAGAGCTTTCGGGGCTTTCGAAAACGCATTCTTCAATAAGAGATTCATCCGGCTTCAACCGCGCAATCGACTCTTTGCTGAGATGGTGCTGGTCGCGCTGCCCCAGCCAGTAAATATCAAACGTGTCCGATTGCAATACCTATAAATATTAGTGGAGCCATATAACACATGCACAACTCAGCTTTTCAAGGAGATTGAAGGAAAAGGTAGCCTTACCAATGCGTACCACGAAACGCGATATGCTGACGGAAGAGAAGATTTCTCGATTTCTTTCAGAATTTGCATTTCAATCTGCGCCCGAGAAATCTTGTGGCGTCTTCCTCTGGTGATATAATCAGTAACAACGCGGTTTGCATGGCTCAGGTATATCTGGTGGAAGAAGTTCGTCTGTGAGTTTGTCAAGAAAAAGGGGAGATTAGTTAGCTTGCATGGAATATCATCTGTTTGCGAGGAGTTGTGAAAACAGACCATTTTGAAAATCTCAGCAAACAGCCTTGGTGCGAGTAGCGATAACAAGCCCTCAGAACTGGATCCTGTGGAATAACAAGAACAATTAGGGGTTGACTGCAAATGAAACTACAAAGGAGTTGCAAGAGAGGATGTATAAATGCGATCAGGCAATTTTTTAATGAAGAAGACAGAATGACCACAGCCTGGACTGGGAAAAGAATGTCATAAAAACCAGCCTGAAAGAAGAAAATGAGTAATGAAATTGGTATCACAGGGAACGCGAAAGCAAATTTTGCAATGAAAGGTAGGGGCTAGGACTGTGATAACACAAGGCTTTGAATAGCGGTAAAAACTGTTTGTTTTGTTTTGGTAGCAAGTAGAATCACCACTATGCGTATGTTGACTCTAGAATGTGTTCTTAGTGAATACATTGTACTCATGGGTATCCACGGAAGTGAGCTGAAAATATTCATTCAAGAATTGAATGGCCCGTGAATAGGAAAAAGGAGAAGGGTACTTGAGTGCCAAAAGGAGCTGATAGCACCATTCACACCAACCGGCCAAGCAGGAAGGATGCTGACTATTGAGCAGATACAAGCAAAAATGAGACATAGAAGAGAGAGAAATAACTGTACAAGATTATGAGTAATGCATTCTCATACTAGTCATCAAATAAATAATAGCACACTAGGGGATTGATGATGAAGAGAAATAGATGGATCTCTGTGGATATCATCATTTTAGGGAGTGCAATATTTTTTCAAGCTATCTTTGTCAAAATCCAGTGGACACCATTGATATACTAAAAAACAAGTAAAGATCATATCAAGACATTGTTAACAATCATCAGTATGACGCCAGCATCAGCGTGATTGCCATATTAAATTGACATTTAATGTGACAGATGTTGAAAGGTGTGAACAT
The DNA here is from genome assembly GCF_000149335.2 of Coccidioides immitis RS. Lineage (NCBI taxonomy): Eukaryota > Fungi > Ascomycota > Eurotiomycetes > Onygenales > Onygenaceae > Coccidioides > Coccidioides immitis. The sequence continues at coordinate 2,670,604 of NW_004504312.1, read as the reverse complement.
AGAGTCGAACTTTTAGAGAATTGTAGGAAGGCTCCAAAGGAGAATATTCTTAGGCCTTTTTAATATTGTGTTCAGGAAAAAAAAAAATCTGTATACATGGGGTATAAAATAGTCGCATTTCAAACTGGAAGAAATTAGAGATAGAAACAATACGCAATTCATGGGTCGATGGGTATAAGTGTGATTGGCCCAGACTCTGGCTGGCTTTGTGTCGTGGTGACGGGTATTATACTAATCTGTGGGGGTGGTGGGGCGGATGTGGGTGCAGAACCCAGTGGGATGTCCGATTTAGGTGAGGCACTGGGGGGATTTGGGGGTATCGAAGGGGTCGAGGGAGAAGATAAGGAGGAAGTTGTACTTGTGGTAGGCGAAGGAGATGGAGTTCCCGACATGGTGAACAATGTGACATTGGAAAGGTGCATCGTTGTACTGTCTGCACTCTCGGGAGGGTCGGACCCGGGGAAGCTGATTGTTATAGGTACGTTGGGTGGAGGAGCAGGGCTTGAAGTCGATGAGCTAAGACATGGCCGTTTTGTGACAGTCGTGCGGACGAAGGTGGTGGAAAATGCACCAGTTCCCGTAATTGACGGACGAGTGCCATTCTTTCCAGCGATCGATGAAAGCATCGGTCTGTGGGTTGATTCCACTTCGGGAGAAGCCGTCCCATCGCTGATCGAGATGATTGCTGGATAACCCGTCGCTCCAACGCCGCCAGATCCACGGATTCCAGACGTCGTTAGAAAAGCCGTCGATTGCGTTGTTGGGGAGCAAAGAACCACTCTCGGAGCTCCGCTTCCACCAGAATCCACAAACTCCAAGCAGACGGTAGCCTTCGCATCACTGCCACGAGTGGTTGAGGGAACCGAAGGAGGAGGGATTGTTAGAGTCACCACAACTGAATTAATGACAGATACTTGGGTTGGGGTGGAGGTCGTGCAATTTCTAAAGCCCGCGACACCATGCAGCCGAGGATTCCAAGGGAGACGACGTGTTGGGCTGCAAGAAGATGACGATATTAACGCCAATAGAACTGTGACCAAATCTTTTACGCGCATCCTGAAGAGAAACGAAAATGCCAACAGGGCCGTGAGCTGTGATGAAGAACGAAGAAAGGCTTCTGAGATCAAATACAACAATCATAATAGATCTATCATGATCTGCAGAAGAAAAAAAAACAAATAAGAAGAGAAAACATGAAGAATAAAAGACAGATTCTTCAAAGGAAAAAAAAAAAAACAAAAAATGGAATAAAAGCTGCAAAACGGGGCCCTTTGACCATCGGGGGGGGGATACCTGATGGTTTCAGGTTATTTTGATACATTCCAACTGCGCGTCTAATCCAGCATGCTCCTCGAATGTTTCAATAGAAGGTGTTTCACAGCATGCGATGGGTAGCAGTTCATCTTGGCCTGGCGCGTAGGTCATCCCTTCGAGGTCGCAGAGTTGAAGTCGTCGCAAAGTGATGGCAGTCGTTGGTGAAAAGTCGATTTCATTGGCCGGCGGCATTTAGCGCGAACCTAAAATTGAAACAAAATGCACTAGCCAAAAGCAGAATAGCCTCTTATCGGCTGCCGTATGCGTACTATATACATGAAGGCACTCCGTACGGAGCAGTGGATGTTGTTATTCCGTACTCCGTACATCTATGTGGTCTTATTGTGCCTCAGTTGCTAGGTCAAGCGGACGCGATACCTAAACAATAGCAAAAGAAATTAAAAACTATGGTATATATAGATAATCCAACTTTACCAGGGTATGTGTGCACCCAAGTCTCCCAATCATATATACTGTCGAAGTGAAATTTACTAACGCGCGTGTCCTCAAAAATTACCCCGTATATGCAAAAAAAGAAAGTCTTTTAAGCAGAAACTTTGAAGCTGGGACCAGTTCCCTTGAATCCACGAATCTTTCCATCCCAACCTTTCGCATCTCCATAGTATATCATGCGGTACGTGCCGCTCTGGACCCTCGGAGAACCGATAGAGTAATAGTCGTTCTCAATTTCCCATTCGATGGTAACCGCACTGGAGCTGAGTCCAGGGCTCTTGCGTCCCCAGTGGTACACCAAATTCCAGTCCGAATCGTCACGGACAACCTCCCATGTGTTCCGGCCGGTCTGCCGTTCAACTGCGGCAAAAGTGCCTTCAAGTCGGAAGTTATTCCGTGGATTGGCAGCCACGAACTTAGTTTTAACGATATCACCGGGCCGGAACACCTGGTCTGAAGATGGGCCCGAAAGCACGTCTCCGAAGTTCTTCTGGATCGGTGGTGTATCCAGGACGACGGGAAGGATAAAAGACATCGATCGATTGGTGTTGACCTCCGGGCTCGGGCCTGGTGGAACAGGTGGCAAAGAGGTCGCGTCTTCTGCAAGATTGGGGAGATAAGTGAGGGTTAGATTTACATGAGCCGCAAGCGTATGTGGGCCGTGGAGAGTCGAGGCACCCTCGTAGCGTTGGATGCCGTATTCCTCTTCAGTGGTGATATAATGGACATAAGTGTTTGCTGGGCCGCCCAAGAGAACGATGGGTTCTGAGATATCGAGAGCATGTTTGGCGGTTTTCGCCACAGCTTCCCTCCAGCGACGACCAGCCATCGTCGAGACTTCCCCGGAAGATACGATGATGACCACCTGACCAACGCGAAGAAGCTGGATGTCCACAATATTTGGCGTCCATTGGTAAGGGAAGTGAAGCTCGCCCACGTCCAGGAGAATTTTCTTCGGGCTGTGGCACTCCTTCTGCTGTTTAGTTGGCGGATGGAGAAGGTCTCTGGCAAAGTTCCAGAGCGGATTTCTCGTGCTTGGAGAGTCTGTGCCATTTTGGGTGAAATCAAAGTACCCCGGCCCGTCGGTAGTTCCACCAGCAAAAGCAAAACCAAGGGCAGCAGAGCAAGAGGTCAATTCTCTGCTCTTGTTGAATGGTGAGATGAACTTGTATTTGGAAAAGTCTTGGAATGTGTGGAACGAAGAGACCGCAGACGATCCCCGGACGGTCTGCCGATCCATCTTACCATAAAGATTCAGGGCAGCGAAAAACTGGCGCCGACCAATTTCGAAGCAGCTCTTTGAACCCTCGTCCTTCTCACGGAAGAAGGGCCCACGTCCGTGGCATAGAACCGCTTTTCCATTGCATGTACTGTCCTCCTATAAAGACGGATTAGTATGCTGAGATGGGGGCAGAACTGTTTTTTCTTGGGAATACATACGAATTTGCAGGGAAGCCCAGTGTCCTCGCAAAATGCGCCCTCGATGTTTGGCGAGACATCTCCAACGGATGATTGAGAAAATCCAGCAACGAAGTCTTCCGCAAACCTGTGATCATGTCGCACGCCGCGTTCGAAGAGATAGGAAGCGACTCCCTTGTTATCACCTGATACAAGAGTATTGTTTCGGTACAGCGAGGTCCCGTGCACCGAATAGAACGTGAGCACGCCAATTGTCTTGTCGTCTTCTTCACGGTCAAATCTTAGGAGCGAGAATTGCTTTTCGGTGTCTCCATTATATCGAGCCCGCTCCTCCTCTGGATTTGCGAGATATGCGAACGGACTTCTGTTGATACTGGTATTGTCAAGCTGGCCCGACGCGAAGCTCAGTCGCCCAGGGGCCAAGGATTCATGTGCTCTTTTGATTGAGAGGATCGTGCCATCAACGATGGCTTGATAGCTCTCTTTGTTGAACCCGTTAGTGCTTATCTGCGGGATCAATGAGTTCAACCACGCTCCAGGGCCTGCATGCGAGTGTGTTCCAGTCAGGGCCAGGTTGTGCTGACCATAGTGGACGTACTCGCCGCCAAGCTCGGCAAGGCCCTTCAGGATTCCGTCCCTGATGGCTGTATCACCAGCGACGGTATCCAAGACGATATACACAAATCTATTTTCTGGATTCTCGCGGCTTCCAACGATGAAAGCGCGGGAATAGAGCCTCTGGCGAAGTCCGGAGCCGACTTGCTCCGAATTCGCATAGCCCATGAAGATGATCTCGGCGACAGGCCTGCGTCTCTGCAATAAGCATACTGGGGGAACAAAACAGCGTTAATTTCCTGGCTGTTTGCAGCGATCGACGTACCCAGTAATGTCGGCCTTTCCCACGCCGAGTAGATACACATCGTCATCGATGTCACCATACCGTGCCCTGCCAGCCCTTTGGCTCGAGGGGAACCTGAGCCATCTTCGCTGCTGCGAGACACCGGGGTTGGAGAGGAGTTGGATCACAAAAAAGGTTCCAAGAAAAAAGCTGACAAGGCATGTAATTATGCCGAGGCGGGCCATCGTGTAACTCCGTCACGATCGGTAGGCAGGCATCCGGAGAAGACCGCCGAGAACTCGAGACCCTTAATCTGGCAGTCCAGATACAGGATCAATACGGGCCACCCACAAGATTTTGTAGTCGGCCCATTCGGCTAGAGAAAAGGGGCATATCCATCACAACCATCGCCATGTGAAGATGCACAGGGGTAGTTGTGGGGATCGCCAGCCGGAGAGGAGGCTAAATCCCCAGACCCCCAGAGTCATGACATCGCGCGCAGGCTTTGACTTTGCGCTAGCAGCAAGCTCCCCCGCTGGCGGAGAATGTGCTGCCGCCAACTTCGGGAAGTTTGAATAAAAACAGCCGCTGCTAATTGGCCGGTGCCGGTCAGGGGACGATGCGGCGTGCCGTGTAGTGCGCTAGTCCCGATGCGGCTAGGGCAGCAGTGCTCATTAGATAAGCGCGTCGAGCTTTGCCCGTTCGCCGTCCGGATGACATGCAGCAGCAGCTCCATCCGATGTCTGGTGTCGCTGTTCACGAGATACATATATTCATGTCGATTGTGCGCCTGACACCTAGTGTCCAATAGTCTGCAAAGCTAGACATGTCGCTAATCAACGAGTTCCATGATTCCCTGCCGTGTAGGATCCTTCCATCCACTCACTCACTCACCCACCTTTTTCTGCTATCCCGGTGGATATCTATGCTAATAAACCTCATCCTCTTAAGACATCGACGGTGAAATTGCTCCAGAAGTCCGCACCGAAATAGACAAGCTTATCGCTGCCGAATTACCAGCCGGGCACCGAACCACCCTCCACCCTTCGATTCCAACGCTCCCAGAACCAAAGTTCTCAGCCCTCATCCAGAGCGAGCTTGAGCGCAAGGCCAACAGCCGCCCCATAACTGGCGGAGTAGACCTGTCCAGATACGAAGCCCCAGAAGCCCCCTCGACCGAAGGGAAGGACCAAGCAACCATCCTGAGCGATTGGCGCGAGACTCTACGAAAAGCGTACACTGCTAGCTCACATCTAACTGCAAGACAAGAGAATCTCTCTCTGCTGGAGGCCCATGGAAAAAATGCGTGGTTGATTGGTAATGCGCAGCTAGAGGAGATTCTACGACAGGTCGAGAAGGAAATACAGGAGACGAAGCAGGCTACGGATGAGGTGAATAGGGAGAGGAAGATGAGACAGGAGACCGCGAGGGGCGAGATCGAGGGCTTAGAGGATGCCTGGAAACGCGGTGTTAGCGGAATAATTAACGTGGAGCTCGCCGCAGAGAAATTGAGGATGGAGATCCTGGAAAAAAGGCGGCAGCAGGCAAGGTCTTGAAATGATGTTCGAACCTTCCATTATTTTACACACACAGTTTTCAGGCGTGGTCCAACCGATGCTGGTATCCAGGGAGCCGTTCTCTATACCAAGGCCACGTCAGGGTTGAAATCTATAGCCTTCGGGTCGGTGGCTGACGTGCCGATGTTGCTTCCCCTTTTTGAAGGAACGCTCCGTGCAAGCTGCAGCCAGTTACAGGGAGTATATCTTCTGTCGTGGCCCAAACACCGGCAGCAAGGTTAGATAGTTACACTTCTACCAAGTCGGTGGGTGGTGCTAGTTTGAGCAAGAGGTTTGTCTCACAAGGGTATTGTCATTCCCACAGCATTACCTGTGGCCATTGCTGCTCTGAAAGACCCGGGTACCTTAACCTACGTTTAAAAAGGAAATACTACTCTTCACAGTAGGTTAGTGAAATGGAATAGAAATGCATTCTTCAGTGTGTGTTACCTTGTGGCTACAATGCGGATCTGTCTAGTCCAATCCACAAAACTGGATTCGAAAATCTTTGTGCGACAAAAAATTCCGAAACAAGGTAGGAAGTTTCCCAATATAAGGATGCGATCTGCAAGAAAATGATGTCATTGAAGGAGAGTGATAGGGGGTGTTATAACAATGCTAGCATGAAGTTGACCTGATTTCTGGTTGAAAGAAAATTCCCCTTCTGAGTTGGGTTTCCTGTAGACATCTACCTTCCGGTAGCTATATGCCATGATGTACGGAGTACTCCGTAGTAGTTCTATATTTTGAACTCTTCGAGCTGGCTCATACTCTGAGATTGGCCTTGTTCATTCAACATCCAGTCTTGCATACCCAAAAACATTCATTGTTTCTGTATACAGGAAATTAGAAAATGCCAGATCAGAATTTTGTGACCACCAAAATTTCTTTATTGGTTAATTAACCATATTATAGGGCCCTAGCTGCTACCTGAGTCCAGGGGAACTTCAGAATTTCTCACAGCTGAGCAAAGCAGTCAGCCAAAAGTTAAACTGGGATGACAAATCAGCCCAACTGGCGTTAGAAAATTGGTAAATCATATCATTTCTTCGATGGGGATGAAGAAAGTGTCCCCTGAAATTCGCATCCGAAGTTTTTGCAAAGGGCCAGTTAAATAAATACATACAGATCTTACACTGATGTATGAACTTGATTTTTGCTGAAACAGTGCCACTGCATTCCCTTTTTTCTTTTCTTTTTTGCAAAGACTTACCCTGAGTGGCAACCTTCTTCGAGACAACTCTTGTTTATCAAATTTATCAATAGTGTCGACAGACGCTTTGGGGTTTCATAAAGTGAGGTACCTAAGTGAAATGTTAAAGGCATGAATCGAGCATTTTATAGCCAAGATGTATTTCGACATCTCCTAGAAAAGGGCCGTATCGGATACCGGTTTCTATCCTCTTTGGCTATGCACATGGTATCATCAAAATATACGCCTTTCTAACACTTCATGTGGTATGACTTGGAAGATTCTTATATGCTGTATCTTTGCTAATGCAAATGTAGACTACCTGGGGAGGTCGAGATGTTGATGCTGATGCTCAGCGGAAAAAGGATGACCCGAGCCAAGGAATCTCAGGCCCCACAAGCGAAGGAGATCCAGAAGACACAACAGTATCTCGGTCCCAGGAAGGCCAGGCAGTATGGAGGCACTACATCACCACTTTTCAGGTAGGTCGCCGCTAGGTATTTTCATGGTGGAATTGCTAACCATTTTTTACTCCAATCTGTAGCTCCTTGCACCTATTTTCTGGCCAGAAGGCATCTCTTAATGGCTTCACCTCCTCAGCATTGGGGTGTGCATACTGGTGGATCGTGCCTTGAATGTCATGATGCCGTTTCAGACTGGCCAGGCTATCCAGAATATGATTAGCCGATCTGACAGTATGTGCTTCTCACTACCATTGTGAATTTTTTTTCTAGGTAACTAAGAACGCTCAGGACCGTCATCAGGGGAGATCCTGACCGTGGCCATCCCCTATCTACTTGAGCATTTGGCTGTGACTCCGAGAATCCAGCAATACTGTTGGTGGACCCTGGAGAAAACCTGGTCCCAAGAGATAAAAGTGAGGACATACAAGAAAATCATGGGCCTTTCGGGCGATTTCCACGAGTGCGAATCGAATGATCTATTGGACCTAATGTCACGACTTGGTGGATTTGAGTGTCTGATGGCCAACATTTCGTTCCCAATGACAGCGTTTTTGGATCTGATACTCCCTATCCATGCGCTCTACCTTCACTTCGGTATCAGGTTGGCAGTATACTACTCGATAACCGCTGCCGCCTACTTATGGTATTCCCATGGGTTCCTCTCTCAGCGGGAAACGCAGCAAAAACACGCACTGGAAAATGAACAGCAGGAAAGCCTGATTGTACGGGAATCCGTCGCAAATTGGCCGATGGTAGCCTCTTTCAACAGGTTCTTGCATGACCTGGACCGGGTCTCCAAGGCAATAGACGCCAGTCTAGAATCCAGGTTACGACAAAGGCTTCTTTTTTCCAGTGCACGTATTATACAGAACGCCATTATCCTAATTGCAGTGGCTATGGCGGCAGCTAGCCAGCAAGACAAACAGGCTAAGGATCTTGTCATAATATGGACCTTGTGGACTCAATTATCGAACGTCCTTGGGTGTTTAACGGATGGGGCCGATGGATTAAAGCAGATTGCCGTGAGGTTAGAGCCAGTTATTGAGGTTCTAAAGCGGAAACCGGCAGTGCTTGCTCGAAAAGACGCCCCCATTTTAACTGTCGTCAATGGAGACATCGAATTTAAAGAAGTCACTTTCTCCTATGGAGGACAGCCGGTTCTTAATGGTATCTCATTCTGTCTCCGTGGTGGTCAAACCACTGCAATTGTCGGGGCATCTGGAAGTGGAAAGTCAACGATCTTGAAACTTCTTCTACGTTTTTTCGACCCACAGTCAGGCTCTATCTATGTCCAAGGCCACAACATTTCGGAGATTTGTCTGGGAAGCTTTCGAGATAGTGTCGCTGTTGTCCATCAGGATCCGAAATTTATTACTGGCAGTGTTAGGGAGAACATCGCATTTGCCAAGGACGACGTGAATGATCATGAGATAGAGGCTGCCTGCAAAGCAGCAGAAATCCATGATTATTTAATGGGGTGCAAAGGGTGTTTTGACACAAAAATCCAGGGAATGTCAGGAGGGCAGCGGCAACGTATCGCAATCGCTCGTGGACTAGTCCGAGATGCGCCAATTTTGTGTCTGGATGAGCCTACCAGTCATCTCGACAACGACACAGCAGCGAAAATCTGGGGGAATCTTGAAGCACACGCCAACGGGAAAACAGTGGTCATGGTTACGCACCAGCTTCACTTGGCAAAAGATGCAGACCATATCATCGTTATGCATAATGGCGAAGTTGTTGAGCAAGGGACACATGCAATTCTCATGGAGCAAAAAGGTCGCTACTACAAGATGTGGAAGCCCACAAAGGAGTAACACCCTTTCCTATACCCAACCCATCTCCTTTGATTAATGGGTGATAATACCAGGCTCACAAGAACCTCCTCTTAGGATCTCCAGCACATATAGAGGAAAAAGGGCAGCCAAATGCGGCATTACTAGTTTGTTTCTTCGGGCCTGGATCCTGCTGCGGAGCTCGTCTCTATTCGCCTCGGGCAAACCCCCAGGCCTAATATTGCAGATTTCCTTCGGTGTATAGTTTCAGATTCAGTTATTCTGTATAATATTCCTCAAAAGTGGTCAAAACAAGGGCCTTTCGTTGTGCAAGATCCCTCTTGTCGCCCGGAGTCGTGCGTCCACTGCTTCGATGAGACACCAGCCCAAAAGGGAATTCAGGTCACGTGATGACCAACTGGCTCCACTCAACACATCCTCTCGACATCCTCTCGACATCATCTCGACATCATCTCGACATCGAAGGAAATCGACGGTACTATCAACACCAGATGCATGCTGTGGTTTTCTATAGGTAGAACCTCCAGGACGGGGGCTTAATCTGTACCTAGACCGCGCGAGGGCTTCGGCCGACTAGATATGTCAGGGAGCGGAATAGCCGCTGCGCTGGCACGCCTGATACCCCTAGGGAGGTTTTGTGGGCGTGGCGGCGAGCCGATCCGTTCGGCCGGTTACGTGTCTCCAGGCGTTAAAATATTCATCATCATCATCATCATCATCAACTGCTTGATGAAATCTCCATGGATTTGACGTTGCATAGGACGGAGGAACAACACTTGCCGACGATCTGAGAGACTAACTGCAGTTAAAGGCTGATACGCCACTCGGCGCTGGAGCCACGCCTTAGTAGGCTTTCTTGTGGGCAACAATTCTATGGATATCCACCGCATTTGGAACCCCTTGAAGGACGAAATTCTACCGCTACAATCCTGAGGGAGTTTTCCTGCAGCGCAGCTGCTCATGAGGCACTGGAGGTTCTTGTTCTGCATGACTATATCAAGAATACGATTGAAGATCAACTGCAGAAAATGCAGGTCATAGATCTATTCAAGAATGTGAAACCGGTGAATTCAGCAAACGAAGCTCCTGTGCAGCAAGAACGCAGCACCAAATAGCGGTCCGCAGCTTAGGCTGCCTCCTATCCCTGAGACTTCCCACGATCGAGAAGCTGATGCGCAGCTAATGCAAGCCCTCAAACAAATCGTCAATACCAATCCTCTCAAGTCACAACATACCCGAGATGTTTGGAATGCGGCCACAAGCTCCTGCATGCGGTGGAGGAATCAGCAGACCTAGATTCCGCTCATACAGAGATCTTGGCGACCTTGGCGTCTTGGTGGTTCTCTGGTCTGTACCACCAAGGTGTGTACCATCTGGTCTAAGTCTACATACAACGAAAATACGACCGAAAACCGAAGTCGGGCGGTAGAAAAAACACCACCTCCAGCTCAGAACAAATTTTTGAAAACGCGTAATATTTTATCATCTTTATAGTATACTTGTATCCTCTTTGGCAATTACCTCAATTGACGCGTGAAAACGCGTTCAATTCGTGGTAATGGCGCCGAAGTGGCCACAGGTAAACAATGGCCCGGAACATATCAACGAGCACGCCACGTACCTTCGAGAAGCATGCCATCAATTGCAGGCCGTCGACAAAGGCAGACAGAACCAAATACCATGGAATATTGTGCAGAAGTACCTCGAATCCACTATTGCGCTCGCGGGCAAGGTGCTCCAGCAGCCTGCCTTGAGCGAGATCCTCCACCACGCCCAAGATGCTGCGAAATGTACACAGATCATCCAGAAAGATGTCTCGATCATCAAAAACTCCGTTGGTTTCGGCACCGCTCCACTTAACACAACCAACTTCAGTGGAGGCAGAGCAGCCACAACCTGGGCACAGGTGGCCGTCAAAGGCCCCATGCCACCTCCGCCGGTCCCCAGCAGCACGCATACCATCAAGACCCAACCCATTGTCACGGCATACAAAGACCGAGCGATAACAGTCAGACTCAAAGACCATGGAATCGCCCAACGCTTCCGGGCGCTCTCCGCGGTCAAGATAAGACAGCAAGTAGAGACATCCATCCGAAACCACACGGCCACCAAGTCGGTGGCGGTGGTGGCCGCCCACCAGCTTAAGAGCGGCGACATACAGGTCTTTACCTCCTCTACAGCAGGGGCAGCGAAGCTCAAAGAGAACAGACAATGGGTCAGCAGTCTTGGAGAACACGCAGAAGTCATCGTGCCAACCTATGGAGTGATCGCCCACGGCATCTCAACAAGCACCATCAACGTCAAGGACCAGAAAGCAACCATCCAGCAAATACTTGCAGACAACTATACAGTCATCCCCAAGGCAGACATTTCATTTGTGGGATGGCTCACCCGGGAATCTCCCAACAAACGCGCATCCTCAATCGTGGTGGAATTCACAGACCCAGAAATGGCCAACGCCATCATCTATGCAGGGATGGTGTGGGACGGACAGATACACACATGTCAACTATATGACCGCGCCTGCAGAGTCAAGCAATGCTTCCGTTGCTATAATTACGGTCACATCAGCACTCAATGCGACGCAGCCCAAGCATGCGGCTATTGCGCCGAGCTACACGAGACCAAGACCTGCCCACAGAAGGGAGCGGCAAGCTTCACTCCCCGATGCACGGTTTGCAAGGGCGCCCACACAGCATGGAGCAATTCCTGCCCAGCAAGAAAGAAAGAGATGGGAAGAATCGAGCAAGCCAAGCAGGTCCGGAACACCTACTGGCCAATGGTCCCCAAAGCCAAACCCCTGGACAAATCCCCGGAGAACAACAACCCACGGAAAAGAGCTCGTCAAGCACGCGAGCCCACCCCCGACAAAATTATCACAATAGAGAGCCCCCGCGAAGAATATCCGGACCACGAGGCCATCACGCAAGAACCTGCACAGGCGCCAGGGAGAAGTTCTCTCCAAGAACTACAGACGCCCCAGGACACCACGCCCGTGCAGGCGCTTAACCATATGGCTTATTGGGCCCTGTGGCTGCGAAGTCACTGGATTCTTCCATGGGTGCACAGGTCTTCAATTGTATAACTACATTCTTTGAGTCTTACAAGAGCAAATGCTTATAAAGCCTAATTTATATTTAAAGTCATCTCTGGCTTTACTGATAATCTTCTATGAGTGGCCTGGGGAAGCTTGTGGCCTGGGGAAGCTTGTGACTGGGGGAAGCTTGTGACCTGGGGAAGCTTGTGGTTAAAGAAAGCTTGTGGCCTGGGGAGGCTTGTGGTCTGGGGAAGCTTGTGGCCTGGGGAAGCTTGTGGCCTGGGGAAGCTTGTGGCCAGGGGAAGCTCGTGGCCTGGGGACGTTCGTGGCCTGGGGAGGCTTGTGGCCTGGGGAAGCTCGTGGCCGAAGGAAGCTCGTGGCCTGGGGAGGCTTGTGGCCTGGGGAAGCTTGTGGCCTGGGGAAGCTCGTGGCCTGGGGAGGCTTGTGGCCTTTCTGGAGCGCGCTCCATTACTGGCTTGCAAAGTTATTCTGGTGTGCGCTCCAACCCTGACTTGCAACCTCTTTCATTATCATTTCAGCCGTGCAGAGTTGTATAATGATAATGTCATATTCTTAACTTGCTGGCTCAATTCACAGGACAATCAATGACATGAATAAGATGGAAGTGTGGGAAGCGGCTGGTCCAATTCCCAAGATGTTAGCTATAAATCCCATGAGACAAAGAAAAAGAAGTCCCAGCAAAGTAATTTCAAAGATAGATCTTGTGCACTGAAGCAATGTGGTCCTTGAAATGTATGACACCCTGTACATCCTCTGAACAAGAGGGGTGAGGGCATGGAAAACTATCATCTGAGGCCAAGTAGTGAAGATGGCAATCATGCATATGCCTTCTGAGGTCGAGAGAACGAGTAGTTCCTGGCCTTATAGGCCAATTGATCGTTTCCAAGGCAGAAGAGGCACTGGGTCGGTGGACAAATAAGAGGATATGTATCGCTGTTCATCAGATCAGGCTCCTCCTTTATTAGTCCACAAGCATTTTTCCTATAGGAAACCCCCTGAAGGTGACACAGAGAAGTCCAATCACTGATAGCTTGTACCTGATGACTGTGATCATGCTTCTCATTGACACAGCTACCAAGAGACTGAAAGAGACTCTGTGCAAGGCGGGCTCGCTCAACAAAGGCAAACTGAACCTCACTGGCATCTTTTATCTTGAGATGATCAGCAACAGATAATCCCAAGAGCTGATGTTCTATCTCAATAGTATCAATTGTGGCAAAAAAGTGTTCCCGAGTTTCCTCTCGTGCCTGTCGCCTTAGGAGTCGTCTCTCGCTCTGAATGGTCTTCTCAAGGGCTCTATGTTGGGCATGGAGATCAGTACCTTGTGCTTTTGACACAGACCCAGATTCTAGTTTCATAGCGCTGACTAGATCCTGCCTCTGCCGGTTGAGCTCCACTAGATAGGGATCCTGTTCAATGGCGGCTTTCTGCTCATCAGTCAGGTCTTTTGGAACTCTTGGGTCTTGAGTCAAGCTCATCATTCCCACAGCACGGATGACAGAGTCACGGGCTGGACATTCAAGATATGCAGATTGCACATCCCACTTTACCTTTTGGGAGATGTAGTAACGTTCAAAAATGTCAGCTCGAGAATGTCCTAACACCTGGTTCCGTTCAGCCGCCGTTGCAACGTCTATTCTTGATAATGAGCATTCAACAAATCGTATATATGGGCATCAACCCACCATCCACTGCATTTGCTGTGCCTCTCCTGATACAATAAGGGGTCAAAGGATCTTCAAGCCCGGCATTGCGCCCCAGCCGCTGCAGGTACTGATTGAACACATCGTATGGCAATGCACGGTCAGGGGAGACACGAATTCCCTGCGCGGTGCGGATGGTACGCCGAAATACTGGTACATCAAGTATATCAGGTTTCCATCTTAACTGCAAGCTGTTCCGGTAAGGAGGAACCGCAATCTGGAAAATATCATTGGAAGAGTTGATCCCCTGGGCCTCAAATGCCTGGTCTGCGAGAGCTAGCGCAAGAAAATGAGAAATTGCACACAGAGCCAAGTTGTCATCCCGCTCATGGAATATATATGTTGTCCTACAACCATGTTAGTGTCAAGCGATGCACATCATCCAAATCCAGGAAAAATGGTGCCTCACGGCTGTGACTTATTTCTCTTTCCTTTCATATACATCAAGGTAACCTCCATCACTAGGACATGGCGGTCTGGCTGTTCTGGATTGGGGATGACACGGAGTACCACATCCCTGTATCGCAGCGCATCATTAGAGCCTCGAGCACAACCACTCTCAATGAGAGCTCCTGGACGAGAGGAGGTATAGGCAGTCATTAACATCAGTAGTAGTAATTGGACCGTGTATCGCTCGTGTGGCACTGGAGATGTGTCCAAGCACCAGTGATAGTGAAGGATGGAGAGTAGATCTTCAACACTCATGGTAGGCTTGGATTTGACAGACAAGTCCAGGTTATACTCATCCGTCAATGGTCCCAAAATAAACTACAAAGATAATAAAACCAGGTCAGAACATAGCCAACATGGTAAATTAATGCAGCTTACCTCGCTGATTTGCTCACCAACAATATCATCCAGTTTTTCACCAGTAACTTGCTTATAGAGCAGCCTGAGAAACTTCCACTCAACCCATATTGTGCTTTGTTTTCTGATATTAAACTCACTTAATCGCCAATCAATATATAATCGAAAATTTTCCGCAGTACATGCTGAGAGATAGGAGTAACTGGATACTCCCATAAAAGTACAATACCTAAAATGATGTTAGCTGAATAACATAGATTTTTGTTGCAAAACTCACCGGTCCCAGAAGCGCTGAACGCGGTTGATGGCCATGGTTGTAGCATAAGCATATTTCTTCCTTATGGTCAGAGATTTGGCAACCCTGGCAGCATCTCTCGAGTAGTAATCCTCTGGACGAAGAAGTGGAATCTTTTTCTCCCGATAATGTGATCTCTTTAAGTTGGCTGTGCGCTGGCAAGGTTGGATAGTCATCATATGCGCTTGAACAAAAGCTGGCAGCAAAAGAGTGAGTGATATGAGGTCAGAAGGAAAGAATTGCACCACAGCTTGAAGAGGACAGCTCAGGACAGCAGAGAGCCTGGAACTTATACGTCTGGGAAGAAGGGGCCCGCGGCCACGTTTAAGAACAGAAGCCAAAATGGACCCTCTGCCAAAACAGGAGCGCAGCCACACGACCACCAAAAGTCGTGGCCTTTGACTTGAAAATCAAGGTGCTTGTGGGTGCAGGTATGGGTGACTGGCCTTCTAACTGGGCGCATGTTTGGCAGCTATACTGTAGTACATTTCCATCTTTCTCTTTTGGTCTTTTCGTGTTTCTGGCTTTCTGGCTTTCGTCGACTTTGGCGCAGCCGGAAAAATGTACTTTGCAATCGCTTATGTAATATTGCCCATGTCAGTGGATCAGCCGTGAAGGGGCGTCTCGCTGCTCTCACTAGCAAGCGAGCCATTAAGACCATTGGAAGAAATGTTGGGATTGATTGAGCTACCTAGTGCTCCTGAGGGCGAGGAGAGCTATGACGAGAATACAGGGCAGAGGATACCTACTGAGGCCACACATTTCCTCGCTATGGTGGGCGCTAATCCTAAAGAGGCTAGATCATTAGGATTAGGGGGAATCACGTGAATCCTGTCTTGAGACACCAGGCACAAGACAGAGAATCAGTTCAGACTCTCTTATGCTGCTTGCCATAGGTATTGCTCTGTCGTGTGTTTACTGTCTTGTGATAAACGTTTCCATGAGTCAGCTGTCACAACTCTTGGCAAGAAACGAGACTATATCAGTCCTGGGAATTTCTTCCCATTCAAATACTGATATCAGACTATTGCGCTATCTCATTGAGTGCGCGGCCTGGGACACTGGATACAAGCCATGCTTTGCATAATTTCCCAGGCAACTCAGGCTCCCTGGGGCTGTGAGAAATTCGTTCTTTGGACAGGGCCATGAATTCCACAGGAACTTCACCGATTCCGCAGGGCACAGGATACTACTGAGGCAGCATCCCAGCTGATGCCACAACGCCAATTCCACAGGGCAAATGATGCTTTTGAGGCAAGCCACTTGTTACCAGATTAGGGCCTTTCCTCTTAGGGCAAGCATGCCCTCAGGGCATCGCAGTCCATGAGGCTTTTTTTGCCCTAGAACCCTAAATGCACTGGGGCAGGCCACAATTTCAGCATCAAAGCTGATGTTGTCTCAGGGTGTTCCTGATCTTGCGGCATGAACATTCTTAGGGCGCCTTCTGGACTGTGGCAAGCCTCGCTTGAGCCACAAACTTCTTATTCCTCAAGGCAACCCAACGCCCCAGCACACGCAATCCCCCTGAGGCAACTCTTCGCCCCGGGGACACCGCCAAACCATCAATTTTCAATTGTCTCCCAAGGCAACTTGTCGCCCTAAGGGCAACCACTTATTTCTCAAAGCCAAGAATTCAATATTCCCCTGAGGGAGTCACATTTTCAGTTCAAGCTATAAAACTCAAGATTTCCCTGAGGCAGTCACATACTTCAGTTGAAGCTATAGACTTAAGATTCCCCTGAACCAAGCTCCTTGGGCAATTCAGGAGTACATGAGGAACAAGCCGAGCAGAGAAACCCAGGAATAGCTCAAGCTGAGCAATGAGTTCTTAATTGTACAAGGATGCATCACACCCCTCACAGCAGCAATGAAAGGGGTATTAAGCATATGCCAGGGATATGGTGACAATATAGTGAAAGGGGGCGTTGATGAGATGGCGGAGATAGCGATGTTTGCAGTGTTTGCTTTGCTTGCTAACGGCAGCATGGAGCGGGTACAAATGACTGGGCACAGCGCAACCAGAATGAGACCTTTCTACGCAGATTATGGTTGGCAGCTGCTGGTTGCCTCGTTTCCTTCAAGCATCTGGTTCCAGTCGCACGCCCTCGCTGTTTGCATCTTCTGAACATCCATCCCCTGACGCCGTAGGATGGGCTAAACCAAAGAACGTTATTTGGAATGAGTGACATGCTTCTACCCTTTTATTCCACCTTATAGGAATCTAAAGAATGTGGATGCGAATAGCCAAGGTTGCAAAAGGAGTTAACTCTCAGTCTCGTCAGCAATTCCCACAGTTCGCCTCGTTATCTTGCTGCAACAGGAAACTTTTGATCTTCTGTAACCCCTGTTTGTCCCCTTCAACCGTCCCCGCTATTTCCCTCTCTACCCAGCCTCGAGTGTATCCACCTCCGAAGTCAATAATCCATATATCATCGTTTGTATCAACAAGAACATTGGCAGGCTTCACATCACCCCAGATAACCCCAGCCAGATGTAAACGATCCAAGGAGGCTGCCAGTTGGTCTGCCCACTTCTGTCTTAAATTCATCGGCGGGTCGGCCCGCAACGCACATTCCAATGTCGTGTACTGACAATCAATCCAAGACAGTAACATCCCAATACAATGGCAGCCTTCATCATCCAGGACCACACCACACAGACGAGGGATCTGCACCTCCATGTCGAGCAATTTTTCGATGCGCTTATAGCTTTGAAGCTCACGGAGAGCCCCTCTCTTCTCACCCGCGCCCCACTGCTTAAAGAAGCAGACTGTCTGCCCATCCACAAGTACTTTCTTCGGGGTTTCGAAGTATATATCTTTGGGTCGATCGACGCAGATCTGTATTTGCCGCGGATGAAACGAGGAGCATACTGTGCGGAGTTCATAACCATCCAGATTGAACCCCAATTGGCTTGCTGGCGCAGCTTTGTAATACAGGGAAGGAACGAGTGCGTTATTGACGGCCAAGAGTAAGTAGTGAAAAGTTTCCGGGTAAAGATAGTCGTGGAGAGTGGGTACATGTGCTTCCTCCCAAGCTGGTTCTGTGTCTTGCAGTACTGGAAGAAATGGTTCTAGTGCCCAGTCCTGAAAATCGTCGATTGTTAAATCATCCAGATCACCGTCCGCTTCAGTTTCAGCAAATCGAAGGTATTTTTCGAGAATGTCTGGAGAGTCATGGAAATAGTCTGGCGATAGAAAAATGTGGAAACATTTCCCTTTGCAACGCACGATCATCTTCAACTCCTTTTTGTTTGGGTCGAACCAACATTCCGCAACGGACAACAGTGGCCACGGACTCATGATGACGAGTGGTCCCGTTGGACAAAGAGAAATACAAGACACTGGACAAATCGAATGGGTAGTGCGGAGAGACTGAATGAGTGTAAGTATGACCAATTTCTGCCTTAAACTGTAGGGAGAAACTGCCTGGGTGAAAGCGTAGAGGAGTGCTGCTGTGCTGTGATGCTATGGAAGGCGGAGTTGAGTCGGCCTCAGCGCTTCACCATCATGACGGATCAAAGTGGGGCCGGCCCAAGCGAAATTCTTGGCGACTGGCATTGACCACGGGCGGATCAACCCCACCCACTCTCGATCACGCTTGCCCGCTCACCAGAGCACTTGCATGAGCGCCTTGTCAGGGGCGATAGGTTGGGTCTAGGATGGAGGGGGATGAAAGGCGCGAAAATCCATGTAATATATTGATTTTGTGTCTCTTTTTTCTCTAATCTAACAATAGCATCAAATGGATGGTTGCGACGTTCGACAGTAACTATGCCTCGATACGCGCTGGAGTACTTTTCGCTTCGAGTCCTGCAGACCTATAATTTCTGTTAATAGTGGTTTACCTGTCTGATTTGGCGGTAACTGAAACTCGCAAAGTCTCACCTCTCTCGAACCGCCAGGGGGCGTTATATTTAGTGCTGCAGTTGTCATCTGCCTCCAGTCTACGTTGAACCTGATGAAGGCCTATAAATTGCTGCTTCGCGACCGAAAATGAATGGAGTGCAAAGACATACCCATTTTTACCTTACTATATCCAATCCTTGGAGATAACGCTGCTTTTTTTTCTCCGCAATGTGCTATAGATACTGTAAGCAGTATCGGTGCGGGCACAAAAAATGGGCGGCACCTCAGTACTGCAAGTACGCCACTACCAGCAACATTACTGGTCGTCGATCGATGTGCAATGAAGGACGAACTACCGAGACAGTCGCGGACGCTGACCTCTGCGGGCAAGATGCGTGCTTCATCGAGGATCTCAAGCGCTCTGGTTGGACGTGTTGCCAGTGCGGTGAAAAGGAAAATAGGATGGACGGCTGCCTTGGACCACCAACTGGGGTAATGTCGTGCACTCATTTGGTCTGTACTCAGTGCCGATATTCATAAATCATGACGTATTTTGTCGTTCGACTAAGTATGTTTTTTATCACCTAAGCATTTCCGACTCTGCTGACGGGAACTTGCCAGTAGCACGCGATCGGGAAACGGCAGATCTGCGACTACAGCCATCCGAAAGTCAGGCTCGGCGCTGGGAGCGCATGTTTGTTGTAGAGATCAATGGCAGCACGCAGGTTAATTTTCTGCTCCTCACTGGTAGATGGATTGTCAATCATGGTTTGGAGCTCTCTGATCCGAGAATCAACATTGAACTCGATTGAAACCGGACACGCTGGAAGTGGGGTAAATCTAGGCATGGTTGCAGAGTTGCGTTCCTTGCTGAAGGACAATGAAAGGGTGCTGGCAGAAGTGAGACGGCGGCAGGCAGACGAGCATACATGTGTTGGGAGGTCAGCCTTGGCACCTGCCAAGCCTACTCCCCTACTACTGTGGGCTCCTGGTGAGCCCATGAACCCCCCCCCCCCCCCCCGGGCGGGGCTGGCACGAGTGCCGCGTTGATTCGAAGATCGATCGGGCTTTCTACCATATACAAGAGAGCTTCCCTCCCCGTCCTCCACGAACAGATATTAACGCCTCCCGGTCATCTTCGCTATGTGTCGACAGTACGGTGCCTCCAGTAGTTAAATCGTCAGTCCTTACCCACCTACGACTCCCCTTCGCCTTGAACTTTCGTTCTACGCCCTGCGGCCTTTGCCACCTTTATGCACAGTGGACGATGAAGAAACTTGCACCCGGAGCAACATACGCATCGGAGATTTGGTGGCCACAAACTACGAAAATCAGAGACGACTCTCTACACCCTGGACAGTGATGAGTGGATAGAAAGGTGTGTTACAAGCGCTTTGTTATTGCAGGCTTGACCTGCCGCTATATATGAGCCGTGAGGAGCAACACGTGAAGGTGGTGTGGCATGATGAGGAATGCCTTGTTCAAGGCTCCGCTGCTGATATTCCCCCGACATCGGGTGAAGCATTCAGCATGCTCGTCGATTTCTGTCTGCTCCATGAACTCGGTACCCAGTTTCTGGCTTCTTTCGCGGCAGCATTAACATTTCCGACACACAACCACTACAAAGTCGCTATTGAACTCCCAGTTCCTGACAATGCTAAAGATTCGACCGGACCGCCTCCAGCACAACAAGATGCGACAGACGAATGGGCCGTCCTAAATGAGCAGCTGCCTTATTACGTGACCTTGAGCTGCAATTACGCTGTCGTGATTTCAAGCCTCTGCGGCTCATTTTGGGAACCCAGCGTTCCTTGCAACCTAGTTAGTGCTTGGTTGCACCCTGTCTTGAAAGAAATACCACGGAAACGTGAGATCGTCGATAGTCCGGGACGATACACTGAGTTTCTCGCGCTTATATGTGGTTTTCGTCGTCCACCCATCTTTGCACTCTGGATCGGAGCTGCGATTAGTGGACTGGTACCTAAGATTCTCAATTTAGTTGGTGGTGGCACACCCCCCCTGGATCCCAACGGGTTTCCGTGGACCGGTTGTCCTCAGTCTTTCATGGACCTGGCAGGCTCAGGACCGTACTTCGGACAACACTCTGGAGAAAGCATGGTTGAAAGAGTGGATGCCTGGCGTCTTCTCTACCTTCCGGTGGTCGAACCTGATGGTCTATATTACGAGAGCTTCCCATTCTCGCCCTGGCAACCTGTTGGCTTTACTAAAGATAAAAATTGTGTTTTCCGAGTTCGGGCCCACGAATCCTGTCCGAGACACCGCCTTGTGTATGAATATTGGACGTGGCAGTTGCCGAATGGTTCCACTATCCACGACAATGGCCTCCAATCCTCTGAACCCCGAAGCTATCCAGAAACAGAGCTTCTCCCTCCAAGAAGCGTTGATCCTGTCATACCACTTTCAGATCAAGAGGCGTCCCGCGAGGAAGCAACAGAAGTGTTCCGATGGGTTTTGGCAAACCACGAAGGCAAGCCTGCTTCGGAGCCCATTTACTATGATGACTGGATAGCAGACTGCGACTACAGTGATGGCTCGTTGCAAGAAAGTGCTGCCGGTGACACTTGCAGCATGCCGGATACCAGCAACCAGGGCCGACTCTCGATTGTGGAATGGATGGATGGTGTTGAGATTTCTTAAGATTTTTTTTTTAAAAAACTCAGTAGTTTCCCCAGATCTTAATCTATAATCCACCTCACTGAACACCCTGGAGCGCGACATGCTTTAACTTTATGCTCATTATTTGCGTGTTGGCAGTAGTTGTTCTTGCAGAAACCCGATAAGCCAGAGGTAGTCATCTTGCTCTGTTTTCACGCGTAATCAGCCTCCCCTCAGCCTCCCCGCTTTTATAAGGCATTTGGTGCAACTTACCTTAGAATGATTTCGGTGATTACGAGGAACTGGGCACTCTCCTACAAGGACACTCAGGAAATGCAAGATCTTGCAAGTGGGTTGAGGGAGGGCGACGGTTTTTCAATCTGCATCCCCGCTGATGCTGCGTCGCATTAAACCATCTGTTCGTTGCCCAAGGAAATCAGGGGGAATCAAGGCTCTTTGTATGCCATTTTGTAGACAATTCCCGCACATTTCTCCCGCAGTTTTGCAACCGCCGGCTTCTGTAGTTATGAGAGGACGTGGCCATTAAGCTCCCGCTTGGGGATGCATGATGCGTTGTCCGTGTTGATTAGACCTTGGGCTGCAATTACGCTGTCGTGATTTCAAGCCTCTGCGGCTCATTTTGGGAACCCAAGACCACAGGATATCCGGCAAATGGGGAACCCAATATGACATACTCGGCGCTTGTACCCCTTACCCCGCTATCTAGCACATCGAAAACCTCACAACCGAGACCTTGGCTCCTCAGGATACTGGCAAGAGCCTATTAGAGTTGGTATCACACCCTATAGCTGGCAGCTGCAGCTGTTTTGGTTGATGCCTTTTTCGCCTGTCACATATGGGGTAGAGAGACCCTGACGCCCGAATGAGAAATGAGAGCCAATCGGCAACCTTTCTTTCCATGCTAGTGGCTTCATTGGTGACTGTAAACAGCCCCCGAAGAAGTGGCTGTTTCCCTGGAGTTCTGCTATTGGATCTTGAGGAGTTGGGCAAGGGGGCCGAGGGTCAAAAAAACAAGGCGCTTAACATTGAGCTCACTGTTGACTGAGAGCTCGGTTTTTTTTTTTTTTTTTTTTTTTTTTTTTTTTTTTTTTTTTTTTGTTTTTTTTTTTTTTGGGGGGGGGGGGTGAAGAATATTATAGAAAGGGTGTGTTAAGAAAAAATGATATGAGTGTTAATAGAAGCGAGATCATAAAGCCTTAACTTCGGGTACAGCTGTCAATAAACATGTTGAATTAAAAAGAATGGAATGTTGAGATGCCACAAGTGAGGCCTGAGGAGGTAAAAGGAACTGAGAAGTGAGTGACATCGCCCTTAAAATACCGGTGATACTGGGTTCCCAATATCAAAGTGCACCGACATGAACGCGAAGAATGCCCTCGATGGCTGATAAATTAAAGCAATTTTTCATTAAATTGAAAAGTATAGATTTTCAACAAGTAGGCCGAGGTCACTGGAGGACAGCAACGGAAAGGAATGAGAAATCAATATATCCGAGGGGCTTCAAGTATCCCCGCCTTGGTCGAAATGCATCGGGAGAAAGAAAGATATAAGGGTAATATATACCCTTTAAATAACTAGAAGGAAGAGGGGGCCTACGACGTAGAATTCCAGCTGCTAATGTAGCTTCGGAGTCCTGCAGCTTAGAATCAACCAGTATATCCCAGCCGCTGGGAATCATATTCCACCATTTTGTTCGGTAGTACTTTGGCTCATAGCCCGAGATATGTCGTGAGCCGCGTTCCGCTTTCTCGCAAAGTCGACATGCCATACATATCATAGAAAGTTCCCCGGATACTATCGTCGTTACCGATGGACATTTCGCCGCGCCCTGACATGCTGTTGCCAGTATCGGGCTCCAACCCCTGCCAGCGGAATATAAGCTCAGCATCAGGTAGCGGGCTCTTGGGACTCTTGACTAAGAGAAGTACGCCTTCACAAATACCTGTGTTAAACTTTCCCCGGATTTTATTATTGTCGAGGTCAGCATGAAGGCGAATGGATAAGGCGCGGGATTTCCTTGGCCATTCTTTGGAGGTTGCTTTACTTGAGATGTCGTATCTTCCAGTGACATGCAAAATATTCTGTCTGGGCTTCAACACTCGAAGTGTCTGACGACCCTGACCATGCTGCTAGTCTCCCCAGGGTATAACCATCCTTGGCTCTTGGTAGTTCGCGTGGATTTTCATCCGCCTCGACATGAGCGGGCGAGGGAAGATTGTTCCATTCGTTAATTATGCCTGCTAGAAAAGGGGAGATAAGACGAGGCCCAAAAACTGGCGAGCCAGAGGACTCGTAGATGCCACCAGGAAAACCCTCAAAACGCCAGCTGATTTCGTAACCATAAAACTTAATTTCGCCAACCGTCAACAGAGACTACAAAATATGGATGGTATTCGGCCGCGCCGCTTAAAGCTGTAGGTTTGATGGAGGCGAGTGGGCGCAGCGTTCGACGGGTAAAACTCCATTCGACAATCCCAGATCGAAAGAGCCCAAGAGTCTATCACAATCCCATGCCAGCATAAGTCTATAGGCTTCACCCCGAGATTCCGCATGGGACTCCTTCACTTTGTACGTTGCGAAGAATGTGTCATTGTGCACCGAATACGGTGACTTCCCATTCCTCACGAAGTCTAGCTAGCTTGGTGAAATTAGCTAGTGGGCTGGTCGCTGCTACCCGTCACTGACGCCGATGTTTCTCTCGTGATGGGTTGCGGTTCCGCGGCCGGGTCAGATGAGTTTTCGCGTTTTCTTTTCGCCATTGTGCGAGAAATTGAACTTTGTAACTCGAAGACTAGACTGATGCGGGGTTAGGTGGTCTGCAGCAAATCCAAGGCCCCGTAGACTGTAGATGTGTGCGTGGTTGGAGAATTTTGACCTTCCGTCGCGACGTCAAATCGCCAGCGCTACGTCTGGGGACGGCATCGCGTGTTGTGCGGTTCGGAGTGGCGCCTGACGGCCCCCGGCTACCACCGAGCCGATGAATATATGGACTACCATGCCACAGAGCTGGGCTCTGCGGAGTTTTAACGGATTCTTAGCTAACTACGGACTGCTCGGGGACACTGTGTTTTCGTACGGTTCACCTCAGCTTGGGGTGATTTACAGGGAGACCCAACAACTTCGCTATAAAAATGCTTTCCCAGTACTCCGTATCGCGAACTTCTTCGCACCACGCGAGCCAAAAGAGGATCTTCTCTAACTGGCCAACAACTTTGTAGACGAGTTAGTGGCTTGGCTAGGTGCTGGTGGTAAGCCTTTTTTTTTGGAGAGCCGAGAGCGTTAACTCCATTTCTTCCTGTGGGCACCGTGTCACCACGGCGGTGTTGGGGACTGGAACGCAGAAAGGAACATGCACCTGAAAGATCTGCGTCCTCCCTGTTCCCATCGATTATCGCGATGCATGACAATCCTGATGTACGGATAAAGTTGTACGGATAGATGAATGTTTTCTTAGCAAGCGGTGCAGGTGGGTGAAGCTGCAACCCGAGTCGTGATGTTTCATCTTCGCGGCGTCCCAATCCCCACAGGTGCAGGGACTGGGGAGTCGTCTTGACCAAAATGTCAGCTCTCGTTGGCTGGCGAATCTTGAAGCATCATGCATGAGTGAACCAATGCGCTGCTGTTGGCTTTCGCGAGGGTGCTTCCCAACCCTTTTGCTCCAAACATACAGAGAAATGCGGACCGTTTTGACGATCGACATTTGTTTGCTATTCATGCACAGATCATGTTGCTTTGGATGAAATAAATCAAAAGAGTATTTAAAAAAAAAGAAAGAGAGAGAGAGAAATATCGCAGCGGCACTGCTGGACTTGTTGGGGGCATCCTCGGGGGGGTGGCAAGTTTACACTGATACATGAACAAACGCTCGGAGAATATTCCCTTTGCGTCCTATGGAGCGATATTTATTCAATCTTTATTCAGAAGATTGAAATCCGCCCTTTTGTTTTCTCTTC
The DNA here is from genome assembly GCF_000149335.2 of Coccidioides immitis RS. Classification (NCBI taxonomy): domain Eukaryota; kingdom Fungi; phylum Ascomycota; class Eurotiomycetes; order Onygenales; family Onygenaceae; genus Coccidioides; species Coccidioides immitis. The sequence goes on along the minus strand of NW_004504312.1, from coordinate 2,645,272 downwards.
CAGGCCGTGTTTCTTTTAATAGCGACTCGTGACAATTGTTTGTCGCTCACCCGATACCCACACCTCGAGGAGTGAGACATGACACACACTCTTTTGCGATACAAAGACCGATTATACCCTAGTGCTGTGCTGCTTCGTTCCCCTCTATTGCTTTTACCCCTGCGTTACATAGGGTGTTCATTCCACCTGTCGCCTTTCGGGTGTCCGCATGCAATAAGGAATTCGTTTCGGGGTCCCACGACCCAAAAGCCGTTACCTTTTTTTGGGGGCAGTCACTGTAATCCGTTGGCCATGACATTTTAACGCCTATCAAAATTTTTTGTGGAGTTTGCCTCAAAGACAACTATGCCTTGGTTAATCACGGTTTTGTGTTTATGGGGCCTCCTCCCCATACGGCCACTTATACCAGCCCTTATAATAATGGCAAATCCCTATGCCTCTTGGAAAAAGTGGAATGAGATCGGGGTTCTAGGTTCCCATGGCAAGGCGTTGACAAAACGAGAAGATAGCCCAACTGACGTTTGCAAGAGATGGTCGCAGCAAACTGCAATTGTCAACGGAACGCTGTACATCTATGGCGGAAGGTCTATCAGCCAGTCAAGCCAGAGTGACAACACTTGGAGTAAGTTTAGAACTTCACCCGGGTAACCTAGGTGTCGATGATTAACATTAGATGGTAGATAATGACTTTCTCACTATTGATCTTGAGAACGATTGGGATATTTCCTCGCCAAAATTGACGGGTTTGACGAAATCTTCAGGCCCTCCTGCTGTAGCCAACGCTTACCTCTGGAACTCTTATACTTCTCTCTTCCTTTACGGTGGAGAATTCTCGGACAATCCTCCGGCGGATCCCGTTGAATTTACTTTATGGGAGTATGATATATTTTCCGAAAAATGGACAGGGCATGAAAACCCAACAACATCCAAGGGCAAAAACTCGGATGATGGCGACAAGCCTGTACAGAGATCAGCCGAAGGAGCTGGCATTACCGTTTCCGAACTCGGAAGAGGCTGGTATTTCGGCGGTCACTTGGATGGATACACGACCAAAGGATGGTCGCAGTCAGTTGCAAGGGTTTATTTAAAGTCGATGATCGAGTATACATTCCCTGGCTTTGGTAATAGCCAAGTCGAAATGGAAGGAAATAGCAAGGTTGCGGGGGCCGATGGAATTTGGCGAAATATTACCGAAGGTGGTCTCCAGGATTCCGCTGGATTCACGGAGCGGGCTGACGGTGTCCTTGTGTACGTACCTGGCTTCGGCGAAGAAGGCATAATAATAGGACTGGGTGGCGGCACAAATGCGACTTTCGTAAGTAGAATTCAGGCTGGTTATTTTACTGCATTGCATGAATTTCATATATTAACAGATGCGGCAAAATTAGACTTCTATGAACGTGATTGACATCTATGATATTGCAAACTCCACTTGGTATAAGCAAGCGACAAGTGGGAAACCTCCGGAGATCCGGGTCAACCCTTGCGCTGTGGCAGCCTCTGCGGCTGACGGTAGCAGCACGCAAGTATATCTTTACGGGGGGCAGAATCTCATACCATATGGCGAGCAAAAGCAATACGACGATATGTGGATCTTAACCATACCTAGTTTCACCTGGATCAAAGTCGATACAGACAATCAATCTGCCCCTCCTGCCAGAGCTGGACACACTTGCAATATCTGGAATTCCCAGATTTTGGTAGTAGGCGGATATGTTGGAGAGGACTTAAGCTGCGACAGCCCTGGGATATATGTTTTTGATGCGTCAGAGTTAAGGTGGCAAACCAAGTACACTGCGTTGGAAGGTGGAAACGATCTGAACCAACAGGACTCGCAGAAAAATAGCAAGGGTGGCTTAAGCGGGAGCTATGGATATAAAGTTCCAGAGCTTGTTCAGTCCGTTATCGGTGGAGACAGCCAGGGAAGAGCGACTGTAACAACACCAGCTGTTCATGTCACTGAAGGACCGATAGCCACGGGAAAGCCGATGACCTATACCGTACCGGATTCGACCCCGACGGGTGGGCCAGGAAATAATACGCAATCGCCCAACAGTAGCGACGGCGGACTCAATGTCGCCGCCATCGCAGCAGGCGTGGTCGCTTGCTGCCTCGCCATTCTCGCAGCGTATCTAGGATTCTGCACATATGTGTACCGCAAGCAGCTCGCACTCTACAAACAACACGTTGCTGCCGCCCAGCGGTCATCGGATGGGAGTCGATACGGTGAAAAGCTGTCCTACCTCTGGCCCCGGGAAAACCTGAGCGCGAACGGGCCGTCAATAGGCGAGTCGAGCAGTGCCCTCACGATGACCCCCGCTGCTGCAGCTGCGCATGCATTTGCCGCAAGCGGGTATTCGCGGAGCGCACAGCCTGGGTCAGCGAATAGCAGCGCGGATGATTTGCTCGCAGGACAGGAGCCGACATTCCTGGGAGTAATGCTTAACCCGAGAAGAAGTTTAAGGGTCATAAACAAAGACTGAGCCCCAATTTTTCTTTCTTTTTCTTTTTCTTTTTCTTTTTTAATTTTTCAGTTGCATGACGACTTGCACGACTCGATGACTCCCGCCAATGGCCCTCTGGACCGTGAAGTTTGTTTGTCTTTGTTTCGATAGTGCTTTGTTCGGCACGATGTACGGTAACTAGATGTCTCCAGCATAATTAACGTTAAGAGATGAGCAGATATGTTTAATATAACAGACCCTGACACAATAAAAATTGCATCCAATTGAAAGCATTCCGCAAAAGACAGCGGAGAAAAAAACAAAGAGAATACAGAATAAAAAAAGAAATGATTTTCCGACACCGGGAATCGAACCCGGGGCTGCTGTGACCTGCTTGAGAGACAGCGATGTTACCTCTACACCATATCGGAGAAGTTCTAATTTCGAGATTAAAAAACACCTTGACATTTTAATTCTGTATTGCTCACGAGGAATATTCGAGACATACGGCGTGCCCTAAGTATTGTACACCGTTTAAGGAGTTTTCAACCGGCAACTCCAGAGTACTCCCTTGCCGTTTTCTAATTAGATGGCCCGAAAGTTAACTAGCCATTTGTTCAGACTCTATAGAGACCGAAGTAACATCCATGGAGTGAACTCAGGACTTCGGTTCTCAGCTCGACCCCTTTAGTCTCTTATCTACTTCTCTAGCTTCAGATAAAACTCTTTCATATTCCCCAACTCTAATTCCGCCGGCAGGAATGATCATTAGTGCCTCAACGTACACCGACGAAGGCTTTTTTCTTCCGCCTCCTGACTTGAGCATCTCATTTTGAAGAACGAGGCTGGGCGCCGGCGACAGGGGCCTCACATAGCCGATAACGTTAATCCAGTTTCCGATGTCAATATCTGAATGGCTGAGAGACTCGAGAAGCAGGTTTACATCGACATCTATTCGAGCCCCCGGCGCTCGACGGGGCCCTTTTCTGTTCGGCGAGGATACACTGTCATTATGCTCAAGGGTGAGGATGCCCTTTGCAATTGTGTACTTCGATACACTTAGGGAATAGTTAGCTGTCAATGTAAAAACCTAGCTTGTATGGGTTTATTCCGCTTTCACGTACCATCCTAGAAAGCGGACCTTTGAACCAACGGGGAGATTAGGTAGCTCGGAGAGGAAGACAAGTCGAGTCGGGAGCGGACCCGGGACGTTTTGGTTCATTCCGAGCCATGTACATAGCCATCAGGTCATAGTACCGTGAGAGCAACGGAGGGCCGAAAGTTTGACCTTGCTCTCGTCGCTGCATCTGTTCCTCGCCCTGGATGCTGGACGACGACCCGGGTGGCGGCGCGATGACTAATATTTCACGTGATCTCCTCCCTGCATTCCCGATGTCATAAGCAATCGAGAATGGGAGGCTTCATGCTGGCGCTCACGCACGAGGCATCCGCATTGCCGCCTTCGCGACCGCACAGTCAACAAGTCCGACCGTCTTTCAAGCTCTACGATACTCATCACCTCTATCAACCCGCGCTTGCTCCACTCTCCTATCCTCCTGTACTCTCATCCTTACTCCCGCTCCTTCAAATATCCCCCCCCCCCCCCCCCCCCCCAAATCCACCCCAGTCCTACCTCGAAACTTTGAGAGACCGCCATAGGAGGCCACGAGCCTACGGGTTCCTCTATTCCCGAGGTCCTCTCTTCATATCGCTCTCGTGTACTCCCGAAATCTCTTATTCACTTTCCTTTCGCAGCTCCTACAGACCTAACAAGATGTGGTCGTGGTTTGGTGGTGCTTCGGCGCAGGCGAAGAAGGATGTGCCTAAAAAGGCCATTCTCGAGCTACGGCAGCAGCTAGAAATGCTGCAGAAAAGAGAGAAGTACTTAGAAGCTCAGATGGCAGAGCAAGATGCTCTTGCTAGGAAATATGTCACTTCAAATAAGAATGGTATGAACCTGTTTTTGCCCTTTTGCAGCTTGGTGGAACATAAATTTATACGGCTCGCTTTTACCGATGGCTGGTGGATTCAGTTGGGAGGGATTTGCTATGCTGTGATGCTAACTCTCAAACTTCTGTCTATATAGCTGCCAAAGCGGCCTTACGAAGGAAAAAAGGCCACGAACGGTACCTTGAACAAACTACAGCCCAAATTATCCAAATGGAACACCACATATACTCCATCGAATCCGCAAATCTTAATCAAGAGACTTTTAATGCAATGAAGAATGCAGGTGCTGCAATGAAACATATTAATAAAGGGCTTACAATCGAAAATGTTGATGCAGTAATGTACGCAGCCTCTTAGACTTCAAACTACGTATTCGATCGATATCTTTTGCTAATAAAATTCTAGGGATGACGTACGCGAACAACATGCAATATCCGAAGAAATCGCAAACGTAATCTCGAGTGCTCCCATGGGCGATACAGTTGACGAATCAGAACTGGAGATAGAGCTTGATGGCCTGGAACAAGAAGCCATCGATGAGCGGATGCTTAAGACGGGAACTGTTCCTGTTGGAGATAGGCTTGATTCTCTACCCGTTGCGGCAAATGGAGAGCGTAAGTTTTCAGAATCCCCCGGCGCCACCTTAGAATGATGCTAATATGCCTCCAAGTCAAAGGCAAGACCAAAGCACAGATCGAAGAAGAGGACGAAGAGGCTGAACTTGAGAAATTGAAAGCTGAAATGGCTATGTAAGGAAGACTATTGTGAAATTGGTCCTCTTCGCATTTTGTATCACCGCCTTGGATTTTGGTGGATTAGTTCTCTCGTCTAATTACCCTGAGAGCTTAGCTGGAAACCTCGCAGCGCCATCTTTTGACCTATATACCTTACCTTTCTCATATATTCCGACTCCCCGCGACTCCTTTTGTTGTATGACCCATGATATATATTTCGCTTCCCTGATCTTCGGTGCATGCTATCCACGCCTCCGTTATGCAGTCATGATTTGCTCTTCGTCCATGGTGTATGGAGTAGTTCTGAGATTGTCTCTATCCTCCGGTTTCCTAGAAGTCCAATTTCCCTTTTGCCAATGCATGAACAAACTTTGTCTTCCGCTAGGCTTTCAAAGCTCATAAATAATGCCCCGTGGGTAACTAGATTCAGACTATATGTAAAGAAACATAAACCAACCCGATTGAGAATCGAATGAAACCACTGTGTGGCAAAGTAGAAATGTTAACAGCATACCCAATAATTGCATGAGAGGGGGGGATTGAAAGTTTCTGCACTTAAACTGCTAGTTACTCCTGTACTCCACAATTCTTAAAGTCGAGGTGTTTTTAAACTGGGCAAACTTCAATGCTGGAGATATGGCGCCCGGGAAAAAGAAAAAAAAAAAAAAAAAAAAGGAGCAGGCCAAGCGGCTGGAAGAGAGATCAATTACATGTCGATTTGGATTCGGAATCTCATGCGGCCATGATCATAGCCCTGCGCTACTATATGAAGGGAAAGGGAGGTAGAAGACAAAAATCAAAAGTAAAAATATATGAAATGAATATGAAAAAGACGTGACAGAAACGCCATGCTCTGGTCTTTGGATATCATAAAACACTTGTGAATGAAAGATGTGTAGACCCGATGCAGGTGGGAGAAACCAGTGAGGAAGTAAAGCACATTGCGACAGTAAATAGAGGGGGAAAATAAAAAACCTATGTACCCAGGTAAAGGATTAAATAATCATAAATCTTCCACGGGACCATCAATCGGCCGTTTTCATTTCACTCATCACGCGTATGCCAAAAAGAGGATTCCTTGCCCGAGCCAACCCGCATCCCGATTTTCCATATATAGCGCCGTTTTTTGTGTGTGTGTGTGTGTGTGTGTGTTTTTTGGGGGGGTGTAAATTAACAGAAAAGAGCCAAAACCCTCCCAAACCATGCCATGCCAAACGAAGAAAAAGAATGAACCTAAAAGAAAGGCGATTTATAGTTTAATCTGACTTTTTTCCCCTTCCCTTGCTGCTCGTTCATTGTCGTGAAATAGATCAGGGCAGAAAGGTATTAATAGAGCAGACAACATAGCCAGCTTGAGGCAAGATACTTAAGGTATCCCTGCTTGGCTCTGGTCTCCCGTCAACTGGCCGATAATTCCGCGAAGAGCATTGATGATTACGGCTTCATCTTTCGGCTCTCCACCAGGGAAAGAACTCTCCTTTGCGCCATTGAGGACGCGATCACGGGCACTCCTTAGAACCTTCTTGATGTACTCCTGATCTTCATAATCTTCCATAAGAACTGCCTCGAAATTATCGATTGCCTGGTTGGCTCGGGAAAGGAATGCCGGGTCTTGGTTAATGAGAGATAACGATGAAATCGGTGAAGTGTTCTGAGGCGGTGGAGGTGGCGCCGGCGGCATGGGATGTAGAGGAACAGCGGGAGGGGGTGGAGGAGGGGCTTGTGGAGGACGCTGGCTGGGATGGGGAACTGCATTGTACGGTTGAGATTGAAATTTTATAATGCTTGGAGCATTATAATTTTGTGGCGGCGGTGCCACTGGCCCCGATGGCGGAGGTTGTCGACGTTGGGGCGGTGGTTGCGGTGGAGCTCGACGATGTCGTGGATGCGGAAAGTGAGGCGGCGGTGGAGTCGAAGAATAGGGTGAGCTGTACACCGGAGATCGTAAGAGAGAAAACGGTCGAGGTAAGTCATGCTCTGGCAATACAGTCTGTGGCAGATGAGGCAGGGTGAAAGGAAACGGGTTGGCTCGGCGGGCAGGTGGAGGTGGAGGGAGAGGTGGAGGAGCCATGGGGGTTGGATGTTGGGTAATTGGCTGATACGGATATTGTGGCGGGGGATGCTGTGCAGGCATGCCGTGGGGAATAGTATACTGCGGAACCGCTGAGGGCGGGAGGAAAGGCTGGTTGTTGTGGTTGGTTATGTCCTGGGGAGGCGGAGATGGACGACGCTTCTTTTCTTTGTCCACTGACGCCCCCGGAATCAGTTTCCATGACCACCCTTTGCCATCTCGTTCAGCGTGCATAAAGAGATGGTTATTGCCGTTCAGATTATGCCGCACACTTGAAGTCCAACCTTCAGTTTCACACCTAAAGCGAAAGTATGGATATTTTAGTTTTAATGCACGATAAATTTGCTTCAGCGTCATGGGAGTTGGAGACTCAGATAGCGCATCGTAGATCAATACGGCGTAATTATATGGTGGTTTCGCTAGTTCTTTGGGCGTGTAAAAGCTTTCTGGAGGGTAGTCAGGTGAAGGTGACCTGGAAGGCTTGCGCTTCTTGACAGGCGCCGGCTTGATAGGCTCTTCTTGTCCTGGCGCAATGTTTCCATCGCCGCCCTCTATGGACTGCACAACCGAATCACCAGGAGCAGAATCAGGTCGTTTCCTTTTTGTATATTTTCGCTTTTCCGGTTTGACTGCGGGTTGGTCTTCAGCTTCCCCGTCTTTCCCGGACTTGGACGCCTTCGATTTGGTCGTTGGAGGCGGCGTCACTCCACCATTGGCTTCACGGCGAGCAGCTAGTTTCTGCTCACGCGCTATCTCTGCCCGCTCACGCTTTGACATGATGCCATCCTTTGGCGGGCGACCAGGGCCACGACGACGAGCAGGCTGAGGAGTCTGACTTTCTTCTGTTGATGGCTTTTGTCCGGATACCGTCACTGTCAGCTTCTTGAGTTTCACTTTACCAGCTTCTTTGTTACGCGCGGAGTCCTCTCCACCAGAATTATCGGCTTCTCCTTCACTCTCGATCTTAGCACTGCCTTCTTCAGGGCGGGAACGGGCGGCTTCATTAGACTCGGGTACTGGCGATTCCATTGCCTCCGAACCGGTCCCTCCGATCGGGACATCTGGGAGTAGAAATCTCACCCTCACTCCACCTATTTGTATAAAATCACCGCTATGAAGAGGGCGGACCTGGCCTGGTGCAAGCCAATCTGCGCCCATAAAGGCACCATTTCTTCCCATTACCTCCATTTCAAATACATTTCCGTGAAAATTGTACGCGATCTTGACATGTTTTCTTGATATACCACGATGAGATGAGGGAACTCCGTTGGCTGAAGCTGGAGGATGTATCGGTATGATTGGACAAGAATCCGGTGTCGGTAGCAAAGCAAGTGTATCTACTCTCTTTGGCTCATTTCCATTCTGTAACGACTCCATGGCGAGGGCATTGTAATCCTTCATCACTCGAGGAGGTTCAACTGGAGTTGACATGTCAGGTTCCGCTTGGGTCATATGCAACATGGGGTGGCTATGGTGACCATTCGAAGAATTGGAGGACTTCCAGCTCATCTGAGGTGGGCAATGTTGGGGAACATCGGGGTCAAAGCCCATGATGCCACCGGTATCACTGATCACACTGCCCATGATCGTGTGGTTATTATCCGGTTTTATCCGTTTTGGGGTTCGGACGCCATTCCCATTCTGAGCTTTTTGCTGCTTTAGCTGCAATTCTCGCTGAAAAGCAGCGCGAGCAGCACGAACATCACGACCGAGGATAAAAGAATAGGTATTGACGTAGAAGTGGCCATCATCAAATTCCAGCTTAGCATAAGCCTGGATTCTAGGTTCCGACCCAGAGACAGATCCAGAGTCATTTGTTGTACCTTTGGCATCCTTTTGAGTAGGGAGCTCCGGATAGCCAACGATTCTGGGTGTAGGACCACCAACTGCGCCAAAGTATGCATCCGTAAGAATTTCACTTTGCAAAAGGGCTTCCTTCGCGGATCTAGGAGCCGGGAGTGGCGTGAAGTCCGAGAACATCGGGATAAAATCTGGGTTGGCTTTTGCGTTGCTCTGAATTGCATCCAGAATTAGATTGTGTTCCCTTTCGATGCTGTCTTCCTGCGAAGCCTCAGGCATCAAATTATCTTCGGTGGCCTTTTGTGCTTCACTTGTATCCAATGCGGCGTCGGCCTGGGCACATGATGGCGGTGGAGCTTGTTCGATGGGAGGGTTGTCGCCGTTCAGTTGGGTTTGCGGTGACGGACGAGGTGAAGGGTTCCGGGACTGAGGAATTTTTTCATCGAGTTCCATTTCAGTAGACGATTGGTTTTGGTCGGGTACCAGCTCTTCTTCGGGGGGGTTATTCAACGGTTTGCTTGACAAGAGTTGTGCCAAGAGAGCGCTGGCCGCATTTTGCTTTTCACGCTCAGTCTGTTTCTTGTAGTCATCTAGGGCCAGCTTGTCAGTCAAGTAGCCGGACCAGCCCAACAGTTACATACCAGATAACGCTAGAAAAGCAGATTCGGAAACGGCTTTGAGTTGATCGGCCGTCGCATTATTGGATGCTTCGAGCTTGGGGGTGACGTCGCTGGCGGCTGGCGGCTTCGACTGCTCGCACCGGTCGACCTGGAGGTCCATCGCAGACCTCTCTGACGCCGCATCGTGAGGTCTTTGCCCCAGCAGCGACGCCGCCATGGTCTGGGATGATGACATTGCATGCGGGTGCACCATCCAACGAGGGTCCGGGGCGGTAGGACGATGAAATAATGGTCGGGATGATTTTGTCGGCGTTATCGCTGGTTGCTCTGGATCCCCGTACCGCACGCCTTCCCTCTTTGGGTCTAGCGCCGAATCTAGATCGCCTCGGCTGCCTTATGTAAGTATCAAGAACGCACTTCCGTCCGACCAGCCTGTTGCGCGACCCTGTAAAAACTGCGAAAAAGGCGTCCGGAGCTTTGTGTTCGTGGAGGATGCTCCAGGAGATATGCACAAGGGCCTGACCCCCATGCAGGTGCTCGCCTACGAAGGCTAACCAACTAGCTTAGGCCAGTAACCTGTTCGCATGCTTCGCTCACCTCTTCGTCACTACAAGCGCCCTACACCAAGTTTGGGTTTCAACGATGCACACATCCAGAGTTAATACACATGACTGTTCATTTATGTACCTATGGTCCAGATTACACATTATCGCCGGTCAAAACTCTCTCGTTCCCTGTCCAACGGTATACTGGGAGTCTAGGGCCACCGGGTCACTCCGGTCTGCGACCTTTTCCACTTTCATCCATTGGCGTGCTTTGGTAGGGAGCATCCTGTGGACAACACTGAGAAGTTGTGCGTAGACCGATGGGCGATTGGGATCTTGGATTCTTGCCCACCGATAAAACGGGATCAGTTCCCATTTGGTCCCACCGTCGCTACCGATGCTTTCACCATCCCCCGCTTCCGCTTCGCCTTCCTTCCTTCGAATCCTTCGAGCGACAAATATACGACATCTTCTGCATACCTCAGGGAGCACATAAAATATACGATACTCGCAGTGCACCCTATGTTTCAGACGGTCAGCATCGGCGGCGACCGTACGGGAGAGGAAATACTTACGACAACGGCAGATCAAAGCTAAATTGCAGTTGCTCCAATGTCCTGTTTTCCTTTATTAATTTTCTGCGTTGGGATCCAATTTTTGTTTTTTTTTACTTACCGATCTCTAGTATCAACACAAAACAGGAAGCATGCGACAAAGCCAACTATATTGACGCAGCCCTGAAACTTATTAGCATTTTCTCATGGTGGTTGGTTGCGATTGGAATCTCACATATATGGAAAGACTCGTTGTGAAACCAATGGGCGTTGTTATGAATGGGTACATCAGGAGCTGGATTCCAAGGGATGTTAAATTGATAAAAACACACATAGCCATGCCTGCCTCGCGAACGGTGCTTGGAAAGGATTCAGCGGAGAGGCTAAACGCCGCAGGTCCCACAGTGAACGCATACACAGCAGTAAACAGCATTGTAAACTGACTGGTTGTTAGAAAATTCTGTAGAAACAATCCATTCCTAAAAGCTTGACTTACAAGCATGATTGTGGGTGTTCTCGCGCTGTTGTCCAGCTCAAAGAGCGAGGCCAATATAAACATAAAAACAGCCATAACAGGCAACCCGAGAAGCACTAGATTGGTTCTGCCGAGTCTATCACTGAGTAATGGAGTCAATAGTCCAAAGCTAAAGCACACTGCGCCAAAGCAAAGGGCCAGAATCAAAGAATATTCAGGACTGATTCCAGCATCCAAAAGAGAGGAAGAAAAGAAAGCGAGTGCGTTGATTCCGCACAGTGACTGTGTCAACATTATTGTTCCTCCAGATACGAGAGCATGGCGACAGCGAGGGTCTTGAATGATTTGCGCCAGTCTTCGAAAAAAGTGCGCCTCTTTCATATGGTAACTGTGAGTACAAATTTCGTTGTTCTGGCCTCGTTGGGAGCGCAAACACAATCCTGGCGGAAAGTGGGCGAGACGCTCTGATAACGGTTTGGTCTCATCCGCAAAAACATTCCTCCCTGGAGCAGGTTTACTTTCTTCATCAGAACATTTGCCTTTGGATTCCCCTTTTTTAGCAACCTTCCGGATCTCCATGAGCTCTCCTTCTGCTTCCATTTGGAAATGGCTAGAGATGATATCTCGGAATCCTTGGATGGGGTACTTTCGGTAGAGGCAAGCCGCCTCGGTTGCTTTGGAATATTCCCCCGTCTTCATTAAAAACATCCAACTTTCTGGGATCATGTAGGAAGATATCATTAAGGGAATGGTAGGTATCAGAGTGGTAGCGCTCAGGAATCGCCATGCCGTGTCAGGCTCCAGGTTGAATGAGTCCACCACTTTCCAAGATACATCCCCAAGGAAGATGCCAAGAGCGTCTGAAACTTGCCTAGGAATTTGGTCAAATCAAGTTTCCTGTGAAGATGCAGTGGTGTGGCTCACCATGTGGACAGCAGAGCACCTCGCATATGCACTGGCGCAAGTTCCGCCAAAAATGGTGCGATCACACTTGCTTTGGCCCCAAGCGCAGCCCCGATCAGCATTCTGCAGCCAATGAGCTCCGCTGGAGTCCGCGAGCAAACAGCACCAATCGTCGCTCCCATGCTTATAGCTGCAGAAATTGCGACGGCACCACGTCTTCCCAGCCAGTGGTTCTGAATAGGGTCGGCAATGAGTAGACCTCTATCATGATAAATTAGGACCCGGCCCTTCTTCAACATCAATAGCTAGACTCACAAGATACCTGATGCAAGTGTTACAGAAGCAGATAGTGCACCAAGGAGAAATTGGTCTCTAGTGTTGCTTGATCCCGGCGCAACGTCCAGGTGGAAGGCTTCTCCCAAGGGTATATCTAAGAGCCAACGTTAGCCAGCACGATAGTCGCATTTTAGTCCCGAGCAAATACTTGTTCCGTTTAACGTGCTCTGTGTCCATCCCTGGCAGACACCTGATAGTCCGCCAATGATGAGAACAGCAGAACGAAGACTTCGCGTCTGCTGCCAGAATGTAGCTTTTCGTTCGTCCTGCAAGGCAATTTTTTCCTCCTCCGGAAAATCGGGGTCGCCGAAAGCCTCCATATCATCTCTCTCAAAGCGAGCTGCCCGCTTCACGCCATCAACCTCCGATAGAAGACCATGCTGGGAAGCAAAGCATTCCACCCCTTCATCTAACGTCTCCACAGATTCGAACAATGCAAATGGGTTGTCCAAATTAGGTTCATCTATGGCATTATATGGTGCGTCATCAAACGTTCCATCGCCGCGAACTCCATTCACGAGAATGTCCTCAAACTTTTCGGATTGGACTTCTTCAGTCGCCCTTGGTGTTTCCGCTATGTGTATCTCGTCATCGAACTCTTCTGCCCATCTGAATCCATTTCCGTTCAATCGTCGTCCTAGGTCTTGGTGGCTAGCATCAGATGGCCACCTATTCCTGCCTTCAAAGGAAGGCCATCGGCCAACTTCCTGGTCATCATCCGCGCTCATGTTGACAACATCGGGGTATCGAGACGGAAAATATCGAGTTGACATTCTTGCAAGAAAAGATGAGCGACAGCTTAACTATCCGTCAAAAAACAATTTCTCGCTGCGCTTAAATGGTTGGATATAGCTGTGACACTGTCTTTCGCTATGCCCCAAGTTTGACACTATCATGAGGCTCAGCTTTCCCTGGAGTTCCCGCAGGTCGACTTCAACTGGCTGGTATCGAGATTTAGCGGCTGTTGGCGACGGGGGCTATGCAGATAGGACGAATATGACTGGCTGCCTCGCCCTCAACTCCGGCGTCCAGAACACAGAAATAGGACAACCTGCAATCTCGACTGCCCCCACTGACAGAGTGTAGAGGACGCTTGGGGAAAACCTGGGGGGCGACTCCACGTTTTCTGACAAACTCCTAAAAGTCACCGACAGATTTGACCTCTTTACTCGATGCCCAGTTACCAGTATGGACGAAGGAAACACGTCCACATCGTCGTCCGTGACTGCCCGGTCGAATCCGAGATACCCTGCTGAGTGGTTAGACACAACGACTCATCGGGCGAAAAACCAGGATGTTGTTCAATACGTAACGTTCGCCCGTCGGTATTCAGGATACAGAGCTGTGGAACATTTAGAGCCTCATTCCGCCGCCAAAATCCCAAGGCTGTAAAGGGCCATCATGGCGCTCCGTGACATTTGACCTCCTCAGCCACCAGTTCCCTCTTGGAATGTCAGTGGGGCCGCATGGTTTCGTGTCTGTTCTCGTATTTCGAAGCATTCCCGTGCCCCCCTAACTATGGAGTAATGAACTTGTTAATAATGAGTTAGCTGTGCTGCTAAGTCAGTCGCTGACTTATGATTAGTTGCGGAGTAACGATCCTGCTCTCCATGCGTGACCGCAGTGAGGCATCCTGGCTGTTGCCTTGCAAAAGGATACCCTTTTCCCTTCTTCCCATATAACTTGTCGTACTTCCAAAAAAGAAATACCCCTATGCTTGTTGCACCTCTTTAGCGCCTTTGAGCTTTCATACGCCGTCTTCCCCTTTCCTCCATGTGGTTCAGCCATGCACCATCCCTCTGGCTTCCCCACACCACTATACGATGCTCGATTCCACCGTACTTTTCAAGAAAAGATCACTAGCAATAAAAGGTGATAAAAATTATTCCCAAAAAGTCCCGTAAAACCGAGCGATGGATCCCGCAGGCCTCGCGGTTGCACTGGTGGCCGCAGCGACCGAACTCGCTATCAAAGTGAGGGCTTTCAAAAAGCGAATGAATGACCGCCCAACCATAGTCGATGGCTTGCTGGATTACTGTAGAATGGTTAAAGGTGATTCAGAGATGATTGCCGGGCAGGCAGACCGCATCCAAGCAATCACAGATCCATCGTTCCACGGAAGAGGGAGTCCGCTATACGTCCTGTGCACCAGACTACAAGGCCTGACCAGGCTCCTCGGTGAATTTGACGAGGAGCTGGGCGATCTCACCAGATCAAGTGCTACGACTTGGCTAGGAAGAGCGATTCTGCAGATTGACACAGACGATGCACTCCCAAGAATAAGGCACGTTCAGGATAGAATAGAACAGTACCTCTCCAGCATGTTGCGTTCGATGCAATGTATCCAACTTACCCTCCAGTAAGTCTTCATCATGCCCATCCGAACAAGCATTGTAAATAAGACAGTTGCTAATGTTCAAATCAGGGAACCTCCAGTGCCACCTCGGCCACCGAATGCAGCGTCATCCACACCTCCCAACTTTCCGACTCCGCCTCCGTCGCCAGGCCTCAGCGATATCAAAATCCCGCCGGGCGGCAGGAAATTCTCGAATATCTCCAGCCTAAGCCAGACTACAGATATTGAGAGGGCAACTCGGAATCTGGATATTCATCTCGTCGAACGATTGCTGCAGGAAGACGTCACAGGAACTCTTATCCACACGATAGATTCCCATGGACGAACTCTTGTCGATATCGCCGTGTGCCAGGGTAAAAGCACTCACCCATCCCAAGTGCCGCTGGTCAGAATGTTAAAGGAGCGAGGCGTAAAATTCACACTCAAAGACGACCGTCATCGGAGGATGTATCGTGAAATCATGGACACCATCAAACTACAGTCGAGGAAAAAATGGTGACATAAACCATATCATCTACCAGACTCGACCGGTAAACGCAAAATATGCGGTATAGTGTCAACATATCCGTGTCTCGACGCCTCATCGAGGGAGACAGTCCTTGCACGCTTCGGCCAGTACAATGTGTCCGGCTGGAAAGACGACTCCCGTATAACGGTGACCGATTCCACAATGCCCACATGCAGATCTGAATTCCACGGATGTATCCTAAAAATATGCGTTGCAATCGGAATCCGGCGGCAGATATCCTTTTCTCTCCGATTCCCCTTGGTAGAGTCCACTGAGGAGACTATGCCTTGTTTCTGTGGAAATCGTCGGCACCGACGGGACGCAGCATTTGAGTACACATTTCGCTGCACGATAATGCCGGGGTTTGCCTGCGTGTGCGCAATAAAGCGAGAGGATACTCCATCATTCGATTTTGTTAACTTTTCTTTCCCTTTTTTTTTTTTTTTTCCCCTTTTTTGCTGTACAATAATTTTCTCCAAAAGAGTCAACAAAATGTACATATATACACACAAGCACCAACGAATGGCAGAAACAATTTCAAAACTCGCAGGTATTCTGCGCAAAAATCATTCTTTCATAATTCCGAAATAAATACACCTCAGCGTCGAGAGGCATTCGTCCGCCTGGATATGTATATATACAGCCTTTCGGGTATACTTCGGCCAAAACATTCGGCTCCTTCAGTTCCCAAAGGACGTATCTTGCAGGCAGCTGTCGGTGTCCGCCTGACGGTGCAGCCACGGATCAGCGCGGCTTTGGAGGAATTTTGGCCTCTTTTGTGGTGGCATAGCCAGCTCCCAGCATGGACGCTTGGGCTGGACTCCACTAAAACCACGCCTAATGCAGGGTTGGGCAGCAACGGTAAACGGATCCAGCCTCAAGCGGCTCTTTCAGTTTCCGTGCCGAACGGGTAACGGTGAGAACGAAAATGAGATATTTCGCTTCCTCCTTTTTTCTGGGATCGCCCGATATACTTCCCAGATATCTAGTGGACATTTGTCTATCCTCATCATAGCCTTATTTGGGTACGGAGAACCCCGCAGAATATCTCTCATCTCCTGACAACTAAATCACTCCTTATCACCCACTTCTCGCCTTGCTTGACCTCTCTACCTTCATGAAGCAGACATTTATCACCATGACGGTGGAGCAGCGCCATACCAACCTCCAACTCCACGGCGATCGGGTCCATATCAACATTGTTGTCTTTCAAAGGCTTAGATTTTGAGCCATTCTTCTTCGAGGAAAGAACCGGTTCGGGATAGAACACCGTTTCTCCACCTGTGCAGGTAGTCAAATAAATCAGAAGCGTCCAGGTCGTTTTACCTGGGAGAGACCGGTCGGCTAAGGAAGGGAGGTGAAGTGATACCGAGTCATCATCTGCGATCAAGATCCGTCCATTAGCATCTCATTTACCACTCTCGTCCTGTGGACAGGTTAGTTGACTCACAATGCTGTCCAAAAAACTGCCCCTTCGAATACCTATACACCCTGATATTTGGATTCAATCCAAGAACTTCCCCACCCCACAAGTCCTTCCCCTCGGCACTGTCAGCATCTGCCGATTGTCCCGAAACTACCTGGCTCAATGCCGTCTCCTTCCACAATCTCTCTGCAAACACCGGGTCATCAATCTGGAAGCGATCATTCACCCTTACTGCCTCTCCCCTTTTCGGTCGTCCGGGCGTCGTAACCAATGGCAGGGTGGAGAGGAAAGACACGTAGTTCTTGCAGAGGGTGGAAGTAAATAAATTTCTAACAACGTAGATTTGATCTGAAAGGATTGTCTCGAGCGCGAGGTCGGTGGACGGGATCAATGGCTTGAGCAGCGGCCAGTTCGGCGGGGCCGGTTCTTGTCGATGGCTCTTGGTGGGTTCGGAGGACGACTTGGACTTTGGGTTATTAGTAGCTTTGGGCTTAGATTTTGGCGGCATGATTGAGTTTTGTTTGGAGCCCTGGGGGAATCATCCTGGAGGAGAGAGAAAATGTGTTTCTGAAAGATGCATCAAATCGGCTATCGAGGATGGCAACTAGCTAGTTACTTAACTAGTACGGAGTACGGATACAGGAGCTGGTTTTTACCCCGGAATTTTCGCTCCACCCCCCTCCCTCGCCAATAGAGGAGGCAGAATTTCAACTACCTCTTTGCCTACGAAATTTTAATGTGGATCGATGGTTCTGAGAGTTAAATAATGATAGGCTATGATAAATGGACCCAAGAGGGATGCAGCCTGCAGGACTGCGGCGCCCATTAAACTGGAGACGGGACAGGGGAGGACAGGAGAAGAAAAAGGGGACAGGACACCCATATATATTGGCTGATAGCATTTCTTCCTTTAATATATGATGTATGTATTGCATCCAATGCTGCCATAAGTGGAGTAGGGCTTTTCCTTTGACAGTTTTGCTGCTGATAGCATATTTTGTTTTTTGATGCCTGATTGCAGACAAGAGAGTCAAGCAATTTATCTCATGAGAACAGAACCAAACAAGGACAGGGGAGAACATCTGGAGGCACAATAAATAAATAAAAACATTCAGAAAAAAAAAAAAAAAAAAAGGAAAAAAAAGGAGGGTTTATTCGGATGCTTCTAGCTTAGGCTGGCCTTCTGGGACGCCGTACTCCGTCCGTCGCATGATGTCCTCCACAGGGCCCAGTAGTCTCTTGAAGCCATCTCTCCCCAGTTGTGCAACTTTCACATCCGTTTTTGCAATCACACTCGCCTGTCTCGGTTTGTCATCGAGTAAGGCTAGCTCGCCGAAGTAGTCACCTCGTCTGTAGTGCTTAACCGCGCCGTCAATGCCACGTTTATAAGCAGCAGCTTCACCAGATTCAAGGAGATAAAACGCATCGCCCGGATCACCTTCCTCAATAATCGTATGCCCAGCAGGGTGCTTAATCGTGTCCAGAGCATCAGCGATCTTCGAGCGCTCATAAGGTTTTAAAGACGACAGTAGCGGAACCTCCTCCAAGAACGCTTCATACATACGTCGCCGTTTAAAGGCGGAGTCCATCAGGATTCTTCGAAACGTGACACGGTCAAGCGCCCAGACGGTCGATGGCTCGGTCGACACGACCGTGGCCGCCCGAGGAGCATTGTACATAAGAGCGAGTTCGCCGAAGGATCCTCCTGGCCCGATCTCATTAACCTTGCTTCCCATGCCGTTGTGCCCGGGTTGGGCCGATCCCGACGGATGGATGAAGACATCGAAGTGCCCTTGCTCAACAATATAGAAGTAATCTCCAGCATCACCTTGGGTGATGACCTTGATATCCTTAGCCGGAACAGGTTTCTCCACGAGAGCATTCAGAACGGTCTTGAACTGGTCCTCCTCAAGATGAGAGAAGAGAAAGTTCCCAGCAACCGCTGTCTTCAGCCGATCAAGTTGTTCCGGAGGCTTAGGGTGATACGGCGGTGTCCAGGAATCCGAATCGGAGCTGGTAGGGTTCAACGATTCTGCCGACACCGAGGTGCGACGGCCCAGGGCGTAGTGGTTGGGAAATCCGGAGTCGCTCGGGCCCGCTGCCGGTCGGAAAGTACCATGTTCCTGTTCGCCTCTCCCCCCAAACGGATTGGGGCCAAATGCCCCGAATTCCCCAAACGTGCCCACTCCATCACCACTTTGGAATGGACTGAGGACATGGTGTATGTGGGCTCTCTGTCGGGAAACGTCGGTTCTGTGGAACGTCGACGTCGTTGGAGAAGTCACATTCTCATCCTCTTCTACTATTCTGTTGAAGGGTGCCGCTCCGCCACCCGCGTGTCTTTCGCCATGGCCTGCATGGCTTCCGGGAAAGGCATTGGACTCAGACATCACGGTATATGGTATCTGTTCTTTAAGGCGTCAGGACGCCGCTGCCTTCGCGAGGAGGGGTGAAATGCTTGGTACGACTTGGCGGCAGTGCAGTCGAGTACTATTTTTTAAACGCAGCAACTTGGGGAGTAGCCGAGACGGGATACAGAGAGTCCGTGAACGGGATTCCAGGCTGACTAGGAGGAAGGGGGTGGGCGGGAGGTCAGTGGATATTTGGGCGATGGGAGGTTTTTCGAAGAAGAGAGAGGCGAGGCTCACCGAAGTGATGGCATACAGTTGCGGGGATCCTCCTTCCGTCGAGAGTCGCCTGCAATGATGAAAAAGTTGAAGCTTCTGTGGGATCGAGGCTTGAAGAAGGATAGATTATGGTGGTTTCGTCGCCCTTTTTGAATTAATTATTGGATAAAGAGAGGGCGTGGGAGAGAAACAAGGGGTCCTGGTTTCCTTGGAAGCGTTCTAGAAAACAATGTGTGACCCGGGAGGATGATCTGTAACCAGTCTCAAACGGAACGAGGTCCGAATACCGGGAGGCTGAGAGAACTGACAATTAAAGCATAAATTGCTATGTGTAGGTTATGAGGGCAATTGGGTCGAATTGAGGCCGAGAGCTCACAGCAATGGTCATGAGAGAGAGAAAAGTTGTTTGGGGCGGGAGGGGGTATAAGACGAGGGCGAGGAGGGGCCTTGGAGGTGATGATGTATGGGCTGAATTTAGCGGGAGAAGCTTATGTTTGCTTCACGCGCATCCGCAATACGGACACGCTCACTCCCCCAAAGCTGGTTTTCCCTTGACCGCCGCGGGCTATATGTAGGAGCACTTCATCTAAACCAACTCTCGTGACTTGCTGCCTTACGGGTCATTCCTACGATTTATATTCCTTTGGGGGAACAAGAAAGCCTACTCTGCAAGATCACTTCGAGACTTGGGCGATCTGTAGCGGTCAAGGTGCTCAAATGATGCACTCTGATCCTTGTTGCCTGCATTTCTTGTAAGGCTTAACTATTCAACCCATGGGCGGGAAGATTGTGTCCATGTTGCCGGAGGACAGTTGTCACTTATGCAATGGGGACGGGCTGCACCCCAACACCCTCCATTTTTCCTCCAAGCTGCGGGCCAACCTGGCGCCATATCGGCGAGGGTCAGCTGCCAGGCACCCGTCATCAGGAGAACCCGGGGGACAGAACTCGTTTTCTATGCACTCGCAAGGGAGCGTGGTTGGTTGGATGATGGGTGAGTGGCGGAGTGCCCAACTGCTCTGAGCTGTTGCGGGTGCTGCGTGGAAGCTTCCGTTGGGAGCTCCAGAAGTATTCCAGTTGTTTTCTAGAAAACGTCATGGATTGCTTTAGTCGAAATCCACATTTTGGCTGCCGACGGGTGGGCGAGCTAATGATGCGCACCGTTTCATCCCCCCAGTCATCGATAAAATTTTTTCTTCTTTTTCTTATTTTTATTTTTATTTTTAATGGGAAACTTCGGGCAGATTTTTTTTTTTTTTGGGGCGGCCAAGCCAAGTCGGCATGCTTAAGATGTAACGATTTAGGCTTGAAGGAACTAAACTCGGTCAATCAGGTTAACTAAGAGTTAGTTGGCTAGTCATCTACTCCATGCAGAGTAACTAGTTATTTCTCCGTTCAGGGTGTCTTGAATGAGCAACGGAGAATTCTACTCCGCATTCGGTGAGCAAGCGCATTTGGTACAGCTACGAAACTGAGATCCTTATGTATGGTATGTGTGTAGTGTACAAACGGAGTACTAAATGTGATTTTAATTGATGCTTGAAGGCGAATGAAGGCAAGCTTGCGAGCTGTCCGAAGATCCAAGAAGCAACGCTGGTTACCCAAACTGCATCCGTTCCATGGGTAAGTAGCTGCGAGCTTTGTGAGTGGTCACCTTTCCGACAGATCCCAAACAATGGCAAAGGTGGCCATTTTGTGATCAGAAATCGTCATCTGAGTGATGTGAACACCAACCTGAGGTTAAATATCTTTGCCCCGAGCAACCGCCCGGAGCTATTTCCCCCTTGTTCTCTCAAGGGTGATCCCGTTGGACGGAAGCAAAACTGTGGCAAGACTCAGGTGGACCATTGCTTGAAATCCCAACCAACTCCAGAAAAGAAAGAAAAAAAAAAGAAAGAAAGAAAGAAAGAAAGAAAAGAAAAGAAAAGAAAAAGAAAAGAAAAGAAGAAAAGAAAAGCACGCAGCTGTGCGACATCGCCCTTTCCTACCATCATTACCGCAGCGGTCAAGGCCCTACCGTCCATATTCTCTACTCCCTTGCGGTGTACTATCCCCGAGCACCAACCAGACGCCCTCGATCGGTGACGGGAATACGTCCACGGACATAGCCTGTTGCGGCCCCCCTCTTTGTGCCAGCCTTCCAAATACAAGCTTTCTCGGGCTCCTGCGGAGGAGTCGAAGCGCACACCTTGGTC
Source organism: Coccidioides immitis RS (assembly GCF_000149335.2). Classification (NCBI taxonomy): domain Eukaryota; kingdom Fungi; phylum Ascomycota; class Eurotiomycetes; order Onygenales; family Onygenaceae; genus Coccidioides; species Coccidioides immitis. The sequence goes on along the minus strand of NW_004504312.1, from coordinate 2,623,728 downwards.
GCCCTGTCACCCCGCTTACTTGACATATACTGGAACGGCACGATTCTCCGACCAACTTTCGCACGCGCCAGCAGGTCGCCCGTTCGTGATATCTATTCTCGAGCTAGGGTGATTCGAGGAAGTAAAGGCGACCGGGGAATCGTACCGTTCAGAGCAAGATTGAACATGGGAGTGTACACGTTTCAGTGGTACGTCAAAGAGGCTGAGACCGGCAAATAATGGTTATTTGAGAACGGAGTGAAGAGCAGAAGACAGTTATGATGGCCCAGAAATTTTACAGGATACCTGTGGTGCTGGATTCTCGATTTGGACCCCTGCACGCCTCTTTGGTAGCACAATGGCCGTATTCCCTCTGAGCCAGTGATGCAAGCTGTCTGCATGAATTAAAGCGTACGGCGTCCTTTGCAAAGGGAAACTAACCTATTCTTCGATCCCGGCAATGTAGGTTGCGCCCGGCGAACGAGGTGTATGTCACCGGAACATTTGATAATTGGAGCCGGAGTGTTAAGCTGGATAAGTCGGCAGATGGCCACTTCAGAAAAGCAGTCGAGCTCCCAGAAAGCAACGAAAAAGTGCTCTACAAGGTATGACTGGCCGGCAAGCCATTCGCTTCTTTGTCCTGTTCTCTCCTTGCCTCCATCTTACCTTCCCCGCTCTCTCCTCGTCTGTCCTCACCCGCCGTTCCCCTCCTTCCGGAAAGGAGCTGGAACCTGCAAAGAGTCATATGATGGTTGCCTTAGAGTTTTGGCTAGCGAGACATCGGGTCGAAACGCAGCATATGGAGGCGCAGGAGGAGAAATGCAGCTGCCTTGGGGCTCGACGTTGCACCCCTCGTTACCGACACAATCCAGGTTGCAGCGCGCATCTCCCTCGGCTCTGCGCGCGTGTCTCTCTGTGTGTGTGTGTGTGGATAGCGTTCTTCGGCCTTCCCTCGTGGCCGCTTGTTGTGCCTGGAGAAACAGCGGTTTCGCTGGCCTGGATTGTGATCAGAACTACGCAGGGTACCCAGCAGCTAACTAACTAAGTAACTAACTACCCCACACTAAAGCGTGTTTTTGCCGCGCGCGCGTCTCTCTACAGTATGCAGTTGGGGCCCGGTACCTTCCAAGCTTGGTGCGCCCATCAGTCCCTGACGTCATACTCTGGTGTGGGAGCCAATCCTGCCTTCCGCATCGGCGCTCTTGCTTTAAAACGTCCCAGGCCCACCCAAATAAGCAAGAACGCAACTGTTGGAAGGGAAGGAGTCCCCCTCGCACTCCGAGCTCCTTTGACCTCGTTCCTACCCCTCCCTTTTATATCTTTTTTTTTTTTTTTTTAATCCCCCACCTGCTTTGGCTTCCGGTGCTGCATCAGATATTTTTTTTTTCTTTTTTTTTTCTTGCAAAGTTGATTTTACTTATCCATCTCTCGTCCAACCGCAGTTCGTCGTCGACGGTCGCTGGACAGTAGATCCCACCGCTCCCCAAGAAGACGACGGGAATCACAACATAAACAGCGTCCTGCTCCCTGATCACATCGACCCTTTCCGTCCTACCACCACCACATCGACGAGTGCCGTCGCGCCAACCGAGAAAGCCGCCACAATGTCTGCGATGACACCGGAGGATACAGCCGGAGGTGTTTTTGAAGAGATGTCGCAAGAATTTTCCGAAACCCACAAATCTGCGGCGCGGAGAGTATCCCAGTCCGAAGAGGCTGGCCCAATGCCGTTCACTATGTCGTCACTTGCCCCGGAGTCTACAACTGTACATCTCGCCAAGGACGTTCCATTAGAACCCAAAGGAAGTGCTCCCGGTGGATTTCCAGAAACGCCCGATGTACAGTCACCGGCAGGGGATGATCAGGCGTTCATCAGCCCTCTTCCGGCCACAGACGGCATCGGCAACCCGATTCACTTGCCACCGGGCCAGAAAGTGCCACATCCATCGAGTTTCACTGACAATACAGTGAATTCTGGCATCAAGACAGATAAAGCTGGATATGAAGGGGATGCCAGCGATCCCACCATGGCGGCCATGGCGACCTCTCATGGCTTCGTTGGTTCTCAGCCTGTCAAGGTCAACCCGCCGACATCCGGTGGTTCTGCCTTCATTCAATCTGCGGCCCCGACCTCGACTACGGCTGCTTTAGCCGCCAATGTTCCTCTAGAAAAGTCCAAAGCATCTGGAACCAAGGATCCCCACCAACCAGCTCCAGATGTGCCAGAAGTTGTAAGAAGATCCCTCAGCGATGCCCACAAAGATCCCGAAGCTGCCTGCAATGAAGAAGCGGTTATGGAAAAGAAGGAGGTCGAGCAAGAGTTGCTTCGAGACGTTAAGCGAGACGAGTCGACCGGTGAACCTGCGCCTGTAATAGCTGCAGGATCGTCCGCAAAGGCTCCAGCTAGCACAGCACCCCTTGCGAAGGGTGAAGCTGGAGATGTGTCGCCAAAGACCAAAGAGCGTGCTGAGGGCTCCACAGCTGCACCGCCTCAACAGCAAACCACAGCAACTGGTCCGACGAAGACGACAGCCCCAGAGACCACTGCGCCGGGGTCGCAGCAAGCTCAGAGCCAACCCTCCGGGACCCAAGCCGAGCAGCCGACGCAGCCAGGACAGACACCGAAAAAGAAAAAGAATCGTCTTAGCGGGTTCTTCTCTAAGTTGAAGGAAAAGTTGAAGTAGATTCATCAGATGCTCGCCCTTGTATCATTTCCCCCCGTTCCTTACAGATGAAAATTGGCGTCTGCTTGTCATACTTCCAATTTGTGAGATCCCTCTTCTCCACCTTCATAAGCCTGTCTGTTTGATCAAGTACATATGCATGTTTGGGATCTAGGTTTCATTAAGATTGTATTTGGTTCACGGGAGGACCTTTTCTATATTTTTGCTTTCGATTGTTCCAGATTCCCCCGTTTTGTCTCACACTTTTGATGTTATCATACATGTAACTTCCCACTTCCAAGCTGGTAATAGCACCTGGTGGTACTCCAGGAAATTGATGTGAAATTCTTCCCTCTAATTTTGCCCCCCCAATCTCTATGGTCCATGGGACCTTTGAAGAAGATTGCATGCTTCTCCAATCAAATTTCTTCTTGCATACCATTTTGATTCGGGGCTGTCACCATGGTGGTGATGAAAACATTTAGAGAAATCAATTGCTGCTGAAGCTGTTCACACCTTCCATGGAAATTATTTGGCGGTGTTGAATTTGTCTAAGAAAGCAGAATAAGGCTGGATTGCGCAGACATTTTATCCCTTGAAAAAACAACAATAGATGGGGAAGACTGATCAAATGTCTCAAAAAATTTTTTGGTGATGTCTCCCAAGTTTTATTAATTGCAAAAAAGCACCTGACCAACAGATGATGGTAATATATATACTATTTACTACCTACGATTGCTAGTGAATTGAATTCATTTGGACCATGTGCACTCGACCCCCCATCACCAGAAACACCATTTGTAGGAACCCAAGAAAGAGATATGAACTGCCTTCCTTTGTATGGGTATCTTTTTGCCTTTTTTTTCTTTTTCTTTTTCTTTTTTTTTCTTTTTTTTTTAGAAAGGAATAGCCTGGCTGATAATTGCGTTCAGTTCAACAGGCATTTGGAGCACACTGCGGGAAGATGATGAAGCAATGGCATATAGTTGTTAGCCACCTGCATTATGAGTTCAGTCTCGTGATGGCTTCAGCACTCACCGCGCGCCAATCTTGGTGGCCCAGCATCCGCAGAACAATGAAGCTGGATAGCATATGATGGCAGAGAGAATCCCTACCGCGAATCCTGTAAATGTTCTAGGTGTCATTCCCCGTGCATGCATAAAAGGAGGAAATGCACCCTCCGTATCGGATGTAGATGATCGGGATAGGGCGGGGGGGGAAGGAGTCCTGACGTACCCAGCGTTGGTCCTACAAATTTACACCGACAAGGATTCTGGTCGGTGCCGCATTGAAAGCAGATGATCGGGAAGGGAATCCAAATCACCATGTTAGCAATATGATATGGAAATTGATCATGGGAAAGATGTGGTCCGTAGGTAAGTGGAGGGTTTTAACGGTAGAGCAACCTTTTTTCTTTTTTATCTTTCCTTTTTTTTCTTTATACTGCCCATTCTTTTTTTTTACTCGGCTTAAGCATGGAAAGGAATTCGAGCTGGGCGGAAACTGTTTTTAACTGGATGACGTTGATTACCAAATTTCCAACCTGAACAAGATCAAGGAAACGATGTCAAGCTTCGGATCCGACTGGGCCAGATGGCTCTCAAAGATGGGTAACCTTGTTACTGAGCAGGGAAATGTTAACTGCTGGGACGAAACGCGAATGGCTTTTCTGATAGACTTTCGTCAGCTGATGTCGAACTTCCTGAATCTCAAAAATAGACAGCCATGGTTATGCGCTGAGGAAACGCACTTGTTCAGGAACCAAGCTGGCTGACGCGTACCGCTGCGCGTTCGCTGCAAAAGGTTCGGCCGGCACCATCGCAAGTCATTCATTCTATGGTGAACCTGGAAAATCAGCGTCAGCGTGTGCGTTCTCAGCAGTTGGCTGCTCCATCCGTAGGTATGGGACGCTTTACATTTCCACGTGGCTCGATTTGTGGCTGATGCACAATGAGCAACCTTGAAAGATACCACCAGTACAGGTATAACTACCCTGCCCAGCGTTATATAACTACAATACAACTGCAAAACCCGCCTCTCTCACATTTTACATATGTATTTTTAGTCTCAAGTCTTTGTGCACGACCCATCACACACCTGATTGGAAGGCCGGGGTCGGGGAATCTTGTTTCCAGCACGCGGAATGGTGGCTCATCTGTGGCTCGGAACGGAAACAAGCCTCAGAGCCAAGAGAGGGGGGAACCGACCGTCAAGGAACTGCTGTGGTGCAATTTGTGGCTCAACCCACCAGCGAACAACGAAACGACATGTGGCTGGGGAGCCGGGATTGGGCCCGGGATAACGACAGCCCTGGGACAGGGTCCGGAGCAGGCATCGGAGTTTGCAACAATGCAACCTCTTTGACCCTCTCCTAGCGGGAAGCAGACGAACTCTCCCAGATATTTTCCTCTACGAAGCAGACCACTTAGCATAGAAGGGGGGAACGGGGTAAGAAATTTTTCGTTTTGTCCATTCTTTAGATACTTTTTGTGGATCTTCATTTCCCGAGAGCAGAATTTCATTGGGACGATGCGGACGGATTTTCCCCTCAACCTACCAGAATTGACGTCTTCTTCGTCGACTAACCCGGATTAGTCCTCAGCCCTGCAGGGCCCAGGACGAGATTGGGTTAGGGCGCAGAATTCTATCGCAATGCTAAAATCAACACCCCTGTATCACGAACCACAACAGAGAGTTATGGTGCATATATAGACTCCAGCCGGGCCCGCGGCGGGCACATGAGCACCTACACGCCCACGTGCTTGTCTTCCTTTTGAGGTCGTCGGCTCTTGCAAATATCTTTGAATATATTGTTTGCCTTTACTCTTGCCTTAGCTAGTTAGTTAACTGTTTGTTTGTCAATCTCTCAGTGCAAAGTTACGTACTTTGTCTATGTTGAAGAGTGTGTCTTCCCGCCCTCCGTCTAAGAGAGCTTTTTTTTTTTTTTAACTACCCCTCAACCGACTTGTCAGCGAAATACCGGGGACAATCATTGCTAATTCTTCTTCAACAGCCGTGCCTGTCACCCAACACTGTTGTGGAAAGCCTTCAATCCAATATTCGTTACAAGTCCCTGAGAGTATATCCAGCTATATATTTCTCCTCAATTACCGTCGTTATCAGGGTGGCTATCAAAACAATTTCCTAACTCACTGTTCTCGTGTTTTGTTAGAGCACATTCCCGTCACGGCAGACGTCAAGTCGGGCCTTCCAAGAAAAAGTTAACTGTGAAGTGGGAAAAAAAAAAAAAAAAAAAAGATCTCGCTTCTAGCCCACCTCGGTCCTCGGGATCCTTTTGATCTTCTTTCTGGTTCATCTTTCCCTCGTCTTCTTCTTACGGCACACAAACAAATTTTTCTTTCGACTGAGAGAGCCTCCTCTTTTTTCATCTTCCAAAAGTCTAGAGACTCCAAAATGGGTCTTGTAAGCCGGCTGCTCCCACTGGCTATGCTATTCCTTTTCCTTGCAATTATTGGATTCCTGGGCCTGGTAGTGTACAACATCGTTATGGACGTGAAGGCGCAGACGAAGAAGCACATGGAGAAGAACAACGTGATGTTCTCGAAGGACGGAGTAACTGTGGAGTTAAAGGAGCTAAACGATGAAGAGTACAAGGACAGAACTCAAAGGTATGTGTGTATGGCTTGCAGCTTTTCAAAAAGGGTGATCAAGATCAAAATTGACTCAGGGTATTAGCGTCCTTGTCGACGTTTGGAATCACGGCGCTCTGCCTGATATGAAGTACCACTGGCGACGGAAGACGCCGAGCAACAACCACGGAAAATAAAGTCCGATAAACAATTCGAATCAGTGGGCTTTTCGGTTACGAAATTTTTTCCCCCGTCCTCGATGCTATTGACATCCTGGTCATCCACGTTTGTGCGCAATATGTTAGGGGGCCAAATCAACCACTACATAGTATGCTTTCGGCGACACCAATCCATGTCCAATATCCACGCTAATTTGCGGCATCCACCACGTATGGGTCAGTGCTAACCCACGATAGGCCATCGGGTGAAGGGGTTTAGGGGTGTGTAATGATACCACAGCATGTTCCCTTGCTTTCAGAGTAAACTGAACTGCCTGGAATGCAATGGATCTAGTTTCAAAGTCGTTGCTGACACAATAGTGTATCTGCTTTGTGCTCACCTAAACATCATGGTCTGATGGATATTTTTTTTCTTTTTCTTTTTCTTTTTCTTTTTCTTTTCTTTTCTTTTTGGTACATTGAGAATGGAGGGTTTTCTATTCTGAAAAAAAGCTCAGATACTCGACACTATTCGATGGCACTTGGTTTGTCAGAGAACAAGTCTCATTGTCATGGAGATTTCGCTACCCATCAGAGTAACATCGACAGCGACACTCCAGGCGCAGAAGGATAGTGCACAATGCATGATGCTCAATGAGCTACTACATGAAATCTGCAGTGCATGTTAACTGACAGTTACCCCAACATGAATGATTTTGTTTTCATTCTTTGTAGCTACCAGCAAGCTATAAATGCAAGAGGTTGCTTTTTCTTTTTCTTTTTTTTCTTTTCTTCTGTTTTTCTTTGGTTGAGGAACTCCTTGTCGCGCAGCTGACTGTTTTAACGCGAATATTTGTGTAACCCCGCAAATTGTCAGCTGTGAAATCGCGACAATGCAGATCCTGGGGTGAGTCCCAGCGGAGAACTCCAGGAAGCTGCTGATCGAGTAAACCCCCCCTTTTCTTTTTTTTGGTGTATCTCTTAGAATATCTCGTTCTGTGTGAGCGGCACGATACCCACCTATCTGGGAAAAAAAAAAAAAAAAAAAAAAAAAAAAAAAAAAAAAAGGAAAGAAAATTTAGACATGAAAAGACTCGACGAGCATGCCGATAGCTCATGCTTTCCCCGGGGAATTCTCGACGCGTTTTCGGCCGCTGGCATCACTCCTGCTCGGTTATTCGCAGTGTGTGCCCTTAGAGCCTAGACTGTTTACCCGAAGGATGAGCCTGTGGGCCACATATCGACCCACGCTGCCAGCACCGTGCCCATATGAGAACAATTCCTTTTTTTTTTTTTTTTTTTTTTTGGTGTCGGCCAGTGTGATCGATTGTTGACGCTCGTATGACGCTGGGCGCAACTGACTATCCCGTCGTCAAGTTTCGCGTGTTCTATCGCATTGTGCTTGGGTGATCGAGTGATATGAATGAATATACAGAGGAAGCTACCTGATGGATGGTCGGAGCGCGTAGAGCAAAAGGCGGAATAGTTGCCGCTGCCAGACTTCGGCGCTCACCCACCGCAGATCTGCAAAAAAAAAAAAAAAAGGCCCGCCCTGTGTTTTTGAAGCCTTTCACCCCCCGCGCCAAGAGTCTTGGCCGGAGTTGTGCTTTCCGAGAAGAGCTTAAGCCCATCAAGCAAACGCCTGGCCCTTGGTGGGGTGGCGCTTTCCTTGGCAAATCCAAAAACGGGGGGATCGACAAAATCCCCACTTGGAAGCCGCCGTTTGAACATGTCCCAAGTAGGTAGGTACAGTACATACATACATTATTGGGGTCAGGCGCGACCTTTAATCGCTTCCTACCCTGCGTGACTGCCGCACCGGGCAGCGACTTCGGCATCTCCCGCCGGCCCAACTGCAGGTGCGCAGCGTCCACGTTGGGCGGCGATTCGAGACAAGCCGGGTCTCAGCGGATCCAAGGAAGGAAAAGCCTGCAGCATGGTATGTACATAGGATTTATTCGGGGGGAAGAAGGAGAATAGTGGCGTTCGCACGGGGTCGACGATCTTGACTCGGGTCCTTTTCCCACATTTATCCCGTGCTGGAACCGCTGTTGGAGAGCGCAAAAAGGGTGGATGGAGGTACAGTAACTCCAGGGCGTGCGTGGCCTGATGATATGGAACTATGTGTGTGCCACCCGGGCGACCGTTGGCCCGCACAACCATCCCTGAGGTCGCCCATCGGCTCGTGCGGATAGCCGTGGTAAACGGCAAAGTTCGCTGACGACCGACCCTGGGTGTCCCGCCGCTCTTTCCCCTCAGTGGCCTGTTCCCAGGCATGTCGATCCCAGCGAGTGTATGTGTGTGTGTGTGTGTGTGTTTTGTGGGAATCGCGAACAGATCCCAACGCCAATGACGTCCTGTGGTGGCACATAGTTACTCCTCTGTGTGGCACCGTACGCCCATCTTTGCCTGCTATATATCCGCGGATCCTCACGCGTAATCTCGACTTTGTGGGCTTCTTTTCTGGACCTGACTTCTTCTTCGTCTCTTCCCTCAATTACCGAGTCACCGTCTGTCGGTCCATTTTCTTATAATAAAAATAATATAAAAGAATGCCAGACAACGAGCCTGCAGAACCAATCGCGAAAGGCACCCTGGCCACGGCGAAACAATGCTGGGGTGACCTCTTCAGGTGGAAGATGCGCGTTGAAACGACCAACGAACTTGGCGAAACCCGCACCGAATGGCAGTCCCCGGGACCCCTAAAGAACCCCATAAGCATGGTCGCCGAGCTCTCTGCGAAGAACTGGCTTTATTTCCTCGTCGGACTCTTCTCTTGGCTGGCCGATGCTTTCGACTTCCATGCCCTGTCGATCCAGACCGTGAAGCTGTCCAAGTACTACAACCAGTCGAAGACGTCCATCACCACTGCCATCACACTAACCCTTCTCCTTCGCTCCGTCGGTGCTGCGGTGTTCGGCATGGCTGGCGACCGATGGGGCCGCAAGTGGCCTATGGTGTTCAACATGATTGTCTTGGGCATTCTCCAGATCGCTACCATCTACAGCGCGACATTCTCGCAGTTTTTGGCCGTGCGAAGCCTGTTCGGCCTCTTCATGGGAGGCGTGTATGGAAACGCTATCGCTATGGCCCTCGAAAACTGCCCCGTCCAGGCGCGTGGTCTCATGTCCGGTATCCTCCAGCAGGGGTATTCGATGGGCTATATCTTTGCCGCCTGTGCGAATCTCGGCGTCGGAGGCAGCGTCAACTCGTGGAAGATTGTGTTTTGGATCGGTGCCGGGCTCTCGTTCCTTGCTGGAATCATTCGTGTCTTCCTCCCTGAATCGAGGCAGTTTATCGAAGCCAGGAAGGCTGGGAAGAGAGGCACCACGGCCAACGCGTTCTGGGCAGACACAAAGCGGATGTTGAGAGAGGAATGGCGCATCGTTATCTACTGCACTTTTTTGATGACTTGGTTCAATTACTTCAGCCACACCTCTCAGGATAGCTACACAACTTTCATGCTTACTCAAAAAGCTCTAAACAACGCTGCTGCCAGCCGGGCAAGCATTCTTATGAAAACTGGAGCCAGTGTGGGTGGGACGATCATCGGATATGTTTCCCAGTGGTTTGGTCGCCGCCGATCGATTATTGTTTCGGCTCTAATGAGTGGCATCCTCATCCCGGCCTGGATTCTTCCTCACGGAGAACGCGGTCTTTCTGCATCGGGATTCTTCCTGCAATTTTTTGTTCAGGGTGCCTGGGGTGTTATCCCCATACACCTCAACGAGCTTTCTCCGCCGGCGTTCCGGTCTAGTTTCCCTGGCCTCACTTACCAGCTCGGAAACATGATCTCATCTCCTTCTGCGCAGATCGTCAACGCCATTGCAGAATCGATCAGTATTAGGGGCGCCAACGGCCAACCGGCTCCTGCATACGGACCGACTATGGGCGTTGCCACGGCGATTATTGCGATTGGTATCGCTGTGACCACCGCATTTGGGCCTGAGAAGAGAGGTCGGAAATTTGAATTGGCCCGTGCTGCTGGTGCCGTTGACTACCCTACACTGAAGGATATCGAGGCTAGCGCTGAAAAGACGGAGGAGAGAGAGTCCCGTGATGGGGCGAAGATAGAGCTTAACTGAAGAATTTAGCGTTGGAATCTGTGTGTCGCGTCTCGTGAAAAGCGATGCTTGGATGGGGCTAGTTTCGCGGCGTGTAGCTATCTCTAGTTAGATTTTTGTCTTCCGCGGCTGGTTGGATAATGAGAGCTGTGCTCATAACAGAAGACAAAAAATTAATGACTCTTTAATGACACTCCAATTTACATAGATTGCTTGTGTGTGTAAGTGTGTATGGATGGGTTGGGGGGGAGGAGAGGAGTTGGGTGATGTTGTTTCATAGAAGGATGGAAAGGTTCATAACTTTTGACTAATCTTGCACGCGATACTGAATGCAGTTTGCCGTGCTCTGTACTCATAAAGACTCTACCCAGGAAACAAATGCTTTTCTGGGATTATTTTTCCTCCCTGTGTCTGAAAATGTCGAGTAGGATCTTTGGGCGGGGGGGGAAGAAAAAGCAGGCTGGGTAATATCAGAGAAAATTGGGCTAAAATGCAGAGTATGCAGTTCCCTCTTGTTGCTTTTAGCAACGGAGGGCCAGTTCCGAACATGCACAAGTCCACCTGATGTCCTAAGCTTTAACGGGTAAGCGAGCTACATATGCAAGAATAGCCTCGACTTCTTAGAACCAAAAGCTTCGATTCGCTGATTTCTTGGGGTAAGACTGAGATTCCCCGGGAGAAAGATTTTTGTCTGGTCAAACAGGGGAAAGGAAGATCTGGGGGTGGCTGTGCTAAAGCCAAGCAAAGTTAAAAAAGACATCAGCCAAAAAAACCTCTCGTGATGTCACAATGTCCTTTCATCTTCAGTTGGATGCTTCCCCTCTAGTGAAAAAGACGTGGTTTGTTGTTTTGCCGGTGGGGGATGACTCTCAAAAAGCAGAAAGATCGGTGCAGGGCTTTGGAAGTAGGGTGTCCGCCCTGGAAGTGATGACCAAGATACCCGAGATCCTGCGGCAGAACATGGATTGATGTCAGAAGAGCCAAGGTGCAGATGTCAACAGTTTTTTCCATTCAGGCTGCTATCTGAGATATTTGCTCAAGACGGATCATCGAGTGCCCAAGGCTGCTCTCTCTGCCCCTTTAAGCGAGATGTGAGGATGAAGGCAGGTATACGCTCGTCTTCTTCCTCCTCCTCACCCCACCATTGCCCAACCGCCTGCGCCTTTTCAATCGTCATAGGCTTCCTCCCATGCCTGGTCGAATTCTTCTTGTGCTTCTTGAAGCTCTCTTCTCTTTTCCGCCAGTGTCGCAAATTCGTCCTCGTCTACCTCTCGTTCGTCGTCAGATGAGCTCGAGTCACCTACAAAAAGCGTTTTAGCGCATTTGAATCTGCCAGCTGCTTAAAAGGGAGAATAGGGCTCTTTCTCCTACCCATTTCATGAGCGATAAGAGCACCGCCCAGTGCACCGACAGCCAAACCTCCGACACCCGCTGCGACCAAGGCCCCAGTTCCGTGTCCTTCTTTCTTTTTCTTTTCCTTTTTCTCCTCCACGACTGTCGTCGTTTCGGCACTTAGGTCGGGGTATCCAGGCGCGCCACCACCACTATAGGCATTTACAGGTGGAGTCGGGTATGGACCCTGTTGAGGAGGCGCTGAGAAATCGGGTGCATCTCGGTCACCGACTTGTTCGACGTACCAGCGGCGAACGTTACTATCCCAATGGGCTGTCCACCCCGGCGGCATTGGCGGCGGAGGTCCTTGAGGGGGAGGTGAGGCTGCGGGAGGTTCCCATTGAGAGCGACCGGTGGCTTGCTCGATGTAATACCATCTCTGGTAGTTTTGATCCCACTGCGAAACCCACCCTGGAGGCAGTGAGGGTGCCCCTTCGGGGGGTGCTGGGCCTTGAGGTGGAGGTGGTTGTTGGCCGTAATACGACATGATTTCTGGAATGACTAATACGAAACGGGGGGAAGGGGGAGGGGGAGCGAGGGGAGCAACGCAACGGCAGGGATGGGCGGATGATGGGAGAGAAAAAAAAAAGAACTCCCAGAGACTTATGGGGACGAAGCGTATTTATATTTGGACACGAGGCACGTCAGCTTGACGGAAACGAAGAGTGTGTGCTTTCCCAAAAGTTCTCCGAGTCCAAGTCGAAAAACTTCCGGCATTATACCCCTCCAACGCTTCGATTTCCCCCCCTCCATGCAACCCCGACATCGTCACCCCAGCATGAGAAATGTGTGTGCATGTTTCTAGATATGGACCGTTGGACTGTCGGAGCCCGTTTGACCCATTGCACCGCCACAGGTGATTGGATCGCGGTAAGGTTTAGCGGCTTGGGGCGAAGAGGCTAAGGGCCACACTAGCCACATGTCGCCTGGTCGTTGGCTCAACACGGCATGTGCCACAGTTCCAAGGAGCCACAACATTAGCGCCCTTGGCATCAGGCCTTGTCATAGGGCTCGACCGACGGCTTCCGGTGCAGGGGTTCGGAAACTGTGTGGGAAAGGCATATTATTCTAGTGTACGGAGTACGGAGTACGTCTCAAAAATTGTGACTTATGTGTTGACGCTACGGCTGGGATTTATGCCTCACTCCCTCAAGGTATATACATACAGACTGCGATTATGGACCCACCAATTCGTTTCGAATGCAAGTTGAGCCGATCTGATAAATGATATTGGTTGGTGGATGCCGTCGTTTTGCTCTCGAATTCTACATATATATATGGGGTATGGAGACCAGGTGAGATGTCGACGAGGGATAGGTGAGCTGAAAAATGCTAGGATGCAAACCAGCCTTGTTGGGCATGCCGCGCCGCCTTCTCCGACACTATCCCGCAGAAGCGTGGGAACACACCTCGAAAAGGAATCCGTTCCTATTTATGACCCCGCAATGATAGCAGTCCGAAATAGTTGGTATTGTCATTATGTAATGCCATTAGCGAGAGGGTTTTACGCGTCTTCCGCTCTCGCTGTGAGCCTCTCGATCTGGACCTTGCATACTAATTCCGGCCGCCAGTGGTTACGGTTGCGGGCCGTTACGCTTTGCCACATTCAGCAACACTTCATTCACACGTGACCTGTTTGAGAATTCAAGACCTAGGAGACTAGGGAGTATGCTTGGGCTTATTCTGCGTCGATAGGGATCCTTTTATCGCCTCCCGCACTTGCGGAAATATCCCACCCCAACAGGTTCAAAGTCATGATAGCTCACGCCTGCAGGTCCTCACCTATCCCCGAAAATCATCGCTACTCTACCATGGATTCGAGACCACTATGAGGTAGGGTCTATGAACTGTGAAAAGGCAAGCTTGGCGCAGGGAATTGCTATGACCCTCCAGTGTATGGAGTGTAAACACTTACATTCAACCCTTACCTTCTTGTGCGTCTGGTGGAAAAACTAAATATTCCGTTATCCTTTTTGGAGCGATTGCTTGATTCTACCGACTTAGCAGGGCCGTCCACAGAGGGCAGCTGGGTTGGAAGCACAATATTCCCTCGCGTTCCCCTAATATTCTGGCGACTATCTATTCTTTTTTTGTCGGGGAACTACGCTAGCAAGCTCGGTACGCGTACGGAGAAAAGTCTCCTTTCCTGAGTATTTCTCCTCGTTTCCGGTTCCTCTTCCAACCCAATCACATCCAACCGTTCTCAACTCTGTTCAATCCTGCGTTGTGGACATTCGACCGTGTTCCCCCAGGATTACTATGTAAACAACGTTGGAAATTTCAGAAAAACCGGTTCTTCAACGAGAGTTAAAACCGCCAAAAAATTATCCCAGCATTTCTTCCACACAATAGCGTTGCTAACATCCAAGAGACTGATGACTAATCCTGACGTAACCGGTGAACTCATCCCGTCGCGAGCTTTCCTTGGAAAGGAGGAAAAGGCAGCTCCCCAGCTCGTGGTTCTCGCCCAACGTGCTTCGATCAGCACGGGCGAGCCACATGGAAGCGGGAAGCTTGATATTCCTTGGATCGCGCGGACATCCGATCTAACATGATTTACGAAAAGCCGTCCGAGTCTGGGATACCTGTGGGGGGGGGAACAAAACTCTTTTCAGGGATGATTGGGAAGGATTCCGGGAGGGTGTATTCCCATTATTATTTTGCCAGATAGGGAATTTTTTCGCAATAAATAGCGACCTGTTTAACTTGTGCTGGAGAGAAAGTGATGAACAATTTTCTTTTTTCCCTTTTTTTTTTTTTTTTTGGAGGGTTCTTGTTCTCTCCCACTCCCAGAGCAGAGCCGGGCCCAAAAAAAAAAGAAAAAGGAAAAAAGGGAAAAGAGAGAGGGGGTCCAGGAAGCTGACGGAGCAAAGGGAAGATGTGGGGAACTTGAAGCCTAAAAATCTTGGGATCTTGCACAATATTTTCCTGTTTTTGCTTGTGCTCCTTTCTACGTATGATAATGAAAAGTAGAAGACTGTACAAAGGCCGTAGAAGCCTGTAGTGCTGCTTAATGTAGAGGCCCTCACATCAGCGAAATTGAGTTGTTATTGGCCTCAATGTTATTATTATTCTACACCAAAGGTCCTCTTTCACAAGGGCATCAAGTGTATTTTGGACAAAGTCAGTCATGTGGAGTGTCTCCAGTCGTCGCAAAGGAATAGGCTCCCCTTACGTCGGCGATTATCGAAGGTTGGAAAAAAAAAGAAAAAGAGCAAGAAAGAAAAAAAAAAAAAAAAATCAAGCAAAAAGAAAAATAAAATTGAAGCGTTTTGCATTTGCCCGATTCATGGTACCTGGGAGAAATCTTCTTTTTTTTTTTGGTTCCAGGGATTCATGGAAAGGGTAAAAAGCTCTTTTGGGTTCTGCAACGTCCACCAGCAGGGCCTGAGAGGTATCTGCCGTGTATTCCGGAGATATATGGAGTATTCAGAAAAAATTTTTCACTCGATAACCCCGATAATGGAGAATAAATTCAGAGCGGGTGGCAGTGTGCGGTTCGCACTCCGTATTTTGGGGCGAAGGAATATGGCCCCAGGCACCAGCATTATTTCTGCCAACGCGTTGTAACACTGCTCCTAGCAGTACTCCGTAGTCACACAGACAACAGCTCTGGAGTTGGGGTTAGCTGATTTGACTCCGCACGCGGGGGCGCCCAATGTTGTGCAGAGTGATAAATGTGTGACGACGGCCCCTGTGGCTTTTGAAATGAAAAGTAGACGCAATTTCGAACATCTTGTCTGTGAGTGGCTCAGGATGCCCAAAATTGCGGGAAGACGTCTCTGTTTTGAAAGCCAGCTCTGTAAAATTGTTAGTACGTCAGAAGCTGAAAGAGGATGACATGGGTTGCCTGCTGAGCCACGAGGGCTTTTAATCTTCTTGAAACGGAGCATGGACGCACTTTCGGTGCCGTCATGCCTGCGCTTCACAGCCCCCCCTTGGCGGGCAATAGAGAGAGGGCTTGTTCTCCTACATGTTTCTTTTCCTTTTCCTTTTTTTTTTTTTGGGGCAGAATACCAGGTTACACAGAGATCAGGAGCAAAAATACGTCCCGCCCGCCGAAGCTGGAGTTGCACCGTGCCAGCCACCCACACACACACACAGAGAGAGACACAGAGAGAGGGTTCGCAGAGTCAGTGTCCTATGTGTATCTGCAAGATTACACCATCGGTCACCAGGTATCGCTGGAGTACCGCTCGGATACATGCCAAGACCGATTTCATTTCGCTACTGGCTTTCCCGGACAGCCCCACATAGCTGTGGCTGCGGCCCAATCACAGCCTTCGAGATCTGCGCCAGCTGCGATTTCACGGCGCTGCTCAACCACTAGCGTCTGCCAGAACTGTGGCCGGTGGAGCTCAGTTGCGGTTTTACGGTTCACGGTGAATCTGCCATTGGCTGCACCCTTTACAAGCTCCCAAGCCGTGCTGGTGTTTCATGGCGCAAGGAGCTCAGAGCTCCCGCTCAGTGAGCTCCTCTCTCACACTCTCTCGTACTCGTAAAGTGGTGATTATCACGGGCCTTGCATCTGCTGCAACAGAGGGGACGGTGACCGGCCAGCCACCACTCAGCTCCTCACGAATCAGATAAATAATCTCGAAAAAAAAAAAAAAAAAAAAAAGAATCCCATTACAGAAATGCCCAGCAAGATCGAATGATCATGTGTCCGCTTTTGTGGGACGCAGATCTGCCCGGCTATCCGCGAGTTCCGCAGAAGCTCGCTAACTCGACTTTAACTCACGTTTCGGTAACTTTACGAGATCCGAAAGACGCAGAGAGGCCGGAATACCGTTACCAGCGCTAATTAAGCCTCTCTGGTGCGGGTTTTCCGCCTGTGACACGGGGAGAGCCAGGCGTGACAATACCGTACGCAGAGGACGTTATAATCAAACAGACAACCAATCACCGCACTCCAAAACCACCCAAAATCTTCCCGATTGCCCCAGGGCGCTTTGGTACCGCCGTTTCATGTCTGTTTTTTATTACAACCCTTTCTTCCTCTTTTCGCTTCAACTCTCGCTCACATTCCTCTCTCTCTCTCTCTCTCTTTTACTTCCTCACTCTCCTCTCCTGCAGATCTGCTTCGTCCTGTTCTTCTCTCCCTTCCTCCTCGAGCATTTCTGCCGTTCATCTTCTACCTCTCCCTTTTCATCCGTTCCTCTCTCCTGTTGACTCTCACCTACGTCCTTGGCGCCGCCGCCGTTCCGACTGGGCCGGCCGTCGTGGTGTCGTCGTTGGGTCGTCAGATCGCGCAGCCAAGATCTTCAAAGGCGATCATCCCGCCGAATCTGAGGTTCGACCTCCGCTAATCTCTTCGCCCGGCGTCACTGTCGATACTGGACAACGTCGCACGGCGATTTCCCTCGAGCCATTTCCTGGTCGTCCTGCTACAATTACCCGATTAGGTGATCTGTTGACTTCCCTCCAAACTGGCCCTCGTCCCGACACGACGTGCGTATCGGCCGCCCGAGACAACAACACACGGAGATGGCTGGAGTGATAAACGCTTCGATGGCCTCGTGGAAGGACCATCCGCAGAAATACCTCGGAAAAGTGTCCGTGATGCTGCCATGGCGGTCCCTGCAACTGCTCTTTCCTCACCGCGTCCGGCGACGACTACGGTCGAAATTGCGCAGCAGAGTCTCTCCGTCCTCCTCGATAGCTTCGCTCAAGACCTCCTTTTCACCCCTCGACACCCTGAAGTCGCTCCAATCCCACCGCTGGACCGTTTACGACGGGCAATACCTGTTCTTAGCAATTCTCGGAATCTTTTGTTTATCCGTCATTGAAACACCCGGACCCCTCATAAAGACCTTAATTTCTCTGGTTATTTTAATCTCTCTGATCCTCCCCGTTACCTGCCAGTTTCTTCTTCCGGCCCTGCCCATCATAGGCTGGTTGGTCTTTTGGTATGCCATGCAGTAAGTCTACCCGCATCAGCTGCCCCCTTTCCCGGTGCTTTCTTCGAGTACCACGCGTTTTGATAGCGATACCGGGGGTGGAAGTTGACTGCTTGTCCCTTAGATATATACCAAGTAACTGGAGACCTCCAATCTGGGTTCGCGTGCTTCCAGCGCTTGAGAACATCTTCTACGGAGCGAATCTCAGCAACATCCTCTCGACGCATAAGAATGTGGTTCTAGATATCATGGCATGGCTACCCTATGGAATTATGCATTTTGGTGCACCTGCTGTGTGCTCACTTATCCTCTTCATCTTCGGTCCCCCAGGACTGACTCCGATCTTTGCCCGGAGCTTTGGGTATATGAACGTGATCGGCTGCGTAATTCAATTTCTCTTTCCTTGCTCGCCGCCGTGGTATGAGAACTTGTACGGTCTAGCACCCGCCCACTACGGAATGCCTGGCTCCCCAGCCGGCCTCGCACGCATCGACGAGTTGTTTGGCCTTGATCTGTACACATCTGGGTTCACAGCTTCTCCGGTCCCGTTCGGCGCGTTCCCTTCCCTCCACGCTGCAAACGCAACCATCGAAGCCCTTTTCATGAGTCACCTCTTCCCCAGATTCCGCGCTGCGTTTGTACTCTATACTCTTTGGATATGGTGGGCAACGATGTACTTGTCACATCACTACGCGGTCGATCTCGTCGGCGGTAGTCTCCTGGCTGCAGTCACGTTCTACTACGCCAAAGCCAGATTTGTTCCTCGTATGCAGCATGACAAGCCCTTCCGGTGGGATTATGATTATGTGGAAGTTGGCGACTCAACCGACAACTACAACTACGATCTTGCGACCCTCCACGGCGAATTCCAGACCGATAGTGATGAATGGACTGTAGGGTCTTCTTCCTCAATCTCTTCAGGATCCCTCAGCCCAGTCGACGAAGCCCAATCGATCTGGGATGGCGACACAGTTGGAGGAAACTCTGATCTTGAAGCAGCCCGATGACCACTCCTCGCCTTATGAACGACCTTCTCGACATGCCTCAGCCCGTTGCCCCTGACTTTCCGCCTGCCTTTCTTCATGGGACCTTTTTTTCCTTTTTTTTTTTTAAATTCTTGCTTAGAAGCGGGCATTGATTTTCAAGCGATACGACTTTTTAATATTTTTTTCACCTTTTATCCGGTCCTGGCGCTTCTTCTTGGATAACCCTCATAGCGGCTGATGATTCTGGACTTTTAATTTACTCGACTATTTGGCTCGATTCATTTCTCTGGGAGTCGAACGGAGGTGCGACGTTCATAATATTAATCCTGATCGCAACTTTCAGTTCCGGAATGGATACGGCATTCTGGCATTCCACTGTCTGCCAACTTGTTGATCTACCCTCGGACGTCAACGAGCGCCGCACTTACTGCGATTCTACTTCCGTCTCGTTTTGCTTCGTTGTGCATACCTCCGGCTTCATGCATATACTTTTTTGTTGCATGGCATCTACGACCTATCTTCGACAGTTTCCACTGGGTCAATCGCATAATATACCATGATGCATCGGGACTTGGAATCTGGGGGAGAATCGGGGTTCATTTTAATGTTTTACACTCGCTGTGCTCATGCGCCACTTAGGCTTGGGGAGTTCGGTTCCTGGGAGAGGATTGCATTGATAGCGTTCGCTTCGAATCATGGACATGAGCACCTATAGACATGTGTGATACCGGAACTATCACATTCTCGTTCGCTTTCAAAACCAAAAATTTATTACAATCGTTTAAAAGTCGTTGCTCAATGCATGTGACGTTGCGGTGTACGGGTGGATCTGAACAGATTATTCTTCGAAGTTCAAGACCCAAGCTTCGATCCGTCGGCAAACACCATGATTAATGACTTGCATCATGCTTTGACTGTGGTACTACGAGGACACTTGCTTCATTATTCAGATTCAAGACAACTTCCACAAACAGATCACTACAATGCATTGTTGATCATTACACCTTTCTACTCCGTTGTTTTTTTGCCACAGCAAGCTGTCCATCACCTCCACCAGCAAGCATATTGTTGCCCTTTGAGACAATAATGTCTTCCTAATTAATACAGATAATGTTGATAAAATGCATGGCCTTGTCTATTTACTTGATTGCAAGGGCAGACATTTTAATTGGATTATGGTGCAATTTGGGCGTGAAAATGCTTTGACAGGAACCTTTGCCAGCCACACACAGAAGAAGACATGACCACCTATCCACAAATAAGAACGTGATCGTGATCAGATTGTCAGCTACACGCAAAGGGTGTGGCATTTTAGAGTCAATCTTCTACACCCAAACGGTTACCAGCAACTGTCCAATGTGGCATGCTGGTCCTCTCAAAGCAGCATGATAACTGGTGCTGTGGCATATTGTATAATGTTCTCTTTTTTTCTCTTGTGCATTTTCTTTTTCTTGTGTTCCGCTTAGATCCTATGACGCTGGATAATAGGCAGTGAACATATTGCCTCTGTTATAGAGACTCCGATGTACAGATACATAATATCATGAAAAAAAAAAATATATTATGATTCGATGAGCTGATCAAGGCTGTTTGCTTACTGGTACGTGATGATCACTCTTCTCAGAAAGTCTTCCACAGATTGGGGTTTGTAGAAATAGCTTTAAGTTGGGATGTCACATCTACTACTTTGTCCATCTCAACTTCACGCCAATGGTCATACATAGTTCTGTTTTCATGGAGGAATCACACATGTTGTGAGCCTTTAATACCCCCCTCCTCCTCTCTTTTTTTTTTTTTTTTTTTTTTTTTTTGTGTGTGTTTTTACTACAGAGTACTTAAGCCACATTGGTTTAGTCCATTATACATTATGTTTGGTGAAAGAGGTGCACCAAACTATAGCCTTGTCTATTTATACATAATAATACCTGTACCCCATACACGGGGGGAAGGGAAATGTAGACATCTTGCCCTTCCCCTCATGCCTCATTGCCTCCTACAAAAGGCATGTGCCCCGGAAACAGCCCATAGGCCAAACAGGCCTATTTTCATAGGAGGGATTAAAAAAAGATTCTATCCTTCTTTTGTTGTCTTCTTTTTATTCCTGTCATATTTCAACAGGCTTTAGTCATCATCATATATTGGCACATTATCTGCATACTCTCGGATTCGAGAGACATAGCGCTCCTCGATCTGCTCACCTCTGCCACCTGCAATGCGGAGGATGAGTTCGTTGAGGGATGAGCGGCCGAGGATGTCAACATGGTCACCTGGAATACTGATATTAGGAAAACCTCATACTTTCTTTGCTTTCTCTTGAAAGGTATATGATTTGGAAAGGAAACAAGGGGGAACACACGTACCAGTATTTGGTCCACCCCGAGGTGAGAATCTCTCCGGCTCATGCGGCATCTCGTACACTTTCACTTTCACCCCTGCAGGATTATATCTCTTTATTCTCCATCCTTTGGCGCACATATACCCTAAGCTCAGCAGGTTCACCGTCCCATCTCCCTCACTCATGACCACCCCGTGATCGACATTGCCGTTTGTCACGGATGTATCGATGCTAACGTGTAATTTCGACAATGGATCGGTGTCTTCGCGGTAAAAATAGCTTCGCTCCGTGGGCTTACCCACGCCGTAGAAGCAGTAGATTTTTAGGTTAGGGGCCAATGGAAGACGGGCTTCCAGCGGATTCAGCCATTTACGGGGGTCGGCTTCGTTAGCTTCGACCTCATTACGGGTGCGCGCTACACCGTGGGAGTAGCTGTGCTGTACTTGGTTACGGAACCAGGGCTCCGCATTGTTAAAAAGGAACTTTAGGCTGCTTTCGATCGTGAGGTTTTGCTGTGTCCAAGAGGAATTCGATTCGCGAAAATTGATCATGTTTCCGTATGTGAAGTTCTGACCAGGGACATCGTCAGGCGCCCAGGTACCATTTCCCCATATGGCATCGCCGCCTTTTGGAAGCATGCTGGATATGCCGGGCATGGCGCGAAATATCTCTGCGCGTTCTTCTTTCGAGAGGAATTTCTCCAGGCCGTAGACTGCGAACGCGTTGAGTTGGGCTGTGTCCTTCATCTCACCAGACAGGACTGCCGTCAGGCCCTTAGTTGCACCGAGCATGCAGCCGCTCACGTTTATCCACGAGTCGATGTGCTTCTCGACCCATTGAGGCCCTCCGCCGCCATGGCTTTCGTTCTCAACCCATTTGAAGAAGAACATAGCTACTTGCGATCCCATGCTGTGCGAAGCCAAAACGACCTTCTTGTCCGAAAGTTGAACTGCCGCTTCGATGTGACTCTTCAATCTGGTAAAATAATGGTCTCGCTTCTCGAGGTTTAGGTACGAGAGGCGCCAGTCATAGGCGGCCGAAAAGGCGTTGGTCGGATCATAGCCTATTGTCGCCAGGTTCTCCAGGATCTTGTTCCAGATCCAGTATCCGGTTATAAAGAAGTCCGTGGCATCGAACCCCTGAGCTGCACGAAGTTTCACGCCCGGCGGATCCAACCCGGTCTCCTTGTCTAACATTATATGCTGCTTCCAGCCCGATTTATCCAAAACCAAAGCTCTCATCATACTCCAACTTCCCCATAGTCGCTTTCGAAAATATTGTCGAGACTTTTCATCTGTTCCCCAACTCTCCAGGCCAGTCGATATAACCCCAGGGATCATAATAACGGGATATTGGGCGTGGATGCCTTGGGCCTGAAGATTTAGGCCAACGGAAAACGCATCGTAGCTGATCGCGTCACGTTCCTGTCTCTAAAAGTTTCACAGAACACAAAGGTCAGTCCACGCGTATAGCCCAAGCATACCAGCAAAAGCTCAGTGTGCAAGCAAGTTTGCTAAGATGGAACCATACCGAAAATTCACTCGCATCTTTCAATATGCCCGCTGGGATAACATCGATCAAAGAATCGAGATTCAAATCCATCAATGCATCCAAGCTGATAACTTCATTGTGATTCGCGAAAAAAAGGGCTAGGAAGACGCCGAAGATCCCTCCCAGTCCAAATATCAATCCATTCCGCCGTTTGCTTCTCCGCTTCGTCACTAGCTCTTCCTGCGGTTTTTGCCTCAATGTGACTGTTTGACTCCTCCTATCTTGCGGAATTTCGGTTTTATTCTCCTTGTTTATCAGTGTATTCACGTCGCTATCGCTGGTCTTAAGATGGACGGAGGACGAGGGACCGGGATTCGCGGCAACGGCGGAACGTGCGGCGGAACGGGCGGCGGAAGTGTTTGGACTGAAGATGTCGCCGAATCGTCGCCGAAATGTAGCCATAACGTTGCGTCAATTGTCTTAAATCATTTTTTTTCCCTCTTCTTCTTGTGTTACGAAGCGAAAGCAAATGTGGGTGGTTGTGTGGTTCTCGTCCGTGAGGGAGGAACTGGGCAGAGCTACCCGTTATCGAGGTGGGTGAGAATCACATGTAGGATTGGGACATTGGGGGCGACGTCTATGGACAGAGAAGTTGGCGCGTCTCTTCTGGGTCCAGAAGGATAAAATCATCTAGCCAGCGTTCTCAAATCACTGTTACCCCCTTAAAGTTGCGTCGACAAGAAAATGGATGTATGAACGGGAGTCGATCGGGAGACAAGGGCGAGTGCTACCGCCAACCAACTACAAAGCTAACTCGCTGCGCTTTGTCTCAAGAGCCACGGTGAGCCAACCACTCCACGGTCGCAGCTTCGGGTTCAATACACGCAATTACCATAAAATCATGACTCTGAGTGAATTTGCTTATGATGAAGTGCCCTTTGTATTATGCATGGAGTGTCGCGGCCGATTTTGAGGGCCGCCTTTGACGGGGGAAGCCGTTAAAATACAACTCCGAATTGCATAGACCCATTCTGAAGTAGGACAAGGCCCGGAAGATCAAGGTTTCCAGCGGTGGTCCCCTCTCCCGTTTTCCAATGTAAAACTGTGCCGATTTAGATATGAAATGCAAGGAAGCCAGATGAAATGAGGCAGTATATGGAACACCAAAAGCACCTGACCCGCCATCATCCTTAAACCCCGAAGGAACGCCTTCCGAAGATTGGAAACAAGTCAAAAGAGAAAAACCCAGTGTTCTGCCATGTGGTGCGCTGAGATTTGCGTGTGTCGGACGTCTAAATTGATCGCGTGAAACGGACATGCGTAAAGTGGTGCAAAAAAATCCTGACCTTGTCTAATACACCACACAGAGGAGCTCTGCTTCGAGAATGAACTTTCCTTCCTTGTATTTCTCGGAGTTTTCGTAGGCTTTATCGTACTTCCAGCCCACTGTCTCCTTGCACTGTCTGCAAACTATGTCTCGAACGATGTGCCGGCCGGTTGTCATGCTCCGTTCCACAGCTTCGGCTTCAGTGACGTTGACGACGCCGTTGAAAAGGTACGCTTTGCCATGTTGGCCGCGGAAGTTCTGCAGCAAGAAACACGTCAGCAGATGCTGCCGTAGAGGTTCCAAAGCAAACAGCAAGTAACAGAAGCGTGGATAGCCGAGGAACATCACTCACCCGACTTATGATATCATGATAGTCGGCAAGATGGGTCTTGCAGTTTTTGCACCCAAATATTTTGGTGGAATTAATGTAGGTGTTGTACGCGAGTCCCATCACGATAGCGCCTCTCCTACCTTCCCACGCAATCAAGCCCTCGACCAGGGTTCGTTGGTGCAAGAATAGGAAGGGTTATGAAGGCAAACTAGCTAGGCTTTGCTGTGTTTTAGTAGTAGTAAAGTACGCGAGGTGGCTGAAGGTTTCAAGAGGACCCCGAGGACGATGATTCCGGGAGTCTTAGGGAAGTTGGCTTGAATAAGGCCAGGGGTATGTAACGCTGGTTCAATAAAGCGGGGATTGGCTCAAAATTAGAAAGGACTATTAACTGAATGCACTCAAAATTAGTACCTTCGGGCCCTTGGATCGTTCAACTCTTTTCTTTTTTTCTTCTTAGCAAAAGAATGATTTGCTTCTTGTCGATAGGCCACCGGGTAGCTCTGGGGAGGTCTCTGAAGTGAACGATGTGGCCAGAAAGCTATTGGGCCCTGGTTCGTGTGCTATACGGCAGACAGCTTCGTCGGACCACTTGACGAAGGTGTAGAGTTGAAGAGATGGCGGTTGGGAGTTTGATGCCACCTCTGACGTCTTTGAGAGCAAGATGTGGGCAGATAAGGAGGCAGGGGGAGAACGGTGCTTATCAGTCCAGCGATAAGATAGCAGTGAACTAGTTTAACCGGCCAGCAATTGCATGAGAGAGATCCTGCTTTGCTTCTGGACCGGATAGTAAGAACAAGCAGTAGCAGACTGTATTTTTCTGCGGTCAGTAAACTTGCGAGCGGGCACAGGCAGCAGCGAGGAGGCGGAGTGGGTGGGAATAAGGTGAGGAGAAAGTGAGGAGGTTTGGGTTACTTTAAGTAGGCTTCTCGGAGAAAGTGAGTAGCCGTTGCTGGTGCAACTCGGGCCAGGTCACGCCCACCACGGCTCACCTGAGCATGGAGCATACTTGGATGACGCCAGGAAACATGACACTCTGCCAATTAACACAAAGTTCTTGCTTGCTAGCAGAGTTTATGAGATACAAAAATACGCAGCGAAGCCCCGTATTATTCCGGATATACACACATACGGGAACATCTTTGAAGGGAGATAACTGCGCCGCAACACCCGCATTTCTCAGACTACAGAGAGGCAATAAGGCGACAGTGGGATTAAATCTGACCCTCCCTAGACGACAGGAGAGGACGGAGAGGAGATGTATTAGATGGAGATGATGTTCCATATATTTTGCTCCTAAGGTCCCACGGCTTGTGCAGATTCACCGGACGAGGCCTTGGTTTCGGTTCCTCCACGGCGACCCAACGCCGTTCGCGCAACCCGCACACTGCCCATGATCAAGACCAAGAATGCGCCTAATAATACCTAACGTGCTCAGCCGAGGGGACCCTTCACCGTAAAAAAGGCGGCCTGTGTGTCCGAGCATGGCGTTTTGCTTGGAGTACAAACAACCAGGATCACTTGCTCAACGTTGATCCAAATTCATCGAATTAGCTTCCCAAAAGCGTTTGCAATCAGAGTGGCCCCAGTGCTCGGTCCACCATTCCTCGAAAATATCATCAACGTTCTCGTCGATTTTGGAAACCCTTTCTTCCCGTCGCAGTCCGCAGAGTGCACATGCATGCGGCGCTTTCAATGCACCCTCCTGAGTAGTGGCGGTTCTCACTTGAAGATTACCAGCTACGAACTGAACTGGTGATTTTCCTCCCGCTGAGGCTGCAGAGTTTAAGAGCCCATTGCATTTCTTCCATATGTCAAGGACTTCGACAGCTTCTTTTTCCTCTCTCACATTTTCGCTTTTGTTAACGCTGCTCAATTTCATTCCTCCAGGCCTCCCTGACGCAGGTCCTATCCTGATACTTTGGCTGAGGATCGAGTCTCGCTTCCAGCGTAAACTGCGTCCTGCTATTATGTGTACCATAACTTTCAAGCTATATGTGATCTCTTCGGCTGGGCCAGTGTCAGGCAGAGGCCCGGCCTTTCTTTTGGCGTGAATCGTGTAGTTTGTCGCTTTTACTCGTAGTTTCTCTAA
Source organism: Coccidioides immitis RS (assembly GCF_000149335.2). NCBI lineage: Eukaryota > Fungi > Ascomycota > Eurotiomycetes > Onygenales > Onygenaceae > Coccidioides > Coccidioides immitis. The sequence goes on along the minus strand of NW_004504312.1, from coordinate 2,597,423 downwards.
TAAAGACGGGAATAGCCGGAGAAGAATAGAAGGAGGGGGAATATTCGTAGGCCTCACCATTTTGGGAGAACGTGCAACAGTTCGAAATGGAACGCTCGCTTTTGTCTTTGGTACACCGGATCGCGGTGCTGACGGCGACTGTACTTGTTGCATTGGTAGAGTGGCAGTTTCTAACATTCTTGGAAGGTCTTCTTGCTTGTTTCCAACGTCAATGCCATCAGTGAACTCTCCCCAGTCATCCTCTTCTCCAAAATCTAGCCATGCTGTAGTAGGCTCGGAGTCTCCTTGCTCCTGTTTGATAGGATATCTATCATGGACATTGCAATCCAAGGCTAACGGGGCTCGGTGCGGGATTTGTGGCGGAGGATTCGAGTCTTCAGTGGATAAAAGATCCAATAGGGGTATTTGGCGTGGTTTCGAAGCTGGAATACTCAGCTTATCCTGAGCACCATGGTGGATTATGAATTCAGTCGGCTTAATACTATCCTCAAAACGTTGGACGGGCTCGTCGTTTGTGAACTCAGACTTTGCAGACTCGAATTCCCCCCATTCATCTTCAGTGGCTTCATTAGATGCAATTTCAGTCGATGCATCAAACAGAACTTCATTCGATCCGGCTCCAGATACACTCGTATCTTGTATAGCCTGAGAGAAAGGTGATAGGTGCGGCTCAGAAGAGAAGTCAATGAGCGTAGAGTTACCAGCAGCATCAACTATGGAGTTCCATGTTTTGGGGCGATTCCCAGAACTCGATGACCCGCTATTCGAATTTGACGATACTTTCACCGAGTTATCGAGAGTTTTTGGATTGCCGAACGCCGCGAAAAGGTCTGCTGACATTCTTGACTTGTGGTGGTTTCTGGAAGAGGGGTTGGAGGTCAGGATCGACGTCGTTGACTTATCGACCTCGTATTTTTCTCGTGGCCCTGACTGTTGCTGCAGGTTCAGCTGGGCTTGGCTACATCATTCGAAGATCGACTTGAAGCTCAAGCCTCCCTTCTGATTGCTGCTACTCCGTACGGAGTACTCTCAGTAAAATATGGAGAACGCGCCTCTGGGGGATGCGCCAAGAAAGCCATCGGACGCTAACGAGCAAACGGGGCGACAGCAAAACTGCGTCATTTCGGGGGTTCCACCAGCGAGTTGTTCAGAGAGTTACATCGCCCATTTCAGAAAAGGGAAGTGGAATCAACTGTCTTCGAAACAGCAGATGTGACATCGACGGAGTGCCTATGATGCCATGAGAACTGCGGAGGAGTCGCGGTTAGCAAGCTCTTTGACCTATCGCTGCAAAGTTTCCGAATCTAATACCACCTCTCTAGCCAGCGATGGGACACTCTGTTCGATCAGCACCAGTGCGCTTCACTGGAAGAGCTGGGCCAGAAATTGAAATCTAAACTCCATGGAGATCCCTGTGAGGATGGACTGAGATCTATTTGTTGGAAGGCAAGTGCCCTTATCGAAAAGCCCCTTTTCTCGCCCCGTCTAACAATCTGTGATAGGCATTTCTCGTCCACAAAAACGTTGATCGAGAGTCATGGCCCACACAACTTTCGGATACAAGGGGAGCGTATACCGCGCTGAAAGATCATTTCCTGAAGTACATTGACCACCCGGATGATCTGCCGTCGGCGGCGGATCCATTGGCTGAAGATGACAATGTATGTGCTACCCCGTGAAAAGCAGCAAATGAATACAGCAACCTAAGGCTAGTCGCAGTCTCCCTGGCAATCTCTCCGGCAAGATGAAGCTATTCGAACTGAAATATACCAGGATGTAGAGAGGTGTCTCCAGGAAAACTATTTCTTTCGGGAACCAACAACCAAGAGAAGAATGTTGGACATCTTATTTATCTTCGTCAAGTTGAACCCGGACCTTGGTTATCGACAAGGGATGCATGAACTTCTGGCACCGGTCCTATGGGCTGTTTGGCAGGATGCAATTGAAAAAGATTCGGTCTCTGAAGATAATTTACCAAGCGAGGACCGCGAGCTCTTACTGCAAGCTTTGGATTCTGACTACATAGAACATGATGCTTTTGCAATTTTCTGCGCAATTATGCAAACAGCGAAACTATTTTATGAACACGACGAAATGAAATCGAATTCGGACCAGCAAAACGTCTCCTCGATCATTGCTCGGAGTCAACGCATCCATCAAATCCTCCTAGGTAGCATTGATCCGGAATTGATGTCTCACCTTCAAACCATTGGCATTCTGCCGCAAATATACCTAACGTGAGTTCCCCCCTAGAAGCTAGCTAACGCCGGAAACTTACTGATTGTAGGCGTTGGCTCCGTCTATTCTTCGGGAGGGAATTCCCTTTTGAAAATACGCTTTCCATGTGGGACTTGATGTTTACTGATCTCCGACCAGAACTCGTAGAGCTAGTATGTGTTTCAATGTTGATAAGGATTAGATGGCAATGTAAGATGCACCCTTTGTCTATACTTTGCACAATTGAATCTAATAACCCTCCTAGTATTGTCATGCGACTATTCGTCGGCCCTCGCTTTGCTGTTGAGATACCCTTCCCCGGAGCCTCATAAACCTGAGGTTTTCGTTCTTGATGCTTTATTCTTGGAAGAGAATATGACGTGGGATGGCGCGTCGCTATTGATCTCAAAGTATACAGGAAAATCGCCAGATCTCCAAGGCCGGAACTTGCGATACCAAACAGTGCCTACAGCTTCACAGAAAAAGAACTCTTACAGCAGGGACCCCAGCTCCCGTGCTAGTGAGGATAACTCGCCAAGCAGGTCGCCACTTAGAATAAATCAAAAGCGTCTTGATTCTTTATTTCAAGACGTATCGGACGGTATTTCTCGACGGACAGAGGCATGGGGAGTCGCCAGAGCCGTCCGCGGGGCAATGATCGAAGCCAGGCGCAATATACAAGGCATCCATTCCGGCCCTGCCACCCCCGGACTACCTTTTGAAGAAGGCCCAATCTCCAAGTTATCCATACCGTCCAAGGTTGAAGCTGCTGCGCCTCATGAGCTGAGTTTGAAGGTAGCCTCTCTCAAAAACCGGAACAAAACCCTAGCAAACCTACTTGGAGATGCGTTAAAAGATTTACGAGCTTACAACGGAAAATTGGATGACGTCTCTCGGGACCAATCTACTAGAGATGTTGACGAAATAATCAGAAGAATCGAACGTGTGCAGAAGTTGCTCCAAGATTCGTCGCTCCCCATCATAGAGAAGAGGCGAAAAAGCAGCACCAAAGTGAATAGTTCGACGGTATCCAAGGCCTCGCATGCGGAGACACACAGTGAGGCACTGGCCGAGAAGAGTGAACAACTTGAAACTGACTCAGGCTCAACGTCAACGCCGCCCACGCCATTGAACTCCAAAGAATCGAAACCCCTTAACCTAATCAAACCGATGCCAATTCGACCTGTTCCGCGTACCTCCTTGGCAGAGTCGTCGTTTTCGTGGATGCTGGGAGAGGATGACCGCCGTTCGGCTTTTGCGCCCTGTGCATCAGTTCCGCCCGAGCACCTGCGGAGACATGAGCTTCAATCAAAACCGGGTCCGCTCTTTAGAGATCAGCGTAGCGATGATAAGCGGAAGCGGGCCAAAGAAGCGGAGAGTGATGGCCTCGTTTTAGATCCGTTGCAAGGAAAATCGGAGGAATGACGATATGGCTTGGACCATGGTCGGGGTTAGCTGCAATAATACTCGTCTTTTTGATCCCACTCTTTTGCAGTGGCTTAACCCACCGTTTCCCGTTAGGCTGTTAGTGATCCTGAAGAGAAATTTGCAGAAAAAGGGCTCCAGATTTACTCCCTCCAAGTGCTCCCTCATCGAAGTCCGATATGCTGGAAATCCCACTGTTGAAAGCATGCTTACCAGAAAATTCCAGGATGTGCTACCTTCTATGTATTTCAATCCAGTCCAGGTGGGTAGCTAGCATAAGGAACCGATCTCTTGAATCCCAAGGTGCTGGCAAACGGCCTTTTTTTTCGCGGCCTCCTGATGGTAACACCTATTACGTCAAGACACGGAGATGCGATCGTATGAGAGCTCCACACTCCAGTGCATCTCCCGATCCTCTGAGAGGCTTTCTCAAACATAACTTTGCATGGAAATCCATGGCATTCGGGCGCTACACGTGCCCGTACAGGTCCATCGAGGGAGTGGTGGGCGAGGTACTTGAAACCTTGTAGTTTTGGCGGGGTAATTGGCAGAGAAGCTACCTGGGCGAGAGTAACAAGGTAATGAGCGGCTTTGCCCCGCATGTACCTATTTAACTAGGCGGCTGTGCTCTCCTCCAGCTTGCTCCGATGACTTGTTTTCTTGTAGAATGGATTGGGTTGAAAGCAATTGTGTGAACCAAGAGTCACATTCCAAAGCTGCCTGAACCCACCGGAGCTGAGCAGAATTCGCCGTCAATGCAAAAAGTTGAAGAGGCACACGGCCTTGGCCAATCAGCCTGTCGTTAACTGCGGCGTCAATATCAAATACGACCTCTCTCCCTCAGGAAGAGGTGTCCTTCGCTGACATCCACCACACTGAGTAAATTCTTTTTTGGTTATTATTTGACGATAGACATTTCTGCGAGTCATTTTATGTGGCTGCACCCATCACCTGCCTGGCTGACTTGCTGCCGAGCAGTCAGATGCCTCTTGAAGTTTCTTCACCAGCCTCACCCGTAACATAGGTTCGCCAGCCCTGCATCTAAGACATCCAGCCTCAATCCATAGAGTGACGCCTATCGCACCACAAAATCAAAGCTCTTGCCATGCAGTGAAACCTTACCCAGCCCGCCGCAGTTCCCAGAGCTAACCTCTTTTGTCTCCAACAGAGCATAAGGCGAACGAACTTCCAGAGCACTCGAGACACCCAGAGCTGCTAGCTGGCCTTTCACATCAAAATTCCCAGGATAACAGTTGCATCCTGATGCCATGCTTTCGTGAAGTCAAGGCCTTCGACTAGATATTCCGTGTGGATCGCTGAGCTCACCTTCTTGTGGGCGGCTTTGCCCCCATTCCGCTACCTTGCCGGTCCTCTTCCCTAACCATAGCCAATATGGACCCTGGGCCCCTACAGTCCGGCGATGGTTAGTGCTATTTTTTTCGTTCTCCTATCCCGCCCCTTTCCTCACTTATACAACTGGAGAGTATGCATCGATATTTCGGAAGCAACTCGAATCGTTTCAGTTGCTCTGACTGTAATCTTAATCAATGTCTAATCATGCTGGAAGGCAGCACCATTCTGCTGGCCAGAACGTCCCCTTAGCACGGACACGAAAAGATAAAGATGCACACTATTCGCCAGAGACACCGAGGCACCATGGATTGCTCTTTCAGCTTTACTCCGGGCGCTTTTTATTCGCAGAGCTTGAACTGACTACTCGTTGAAATAGGCGATCAGAGCCGTACATCAGCCGACCGGACACCGTTGTGCTCAGCACCCGAAATGTCAACGCAAAAACCGGAACCGTCGTTGAGCAAACGGTCATCATTATACCTCGAAGACATTGGGCTAGGCCAAAGCAAGCGTCTATCCATCGATACCGGGTCGTCGGAGTATGATTACTTGACAAGGTCAGAACCCAGTCACCTTCGACTTTAACCCCGATAGGAGCCTAGGAAAGGGTTAATATATGTCACCAGGTCGCCGTTACTCGAACCCGACCATGCGCCTGCGCCATCAGGCCTACCGCGCATTCGACAAAGGCCCCAAAGCAGAGCCCCCTCCCTCCCTTTGACATCTGCGTCGTCCGGTGCATCCGCACTAATGACCCCGGCTCCATCAATTGCATCCTCCGCGGTTTCGGCTTTTCCACCGGATACCGCTTCTCCCGAGCTCGAAGATCTTCACAGGTTTCCTTCAGAATCACTCCACTCTTTCTCGTTTGCCCGCCAGTCGGAGGAGATGCTGCATACCCGCTATAATGTGTTGAGGAGGACTATAGATTTTATGAGAGATCGATTTGGCTGGGCAGCGAGCAATACAGGTACTGCAAATACTCAAGCCAAGTTAAGCGGTAATCCAGAAGTTCAGAGCATGGTCGACGTGGTCGACATGGTCGCGAGAGCAAATCTCCGTGACGCTGGAAAAGGGCAGTATCGATTTCCTGGATTCTTGGCGAGTCCTGTTACAGGCCCTCCTGCTTTCCATGGCGAGAACGTATTTGAGAAAGCCTTCGCAAGCGAGTCACTCCAAACGATCGAGGATCAGGGTGAGTCCATCCAAAAGTCCCCGCAACAAACCACCAGTCGCGAGGAACTTCTGTCTGTGAAGGAAACTCAGACAGCAACCCTAACAAGAGGGCTTAAATCCGCACCAGCATCGAGAAGGGTAAGCCTAAAACGGACGTATACAGATATTGGTTCAGCTTCGCTCCAGAACAAGCTCATGGACGCATTGTCTGCGCAACCCTACTCAACAATGGATCTCATCTCTCCTGGGAGCACGACTTCCTTTGCCCTTGGAGCTAATGCCCCTGCTGTTCATTCCCACAGCAACAAGTGGTCGCCTGCAGCCCAGGCTGTGTTTAGAACGGAGGCCAAGCCACGATGGACCATTCTCGCTGCCAATGACTTAGCGTGCCTGGTTTTTGGAATTACTCGAAGAGAATTTCGGACATTGAGCATCCTGAATCTTGTGCAGGAAGAGAGACGCGAGTGGCTTGAGTCGAAGCTCAAAAGCACAAGCGTCTACGCAAGCACCGAGTCGCCTAGCACGAGGACTGCTAGGCCAAGTGGGCATAGCTCAAGATGTTTAAATCTTGGTAACGGCGTGACAGCGCAGCTGCTAAGCAAGCCTCCAGCACGGCTGACCAGGTCAAAAAACCGCAATGACACTCAGTCTAGTCATGGTTCAACTAGACGCACAAGGAGCCCTAACCATACTCCAAGCAAATCGCGTGGCGTGCTAATCTGTGGAGACGTCGTTCCAATTCAGAAGCGCAACGGTCAAACGGGCTCTGCCAGCTTGTGGGTAATGGAGAAGAAAGGTGGTCTAATATGGGTAGTTGAGGAGATACCAGAGCACGTGGTACATCTTCGGTGTAACGAGAAGGGACAGATTGTCGATGTCAAGGGCGATGTAAACAATATCTGGGGTCGCAAGGCCATTGAACCAGGGACACCCCTTCTCGAACTTCTGCCTCACATTCCTACCATCTCTCCTGATTCTGAAAGCCCGGATTACTCCAAATCAAATGAGCTAAAGTACTGGACCGCGTTAACGTCATCTGGGGCATCTATCCCGACAACAGTGACGGCCATTCCTGACACTCACACTCTTCGCATATCTAGTTTCCCTCATATTGCAGGAATGCTGGTTCTATCACCAGAGACTTTGAATGTTATCAGTGCAAATCCAGTCTTTGCCTCTTCGCTGTTAGGGCATAACTCACTTGAAGGAGTGAATATTACAGATTTGGTTCCTGATTTCGATCAATTCCTTGATGCTTTAACCGAACACGATAATATCCTACTGGTTGATGGGATGGTTATCCCAGAGCATAGCTTCCGAAGAGCCCGCGCGTTATCCATCCTTCGTAATGGTAAGGCCGACGCAGCCTCCTTATTCTTGCGACCCACCGGGCTCCCTGCGCGACACCGGGATAGTGCAGAGATCATGGTGGATGTTCAGATGCGAGTGGTGAAAAGCCAGTCAACCTTCCGTAACCAGCACGCTATCATTCATGAAGATCGAGATTCTTACCAGGAAAACGAAGCTTGCTTTGCCATAACTGAGCTCGTCTACGCCTTATGGATAACTTATTCTCGGCAATTCCATTCCACAAATGGGGTTGAACTGCCACCCGTAAACCCACTGGTGCCGCCCCCCGGATCACCTCCGCGTCAGCCCCCTCCTAGACAGATGTCTCCTGCAGTATCACCGATGCTCGAGACTCCACCTAAATCCAGCAGACCGCAGGTGTCTCTTTTGGCCCAGCAGTTGAATGAGGCGGCATCTCAGCCGCTTACCGATAAACCCCCACAGCCTGTTCCTGAGATGAAACTATCTTCCTTAAGAGTTGAACCTCCGAAGAAAAGAACAATATCGGACTACGCTATTCTTGAGGACCTCGGATCAGGTGCTTACGGGCAAGTGAAGCTGGCTCGGTGCAAGTGGAATCCACCAAAAAAGATGGTCCTGAAATATGTCACGAAGAAACGAATCCTGGTAGATACGTGGACGCGAGACCGTCGTCTGGGCACTGTCCCACTGGAAATACATGTTCTTGACTATCTCCGTCGTGATGACAGGAAGCATCCGAATATTGTGGAAATGGAGGGCTTCTTTGAGGATGATATCAATTACTATATTGAAATGACTCCACATGGCTTTCCAGGCATGGATTTGTTCGACTATGTTGAGTTGCGGACGCATATGGATGAAGCTGAATGCCGGAATATTTTCTCTCAGGTTGTCAGTGCGGTTCACCACCTTCACACTAAAGCTTTCGTGGTACATCGTGATATTAAGGATGAGAATGTTGTCCTGGATGGTGAGAGGCAGGTTAAATTGATTGATTTTGGAAGCGCAGCGTATATCAAGAATGGTCCTTTTGATGTTTTTGTCGGCACGATAGGTGAGTGTTTCCCTCTGCTAACCGGCCAACAACAAAATATGATGGTGGCTTACGGTGTACTAGATTACGCAGCACCCGAAGTCCTTCAAGGCAGATCATACCGTGGAAAAGAGCAAGATGTATGGGCGTTGGGAATTCTTTTATATACGATTATTTACAAAGAGAACCCGTTCTACAATGTCAACGAAATCATGGACCACCCTCTACGCATTCCTTTCTTACCATTTACAGACGATTGCATTGATTTGATCCGCGGCATGCTTAATCGCAATGTGGATGAGCGGTTGACCATCACTCAGGTCATGGAGCATCAATGGATGAACGCAACGACGAACAACCCGGGCCGTGGCTAAAGTTTGGATAACCGCTCTTTGAATTTAGCAGCTTTGGCGATTATGCCCTCCGGAATTTTACCTTTAGGTTCAATAGATCCCTTTCGCGCACCACCCTTTTTTTGGCCCTTGAGCGGTTCGGCGGCATTTGACCTTATTTTTGGCAGTACGATGATTATATATTTCTTGGCCGGCCGAATCTGCCTGTGGTAGGCAGAACGAATACGTGGTATCTACAGAGTAGCCCGCTGGGCGGCGCTATTCGCATTGGAAGATTATAAAAGGAACAATGTGGGACAATCATTTTGAATTCAGCATGAAACTCCTCGCCTAACCGCGAGGTGTACTACATGAATGGACGAACTAAGGACTCACAAAAACAAGTCGCTCAATCGACAACGAAAAAGGAAAACAACAGCCAACGAACGGAAGACGTACTATGGTCTAGTAATGTTTGTGATCATGGTGGCTGGGAGTTAACATGTATACCATGATTGCATTTTGCCTCCTTTCTTTTTTCTTTTTTCTTTTTTTTCTTTTTTTCTTTTTTTTTTTTTTTTTGAATATTTGGGGAATTGAACAGGCCGATAAAAATGTGAGTGTGAAAAGACGAAAAGGATGGAAGGGGTTGAGGGATATATATTGTCCCACAACAACACGGGGTGAAGCAGGATGTACCTCGCGAGGTGAAATAGATTGCATGGAGGCAACTTGATCAAAGATTAAATGGCAAATTGCTGGATGATGATACCCTTTGATTGTATGCGATACATTTTCTATGATCATTCGCTGTTTTCTATCAAGGATAATGGGCAGTTTTGGATATTATAAGTATCCCATTATTTCCCTACCATCTTATGAAATATTGCGCCAGGTCACTCTCTTTACATGACCCTGTATTTAGGAAATTCAATATTCCTGGTCTCATTTTTTTTTTTTTTTTTTTTTTTTTTTTTTTTTTTTTTTAGAAGCAGCATTATATAGAATTATTGATTTCATTATATATCTTGAATCTAATCTCCAGCATCCAACTTGGCTCATGGATGGAGAAGCACTGACCATCTTCTGGCTTTGCTATCCATGTGAACATCTCTGGGTTTTGCTTACCCATAATCTTCGCGGTCAAGGATGTCGATTAGGGGGCTCACATGTAGAAGTCAGACTGCACCATCACTTGGCACCCGAAGGCACACTGGGGGTCACAAGAACATGGGCCCGAAGCCAGTCCAGTCTAGCAGCCCAACTACCCACAGCAATCTTGGGAAGGGAGGGGGGGAAAAGAAAAGTTGGAAATAAATGTCTCAAACGGCGAGTTTTTTTTTGGCCGGAAATGCATCCAAACCTCAAGTTCTAGTAAGTTGAGGACGTCATGACATGTACGCATATATGTTTACATCTTCTGCGGACAGTTCTCTGCACCACCTTCGCTGGCGAGTCCGGGTATTGATCCGGTTTCCATTTGCCTTCTGTAGTCTTCTTCTGCTTCTTTATTATTTTTAATTCCTTCAAGTGTGCAACGTGGCAACCACGGCCACTCTCTTCTTACAGGTCCAGAGTCTGGAAACTCCGTTTCAGAGGAGGGTGAGTTCGCCACCACCTTTGGCCGGTGTCGGAAAGGAGCGGGTAGGAAGTATGAAAGTACGCGTCCGTTAGACTTTGATAGTTCGAAGCCGACAAAAAGCAATATGCATACACCAGAGAATAGTAAGAAGGGAAAGTGAAAAAGAAGCAGCGCTGTTTTGTATGATGATGGTGCTGGTCACCAGATGCAGTGTCTTGCTCGCTTGTTGCGGGTTGAAACAGTTTCTTCTCGTCTGCAAGCCGGCCAGAGGGGCGCTAGGCCTAATCAAGCCAGGCGGGGACTGTGGGTCCGGGTTGGTCTTATCGCTGAGTCAGCCGGCCGATAAGGAGGCCGAAAGAGGGGAAAAGCCACAGGTACCTGCTGGTGACCTCATCGCGCGCGGTGTGTTTGATACTGGAAGCCCAAGCAAACGGCCCCGTGCGCTGAGACTGTCCACTGTTAAAACGGGAGAAACAGCCTGGCTAGACTCAGTCAACACGGCCCGAGCCCAGGAAATAGCTGCAGGAAGAGGTTATTCCTGGAAGTAAGACAATCCGGGCCAAAACTATCCGCAGGACAAACATCCCGGGCTGAAGCACAGCACGGTGGATAACGCGGCTCAGAGGTACCAGGGAAGTACTCGTCCCGGACCGGACATTGCTGGTTCGTCACCTTTTTCCGGCGCACAACTCCAGCTGCTCCTCCCACCGCTCGCCAGGACGTCTCTTGACTCCCTCTCTCTCTCCCACCGCTCCAGCAACCCAGGGCGATGAGGAACTTGACGCCCACATGACTGGCATCGACGCAAGACGACAGTCAGTTTAACAATTCCTCGTCCTCGATCACTCGACCCTTTTGGTGCTGCTTCTCTCTCCCCAGGTGGCCACCTGATGTGAGGATGAGCGAGACGACGATCGTACAATCCACCACTCTTCTTCAATGACATCCTATTGACCCTTTCCACTTCGATTCTAAAGATCTGTGATCGCTTTTTTTTTTTTTCTTTTTTTTTTTTTTTCTTCCCCTTCCCTTTTGCGCCTTTCACCCGACTGACCTTCTCGTCTTGTGGATGTGTACATACATACTGGCCTGAAGTGAGTTTGACTGCCTTGAGCCAATCGTGAACCATGGGTGTAAGCTACAACTTGGAGGATGGGCTGACGGCATGCTTGTTTTTAACCCAGTCCGGTCTCGGTTTTCGCTCTGCACATTCGCTTCGCTTTGTCTGGGATATGGACAGCTGATTGATTCATCGACTTCTCCCATCTTGGCCGTTTCCTCTTAACACGTTCCCAGTTATCATCCACTGTCGTTTCCCTAGCCTCGTAAACTTCCGCAACGCAAACCCGTCGCTGGTCGATGACAGCACCCCCAGCGCGATAGTTAACTAGCCTTCAGCAGGGTATCGAAGCCGTACTCATTACCCTTGCCGAGAAGAATCCACAATGGCTTCAATCCCACACGATGAAATCCTAACTACCTCAGCGGCGCTTCCGGCTGCAGAGTCCGGGGCTGCCAGGCCGGATAGCCCTCCCAAACTGAAAGGTCGCCGAAGATTGTTGAATCGCCTTCAGCGTATGACATCAAGCCCTTCTCTCGAACAAACTGGCAGAAGCCGTTCTTCTTCCACCGGTGTCCGCCGACTTGGCAAAGGATCGATGTCATGCATCTCGCTTTCATCGACCCTGTCACATGGGCAGTGTTGGGAGAGCTCCAGCTCTTCCCAATTCTACGGGAAGTTCTCCGGTAAGCCGCATGGTGATGATACTGGCCCTATTCGGGTTGTGGAGACGGAACTTATTTCTGCAAATGGTTCCCAGCAGACCACCATCCCGCTACCCGCTGAGATGCGGCCTTGCTCTAGAGGATCGCTACTTAGGTCTGCGGTGGCTGTACTTGAGGATGGTGAAAATACCCCCGACACCAAGGGCGAGAAATTACTCAAAATGCAGAACAAGAATTACTGGGATTACTTACCCGTGGAAATACAACTGCGAATCCTTAGCTGGCTTATGCCTAAAGAATTGGGTAAAGTAGCCTGTGTGTCGAGATCATGGCGTCAGCTTTGTTTTGATGGTCAGTTATGGGCGAAATTTGATACCTCCACGTACTACAGTGATATTCCACGGGATGCATTGGTGAGACTGATATTTTCCGCCGGACCTTTCATAAAACATCTCAATCTCCGAGGATGCATTCAAATGGCGGAAGCCTGGTTTCAATGTGGAGAGCAAATAGCCGATGCTTGTCGGAACTTGGTCAGCGTTAATTTGGAAGGTACCCATATCGACAAGCCAACCATCACCTACTTTCTCGTTCGAAATCCTAAGCTGGTCCGTATTAGCATGACTGGACTTGCAACGGTGACAAATTCCGAGATGAACGTCATCTCCAAGAGCTGTCCACTCTTGGAGTATCTCGACATATCGTGGTGCCGCAATCTCATCAATGCGAACGGATTGAGGCGCGTTGTCAGGGCCTGTCATCGACTAAAAGAGCTACGCATTGATGAATTTCGAGCCGTTGATGACGAGGAGTTTATGTTGGAGCTATTTCAGACAAATACCCTAGAAACACTCGTCATGTCTCACTGCTCCTCCCTTACCGACAGCGCTCTAAAAGCCCTTTTGCACGGTAAAAACCCAGAGATAGACATCCTAACAGGCAGGCCTATTGCTCCACCTCGAAAATTGAAACATCTGAATTTATCTCACTGTCAAGGAGTGAGTGATTTCGGAATCGGACATCTCGCAGGCTTTGTTCCTGAGCTAGAAAGCTTGCAGCTATCATTCTGTCCTGCTCTGGGGAATGATTCCATCATAAACCTCATCGGTACAACGCCGAATTTAACACGATTGGACCTTGAAGAGCTGGAAGAACTCACCAATAATGTCCTGCTTGCGTTATCGAAAGCCCCCTGCGCCGCCAGGCTCGAACATCTCAACATTAGCTATTGTGAAAAACTTGGCGACACAGGAATGATGCAAATCGTGAAAAATTGTCCAAATTTAAAATCTCTGGATCTCGATAATACGCGAGTTTCTGATCTGACACTGATAGAGCTTTGCTCTCAGATGCGCAAACGAGGTTTTGGCATGCAGCCACCCAGATGCGGATTAAGGGTGGCCGTATTCGACTGCGGTAACGTTACTTGGGCAGGGATCAGAGAAATTCTCTCCAACAATACGTTCGTGCCGCGATATGCGGAAGCCGCGGTCCTGGCCTCCAGAGCAGAAGAAGAAGAAGAATCTGGATCCGGATCGTCGTCGCCATCGTCGTCCACGACCTCTGTGACTATTCTCCCTTCGCCACCTCCAGAGACAACGCAGTGCAAAGCGGATTTATATCCCAATGAAATTATTCAGCTAAAGTGTTTCTATGGCTGGCAAACGACGGTAGACATCCATACGAAACGCGTGTTGAACGGCAACCTCGGGGCAGCAATGAGACTTGAGCGCAGGTGGACCGATTGCATGATGACCAACGAAGAAGCTGAGGCCGGCGGGATTGGTGCCAGACGAAGGCGACGGAGAGCGAGAAATGCTGAAATGATGTACAACCTGGATGACGACGATGACGCTGATTACGGGTATGGACCTGGCGGGCTAGTTTCGCTCGGCAATCGCAGAAGACGGGCACGGAGTGGAGGCTGTGTTGTCATGTAAAATACGATCGGAGTATGGCTGGAACGATTGATTCGAGAGGCAGTGGAGATGGCCCTATAGAGCATGTCCATTTTGATCGCCCGTCAGGGTCTTCACACACCAGCCTTTCTCGAAATGCTGGAGTTGATATATGCAGGGTTTCTAACTAAAACATTTTGTCTCGACAGCTGGAGTATACATAGAAAGCTAGGAAATATGAGGGAACGGGATCGGGTCCGCTTGGCGTCGATTAGTTAAAGGGGGTAGTATACTCCGTACGGAGCAGAAGAACTGGCGTTTCTTAAAAGGTTCGTTGAACAGGCATACGCTTCTTTGAATATTTATGCATGCTTTTTCTGCTATGAAGCTGGATGGTTGTATCTCAAAACATTTTCAATAACTACGTATCCTTCTTTTTCTTCTCTTGCTTTTCCTGTTCCTCTCTAGTGCAACGTTGTCCTACCTTCTCATTGCATTTAGAACTGGACCCTTGGGGAGCTGATTAGCTGATTAGCTGGTCTACTGTATATATATATATATAGAAGGTAAATATGTAGAAGGAATTGAAGCCTGCGAGAAAGTTTCTCTCGACGAAACTGAAGCTCTGGGGGACATCCTAGCAACCCTCGAAGATTTTGGCCAAAGCTGTTGGTAGATATGGACCACATTGGTACTGGCCACATTCACATCTCAACCCACTTGCTTTAAGCTGCCGAAAGCAAGGTCCCAATGAGCAGACAATTCTCTCACCCCTATCACACCGCCGGGGTAGTTTCTGGTCGCATTTACTTTCGCTTTTTCACAATCATTCGAAAAAACCGCCGTCACTCTCACTCTCAGCATCGTCATCCTCTCCTTGCACATCCTCTTTTGACGTTCTCTTATTCTCGTTTCTGGTTCCCTCTTGCACTGACCTAGCGGAGCTTCTTTTCGCATCCTCATCGCCGTCGACTTTTATCTTGGATTTTGGCTTCTTCTGCTTCCTATGCACGAGTAAACTCATTGTGTTGCTCTTCAACGATACATCAGCATTGTTCGAATCTTTCTTTTCACCCGACAACCCAATTCCCAGCTTTCCATCTCGCAATAGCTCGAGCGTTCCGTCTGCCATGCTCTGCTTGACTGTGTACCACAAGGGGGGCTTCTCTCCAGAATTCGTGCGGATGACGTTTGATTCCTCCGGCTCCATTGGCTGTTGTTTCCGGCGTTCGTTGGGGTACAGGGATATGTACTTCTCCGTGAGGGGAGAGTAGATGGTGTAATTGAGATCGATCTCGGAGGCGCTTATCTTCCTATTAAGGGTTTCAATGCTATTTTCTCGGGCATTGGGGTCGAGTCTGTCATCGTTTTCGAGTTTGTGTAACTGTCCCTTAAGACGCTTGAGCTCTTTAGTTGCCCGTTTGCGCTCTAGACACAAGACTCCGTCAGCAATCGACTTATCTAGGGGTGTGGAAAGGGAAAAGGGCTAGCGAGCTGGTCGTCGAGCAATGAGTAGCGTACCTAGAAATCTCACAAAGTGATACTTCTGGATCATCTTTGACCGCTGCTTCTTCACCTCGGCCTTTTCTAGATCCCGCTGACATTCTGCCAACTCTCTCTCTTTCGCAACCCGAACATCTGCGGGGAGATCGTCGATTCTCTTAGCAAGGAGGCGCTTTACATCCCGGATTCTAGTTTTTAGCTCGTTTACGCTCGGTCCGATGTCGTGATAGTGCAGTCGCTGGGTGCCCGAGTGCAGGCGCTTTACGCGCTTGGGGTCAGCGTTGGAGAAGGAATCGCGTCGCCGCTTTTTGAGAGAAGGTTGGGCTTCGGGCTCGTGCAGAGACATTGTGCAGATTCGGCAGCTGGGGATATGTGACTATAAGCTTCAAACGGTAGCCAATGCGGCAAGAGATGAGGGCTAGAAGTGAATGCAAGGGTTGAAGCACAGGTCATGGCATAGCCACTGCATGCGGAGTGTAAGGCTACCCGGGATCACTCAATGGATGTCTGCTGTTCACCTCGCAAGCCAGTCTGCCGTTGAGCAAAATCGGAAAAGCTGCGACGGGAATTCTTGCGTTGAGCCGGGAGCGAGTCACGGAGGCGGCGGAACAACAGTCGGCCCGGGAATTGCGCTCTCTGGAACGAACCGCCAGCCGCAGATGCGAAATACCAGCAACTCGATGAATGTCAGCGGCCTCCTGGTGATAACGCTCGCATGGTCGGAAGGGTCGTGCTGGTAGATGGAATCTCTGTGATGATCACCTAGATCCCCGAGAAGTCAGATGGCTATCTCGCTACGCATCTTTCCCTGAATTTCTTGTGGTTCTATTGGTATTTACTGAACCTCGTTCCAGCATATCAGCGCGCGCGAGAGAGAGAGAGAGCACTGTCCAGACCGCTCTCCTCTTTATCATGAGGACAGCTCCCTTCAAGCCTTTTTACCTTGCTCGTCACAATGGCCATTGATTTAGATTGATCTTGACCTTTTATCTTTGAGAAAAATGGAGACCGCCATTCGGTGGGCTCCCGCCTCTACACCTGATGATCAGCGCTTCCTCTACGTCGACATCAAGGGACAGGAGTTCAAACACTGCAAAGTCACTTCACGACCTGATAAGTTTACATTGACCTATGATGTCCTCTCTGCCTTCTCCCATGGCTCAGAGTTCCGCTCCTTTGACTGGTGTCCCACCGAGGAAAACTTGGTTGCGGTTGGGCACGCGTCGGGAGACGTGGTTGTTGCTCATCTAGACACCGGCGCTCTCATCCCGCTCGCACTTCCTTCCAAGGTCCAACGAGCCTGTCATGGGCTTGCTTGGAATTCCAGTGGCCTACTGGCCGCCGGACTAGACAAGTTTAGGGGCGACTATTGCCTCAACATCTGGGATCCCCACCAGCGACCAGTGCGGATGGCGTCGCGCGGTGGCTCGGAGCGTCAGGTCCCAGATCCGTTGAGAAGATATGCAAACGGGGAGCCGGTGGCCAGCGTGAGGTTTTTTAATGACCAGCCAAGTCTTTTGATTGCTGGTATGAAGGGGCATTCCGTGCGGCTGTATGATCTCCGGGGTATGAGATCCTTTACTTGTGAATGTAGTTGTTTCTGGCCATAGTGGACTCTAACATGATTTCTAGAGAGCCACGGAAACCCATCATTGCAGTTCTCAACCCGTTGTGTCCATGAGCTGACCGTTAATCGGCTCGATGAGAACTACTTCGCCTCGTGTGCGCCATTTGACAATGCCTCTATCTGCATTTGGGATCGGCGTTCAGGCTCGCGATATTCAACCGCAGCTGGCACCTCTTCGGGCACTATCGACGCTGGCCATGTGTTGGAGATCAGGCCAGGTATTGCTTCTGGGTCTACGATCCGGAGTTTGCGATTTTCCCAAACTCAGCGAGGCCGCTTGGGAATGTTGACGGACAGGGGAATATTCAGAGCTTACCACATCGCAAAGGACCACTCTCCGGACGAACTCCGAGCAGCCCTAGAAAAGACAGTTGGCCGTGGATCCAGTAAGCACTACCCTGAACAGTTATACACAAAGACTGTGCGCGACTTTCAAACTAGCTTTCCACCGAAAACTCGAAGCGAGGATTCTTCACAGCGCGTTAGCGCTTTCGATTTCATGACCACAGATTCGTTCGATGGGCTGGAAGCTATTACTATTTTGAACGACAGGAACGTCGCAGTTTACAGCCTCCCCCTGGTTTGTGGTCGGGTCAGCTTGTCACCACAAGGAGCCCTAGTGCGAGGAGGGTTTGCACATGGACAGGACTTTAGGGTCTTCGCTCCAGCCCAAGGATCGAAGGCAGCGCAGACCACCCAAGAAATCCAAGATCGCGCATCTAGAAAAATGGAGAGTAGTATGGAAGGAAAGGAAGCCAATGGCAAGGCAGGAGAAGACGATGGGAAGGACTCAGGCGGTACTGGAATAATATCGAGCAGACAGCGTCGAGAGAAGTTACTGCTTCCTGAAAAGTTGGCCAACGTCCAAGATGCCTTGACCTTGATGACAATCCCACGATTACGTCTTCGAGAAGGATATACACTTAATCCTGAGAGAAATCAGAATATAGTGTCTGATGACACAGCCTTACAGGACCTTTGGGCCTGGATTGAGCGTAAGCTGGTCGTCGTCCACTCTCTTTTGATATGTTTTCTAAATGTGTACATGTTGAATAGGCGCCCATACACGAGCATCTGATGGGTCGATGATTATTCACGGGGTGGACATGAACTACTTGGGTGTTCAAAGTATCTGGAGTGGAAATCTTGGTGGGTCTTACTTTCTTTTTCATCTGTCAACGGTGATAGCTAATACAATATAGGTCTCAGTCTCGAGAATCGACTTGCTAGCTCCGATTTAGACGACGACGTTGACGTACCTAAGCTTATTGAGCAATTGGCCAAGAAGTTAGATTTGCAAGAAACCAAAATGTGCGATACAGATTTTATGCCACAGCGCCAGCTCTGCTTGTATATCTGCGGCGCCATAGCGTCAGTAGATGATCTTGAGGGTGTTGTTACTCAGCTTGTCGAGGAACGCCAACATACGCAAGCTGCTGCATTTGCATTATTCCACGACGAAACGGAGTTGGCTTACAAGGCCCTACGTAACAACCGACCAACTCAGGCCCACAAACTTTTAGCTATGGCAATCGCTGGGGCGCCGAGGGGTGACCCTAATTTCGATTGGGAAGAAGCTTGTGCTGAGATCGCAAAAGAGCTCACTGACCCCTTTGCCAAAGCTATACTTGCGCTGGTGAGCAAAGGCAGCTGGGAGTCCGTGCTCCGGGAAACGACGCTTCCCCTCAGATATCGAGTAGAAGTGGCCGTTCGTTGGCTTCCGGATGACCAACTTACAACTTACATCAGGGACACATCCATGGAGGCCGTGCAGCAAGGTGATATTGAGGGCGCGGTGCTTACGGGCCTTGATCACGCTGCGATGGATCTGTTCCAATCGTATATCAACAAATTCAATGATATACAAACAGCTGTCCTAGTTATGAATTACGCCGTTCCACGGCTAGTTTCCGACGCTTTCAATGCGAATCGATTCCATGCCTGGCGCGAAACGTATCGGCAACAAATGAATTCGTGGAAGATGCATCTCCATCGAGCCAAATTTGACGTCGATTCACGCAATTTGGCAGTATCATGGGACGGTCGCAAGCTCACGAGGTCACAACCTCAGCAGGTCAGCTTGGTCTGTAATTACTGTACTCGGCCCCTTTCGCAGCAAGAAGAAAGGCCAGATCACCAGCTAGCAGGTGCGGAGAGTACCCATCATACGCCGAACAATCCTCTCGGGTCAGCACAGATGGGCGGAACAGTCTGTCCAAAATGCGGTCGTCATATGCCGCGATGCGGAGTCTGCTCTCTGTGGCTCGGTTCCCCGCATCCACTGTCCAGAGCGGCAATCGCAGATGACTCAAAGAAAGGAGAAGAGGCGCACCGCCCGGAAGAGATGCTAAAAAGATTTGTGGTGTTTTGTATCAAATGCAATCATGGATACCATGCAGATCATGCGAAGGTGTGGTTTTCCAGGCACAAGTCATGCCCGGTTTCTGAATGTGGATGTATTTGCGAGGGATAGATGATTGTGGTTACCCGGCTAGTAGTCTTTCGAGAATGGCGTCTGATTCTGTAGGAATGATACCCTTGTGTCTGTATGAGACACACAAGGTGATGGGTGTTGGCAATGTAACGTCTTTCACCACATCAGCTCTCGGTCGCTTTGTTTGCAGCGGGGGCGATTGATTGCATGTATGTCACACTGTTCTACATGGATAAGAAACTGCTTCCTCTGAGTATTATGACTCGTAAAAAGCAATTGAATCCGGACTTCGTAGGTAGTTAACTCCGGTAGTGAGGGCGGTATGTGTGCGCTGGCTCGCCCTCACCCAGGCAAAGGAGAGGAACTAGTTGGTTACAAAAAGAACAATACAAATTCAACTCCCGCCAGGATTGATGGTGACAATATTTTTTTTCCTCGAGTTTGCACTGACCTCATTTTTGATCTGAAACCGCCAACTGACAGCTTCCCCACTCAAGCTGACACTGAAATAGCAACTTCATGCCCACCCAAGCTCTTGTTTCACTTACATCATACCTCCAGCAGTACGGGATCGACCGCTCCACCTCCGCGAACCGAACGAAGCGACTGGGCACTCCCGCGACATCCGATACGAACGGCATTGCAGAGATTACTCAAAGCCTCTCGAGGAGCTCTTCGAATGGCGAGGACGGCTGGCAGAGGAGAGAGAAAGGAGCCATCGCGCGCGGTAGCGGTTTCAAAAGCGCTGAGCTACGTCCTGCGGCACGCGGCGGAGCGAGAAGGTGTGAAAATCGACAGTCAAGGTTATGCGAATGTGGGCGAACTGGTGTGTTTTCATCCGCTTTACCCGTACAGCTGCTTTGTTTTTTCGTTTTTTTTTAAATAATTGTTTTGACCTGGCGGGGGGGCTAACAAAGTGGGAAAATTTCGTTTTCCGTTGGCATTGAGTCTAGCTGCTATGGAGAAAGCTGAAATCGCTTAAAGTGACATTCCCCGATATCATCGAGGCCGTGTCATCATCGGATAAGCAACGATTCGGACTTCTCTACGTCCCTTCGACCTCGAGCTCGCACAGCCATGATTCCCTGACTCAGGACGCCGCGCTACAATCGGCCGAGGAGAACGCGTCCAAAGACCCCGGGGCTAACGAAGATGCGACGGCGCAAGCCCTCGCCGCCAGCGCCGACGACACCGATCCTTCGCACTACCTCATTCGAGCCAGACAAGGCCACAGCATCAAATCCATCGAAGCTTCGTCTCTCCTCAAAATGCTCTCTCTGGAGGATGACAATCTTCCGGCGACGGTGGTGCACGGGACATACCACACGGCCTGGCCGAAAATACTCGAGACCGGAGGTCTTAAGTGCATGGGCAGGAATCAAATGCATTTTGCTACCGGACCGGCGCTGTCTGAAGTGCTACCCAATGGTGATGGAGGAGACGTCATCATTCCTTCAAAGTTGAAAGGCCGGTCCGCCGGTGGTGGTGGCGGTGGTGACGGCTCGGTGATCTCAGGAATGAGGTCTGACTCGCAAATATTAATCTACATTGATTTAAAGAAAGCTTTAGCTGCAGGATGTCCGTTCTGGATTAGTGAGAACGGCGTGATTCTAAGTGAGGGGTTGGAAACCGGTGATAGCCACGGGAAAGTCGTAGGGACGGAGTTTTTTGATGTTGCCGTTGAGCTGAGGAGAGGTTTAGGCGTGCTGTGGGAAAAAGGCAGTTTGGTCCAGAGAACGCCGGATTGGATGCTCCAGGCAAAAGGTCCACCTGGGAAAGGCGATAAGAGACATCGTGGCCCCAAAGCAGCGCAGAAGCGGGCTCTGCCCCGAGTACATGTTGGGAATGATGCTGATGGAGCAGATGTTGCAGATCAGCCTTAATTGGCAGGTCACAGGGATTGTGGACAAGCACTGGAGCTGCATGTCTTGACATGAGCTATTTCTGTCGAAGTCGGTACGTTGATAGTGAGCTTGCTCTCGAATCTACTCTCTCCACATCTCAACGATCATCGCGCGTCCCCAAGAAAATGGACCGCCCAGAACGTCTCGCCATAACTGTGCAGACCCCGGGATCAGCATAGCCCTTTGGCCCCCCAGTTCTTCTTAAAGACAGCCCATGGGGCACCAAGGAGGCTGTTAGACACTAAAATCATGTTTCGGTTGGAAAGGATGCTCTCATTCCCCCTTCCACCCGAGAATCTTCACAACCTGACCCAAGCACCCCCGTTTTTGCCTTTTCGCTAGCGAAAAAGATCGGCGCAAGGAATCACGCAAAAACAAACTATTCGCTAACCATGTGGTGCGTCCAGCGTTCTCCGCTAGCTGTCACCTCAAACTCCGCGCTAAAATTCTGGGGTAGTCGACTGCGCTAGTTAAGTAGCCTCCTGCTTCTGAATTCTCGCCAGAAAAACACAAGCCAAAAAAGAAAAAGAATCGCTCTTACAAAAAGTCAAAAATACGGGAGGTGGGCTTTGAAGGGACCCTCTGGTCCCCCTCTGCTGCCCAATCAGATCATGATGCCACCGCTGTTTTGCTTGGTGGCTTTTTTGACTTCTTCTCGTCGGAGAATTAAACCCGCTACACGCACCTGTCACAGCTTCAGATTTGTGTTTTAGATTTGCACGACAGACCTGTGACTGCCGCATCATTGGTGCCCTCTCCCAACGTGCCCGCTCTCGAGCCCAGGTCCCTCTGCATGAATCAGCTCTAATATGGCGTGATGTGGATGTGTGGGCGGGTTTACGAAGTACTAGGGATTTGGCCTTTTTTTCAAAACTCAAAAAAAACGTGGCAGATGGGGTTCGACGTTCCCCTCGGACTCCATTGAGCGGTGCAAAGCGGCGGCCCCCCCATCTTCATAACCATGCTTTTCTTTGCTTATCTGGCCGAGATGTGATGTAGGGCATTTCCAGAGCCATGAGTGCTTAAACACTTTGTGTCAAGAAAAATTTGATGCAATTTGATCCCCTGCATCAAGAGGACTGCAGTATTAGTTTAAGGTATGCGAGAGTTTTTATCGTCGTGCATGTACAGTACATTAGTTAATACATTAGTGCATGGAAGATAAGAATTCTGACAGGAGGGAAAATTCGCTAAAAACAAAAGGGCGGAATATTCGGGTTGGTGGATGGTAGTGATTGGTTCGTCTGTCTTTCTTTTTTTTCTTTTTCCATGCTTCATGTTTATCTTTTCAGACTGGCGCATGAGCCTCGTGAGGTCTCAGGCCATGATTATACGTTATCTCAAAGTTATCCGTCCTCATTATCCCGTCTCGAGGATTGCGCTCCAGTGGCATGGAGCTAGAATTGCTGTCCTTGTCCCACTCGGTGGATTTGGTATGACGCGGCGTATTTCGGAGATGGTAGGACTGAGCATCGTGCTCGAAGTGATCGCCTGGGTTGGTGGTGTTCTTACTTCGGCTTGAGTAGCTGTTCTGAGGATAGCCGCTGCCGTACAAGGTGCCTCGGAGGAACCGTTTGAAGAGTGGTCGGAGAGGTGGGATGGAGGCACAGATGATTCCAAGATTGCATTCAACCACAGTCCATATCCATACTTCATAAGCAACCCCTAGAGAAAAGGGTTAGACAAGGGATTGAATGGGAGAGAATTCGAAAGGGAGGTCGTACAGGTAATATCATAGGTGCGATAAAAAATGGTATAGTAGTAGTATATCCGGATCATGCCAGAAATGCAAACGCTATGCGATAACACAAGTCAGCAATGCGGGGCAATTATTGGCAGCGGGTGAGTTGGACTTGGGAACCTACATGAAACCCATTCCAAAAACGGCTGCAAGTGACATCTTTTCTCTGAATGGCATCTTCAGCTGCACAAAGAGGAACATGGGCAGACAGGTCACCATCAGATCAGTAAAAACATTGAAGATGACTGCATAGAGAGGCAGTATGCCTTCATCCCAACATGTGTACTTTTCCTTGGGTGGATTTAAAAGGTTGAACTGGTCCCAATATGCCGTGATCGGCTTGCACTGCAGGCACAGCAAGACAATACCGGAAGTGGCATAGGCCACAAGGATGCCAATAGCCCCTCTGACCACATTAAGAAAGATTTTGTTTGCTGTGCCTTTGATCACGCGCATGTACAACACAAGAACAGAGATCTTTGTTAATATGTTGCTAAAGAGAAAACTAGAAGAGAGGTCAGCTATTGTACCCCAGCGAGGCGATGTTGCGGTTGATATAGGAAGGTAAAACACACAAGACTTGGGCAACCCAGTTCAGCTACAAGAGTCCAATGTTTGTCAGCATAGATCCAGCCCATGTCTGTGGTGGAGGGCCTCACCTTTATTATTGCAACGAAGTTCTGAATGGGGGTATCCCAGATATGTCGGTACCCTTCATGTAGAGGATTGACTAAAAAGATGAAAGCCGAATCAGCAACGGATACTTAGAAAGGGCTATACTGGTCGAGGGAAAAGAGGGCGTCATACTCAGGCCCATGCAGACGGCCAAGCCAATTGCCGGTAGCTACACAGAAAACATCGTCAGAACGGAGAGCTGAAGCCAGGAACGAGGCAAGTTGGAGGCAAGGACTAACCACAGCTCCAGCAATAATGTAGTCGTCAACGCCTGGCTCACGCTGCATCCTGAAGCGCACCCATAGCCGTAGGCCAACCACGATTAACATAAGTACACCGAACACTCCAGTCAAGATGACCACGCCGTCACCCCTCTGCTCGGGATTCACATAATTTCTCGGAGGCCAGCTGAGCATGACCTCCTTGGGAGGGTGGAAGCCGCCAGGCATGGTTGCTAGCTTTCCGGAAGCAAAGCACAGAGAAAGTAGAAGTTCGATTAAAAGAGCCGGGCGACGTGTTGGTTTTTCTCGAGGAGATGTCCAGATCCAGCCAGGATGGCCAGGGATCCCATGGACTTGAGAACAAATGACGCGGGGGTGGGAACGGCCGGACCTCTATATTATTATGCACATTGTGGAGGAGGCAGACGAGGAGGAGGAGAAGAGGAAGAAGAAGAGGAGGAAGAAGAAGAAGAAGAACCCGCCCTGTCGGTATGTGGAAGCGAGAGATGGCGCGGCGGAGGAGGAGGAAAACCTTCTTTTCGAAGACAGAGCGGCGGGAACATATTTTTCTGGGAGAGGCGGGCACACAAGCATTCCGCGATCCTGGATATGTTTGCCCCAGACGAGGCCAGAGAACGAGAAGCCGAAAGCCATCGGAGCCGGGCGCTCATCGGCAGGCGAGAGGCCCCCTTGGCGTTTTCGTCTGGAGATTGCCTGGGTTGTGGGTAATCCCTGGGCCAGCCGTCGATGTGCATTTCGCTTCTGATGAGAGTTAGTAAGTTTAGCGCAGGCCGTCTCCACCGCCCAATACGAGCAGATCGTGCCTGGACTGGGGCGAGCATGAGGGCCCATGGATCGCCCTCCAGGTGCGGAGTTCCTGGAAGTTTCGATCCCAAGCAGTTTAGCCAAATGAGAGTCAGCGAATGTAATTTCAGCACGCGATCTGAGCGCCAGCAAGCCATTCCCACACAGTTGCCAGAGAGACTCAAGAGGGAGAAAACCGTAGGGGCCTCTCTAGGAATAATAGGTATTTTCTGCGCCTCCTGAACATTTAGCCGTGAGCCACCGCATCAATCTCCGGCGGCGACAGGTATCATCCCTCGACAGCCGACCACACCAGGAAGAACCTGCTAGCCGGCGCTCGTCCAGAGAAACGCCCGGCACCAAGGCCAGTTTCCCACAACTTCGCGAGTAAAGTTAGTGGGTAAGCTCTCAACTCAAGAATCACGCCTTTCTCTCGGCAAGGTGTTGCTAGTGAGTCGTCGGCAAACCATTGAGGCTTTAGCTGCAGTGGACGCGGTTAGTTCGCGAGTTGAGGTTGTGATGGTGGTTGGTAGCGCGATGATCATCTTCTGGAATGACGCGCTTGACTGTTGACAGCTGTTTTTATTTTTATTTTCTTTTTCTTTTTTAGTCTGCATTTCCTTTCTTTTCTTTTATTTTTTTATTTTTTTTTTGGATTCTGAACTTAAAATCCTCATTGCTTTTTCCCTCCCGCTATGGTTGAGTTGGGACCGGCCTTCTTGGCGCTGTTTCAACCTCGCCGACACAACCGTCTGGCACTCGAGATCTCGCGTGCCGTCCGGAAAGTTGCACTTTGGCTGCCGCCACTCTGCTCTCCGATTAACCGCAAAGGTAAGGTGTCTGCAGGACAGACTTCTCTCTCTTCGTAATTCATCCATAGTTCATACATACTATCATCATCTGGGCTGTATGGCCAAAAAGCAAAATTAGCCCACAGTACTATGTATCGCCGGGCTGAGCGGGGACAAAAACAAAAATCCTGACCAGGGGCTCTCTCGCCACTCCACAATGCCACGCAGTGACAGGCTTGTTTCTCCTCTAATCGTCTCGCGTGTCCCGACTATGCAAGTAGCCAGCCAGAATCAGAATCCCAGCCGTCGCTCCCCTCCAAACACATTTGTGGTTAGACAACCCTCGCAAAGGTGTGTTTCTGCACTGCGCGCAACAGGAACCAATTTGAACCCCTTGCTTGATTCTTGAGGATGAAGCAGAGTATTCATGGCGGGGAGCTTCCATGCCAGCATCCATTGTTGGCACGGTTTGCTGCTTCATCCAATTTTTTTAGTATATCCAAGATTGCCGCGCGCAGCCCGCACACAATGTGCCGGTCGCTTAGGAACTTTTCTGAAACCAGGGTTTGGATATAGGGCTCAAGTTCATGGGCGTCCGCCAATTCAACAGCCAGACAATTGAAATTGAAGGTCTCAGGATCAGCAAGACTACTTTAGAGACCAAAGTCGCAGGACAAACCGCGCAACTCTCCATGATTCAGATACGAGCCTTTGTCCTTCCAGCCAGAACACCACTTGTCTCATCGTCTATAATGCTCTTGATATGCGTTCCTTCTCACTGACATTCCAGGGATGAGGTTTTCCCCCCCTTCTAATTATTCTTTATTTTTATTTTTTTATTTTTATTTTTTTATTTTTTTATTTTATTTTATTTTTTTTTTTCCCCTCCAGCAGTTTATTTTTGGATGAAGGGGAAATTAGCCGCACCGGAGTCAATCACCACCCCTGGCTTCAAAGAGGCTCAAATCTCTGGTTAAAAGCCGACCCCTGGCCAGGGCTGGAAAATATATTCCCGGATTTGTTTCTGTTCAAGGGGTTCCCAATTCTCCGTGCAATTGGATTAAATCGAAGGCAATGGACCTGGAGGTCTTCCTGGCCCAGAACGAAGTCGGAGTAATACTCCGTACTCCGTGCTGGTGAGCATTCAGAAGCAGAAAGCAACACCCGAGGTATGAGCAAAGCATGCGATCGTCTTAAGTCCGGGCTCGCCTAAATGTGGAATCGAGGCATCGCCAGACATTGCCCAGAGTAGAAGCACACTCTCCCGTCTGTACGTGGTACTTATAGCATGTTAACCAGTCAATCCAAGAGAACGACTAACGACCCAATGTACAGTGCATAATGTGCATTTCTGTAAATATGTCTGTACTGCATATCCATTCACGTGGAGGACTGCATATGAAGGACGGCGACAATTTTTCGTCCACCAAGCAATTTTCTTTTGGGGCCTTGGAATTTCAATAGTCGGAGCCCGATGAAGCAGATCTTAAGAGAAGGCATTAATGCAGGGAATCTTGCCAGGGAATGCCTAGTCACGATGCAAGCGTCCTGAACAGGACAGCTCAGAACTGCAAAATGGATTGTCCTTGTCGCTCGCTCCTTTTGCTCTTCAATCAGCACTCGCCAGCTCTTTCACCTTCATAGTCTTTGCGATGCTAGGAGCGTTGAGGAAGCTGTGACAGACGATCGCCATCCTCATGGATACCGAACCACTGAGGTCGCTGATCGCGATTGTGATGGCGATCGAATTCGATCAACTACTTTTCGGTGTGGGGCCGATTGGCTACCACTTACTCCGTACCCACTAGAATTTTATCTCGAGCCCCGCCCTTGAGAAAAACTTGTGGATTGCGTTCACAATCCCACAACACCGGGCTATGTCCAGCAGTTTGAGGGCCGAAAGGATCCTGAGGATGAGACAGGTTTGACGTAAGCCTAGGAGCAGATGAGGATACCACGGCGAAACTCGCTGATGCCCACTGCCATCTATATAACTCACGGTATATCTCCTCAGGTCGGATCCTCGGCACGTCTGGTGCTTGGGACCAAAATTTAGTTTATCCTAGCCGGAGCGATCCCCTGGTTGAATTACTCTTTGGACGTGTCTCTTTTTCCCTTACCTTGTGAGGGCCGATGGGGCATATGTTCTGCATCTGGAACACAGATCGCTTCATCACCGATACCGGTTAATAGCAAACCAACCGGCAGTTAAGTTGCTCTTTTTCTTGATGCCACGCTGTGTCGGCTCCGAAAATCGGTCGGGTGTTACTTTTGCGGTTTTGACGACATAAACGGGGAATGGTTTCGCGGCTGTGTGAACATCTGGCCCGCCATATTGGGGCTGGAATGGATAGGTATTCGCTGCGATATTACCCGCCAAGGGCCTTACGGACACTTTGATGCAGCAAATTTGCCCATATCGAATCCCACAACTCGCGTTTATTGATCCTGCAATCGCCGACGATATCCATAAGGAGCCCCTTTTCCGTCGGTGTTCAAGACTTGGTAACTGTCAAGCGCTTCTCCCCATCATGTGGGGAAGGAATCCTGTGTCCAACAGGCGTAGACTCAGCCGTCAGAATGTTCCCGGCCGGCTCTACCTTGCAGCGTATAGGACGAGTTGATCCTCCTCAAACCGAACAAGATCCGTGGACTTCATCAGTGTAAAATGGTGTCACCTAACGCGGGGCCTTTAGTATATTCAGGGACTGTTTCCTGCCTCTTCTTAGGAGGCATAGGCCGTGATTCTCAGAGGACTCAGGTCCTCCCGCGGATGGCACTAGCCTTTGCAGCTGTGTTCAATAAAAACCTGAAGCGACTGCGTGAAGTATTCTTCCGTGGATTCCACCACTCACATGGACATGCACCTGTCAATCAACCAAGAAACATCATAAAAATCATCCCTATCTCTACACCTCCTTCGAGAATCTACATCCAAAAAATACCCTCACATGGAATCAGAACCAATGGAACTTAGCAAGTAGGCCGCTCTCTATGTGGCTTATAGAAATGAACTTGATGCGCATAATCATGCTACAGGAAATAAGCAGAGTGTTGGGTTGGGGGTAGTAGAAAATAGCCTGGGGAACCTCAGTGCGCTGCAAAATGCCGGTATAAATGCAGCCGTTGGAGCAAACGACCCATGCCGTGTTCCCGCGTATTCCAAGTATCCCAGCCGCGCTGTTATGAATATCCGGCATTCATCAAAACATGCCGACTTTGGTGGGTTGCTACTGGTTCCCAAAGATCAGGAAGAACACGGCTTCACTTCAAATGCCAGAATCTTTGTGGCAACATTGAAAAGAATGCCGCAGCAAATGCAAGGACCCCAGGCTAATTCCATGTGCGGCATGTTACAGGCATGTTTGTGGAGGAGGTAAGAGTAGCAAAGCCAATAGAACAATCTAGAAATCCAGCCCATCTTTTTGTAGAACGGTGACTTACCCCATGTTAACAGCTAGCATGACTCGGGATAGATGTAACTGTTACCCCCCCCTAGAGGGACGGCTCGAGTCAAGCCGCAAGCGAAGCAAGGGTGTCAAAAACGTGGTGAGATTGCAACCAGCCTGTCACCTGTGTGTAATACTTTGAGGTCATTGCAAACGTCCCTCGTTCGATCTTTTTGTTGAAAGCTATGAGCCCTAGGATTGTTGTGAGGTTGCTTGAAGGCAGACACTAACCTACCCTCTCCTGTCTAGCAAAGCATGCAGTCTTGCTCCCGTGGGTTGAATCTTGACAAGGCCAAGACACAATTGTGATGTGATCATCAACATAAAAGTGCTCTTGGGTCCTTGGATAGAAGAGAGCACGCTTAAGTGTATTATAACACTAGGGCTGCTCCAATCTACCAAGTGTGGCATTTTCTTATTTGGTTGCGCCAGCGCAATGTCGCAAAGCTTAGTACGAGATCCCTACGCGAGGTCCAGCAACTCTAAAGAGAATCAGGATAAGCAGCTACAACACTTTCCACTTCCGATGGGAGCATAGTGATACCAGTATTGCCTGTGACAAAAAATCCTTGAAAGAAATGTTTTGGATGATGGGTTTTCTGACTGCAAACTTCACAGCTTCCTAATACACGTCTTCAAGATATTTGACAGGCAAAGGCATGAAGCGAATGGCCCAGCCTTAAGTCGCTCTCTGTCTCAAATTATGCAGCTATGAAGGCCAAAAAAATCAGCTCTATATACTTTGACCACAGTTGCACATGCTTCCTGCACATATGTGGCTTCTTGGGCTGTCAATCTCGTTCATGGTTTTGTCCGAAATTGCCTTTTCTTTGCTTCAAGGTCAACTTGGATTTTCTGGGGAATAGTGGTGCCTCTCGCAAGGATATATGACCCAGGCCCTTTCTTTCCTTTTTTTTTTTTTTTTTTTTTTAATTACCCATTTTTCTATCGAGCATATTCTACACAGGGCTTCAGTTATAGAATGAACTCCAACAGGAACATGGTTATCATTTCCCCCGACTCAAACCCCTCTCAATCAAAAGACCAGATGAACTGAGACCAAATCCAGCAGTATGCCCCAAACCAGACATACTCATTGCCCAACTAGATACTGCATAATGATGGACAACAATGCTCGAGTCTGGGATGAAACGGCAGCAATCCAGTAAACTTTCTGAGGACACCGGATGGTGCAGCGCTTAGACTTGAGTTAGGAGAGCCTCCATCCAACAGCAATACTGAACCTTCAAATAATTATCAGGATGAGGAAATTCAATGAGCTTGATTTTGTCGGACTCGTTATTCTCTTTTAACCCAGGATCCAAATATCCTGTTCTCTGATTTTATCTTCAACTGAGAGAGTGGGTAGTGGTTTATAATGTATGGAGGTGTAGGATTAATTTGATCCTATTTCCCACATTCCAATCTATGTCCCTGATTGTGCAGTCCTCTAGAATAGCGCCTCTTCAAGGCCACAGTATTTTTGTGAAATGAATTCAGACAAAGCGAGCTGTGTTGACTCTCCTCTTCCTTTCCGGGACCTCACGAGGAACCACCAAAGGTACTTTCAGTTGCGACAAGACTCATTCAATTCATTGGATGGTAATTCCGCATTTATAAGTGAGGAATCTCTGGGACATATGTCAGTCACATCTATCCCCCTCTCCTGCGTAGTGCCTTTTCACAAAGAGGGAACTATCAAATCAACCAATCATCCCCCCATCCCAAGTCCACATCTCATTCAATATCGTGCCAAGGCCAGCAGCCATCGTCTGCCGCACTATTTGTTATCAGAAGGCTTAAATAACCTTGCAAAATCCTCCCGATACATGGCGTCCTTCAGCAGATATCCCGCCAGCTCACTCCTCGCGTAAAGTAGCTTCAGCGCAGGAATCAAATGTTCCTTCGGTTTCTCGGGATACAGGTCGAAGTCTATGCGCAGTCGTTTGGACACCAGCCACCGCAGGGCAGCTTCCATGTCCCGCTGGTCATCGTGAGCCCTGGCTTGAGTCATGGGACGGGTGGATTGGACATCGAGCATCCATCTCTCACTTTCGTGAGCAGGAGGGCGCTAGGGTGGAGGATCGGAACTATGATTGGTGTTAGAATGTTATTTTGTCTTATGCAACTGAGCATCAGAAGACCTACTCTTAGAGCTGGTCCGGACTGCTTGAACTGCGGATGGTGCAATGTGAATCACAGGTGCTGTTGTGATGTCTGGAAGCTTCAGTTTGCTGATCAGCACCTCCTTGTAGGATTTTGACATTTATGGGTTCAATGCCTGAATATTCGCCCTGTATATGATTTAATAATTTTCATGACATTGTGTGAAATGGATGGTTGCATACTAGGACAAAAATGAATTTATTTGAACCCTTCAGTTGAAATCGCCCATCCTTCCTCAGGAGTTCTGTTTGAATCATGGCTCGGGGTGCGTCCACAATTAGATCAGCATCCTACATGTTGATTCGTGTTAGCTGTTGATGTACACAACAAATATTTCGGGTCAGGAAAGCCATTGGGGACAGATAATATGGATACATTTGTCTCCCTATTTCCTCCCAGGAGGGTAACAGCGTAAACCCCGATGAATCCATGCCTATGACCACCTGCTTCAAGTGTGGATGTGATAGTCATCGCTACAAGATCAAGAGCTTGGGTTATTGGTATCGGCATTGCATCCAACAGACCAGAACCCACTGGTCCGGACTCGCGTCCAGACTGGTCAAAGATGGATAATAACCAAGGCATGGTTCAACCAGGACATCAGAACATCAAAACATGACACATGGAGGAGTTCACTTCCATGAGTAGTTTTGTGTTGAAGCAGAGGGCGCCGCGGCAGCCACTTTTTGCAAGAAGTTGCTACGATGGGGTGTGCGCACAGCATCACCCTGGTGTCAAGATAATGATAAGGGCACTAACGTTCTCAGTTATAAAGTTCCTTGGGTCAAGGGGAGTTCAGCAGAACTTCTAACAATAGGAAC
Organism: Coccidioides immitis RS; assembly: GCF_000149335.2. NCBI lineage: Eukaryota > Fungi > Ascomycota > Eurotiomycetes > Onygenales > Onygenaceae > Coccidioides > Coccidioides immitis. The sequence continues at coordinate 2,565,214 of NW_004504312.1, read as the reverse complement.
GAAGGCCCAAAGAAAAGAAAACAATCGCAGCTTATATGCCCAAAAGGGTATTTACCGTTCTTGGTACTCAAGAGAGTAGCTGAATAATTCATGCTCTTCAACTAGGGGCAACAAAGCACACGATATGTGCAGGTATCACTGGCTAAGTTCTCCCAACAACATCTAGCAGAAAAAGCCCATAATATCTCTTCTGCCAATGACTTTGAACAGAAGGAGAAAGAAACACCCGGAGAGGAGCATCCATACTCCGTGCCGAATGGCATCAAAGCGCCGGCAAAGGCCTGAAATTGATAGTTTGGGTGTCAGAACGCTGTAGGTATTTCAGCGGGGAATTTCCAAGGTCATATCATATCCGACCAGTCGAATATTGACGTTTTCTCAAGTGATCGACAATCTTCCGCTTCAGAATGAACACTCCAGATAGACTCTGTCCTCCAATCCTGTTTTCGCCGCATTATGCGACGAAACACATTCATGTAGGAGGAAGATCGATGATACGCTCTCCCCGCGATTTCCAAATCCAGCGGGAGGAGAGAAAACATAGGTCCGCCTCAGTACCTGGCAGTTTGCACAAAATTTATGATGCCATCCATGGCTTTGGACACCTACCTAAACAATTGGGAGAGAAAAGACACCTGAGACAGGGCGGGTTCGACGTGTTGCTTGCGTGGATCGCCTGCAAAGGCTCTGCTCAACAACACGGGAAATGACAGCTCAAGCCACTGAGGCGATTGACGTGCGCGGATGGAACACATTGCATGCCGGCCACTCAATCAGGCGAGATTGGATGACGATGATCTCCAAAAGACTATAGGGCTGGCTGCATAAACTAAGTCGCGAACTGCATGTTTTATCCGCTCGTGCGATCGCTTCTTGATTCTGCCTGGTCAAGGCCACAGGGAGGAGGGGGAGGAGGTTGGGAGAAATGTAACTGAATGCTGCGATGGCAACATAACACTTTTTTTGTGAGGGGTTTTCGGGGACGTGCCCGCCGGCAGCCCGTGCACAGGTAGCGAGCACGAAGACCCGAGACAATCCTGTACCCCTCAGTTGGGAGGGACGGAGGTGTAAATTTGGGTGTCGGGTTGTACCTGGTACCCGTCAAGCCTCCAGGTACCCGCGCAGATCAGGAATTCAGGTTGTCGCGTCTCGCAAACTTCCTTGGACAGTTAACTTTGTTGTTGGTGGTGGTGGGCCAATTACGTCGTTGCCATCGCGCATACGACAAGAAGCAGTTCTATTTTGGGGGAAAAGTTACTCGGCAAAACCACTTTTATCTGCACTGGTGAGGATCTGACGCAATAGGATGCCAGTTGTAGGTTCTCTCACCAGGCTTTATCTCTCTATTTCTCTCTCTCTCTTCCTCGCTCGCTCTCTTATCCGGTTCTCGGTATCTCGGTTTGTCCAAGAACGACGGCCAGCCGGTCTTCGCCGGACTTTCGTGTCTTAGGTGTCTTAGGTCATGGAGTGCCCACCACATCCATGCAGAGCAGGATGCATGCCGGAAGAATTTGTAAATGCAACACACGGAGAAATGCATTCGAGAGGCTCTGTACGTACACTGCGATCCCATATGCAGCACATACGCATGTTTCATTGGTCTACAGCATGTTCATCGTCCGTTCCACGGATACGCTCTTGCTTGATGCGATCCCAGCGAGTCGTAGGCGCACATGGGGACACCTGATTTACCGCGAGAGCCCAGGGCACCTTGGACAGGCCTCATTGTCTGCGGGTTCTGGAGCAGTCGGTAGATTATCGTGCTGTTCCACAATACCCCGGCGATGATGAAGGCACCATTACGTACATGTGCACCAAACATTCCGTCGGTACCTGGTCAATTGCCTGGCACCTACAGATTTGTTTTCGGTAATTCGGGCGATGATTTTATTTTTCCTGGTTTGACTGTGCCTTGTTGGATTGTAAAAGAGCAAAGCAGCTAGTGCTGGCTTTGTCCAGTGAACCATTGCAGCGACGCGGGGGGTCAGCCCAAAGAGAAGCGCATCGTGAAGATGTCACTGGTACTTCGTACGCTGGAGACGATGTACGGGGGCGTGACTAGTGGTCATGTATGGTAAGCCATGTAACGGGTTCCAAGGTACCTGTATCGTGTACCCACCCTAACCCTAAATAGCAAGGCACGCAGCGTAAAATACAGCCACCCAGCCCGTCACGTGGGGCGCTGGGTCGCCGCAGTAGGCCGCATCGGGCCTAGCCGGTACCTCCGCGGGTGATTGGCAAGCGTCATTCTTCCCCAATTTTGTTACGGGGATACAAGACACAAAGTACCCTGGAAGGGCGAGGAGCGCCGGAGTTACAAACACGCCCGTCGCAGCCATCGATCAGCCAGTCACTCAGTCAAATCACTTCGTTCATTCAGCCCAGCATCCAACCAACAACTGCAACACACGCTCTCATCGCCGGAATTTCCACTTCTTTATAACCAAAGACCAGTCGCTCTGCTTCCCTCTTGTCTCCTGCTTCGCCAGTCCCGTCTCCTACTTCTTGTTGGTCGACCCCCCTGACGTGCTGTGGCCACCACCACCCCAAAAACGCGACCGCACGAACACGCCCTGTTCTTCAGCTGCTGTCTGGCCATCCTGCTCGGTTAGCATTCGAATTATCGACCGTTTTAAAATCTGTCGGACCCTCAGACGGCCTTGCGGATAGTCTTAACTGACGTGAGAATTATCCTCTTCACTTTCATCCGACCTGAATACTCCTCCTGTGCCTTATCTTTTTCTGTACTTCCGTACTGACTCACCTTCATCCACGATCCAGTAACTTCCCAACTCGATTTTGCAATCATGGCGCTTCGTCCAGCTACTTCCAACATCTCCATTGCCCTCGCTGGCAAGACGGCATCCGTCGACATCCCCAAATCCCATGATACGCGTCGTCCTTACCCTGACAGGGCCGGTATGGGCCCTCAGCATCTTCAGTCGGCCATGTTGCCCACGCCTCCCAGCTCCATCTCTCCTTCCTTCCGCTCCCACGGCTTCAAGCATCGCATAATGAACACTCCAGACTCTCCACCGTTCATTTCCGAACACGTCGAGTCGGATATCGACCTTCACGACGCCGTCGACCTCCAGAAACCCACCCACAGGTTGGTTCCTGACGCCTTGGATTCTTTGGATAGTGCCGAGGCGATCACGCCAGCGATGCTAGCGAAATACCACCTTCCGGATATCATGCTGAGCAACGGACCTTTGGCAATACGTCATATCATGGGCTATCTGACTACCTCGCTTCCTGGATTCTCTTCGATTCCCCCGGCAAAAGCTCGACGTCTGGTCGTCGCAGCCCTGGAAGGCAAAGGTGGAAACGGAGAGACTGGAGGAATACATGGCGACGTGGAGTTTGAAAAGGTTGGATGGGGTCGATGGGATGCCAAACGACGCGGACAGGATCCCGTCAAACGGCGTATCCCTGGCGCCTCGTCGCCTTGCACCAAATTTTCTTATTCTCATTCCCGTGGACTGTCCCGTGGCTCAGCTGGTCTGGCTATGAAGGACGACCAAGACCAGTATGGTTCATCATTTGCTGCAGACTCAGCCGTGTTCTCCCATTCTGAATGGGGATACGGCGACAGAACGGACCACAGTATGTTTGATGAAGTGGATAGAATGTCTCTAGATGGAGATGACCGAGCGTATTGCTCGTCGACGCAGGCTTCAGACGACGACTCTCTCATGCATGGCGACTGGGACGAGGCAGACGCCACGGACGAAGAAGATTGGGAACAGATTGGAGCTGCCGCCCTCAGAGCGAGATTTTTGCCTAATGGCTCTGACGGCAGACAGAACTCATATAATTATTTTTCGAAGAGGTCGAAAGGAGGCTCCGGTGGAGGACCAGCGTGGTCGACGCTCACGAAATCCCCACCGGGCCCAATTCCAATCCAGAATCTTGACTTTTCTTACTCAGACGGCGTCGGCGGTAATTTTGAGGAACGCGCTGCGGTCGAAGCGCTTTTGCAGATGGGTTCCATGTAAAATTGGGAAAACGGGGAATTGGCGTTTAATTACTCTTTTCGATTTTCCTTGGGATCAACGAACTATTTAAGGTTTTTTTGTTGCTCGTTGAATGTTTTGGCTGGACCGAAGACACCTGCGACAAACCGTCAATCCATTGGTATACCTCTCTTTACCTTACCGCCATCGCTTTCCTTTTTTTACGAAGCCCGACATTCGGTTCAATTCGATTCGCGATAAATCACAAGAGAAATACCTAGCCTCACGAACATCCAGGAGAGTCGTGGGAGATGACCGAAACGAATAGCAAACCATCATCTGGCCATGGTATCATGGCGTTTCGTTATTTTGTTCTCTTTTTTCTTTTTCTTTTTCCTTTTTTCTTTTTGGTGCATACATACCCCAGGATCAGATACTCTGTGCATTTATTTCCACTCGGCTTTCATAGGAGAAGCCGTCTTAAGATATCCAACCGCTGTCTCATGCCCAGGTTTCGTTTTCTTTTGTGGATATGACGTTATGCCCGACCACTCTCCACTCAGGCAATTGACAAGCCTACTTTTCGTTTGAGCGAGCATTGATTGCAACCGAATTATATACTTGTTTTTAATCTCACTTTTCCCTGATGGAGCGTTTGGCCAATCTTTTTGGAAGGCTTTCAACAGCTTTTTTTGGCCATTTGTTTTATATGCTCCTTTGGCAGACTACCTCATATTCCCTTTTAATAGCTGCGTTTTCTTTTGCATTGATATCATACCTTAATACTTTTGTTTGTGGCAGGCTGCAGGCCTCATTAGCTTGGAGCTGCATCGATAGTTACTGAGGATTGGGAAATATCTGAGATGGAAAAGTATGCTGCGTACATTGTACTACGTGTTTGCCTGCTTGGTCATCTTTACTGTACTGCACTAGGTTGGTGAACATGTCCTATGTGTGCTCTATGTGCTCTGCATCCATTTCCCTGCCGTTTTACTGCTTTTTTTGCTTTGGTCATCTTAGCTGTATTGCACTAAAGTAGAGGCAGTTCCTATAATGATGATGAATATCCGAAGAGTCTTCTGTTCCAAATCATTTAGTGAGCTTTGGTCGTTTGAATTTAGTCGACCTTCCAAGGGCCCCCCCCCCAAATTGAGGGCCTTATTTTCGCGGGTGGCGGATCGATGCGGCTGGCGAACTTGGCGACTGGTCATCTGTATCGTCCTGCTGACTGCACCCCGCAAACAACATCACGGATCATGTACCTCGTAAAGGCTTGCAGCCATGAGCGTAACCATTGACCACCCTGGGAGGAGGGACGACGACGGGATCTTGTGGAATGGTCGGGTTATCCGACGCCTCGGATCGATTTTCCCCCCTCCTCCGGCTCCCAATCCACTGAACCCTCTCGGGGTCAAGAGGGCGGCCTCATGAAGATCTCTCTTTTTTTTCTTTTGTTTTTGTTCCTTTGCTGGACGAAATGGAAAATAGCACCGGGCAAATCCAGTGAATATACGTGGTTTCTCCCATCGAGGATGTTCAGTCTCAGAACACATCATGGCAGAGGAAGTATGTGACTGCATAATCGTAAACCCCGTCAGTGCAGAATGGGGCGCCGTGTGTATGTCCGTACTATACATAATAACAAGGTACATCCACCAGGAGTACTTTATGTAGCTACATTTCCTGAGAAAAGAGAAAATCCCCGTCCAAAAAGTACATTCCCGCAAGATGCTCCGTATTTATGGCCAAGCCAGAAAGACAAAACAAAATAAGCCCGCCCTAACCTCGCAAGCATGCCGTTGAAATATTCGAACGGGTAGCAGGTATTATAACCAGGCGACCACCCAGGGAAAAAAAAAAAAGAAAAAAAAAAAAAAAAGGAAGAAAAAAGCCCTCTCACACCTTCCGATTCACCCACCTCCACACCCCCTCCTCCGCCTCCGCCAGCCGATTCCCCATCGCCCGTCCCCAATTCTTCGCTCCCTCCCACGCCCATTCCCCCCATTCATAACCAGCATTCCCCGCTCCCCAGCCACTGTCATCATACCCCGCTCCCCCGTTCCCAAACTGATCATTCTCAGACAAATCGTACCTATGCGCCGCGCGCGAAGCCAGCGACGTTTCCGCAGACGTCCCCGGATACGGCGACGGGACGGGGGCCGGAGAGCACGATGCAGAGTAGACGTATCTGCCGCCGGAGAGGTTGGGTGCGTCGGACCAGTACCAGTGGCCGGTGGAGGAAGGCGTTGGGGGCTGTGGAGGAGGTGGTGGGGGGAGGGAGATGGCGGCGGAGTTTTGGATGTAGCCGGGGGGGTGTTCGAGGTTGTGCCTTTCGGCTTGGGGGATCGAGGGGGGAATAGACATGTGTGGTTGTGATTTCGGCGGCGGCGGCGGTGGTGGTGGTGGTGGCTGTGTGGAATGTGGTTTTGTAGATGTAGACGTCGGTAGAGGAGCAGGATTCGGGCGATATCGATCCGTGGGATTGAGGTGTGAATTTTGGCGTTGGCAAGCATTGTGGCTGTCATTCTCTGCTTGGGGAGGACGGGAGGTTTGGTCATCTTTGTCTGATCCTCTCGTTCCCGCTGTTCGCGCTGGTTGCGCTTTATTCTCTATCGTTGGAGGCTTCGCCGGCACGGACTGGGGCGACTTGTCAGTGTCCTGAGGTTGCCCAGTGTCCGTTGAAACTTCTCCTGTGGGTAACGAGTGCTTCACTGGCCCATCCCGGGTCATGGCAGCCAAAGAGCTATCCGCCATGTTTTGAACGGGGATGACATTGTTGGTATTATCGGCCGCTGGTTCCTTTCGCGGAGTCGTTGATTCAGCCTCCATTGCTCTGGGAATCCGGAAAGGGATAACAAACATCTAAAGAGACAACCTTGTGATTCAAAGTCAGAGTTGTCAGCTCGAGCTCAATAAGTTTTATTACTCGTTATGGCGACGGCCCTGTATCGATCCAGAGTTCGCCGCCCGAAAGCTTATATACACGTGACGGATGGCGATCGTGGAAGGTTTGCTCTCGTCACGGCACCGCAGAAGATTGATGGATGGGCGTCCTAACGGGTCAACAGTTGAAGCAACACAATCACATTTTCTATCCAGCCAGCAGTACACGAGAGAAATTGGAGGTAATTGAATGACAACACATTTGCACAATCGGATGGTGAAAACAAGGGAAAAAAAAAGGAAAAAAGTAAGCTCGCAGGCAGTAAAGTACAGGCAGGCAAGAAGGAGAAAACGACCCTGATTGCTCTATGCTCCAGAATTAACCATTCTTTTGACGCACATCTATGCTCTCCTCCAAACCTGCTTCCTCATCTCTCAACCACCGACACGCCCCTCAATGACACATCCCCGGGAGTAACTCCATGAACCGCTTAGCCAGAGCCACCCTTGTAGGCCTTGCCGAACAAGAGGAGCTGAACCTGGTCGTAGATGGAGAGCACACCAGCACCAGCGACACCACGGAGGATGTTAGCGCCAGCACCCTTGAAGAAGGATCGGACACCCTCCTTAGCAGCGATTTGACGAGCAGCATCCAAAGAGGAAGAGTACTTAACGGCCTGTGAAACATTTGGGTGAGCCACTGGAGGAGCCAGAAGAGACGGGGCAATTCGATACTTACCTCACCAGAAGTCATCATCATACGGCGACGGATGGTGTCAAGAGGATAAGAAGCAATACCAGCACCAGTGGTGACAGTCCAGCCGAGCAAGAAGGAGGCAAGGAAGCTGCCCTCAAGAGGACCGACGAGGAGAACCGGCTTGATGGAGTCGTACATACCGAAGTAGAGACCACGGTAGACGACGATACCAAGGACGGAGGGACCGAAACCACGGTAGAGACCGACAACACCGTCAGAGGCGAGGGTCTTCTTGTAGACATCGACCAAGCCGTTGAACTGACGCTCACCACCCTTCTTGGCGGACTTGGCGTCGTTGGCAAGACGAGTACGGGCATAGTCAAGAGAGTAGACGAAGAGGAGAGAAGTGGCACCAGCAGCCTGTTAGAAACCTTCGGTCAGCGTCCTGTTTGCTTAGTCCGGCCACGCATGAGCACTTACACCACCAGAGGCAAGGTTACCCATCATCCACTTGGCATAGCCATCACGGTCCTTCTTGAAGGCGAACATGGACTTGTAGGTATCACGGAAAGCGAAGTTGAGGGCCTGGGTAGGGAAGTAACGGATGACGTTGGCAGTGTTACCTCTCCAGAGGGAGACGACACCCTCAGCCTGGGCAGTGCGGCGGAAGCAGTCGACGATGCCATTGTATTTGCGGTCAAGGCGGCCGGTTTTCAACATCTCATCCTAGAGGGTCGGGAACCGTTAATAAACTGCGCCATACTTTGAGTGCGTAGATATGCCATCAAGTCGATCAACCGGGCCATCATTGGATCTGATCCGATCGAATCTCGACGAGGTCTGCGCGTGCGGTGAAAAGATGGTCCACCATACCTGGTTCTGGATCAAGAGCTTGATACGCTCGATAGGAGCGGCAGCGGTCTTGGAGACGGCGGCAGAGACACCACCCACTGCAAGCAATCGTCAGTCAATCCATCCGGAGGCGACCCAAAAAATTTTTTTTTTTTTTTTTTAATCGCCCTTTTGATCGTGACACCGATAGGATCACCACGATCAAGGCGTTTAGTGGACAAGACATACTCATGAAGTCGACAACGAATCCCTGCAGGTACGAAACGCATTAGTTAGCACCAGACATAAAAGCCAGATATGATCGCAAATCAGCGAGAACCCCAAGTTTCCGGGCATCCAACCATCAATTGGCGTCCGAACACCCAGCCTGCCGGAGGAGGTATGCTCCATTGACAGTGTAGAGGACGTATTTTCGGGTCTTTCGATGGAATATCAAAGGGTACTTACGGGCATGCCCAGGACCGACTTGTCCTTCTGGGTAACATCCTTAGCAGCCATTTTTTCTGCTTTTGTTATTTTCTGTACTAGCTAAAGTAAAGAAAGGAGGGGAGAGTGTGGGGTGCGAGCGAAAGAGGATGTCTGCACAGACGGCGTGAAGATGAGGAGGGAAGAGAGCTGGAGGAAAAGGAGGAGAGTAAGAAGAGAAGAGAGGAAGAAGGAGAAGAAATAATGAAAAAATTTGGTATTTTGGGCGAGCGACGAAAAAATTAGCCTGCGCTAAACCGCTTTGGGCCCGGCGGCCAGCGTAGCCGACATCTCCCGAACAGCCACCCAGCAACCACCAGATCGCCGCTCGTCTGTAACTGCTCCCTGCTCCACCGAATTGCCCGCCTGTGATTTGCTGTCCAGTTGAAGATGGAAACAATTTTTCTTCTCTCCCTCGTGGGTTTGCCTCCCGTTCCTGAGATTTTGGCTTCGAATGCCGTCGGCAAAAAAGGAGGAGAAAACGGAGCCCTGAAGCTAAGCTTGGCTGGTACTCTCATAACCCCATACCGGCGATTGGTCCTTAGTCCGAAAATAGCTCGGTTAACTGCGCTCTTCGCTCACAAGCCGAGACTGAGGAACCGTTCCAGAAGCATAAATTTTCACCCTCCCCATGCCCTTGAGTGTGACCGCGCGAACTGTTGTGCGTTGCTCTGGAATTTTATCAAAGGTCGCATACGGAGCACAACGCTTCTACATGTTTATGTACAGAGTCGTTAACCTGACTACTTGGCCTTGGACTTTGTATGACCTATTCGTGTTGGGAATAACACTTATTCAATACGTAGAAATAATTGGCGCTGGTATTTTATTTTATCTTATTTTTACCTTATTTTCTTTTTTTTTTTGGTGTGCATTATGTGTGGGTGAAGGCCGCCAGTTTGATGCTGGCATCTCAATGTTTCTTGGACCTCTTTCTCTTCTTCTTTTCCCCAACTCGGATATCAACGTTCATCTCAGCATCTGCCGCCGCTTTGTTAGAAGCTTCCGCCTCTGGCTCAGCGATCCTCATCTGTGGTTCATTCTCATCGCCAAACGTATCCTTTCGCCATTGTCGAAGCCTTGCTTTCTTCCCCAACTTCTTCTGATCTCGCTGCTTCTTTTCAGGTGGACGGAAGGCTGCAAGCTTCTTCAATCCGGCAAATTGATTCAGCTGGCTGTCGTCCGCCATGAGGATATCGCGAGCCGTAAGCCCGAAACTCAGAGGCGAAGTTTCCCTGTAGCGGAAAGTACCAGAGAATTTTTTAGACGAGCCCGGGAGTAATGCCGGCTCGAGGTTGAGGTTCTGGTCGACGATTTGTTCGATCTTTCTGCGTTCGCGTTTTGCTTCTTTTTGCTTTTTCTTCTTGTCCTGGAGCTGTTTCTTTTTACTGCTCTTTTGCCCCTCGGCCTCGTCAGCATCCGACGGACCAAACTCGGCTTCTTCGTCTTCATCTTCAAAGTCCGGGACTATGTCCTTGATGTCAATGTCATCGTTCCATGTGGGCTTCTTCAACCGCTGCTTTTTGGATTTCCCTTCGCCATTGTCGTCATCGTCGCCCGGGTCTTCCTCAGCATAGTACTCCTCGCCAAACCGTTTGGCCATTTCTTCTTCCCATTTCTTATCGTCCCATTTATCATCATCAAGGAAACGTGCCCAATCTTCGTCTCTGATATCACCGGCTCGGATCCCCGCAGCTTTCTTGATTTTCTCAACCTGCTCTTCTAGCTCTTCAATTTTCAGTTTACGCAACCGCGCACGTTCTTCGTCGCGTTGTTTCTTTTCTTCCTCTTTCTTCAGACGCTCTACCTCTCTCTTGCGCTTTCGGCCACTTGGCTCTTCTCTTCGAACAGAAAATTTCGACGTCGTATCTCGAGCATGGGTGACTAGGGCCTCATTGAGTTTGTTGGGATCCTCGAAGCGCAGATTATATGCTTCCTCGAAGGCCTCAGCTCTTGCTTCTTCCTCATCGTCATCTGACTCAAGCGGCTGGAGATTAGATCTTGCACTCGGGATCCACGCCCGGGACGCCATGAAATTAGACAGGAACGTGTCTGGATCTTTGTCGGCGGCAGCGACATCCTCCTCCGTAATTGGCTTCCTTTCTGTAGATTCGGTCTCTGGCTTCGACTTGCGAACAAGAAATCCGTCGTCACCATCACTGTTCTCCTCTCCGCTAGGCTCGGCATCACCATCAACAGCAGCATGCATCTCTTTCACAATAGTACGCTTTAGCTCCGCCTGCTCTTCAACGTACGTCTTGGGTGCATCCGCTTCGTTATCAGTGCCATTTGCACCTCTCAATAGATTCTCGCGGTGATAATCTCGTAGGTACATGGGCTTTTCCTCCTTTTGGCGCGCTGGGGCATTCTCTGTATCGAGGGCCGTGTAAAAGACTGCATTCTCGTCGTAGACTCGTGGATCTTTGGTGCGAATCGCTTTGATCGTGGCCAGAATTTCCGAATCGACGGCCTCCGTGACCAATTCTGCCTCGTCGTCCTCAGTTTCTGATTCAGATGATTCTTCGGACTCGCCGCTTTCGTCGTCATCTTTGCTAGACCTCTGCTTCTTCCCGAAAGCGTTCGACTTTCCTAGCTTTTCTTCCACTGAACGACACTGTTAGCGACACTCCTTGTCCCTTTGGGCATACTACTGTTCAAGTATACATACACTTTTGGAGCTCCTCTCGCTTCTTATTATGTTCAAACCGTCGCGCGTACTCCGCATTGATCTTGAAACTTTCGCCGCCGGGAAGCTTCACTCCTTCATCCGCACTTTCATCATCCGAGCTGTCACTCAGAAGTAGCTTCTTCTGTTTCTTCGCCGGTGGCTCCATCTTCGATACACCGAGAAACAGGCGAGACTTGCGCGGAGGGGAGGAAAAAAAAAAGTCGTTCTTCCTAGCCAATTGCCAACTTGCCCTGCACTCTTTGTCAGCAGAGCAGCTGTAGCTAACTAGTCAATTAATCCCGATGCGCTATTTGCACTCCGGCGTCCCTTGGGTGGAAGTTGAAGAACGACCACAACAAACCTCCAAAGAGGCTCTTTTCTCTTCTGTCCCTGCGCAGGAGGCCGTGTCGTCGTTCCCGCTGAATCGCTCTTGTGGGCGCTGAAAACATTTTGGCTTTTCCTTGACCGGAGCTTAATCACGCTGCAAGGCCAATCAGCGCTTTTCGTCCGAGCTGCCAACGTGACTAAGCAGACTCGGCGGTCGAGCCAGGAGCAGCAGGAGGAGGAGGCCGAAGCTTCATCGCCAGCGTCATCCCTATCCAAACTCAGGAGCGGGCATTTTCCTGGTGCATTTTAATTTTTCGGGCGTTTGGTTTGTTCTACCTCGGATATCTTATTTCTCGACGCATTTAACACCTCTTCCTTTTTCTCCCTTTTGCATCTTTCATACTTTCTGAGAGACTCGGGATATGGTGTATGGATAAATGTCTTCAGCTCCACATTCGTCAGTCCCCCAGGTTGGGAAGCTTGTCAACGTCATGTAGGTTTTTCTGTGTTAAAAGCTTTAGCCCGATCCTTGTGTTATGTCTCCTTGCTCACCCCTTGGCCTCAAAATGCCTAGACCTGTCGGCCTGAAAGAAGCTGCCCTCGATTCTCCTACGTTCCGCTCTACAACCCTACATTTTTTTGACCAGATTGATTACGTCGAGAAATGGCTGGAAGGGTATATGAAGGCCACAGGGAAGCTCACTTCGGAGCTTTCTACTCTGGAAGCCATCACCAATTCCTTCGTGTTCCATATTAACTCTCCGCTCAACGTTTCGGAGGCGATCTTGGACCATGACTATTGCTTGTTTGCAGTGAAGAAATATGGGGAAAGCGTCAAGGATTTCTGGTCTGGGGTGGTTTCGACCCTTAAGAAATGCGATTCGTTGGTCAATGACCCGATTCGCTCGTTTGTGCAAGGAGACCTCCGGGCATTTAAGGTTGGTAGCTTCATGGAATTTGTTCTATATGGGAAGATATTAAGAGAAATGACCACAGGAAACTCGCCGTATCCTCGACCAGACCCAGAAGCAGTATGATCATCTGCAGGCCAGATACGCTGCCCAGACTAAATCGAAAGAGCCGTCCTCCTTACGAGAAGATGCATTCCAGCTTCATGAGGCGAGGAAAGCCTATCTAAAGGCTTCCATGGACTTTTGCATACAATCTCCGCAGCTGAAAGTTACGCTGGAGAAGTTGCTCGTCCAAATATCGTTCGGGCAGTGGCGGGAGCTCAAAGTCACAGGGGATAATAGCTTGTCACTCTTTGCAAAACACGGTAAAGATATGGAACGTATCAAGGGCTGGACCCAGGAGATGGAAATAAGTGAAAAATCGTCTCGTCGTGAAATTATGGCGGCAAGGAAACAGATTGAGGATGCCGCCGAGTATGCAGCGCGCCCATCTCGCGAGTTGGACGATTACTCAGTATCAACAGTGCCATATCTTGGTTCTCAAGGAACCGCCTCACTTACTAAGATGGCAAAGGACCACACATTCTCACCGGAAAAGCAGGGATGGCTTAGCTTGAGGATTTTGACCGGCAAGCCCACGAGGACCGTTTGGGTACGACGTTGGGCCTTTCTAAAGAATGGTATATTTGGCTGCCTAGTTCAAGGTTCTCGAACGGGGGGAGTGGAAGAGAGTGAGCGAATCGGGGTCCTCCTATGTAGCATTCGACCAGCGTTTCAAGAAGAGCGCCGCTTTTGCTTTGAAGTGAAAACAAAGAGTAACACCATAATGCTGCAGGCGGAAACGCAAAAGGAACTTACTGAGTGGATCGGCTCATTCGAGGCTGCGAAACGGAAGGCTCTTGAAAATCCAAGTCAAGAATTTCTCCCCTCGACAAAAGCTTCACCTCAGGATCCAGCATTTGCAATATCCCAACCCCCGGCTCCAGAGTTCACTGCGGATATTTCCGACTCACTGACCCCTAATGCCAATGATGAGCATGTGGGTAGTGAAAGAAGTGCTACACTGCCTGTTGATCGAGACGTTTTGGCGGTTCGCAATAGTGGTGAATTTGCGCACGCACGATGCTCCACTGCATTTGACAGGGATGGGGATGGCGCCCGTGATCATACCCCTAGAATTATGCAAAAGTTTGATATTCATAGAAAAGGTAACACCGCATCTCATACCGGGAATGCATCTCCTCAGCGAGGCTCTGGAATTGCCGGTTTGCTATCAGGGAGTAACCCCTTGATACCTTCGGCATCAGGTAATAACGCGGAAAATGAGAATATGAATGCCAAAATTGTGGGTGCATTCCCACTCCGCGACGTACCTTCAACAACCCTTGCCCCCGCCACGTTGGTGAGTCCCCCGACTCCCACGAACATGAGCAGGGCGGCAGTATCTGTTAGTGTTGAGAGAGGAATTGGCCTCGGTCTCTCAGACAGCACGGGAAATGTCCCCAGTGGAATGATGGCGAATCTATGGGGAACCTCAAATTGGGCTTTGATCAACAGGCTGGAACGTGAGGCGTGCCCACCACAGCCAGCAAGTGGGACGGACGAACCCAAGGTATGTTATTATTGCCTTCAGGTCCTTCGCTTGCCCTCAACCTAATAGAATTAATAGACATTTGACGGAATCTCAAAAGATCCTTCAACACCGACGATCCATTCACCTCTGAGTCGCCACAGACAGACCATTAGCCTGGGAGATACCGGCAGCTTCCACGACAAACCCCAACCCACGCGACATGAATATCCGAATTATTATCCCTCTCTTTTAAAACCGCAAGACGCTCAGTTTCGCCTCTTGTTTCCAGAGGTGCCAAAAGACGAGCCCCTTGTTCTCGTGTTTAGAGCAACTTTTAGTCCGAGTGACCAGCATGATTTTCCTGGTCGAGTATATACGACAACAAAAAACCTCTACTTTTACAGCAACTATTTTGGATTAGTGTTAACGTCTTCTGCGAACCTCTGCAGCATATCTGAAGTGACTGCTGCCTCTGGCAGAGATTGCGATTTTCTCTATTTGCATATAATCCCCGAAAAAGGAAGCGATATTCCCGGACGTCTGACTATCAAAACGTTCCTAGAGCCCTTAAAACTACTTCGACGACGGCTGAACTTTCTTGTTAATAACGCAACTTCCGAAGAACCGGCTAGTTTGGAGACTGTCCTTAAAACACTCATCAGAATGGAACATGAAGGGCCAACGCGACGTGCGAGCGTGGAGAGTTGGGATGATGTCAACCTGAGTACCTCCACAGAAGCAATGAGTGGCTCCGGCATTCGGAAACCTGAAAAGTTGCTGAAGCTCGGACTCTACGTCGAGAAAGGCCTCGATATAGGCAAAGGTGACTCGAGGAACAATGCGGACGGGGTTCGGTTTAGGTTGCCTTTGCAACCCGTCGAATACATCCCACAAGGTCAACTACATCCTACGGCAGAAAAATATTTTGATGTCGGTCCGAAGGCACTTTTTCATGTTATATTCGGGGATAAAAGTCCCGTTTGGCAATTTCTTCAGCTTCAGCGAAGAGCTCAAAGTAAGTTCATACACGCCTATCAGATTTATTGGGCATAAGCTAAATCTCGTGTACCAAAGACATCGAGCAGAGTGTTTGGTCAAATGCTGAAACCGCGTACATGAGGCGCCACTTCGGGTATCAGATTGAAGTGGCGGACTTTTTTGGTGAGTCAACTCAGGTCATCATGCGGGCTTGATCACACTAACATGCGATAAACAGGAAGGCCTAATCTCACCCATGTGTCCGACTACCAGATTGTGGACGTTCTCAACGATCATCTGTGCTATGTTGTAACCGATAAACGAACCCCATGGCATCTTCCTTTCAAAGGACAGTTTCAACTAGTCAGCAAAGTCGTGATAACGCACGTTGCGAAGTCGAGGTGTAAACTCGCTCTATTTACAAAAGTGGAGTGGCTATCTGAGCCGTACTTGTTTAAATGTAGGCCTTTTCTCTACACCCTACTAAAGTTTATAACTTTCGTCGCTAACTCGGATCAGCTGTCATCGAACGAGAGGCGATGAAGGATCTGGAACAGGATGCCCTTGATCTAATTGATCTCGCTTCTGATCAAGTGAAGAAATTGGGCCACCATCACATGACGAAAAAAGCAATTTCGATCTTTGGGAATATTGGCCAGGAAGCCCAAGCATTTAAGCTCACATCGGATTCTCTGGCACTAAATCCGAGATCACAACTACGCCGCCCACTGAGGCAAAGCGGCCTTCTACCGCTTCTCCTTGAAACGTCTGGTTCGTTTTTGCAGAGTGCAGTCTCTACGTTGTTAATCTGGTTTTGGGCTGTTCTCCGCTGGATATGGAAGACATTCAAGGCAAATCAAGTGATTCTATCATTACTGATTTGCAGCGCTATCTTAAATGGGTTTCACTCGTACCGCGACACATTTGACTGGTGGCACGAGCGAAACGCCGGCAATTTTATGGCGCGCTTGGGTGTTCGACCAAACACCGTTCTTACAAAGGCAGTGTATATCAAAGATATTGATGACGCGATCATCAATGTGGGAGGTTTCAACTTGTCTAATTCAAGTTCTTGGTAAGCTGCCTAGATTCCTGGCTCACTAGCAGTCGTTGAGATCCAAGTTTCTGATGTTTTATCTAGCTTCTCGGTATTCCAGGAGAGTAACCTCTATGCGACGAATGAAGGCGGACTTGTTCCGGCCGATGCAGCCAAGAGAGGAAACAGTGTTGCATATCGCCTACAGCGTACGCGACAGAGGCTTGGCACATACCGTCACGATCTTCTCGTAGCATTAAAGGTCATTAATAGCATTGAAAAGGAGGTCATCCGAGCTGAATGGGAGCGATGGATCCAACAAGAAACGCGAAGATGTCACATGGTTGATAACATGCTCAACAATCGTGGCACCAAGCCAGACAAGGACAGGGCCGACGATGTCAAACAGCGGTTCTCCGGTAGAGAGGATGACATCGAAAATTGGTATAAGGACTATTGCCTTAGTTGTGAACAGGAGCAGAAAAGAATTTTGGATATATCTGGTTAGCGATTGCATTGGAGGTGCTCGCGGTTTGCTCTCTTTGGAATCATCCTGATTTATAAATTTGCTTGGATATGACGATACCCGGAGGTGCGGATTGGTGTTTGGGCAAGCGTGGCGATTATGCAGCGATGGATATACGTTTAGTAGTCCTTGAATAGATTTTTATTTTTGCTTGTATGGCAGTTCATCCAGCAGGGATTTATAGCGGGCATTATTGACCGCAGCACATCGATTGCCGCCGTACTAACTCCGTACATTGATTGCAGTTCGATACTTGCGACCTGCCGGTCATCGATTGCGGCTGATCCCTTGCTAGAGGTACCTGTCATCCATATCTAGGTGCCCAGAGAGGATTCTAGGTGAAGGCTTGGAAAATCCGAGGCCACTTTCCTGCAGCTCTTCTAGTCAGGCTTCAACTCAGAAGGGACCACATCTTCACTCAATTTTGTCTCGGTTTCACGTCGCCTTCCAGCATCACATAATAAACCACAGTCCCATCTCCACCCGCCCCTCTATTCACCATCGCCAGCAAAGCTCTCTTGCCTCCCCACGGCTCCTCCCTTTTCCGTCTGATAAACTCGGAAAACTTATCGTCCGCGGGATTTCCCTCATTTACTTTATGCTCAGGTATATCATCACTTCTATTCGGCAGTGAGTCGAACGCCCCGGCGAATTTCCTTAGGCTCCACGACTGGCCTTGAGCGCAGGGGATGACCCACTCTCTTTCTACGGGGACGGCCTCGGAGCGGATATCATGCTCGAGCAGGTATGCCTGTTCGTCGGGGTGGGTGTAGATGGTTTGCGGAGGATAGCCGGATATTAATGGGATGTGTTGTTGCGGGGAAAGGGAGTGTGGTTCGTGGAGTTGAAGAGATTTCCAAATGTGCTGATGCTCGAGGTTGTGAAGGATCTGAAGACTGAGGGCGAAGACGGGGCTGGAAGGCTGGGTTGTGGAATTCGAGGAGATCAGGGAGGTGAGTGCGGAGGGAGATGGCGTAGAAGGCATCGCGAGAAGTTTCGGCCGCTCGAAGGCTGAGATGGATGGTTCGAAGGCGCTGTTAACGTACGGTACTTAGCATATTTCGAAATCGATCTTCCCCCTTTCGCATACTCTTCTGCGCTTGGGATTGCGTCCTCCAAGCTCTGAAAGCGGTCCCGTCGTGCTTTTTTGGCAGATCCGCAACAAGGTTCGCAAGATTAAGTTCCCCGCTAAAGGTTCACTAAAGCCACGCTAGCGGCACTGCTTAATTCTGAAGAGAACAGATGGCCACATCGTCATCGTCAAGGAGCCCGTCTTCAAAGCGCCCCGTTGCTTCAAAATAAATAGCAACTACTGTGCCGGAGCCAGTCAGGATGCTGCCACTTCATTTGCTGCTTGCTCCTTTTGCCTCCATCTAGGCCCTGTGCTAGTGTTCACAACGTCTTTTGCTTCTTCAATGGCCATGTCATCTTGAAGAATCTGGCAGCCGGTTGTCCGAGTTCGATATTTTCCCAGCTGTTCGAGCGCAGTCATTCCTTGTTACAATGGCCCGTGAAAAGCAAAAAGCGCCCTTACAGCGAATACCCTCCTCGGGGATCATGCAGAGTCCTCCAGATCTTCCAGAGGTCCAGACCAGAGGTCCAAGCGGTTCTTCGATAGGGCCAGCCACAGTTTCCCCGCCGGCCAATTCGCATTCGACGGAGAATGCAGGTTTGCTTCAATTAGTTATCTGTGTTGCTGGTATCTATGCCTCCTTGTAAGGACGCTTCTCTCTCCTTGATTGTGAGCGCTTGATACTAACCGTCGCAACCCCAGTCTCTCCTGGGGCGTGCTTCAAGAGACGATTACCACAACCGACTGGCCAGTTCGATCTCTAACTGCGCACGACCCTCACCCACCTACTGAGCGATTTACTTTCTCCGTCGTTCTCAACACTATTCAGTCCTTCTTTGCGGCCATAACTGGCTTCCTGTATTTATATTTCTCCACGCCTCGAAATCAGAAACGCCTTCCAGTCTTCCCGACCCGTCGCATTCTGATTCCCCTAATTCTTGTCAGCGTATCGTCCTCTCTTGCCTCGCCGTTCGGATATGCAAGTTTAGCACATATCGATTATCTTACATTTATTTTGGCCAAGTCCTGCAAGCTCCTTCCGGTCATGTTCCTCCACCTCACTATTTTCCAAAAACGCTATCCGCTTTATAAGTATGGTGTGATTCTGCTCGTCACACTAGGTGTCGCAACGTTTACACTCCACCATCCTTCATCCCGCAAAAAGAAGCACAATAACAACAACACTGACAGCTCTTCAGCCTTTGGACTCTTCCTTCTCTCCATCAACCTCCTCCTCGACGGTCTGACTAACACCACACAAGACCACATCTTCTCGTCTCCCAACATCTATTCGAAGTTCACTGGTCCGCAAATGATGGTTGCGCAGAATGTTCTCTCGACGATGCTCACGAGTTGTTACCTTATCCTCATCCCACATATCTCCTCGTCTATTCTACCTCTGCTCCCGCTACCTGTTCCTCCCTCGCAGACAAATGAACTCTCTTCAGCATTGTCATTCTTGTCTCGCCATCCACATGCTACGAAGGATGTAGTGGCATTCGCTGCCTGTGGAGCCATTGGCCAATTATTCATTTTTTACACTTTGGCGCATTTCTCGTCTTTATTACTTGTCACGGTGACAGTGACCAGGAAGATGCTTACTATGCTGCTGAGCGTGGTGTGGTTCGGCCACCGCCTCACCGGTGGACAATGGCTTGGCGTGGGTTTGGTCTTTGGCGGTATTGGAGCCGAGGCTATCGTCCAGAAGAAGGAGAAGGCGAAGAAGATGAGGGAGAAAGAGAAATCGCAGAACGGCGTCGCAACCAAAGGGGAAAAGGAATTATAAACGCTGGGAAAGCTACGTCATAGAACTTAAGAGGAAAAGCGCTGGAAACAATAGAAAAGAATTGTGTATATATACATCGACCTAGACAGATATTTCTGAAATCTTTTATGTGTTATTACGTCCGAACTAGCACGCTGCATTCTCGAGATTTCTACTAGACCATCTCTAGCACGGTTGATAACGAAAATATTCATTCACTTCCTGCCTTCTACCATGATAATGTGATAGCCAAAGCCCGTTTTCACCTCTGCATATTTGGGACTAGCTGTCGTGCTGGGCTCCAGCTCATATGCGGCCTTCTCAAACGCGGCGTCGAGACTGCCTCTGATCTTCCAGCCTAGAGATCCGCCTATTGAAAACAGTGGTAAGAGGTATATCTAGGGATATAAAAAGTTCATATTTTCCCCCCGACTGGAGAAGATACGGAGCAGGAAGCAAAAAAAGTGAATGGATTTAAGGAAGGGAACAGAGAGGCTCATACCTTGTCGAGCTTTGTCTTCAGAGAATTCTCTCGCGACTTCGTCGAACTTGGCGCCCGCTCTCAGCTTTGCGAGAGCTTCTTCTTTCTTAGAGTGTTTTTCGCACTGATAGAGAAGAGAAGAAGGGTCAAGTCAGCTTTGCTTTAGTTTCGCTTTCACTTCGCTGGCTTTCATGTATATGTTCCGGATGTAGCTGCATATGTAGCTATGGTGGGCGTTGGAGGGGTATTAAACAACGTACAAGAATGTGGCGGACGTTGATGGAGTTGGCGGGCTTGAGGCCTTTACCCTTGCCGCCAGCATCGCCGCTTTCTGAGCTGTCTTTTGCTTTGCCTTTGCCTTTGTTTTTGGGTGCCATGATTTGAACTGCAGCGCTAGGGAGCTCGGGAAGATGGTGCGCGGATTCGAGATTATTTATGGTTGGGTTTTCTGCTTCGTGGGGAGATGAGGGATACAGAGGTGACCACTCTTCATCGCATACATACAATCTCACTATCTTACTAAATACATTTGGGCAAAGTCCTTGCAATATCATGTTATATTTAACAGCTCTATCTGGTCCCTAACCCCTTCATAACTTATCACAAGTCACCACTGCGGAATTGACACTTAAAACAGGCAGCTCTCAGCAAAAGACTGTGCAAATGGCAAATGATTTGGCACAATATCGTATCAAATCCTTGCCAGAAACTGCTTATTATATCCCAGAGTTCATTTCAGAAGATGAAGAAGATCGACTGTTGAACAAGGTGCGCCGAACTTTCTGCTTCTTTTCAAAGGAGTGAGACTGTAGTCCGACGATGGGAGGCATAATGCTTCTCCCTTAAATATCCTACTATCAAATTGCTATAAAGAAATCAGCCAAGCTAACTTTGTCGAAAGATCACAACTGTGCCGCTGCCTCGCTGGACGCATCTAACACGAAGGCGCCTCCAGAGCTGGCCGTCCGCCTTAACGAACTCCAATACGCTCCTCGAGTCACCACTTCCGGCCTGGCTCGTCACTCCAGTAATAACGCGCTTTCAAAAGTTAGCCATTTTTTCTGCTTCGCCGCACAAGGCGCCCAACCACGTCCTCATCAATGAGTATCAACCCGGCCAGGGGATTATGCCCCATGAGGATGGACCCGCATACCATCCACTCGTGGCTACCGTGAGCATTGGAGCTCCTATCGTTTTGGACATATATGAAAAGAAAAACGATGGACAGCAAGTCCCGTCGATGACAAAGGACACTAGCAGTGCTGATACAGGCAAGGCACCGTTGTATAGAATCCTACAGGAACCCCGAAGCCTGCTCATCACAACTGACAAGCTCTATACTGATTACATGCATGGGATTGCTGAAAAGACGAGCGACGATTATCTTGGACCAGAAACGATATGCAATTGGGATCATTTGGTAGACAAGGCTCCATTTGGAAGCGGGAGCTATGAAAGGGAGACAAGGATTAGTTTGACGTATCGCGATGTTCTCCGAGTTTCGAAGTTGGGAAATACCATGAAATTTCTCAATAAGAGATGATAGCCATGGTTTTTGAGAACATTCACGGAATGATTATCGTCGGCTTGAACGCAACTAATTTTCTAATACACTCGGGGTATCATTTTCCATTTGCTTTCCACCTGATCCGCGCCAAAGCGCCGGGCATACCAGTCCTTGCTAACGCCCGCCGAAACTCCCAAATTAATCATAACCAATAAAAGCCCGGAGAACACCGTTTTATTAACGAGTTCTCCCTTCGGCGCCGCGAGGAAGCTTAGCGCTAAGTAGATGGCACACTCGGCAGTATAGTGAGGACATACCAACCTGACAAATGCTGGATGTTCCGGGAGTGTATACTTTTTCAGAGAGGCCAGGTAACAATGACAGTCATATTGGATGCCAGATGCGATCAAGAAAACCGGGAGGAATATCATTGTTTTCATTGACGGAGTCACCAGGCTCGCGTCATCGAGGGATATATTGAATGAAAGAAGGGTAGCTATGATTGGCCGATCAAATCAATTCACCTGAACGTCCACTTTCACAGGGGGAAGATTTCATCCTACCGGTTCCTTCGATCCAGATTGCGACACTCATGGACGCGTAAAAGCCCAGTCCAAACAGCCAGTGGCCAACCCACATCTTCGAGGCTGACGGGCGAGTCAAGGTGATACATTCGTAAAGTCGTCGAGCACCTTGAATGGCAAGCAGAGCCCAGCACAAGACAACCTGGCCGGGCGACATAGCGTGCCTCAAGTTCCTCTCGTTCAAAGTCACAGCAACCGCTCTAAAAAGCGGACCCCGGGTGGCCAATTGAACGGCCCAGAGTAAAGATGATAGGACAGAGACAATGTAAAAATGCATGAAATAGCTGTGTGGGACATTCCACGTTGCCATATAATCCAAGACATGCTTGGGAGAAGATGCAGATGGAGGTGCATTCGACGTCGCTTTGGGGTCACTCTCTCTGCCATCGCATGAGGACGGTTGGCCAGAGCGAGCCCCGTATGGAATGAACCGTCCACGAAGCATTGGGATGCTATTAGCGGCCAAGATCTGTTGCCAGTCAGTCAACAGCAGGGCCATGCAGCGTCTCATTTGTAAGAGG
Source organism: Coccidioides immitis RS (assembly GCF_000149335.2). Taxonomy (NCBI): domain Eukaryota; kingdom Fungi; phylum Ascomycota; class Eurotiomycetes; order Onygenales; family Onygenaceae; genus Coccidioides; species Coccidioides immitis. Next base: position 2,542,412 of record NW_004504312.1, on the reverse strand, counting down.
GCCGGGAGCACGTACCGCCGCGCCAGCCGTCAAGAAGCCACTTCGTAGCAGGTCCGCGACATCGAGAGACGGTACGGCCCATTTGCACTCCATGGCTGGCGGCTGTTCAACGTAATCTAGAATGCCTCCTGGATCACACCCGACCGCAGCCCGCCGTCCTCGCATCCTCAACTGACTTCCCGCAGCTTCGCACCGCGCCACAGTTAGCTTCGACGCCACAGAGCTGTGAGGCAACCATCCGAATCAGGTCTAGCGGCAAGAGCCAGGCTTCCAAAACAATCCTAGCGCCAAACTCAGGTCAACGAGACGACGCATCTTGCCTTTGCTCGCCCTCTTCGTCCGCGATCAACTTCGGCCTTCTGAACGACTTGCGCCCTCCCACGCCCTTGCTATCCTGCATACTCGGCTCATCAGATAATTCAATAGAAGCTCTGCTACATTCTCCGTTCTAGGTTCTCCATCTCTTGTTTCATCTCGAATCCAGGTATCCCCTGTCTCGATACGTTCATACTTCGGACGATTGCAGCAGTCGTCTGATCGTGTCGGTGGCCAACTCAATTACAGACACCACGGCCATTGATGATGCGACGAAGAGCTGTCTTATTTCGAGAGCAGCCGCTATGAATGATGCTGAAGTGGCCTCAGTGCTCTCACCTGCCGCCCGTAATACACATCCAACCGACCAACGCCTGGGAAGTGAAAAACCGCACAAGGAGTTCTTTCTCCCTCCGAGAGCAAATACAGCACCTCTAAATGGAGAGGCGAAAGCCACACCCGACGGTAATGGCCATAATGATGATGCGGCAAGTGTAAAAGCGGATTCTGAAGCGGAGACCATTATCCAATCCGGTCGAGAGGAGCTTTCACCTGAAAAGAAGAGAAAGTATATCCAGCACAAGGTTGAACACAATGGTGGGAAGCGAAGTCATAACGAGTCTCTCGGTACGAGAAACATAGCGGCCGGCGATGATTTCAAGGCGAGAAAAAGAAAAAGGCTAGAAAACGACCATGGAGAGAGCGTATCAATTGACGCCCGCCACCAAAGCAGGCCAAATTCAAGAGTATCTTCGCCGACACCCAGATTAAAGCGAGAAAAAACAGAAGACTCCGTATACACCGCTGCAACTCATGCTCCTTCACTGTCCCGCGCAGAGAACATTAATGTCGTGAAAAGCATTGAACATAAGAAGCATGCGGAAAGTGAAGCTGATGATACTTTTGTGGAAGACAGGACCCATGGTAAATATGCGAACCAGGGTGTATCCACTGGAAGGAATGCTAGGCGTGAAGAAAGGAACACTTTGGCACACTCTCGCCATCTCTCTCATGATCGATCGGTTTCCCCTGCTGTTCGCTCACATAAGCGTGGCCTGTCAACATCATCGCAGTCAACTAGCCGATCACAAAAGAAAAGGTTTGCTGCTCCACCTTTGATCACAGACCGCCACAGGCATAGCTCGGAGGATAGAGAATCATCCGCATCATCTACACGTGGTTCCCCTTTACCTGTCACCCGTCCTCGAAGGGTCCTGTCTACCGAACACGCGACCTCTCCTGCAAAACAAATGCCGCCAAAGAGGCAACGCGATCAAAATGGGAGGACAAGATTGGCTCGCGCTTGCGCTGCCCAAGAAGTTGAAGCTGCCAAAGCTCGCTACGCAGCACACCCTGAGGAATTAGATGTTCCCGACAATGCTGGAAATACACCGCTTCAAATTGCAGCTCTGGAGGGAAGTGCGGACATCGTCAAATTTCTCCTCGAGGCTGGTTGCGACATTAACACGAAAAATATCGACAAAGATACTCCTCTTATCGATGCGGTGGAGAATGGGCACTTGGATGTGGTGAAATTATTACTCAACGCTGGAGCTAATCCTCGTGTGGGAAATGCTGAGGGTGATGAGCCTTACGACCTCGTACCATCTGATAGCGAGAATTACGATAAACTTCGCACAGTTCTTGCGGAAGCCAAAGTAAAGGGCATTCACCGGCGGAAGTCAGTCGATATGGGAAGCCGTGGATCCGCCTATCCTACCAAGGAGGCATCTTCTCGTGGAGCGTCTGCGGCAAGCCCTCGTGATTCGCCGCCGGTCTTTGGCGCCCGAAATTCACCCCCAGCTGGTTTAAGCCGCCGAAGAACAGTGAGAAGTGAAGCTACTCGCAACGACCTCTTATGGACTCGGCCGACCCCGGAGAATTTGCGGGATTTTGCAGCAAAAGGTGACATGGCTGGAGTGGCGAACATTCTCAATGTCCTTCAGAAAGCGGACACTGAATCCCTCATTGCCGCGGCCAAAGGAAGCCACGATGAAGTCTTAGGCATTTTGCTTGGTATGGGGAATCCCGACCCGAACCCGGAACCAATCAAGTCGGGTAACCACAAACCAGGATACAACACTCCGATCCTGGCAGCCATTGGCAGAGGGAATAATTCTGTAATCAAGCTCCTTTTAGACCAGAGGGGGTTTGATCCAACACGTCTGGACCATCGAGGGCGTACTTACTACCAGATATCCGAGGAACGCAAAGGAGAAAATTGGGAAGCGGAACGGAAGTTACTTAGAGATGCATACGATAATTATCTCAGCTCTTCTAAAGCTGCGAAATCCGATGTTAGAACTTCGAAGAAGTCACGCGATGTTAGAAATTCTTTGGAAGATTCTGTGTCTCCAGCTTCTTCCCATCGAAGATCGGCTCGTAGCCCTGAGTCACGCAACCAGCACCATGGATCGTCAAAAATTAATAGGACGAGGAAGGATGGTGGAAAGGATGAAAGTTTGGGCCAGGCTTCAACGAAGTCCCATAGAAAAACACCTCACGATGATGCCAACAGCGAATACCACACTACCTCCGACCATGACTCTACCCGTTCTCGACACACAAAACAAAAGCTTCCCTCAGACTCGAAAAAATATACTGACTCCGGAACTGCTGCTAATTACGGCGAAGAACCTATAAAGCGTCGGCGTTTGATTGCTGGACGCCCCCCGGATCGAAGAAGGGGAAGCTTTATGTCGACAGACTCACATTCGCCACGGGACGAAGCTTCCAAAGAGCGAGTCGAGAAATTTAGTCACGAAACCCGTCGAATTAAAGAAGTTTCTCCCTCAAAAAGAACCCGAGGCAGCGTCTCGCCCGAGCCACATCAATCTCGTGGAAGACCAGGAGAAAGCAGCGAGGATTCAGATCCCCAAAAAAAGAAACGGAAGGTTGAAATCGAGTGTAGCCCAACACGGCCGTCGAAGGAGTCCATGAAGAAAACACTTGTTGAGCGACCGCCATCTCCAAAACCTATATCTCAGCCTAAGACAACTAGTTCTGCAAGCACGGGTTCAGAAAAGACCGAGATAGGCCACACCATGCATGAGAATACGGAGTTGAAGGCTACTTCAAAGGATGTCGAGGTCCCAGTTTCTGCACAGAAGCTGCAGTACCAAACAGAGCCGAAACTTACAACTGACGCTGCAATAGCCGAAGTTAGTGAACATGACACGAAAGAAAACGGACAGCCCGATGAGCATCCGGAGGCTAAGGATTCGGAACAAAAAGGTACCCCGGAGGATTCGGAACGAATCCACCCTGCAATGGCTGCTATGTCTGTCAAGGATGAGATAAGCGAAGTTAAAGAAGTGAAAGAAGATGAGGCCACCAAGCAAGCCGCCAAACTTGCTCTTGAGCAGGCAGAGCAAGAACGAAGGCGAGAGGAAGAAGAACGAAAGCGAAAGGAGGCAGAAGAGCGACGTATTCGACAGGCGGAAGAAGAACACCAGAGGCGAATAGAGGAGGAACACCGGCAAGCGAGGCTGCGTAAGGAACAAGAGAAACAAGAACAGCGGCGCAGGGATGCGCTTCCACATAGACTCCGCGCTGCAGCAAATTTGATTGGCTCCGACGACCCAAAAGCAAAGAGTGTGCCTTGGCTCAATAAGCTTGTCCCTGTTTTCACTGTCCGAACAAAACAGCTTGATAGCTCTTGCAACGAGGAAGGGCAGGATGAACGCTGGGTCATCAATTATCAAGTCGCACCCCTCTTAGCATCCAATGATCTACAGCTTTCACAATGTAAGTTGTTGTTCGATTTGTTTTAGCTATCCCGTGAAAATGCTGATTGGAGCACAGATCCCAGCTGGGAACGGCGGATTGCGACCTCTGATCATAGATACAGCCTGTGGCGTGTGACTCGAAGCATGCTATCTTATATTGATGAGCTGCCTGTAGTTGGCACGTCTTGGGACGACGTCAGCAACCGCGTTGCAGAGATAAAACCGAAGTTCTACTCGATGGAGCATGTATTTTGGGTAAAGGTGGGTGTATAATCGCGGCCTCTGTTCTTCCCTTTCCACTGGCTCCCTCGCTAATGTGCCATCAGCTATCGGACTTCATGGACTTAGTTCCACATACGCCCCATCTTCACGGCCTTGATCTTCGTCTCACCGGAATGGTCATATATCATTTGTCGGAGTCAGGCAACGACGCTGGACAGGCCATACAGAAGCAAGCTGGGACTTCAGGACTGGCAAATTAAGCGCCAGCCACCGATATCCCCCTGGTTAACTGTGGTCAAAACCTGACGTCCTCCTCGTAATGGTGTTTACTTCGACTTCACCAATTTTGGTTTCTCCTTCATTAGCGATTTTTGGAGCCATCTTCCTCCCAGCAATGTTGGGGATTTGGTTTTATGGAGTATTAGATTCACTCGTGCGAAAGGGGGTTTGGCCTTTTGGTAGAGGTGCTTGTGCAGCGAGCTTTTATTTTGTGTGGGGGGAAGGTTTAGGGGGTTCGTATCGTGTCTATTTTTTTATGATCGGGCTGCATGGCTATTACTTTAACCTGCATTCCTCGGATGATGCTGTAGTCTTCTATGCCTTTTCCATTCAAAATATCGGCCAGCTACCTTTTCGAGACGGCTATTCATGTGAATAATCCTGAATTCATAGCTGATGGCGATGCGCTTTTCTCGCTTGTACCAGCGATAAGGAAATGATTACATAAGCCAGTTACCGCAGGTAGGGCACACTGATTAGCCGAAGGAAATTATTTCCTCGACATCTCCAGCCAAACCATCCACTCCGATATTTCTCTCAGCCATCATCTCCATCACTCTTTGAGGATAATCCGGCATTTGAAACAGCTCAAGTAGCTACCAGACACGTCAAAATGGTATGCCAATCCACCTTTAATTTCATTTGTACGAGAAGATTCCGCTTGGGCTCGCGAACAAATGCGCTGTTCGATGCGAGCCGGAAAGCAAACGAATCGGTTTAAACACTGATCGAACAACCATCACTGACACTTTATCTTTCCACTGGAAATAGTCGGATGGAGAAGAGACCCCCGTCGTTGCGGCCGAAGAGGTCGAAGTTTCCGCCACCGCTACCGGCGGTAGCTCCATGTCCGTTCTCGATGCTCTCAAGGGCGTCTTGAAGATCGCCCTCATCCACGACGGTCTTGCTCGTGGCCTTCGTGAGGCTGCCAAAGCGCTCGATCGTCGCCAGGCCCACATGTGCGTTCTCAACGAGGCATGCGAAGAGGAGGCATACAAGAAGCTGGTCATTGCTTTGTGCCAGGAGCATAAGATTCCATTGATCAAGGTGCCCGACGGCAAGATGTTGGGTGAATGGGTTGGACTCTGTATGTCTTTTTAACACTCCTAATCCCTGTGACATTCGATCGTGTTAGCCATGGGGTTTGGGTAGAGAGTTGGGTGGCTGACCTTTGTTTCTTTTTTTTAGGCGTGCTTGACCGTGAAGGAAACCCTCGCAAGGTTGTCAACTGCTCCTGCGTTGTCCTCCGTGACTGGGGAGAAGAATCCCAGGAACGCTCTGTCCTCCTCAACTACTTCCAGACTGAGCAGTAAAGCAAACAAGGTGATTCCGCTCAGCGGCTGCTTGTTGCATGTATAGGCGGAACGTGAAACCAAGAAAAAAGCAAAAGTCTTCGGCTTTGAGTCACAATGTTTTATGTGATATCAAACGGAAAACAGATTAAGAAAACATGCAAGATTTGTGGGACAGCAGAGATGTCCGGGAATCTACGATGTGGACTTAGACCTAGATTATCCTGTTTGATATCGAATGAAATGCCATCGAAGTAGTTGATATGTATGGATCGCATCGCCCATAGCTTAGGAAGTAAAGCTTGGCTAAATGGATAACTTCATCCTTTCAACGACAGTCACTTCCCAATCATGTTAAATAGTAGATCCATTCATCTCCTGTATATACAAACCAGAGTTGTCGCCTGATACTGGAGAAGGGGAAAAGGTATCAATTCCCAGTGTCAGAAGTTCGCCACAGCGCCCTAAATAAAAACAGCGAAGCGTGAGCAATGTGAGAATACAACCTGCTACAGGGAAATACGCCAGTAAAAATTGGCCAGGGCAGTAAAATGTCAAGCACGCAAATGAACCATAAGGGCTTGGGGTATAATAAACTCCGAGGTGTGGTAGGAAGAGATGACAATAGGCCAGTGCGTGTGTAAATATCTCTGAACAAATGTGATTCTACACCGCATGCTACCAAATTGTAAACTGACAGTAGAATCGGGAAAGCCCGATGAATTGTATGCGTTTAGCTGATTGATTATCACTATTTCATTGTGTCGACTTGCAGCCTTTAGCGAAAACTGTACGCTGGGAAAGCCATCCTTTCTTTCAAAACGGGGTTCAGGGTGAGTTCCTGGTACGGTGAGCTGCCCGGATCGTAATACATCCCAGCGATGTGTCCATCCTCTCGACGTATTGAGATGTAATAGAACCCTGAGATAGTGAGGCCTTGACGGGAATGAGATGGGGAAACGAAGCATCGTTCTACAATGGTATTCGGAATGTTAGCCAAAAAAAAAAAAAAAAGAAAAAAGAAAAAAAAGGAAAAAAGGAAAAGAAAAAGGAAAAGAAACACACCTTTCCATCTCATCAATATCCATCCCTTTGCCAGGGTCTCAGAGAGCCATTTCTTGCTAACAAGACTCTTCACAATCTCATCAGGTGTCTGGCTCTGGAACGGCTCTAGTTCTCTCCAATAGCAGCTATCAACCTCAGGACTTGCATTGAAGTTCTTTGTTTCCAACGTGTGTGTGTGGAAATCAATGATTTCTCCTTCCAGAAAGGTGATTATATGTGCGCTTTGGTTGGTAGCTGTTTTGTCAGGGATATTATATGCCTCCATTGTCCCTGACAATGTCATTGTGCTGTAGTCGATATCATGGATGGTCACCTTGACAGGCCACTGTTGCATCTTGGAACTCTCCGGTTCATCAGTGCTGCCACCGGATAGATCGCTAGTGCTATGTGCCCAGTAACGCCGACCACTGCTGGTATAAACGGTTATCCGGTTATTCTCGTTTCCATTAACGATCACAGGATCTATCAAACGATTTGAGCCGGGGACTCTGTGGGAAAGCATGGAAGGGGAGCTGGAGTGCGTTGCTTGCTGGTGGCCCGAAAACACCGTTCCCGGCTTAAGCCACGAACATTCAGCAGGCGGAGCGATCGAGTTGGTATTTAGGATAAAGTCGTCTTCGTTCGAAAGGAAGTAATCAAGCTGCACAAATCCACCCGCAGCGGCTGAAGAAACGCTCTCTTCGTATGAATTGGAGAAGCGAACTCGATCTAGGTAATGAATCGTCTCTTTTAGGCGATCAACGGAAGGGTCTTTTAGATACATTCGGCGTAATTCTGAATGTCTATGCAGGTCTCCACGGGTTAATATAGACGTATGAGGGTTGTGAATGTGCGTTGCTGCGAAGGGTCGCCGCATTTCATCCTCTGTTGAATTCCTACTTCTCGCCGTGTCGCTATCAGGAGCTTGATTCTGTGGTATCCTACTCGTCGAAAACCTTGGATGTCGTCGAGCCGACTGGAGAAGGGCAGCAGTGACCAACGCGGAGTCCCCATACAAGTCGTAGCGCGATGGTGGGTTTCTTCTTCCTTCTTGTTCACTATTCACAGGACGAGAGGTCCTGGATGAAGGTTCTCTCATCGACTCGTAAGATGGAGCTGACGTTCGCCCGGAAAGTCTCGCACTCTCTCGAGAATGCCACATGCGATGCAGCAAACCGGAAGAGAAATCATCCAGATCATCGTCGTCATCATCATCGAAGTCCGGGGCCCAGCCATATACGGACTGCGAATGTTGCGGGGGCGGTTCCCGATAATCTCCAGCTCTCAGGTTTCGACGTCGAACTATGGGCACTCGATCACTCGATCTCGTGGTTGTCTGAGGTCGACTTGTTCCGTTTCCACCTGGATTACCAGAACCACTTGATTCCGAGACGAAGTTCCATCCGCTGCCACGAGAGCGGGGGGTTCCGTGGCGGCGTTCCTCGTTGGATTCGCGACGAGTTCGTAGGAACCTGACATTCTGGTCATGGATAGCGTCTTCCGGGTGATTCATGAGTGTGGCGGCAAGGTCCAAAACAGGAGTAGAAATAATCTCAAGCTGCTGAAGGAATGGACTGGGCGATGAAGGAGAGTCAACAGTAGGGGGGGTGTCCTGTCCAGGAGGCAGATTCCGTCAATCAATGAGTTGTTCACGAGTCAGAAACCGAACCAACGGTCAGGGAGAAAAACGGGGGACGAGGCAGGGTAGTTGAAAGAGCGATCTCAAAACCAGATGTGGGCAGGGAGCTTCGTACTGTTGGCGAATTCGCCGGTGGCATATCAAGAGCGAAGTGTCCCGCGTTTGGTTTTGTCTCGGGCAGTTCTCAGAGCAGATAAAAGGGTTAAATAATAGGATTGCTCACGATGCCGGTCAAGAAGCAGTGCTCTGGACGTAATTCATCCCACTCAACTCGTTAGTTATTTAATTATTGGGAAATGGCAAAGATCGGCAGTCTGCTGCAGTCAAAGTTGAAGGACTGACTGATCGCGACGAGCGGGCGGAAGACGGGGGAGGAACCGAGGATGTCGTATGAACAGCCTAGATCTTTAGAATATATTCAAAGGAAGCAAAAACACAATTTGATTTTGACGAAACGAATGACCGGGTGGAATCCTCGACGTGGTCAGAGAGAATGTGCTCTCACGCTCCGTCGGACGATGAGTGAGGGGCGTTTGAGCCGGAGAGGAGTTGATGTGAAATCCTCAAATTAGCCACAGTTGAAACGCCGGCGAAGAGGAGGGAAGTCGACAGGACGAACAAAGAATCCGGATAAAACAATCCATTACCATGCCCTACTATCGCCACCAGTTACGGAGCAGCGACGGAGCACATACATATTAATTCTCACCTCACCGCCGCCCTCCGGATCGCCTCAGCTTCCGTTGCACCCGAGCATGGGTTTATCTCCGCATTCCAAAGGCGATCACCAGACAGCATCATTTCTCCCCCAGTTGCGGAGTAACTAACAACTACTGACTGGCGAGCTATCCCGACAACGGCCTGATCCGCCCCGGCAGCCAGGCTCGATTGGCCGGAATACACAGCTCCTTGACGCCGTCCAGTCTTGCTCCGCTGCCTCATCTCAAACTCGGCGCCTGCCGCCCTAATCTGTTTCTTCTCCAAGGCGTCATTGCTGGGCGGCTAGTTAGTTTGACAGGATCCATCTTGAGGACGTTAGACGCGCAGAAAGAGACATGGCGCAGGCCGAGTCAAACTGCCGTGAGCACATTATCCGCCCCCCCGGGGCCCTCGCAGGTTCGAAACCCGTTGAGGCGCAATAATCCAATTCCGATAGCCACCAGGGACAACCCATCTTTAAAACCATTTATCTGGAAAAAGAGGGAGAACAAAAAGAATAATAAGAAGAAGAAGAAGAAGAACTGTATCATATGGTCTTTAACTATTACCCTCTAATGGCGAGTTTATGCACCTATGCTAGCGGCGGCGCATCTCAAAAGGAGAGCCTTATTAAAAGGCCCGGATCACACTGGCCGCATCTGATCCACGTTGGAAAAGATGCAGTGCTCCCTAGGCAGCAGCTTATGTATAGTGGAGCGACAATCTACAGGCGCCTCAGATATTCTACGAGGAATTCATACACAACGCCAAAGATGAAAATGCATGAGCGGGGCAACCAAAAAAAGGTCCTTCAACCGGATTCATTAGTCTATTCGTCATCTAAAAAGGGCACATACCTAGGTCTAAGTCTATTCGCGGCATCATTCGTCCCGGCTCGGTCCAAATCCCATAACTAATCCGACCACGGTGCTACTAACAATTTGCAGCAAGCTGCATCGCCTTGCACTTCTCCGCTCTTTGTAGACAGTCCAAAATGATGCCCCAAAACTTATTGACGTCCATGCTAACTGGTATAGTGACACCACCGAGAGAGTCAGCCGTCTTTTGGGCCACTGTGCGACCTACCTCTCCGGTCAGCTGAACGTCTTTTCCATGCGAACCGTTGGTGACGACATCGACGATATATCTCTCTCCGTCATTGTCGTTGAACTGCAATATATCTTTGCGGCCAGCCATCTGTGAATCGTTTAGGTTTGAAAGAAGGACCGCAACCGCGACAGGGTCATGCAGTGGGGGCCCAGAGTCAATGCCAAACACCGTATCATAGGAACTCGCAAAAAATGTGAGCAGTGCATGAAGAATTTGTCGAAGAACTGACGGCTCAGAGTTATCGCTTGTCTCGGTAGCGAGGATGAGTGATTGAATTTCCTGAGTCGCGAGGACTTGATGTGTGAGATCCAGGGTAATTAGAGTTGTCTTCGGTGCTAGAATTGGTGACATCAAGATAGATTTAGCTGCCTCTGGATCCGTCTAGTATTATTAGATTGAACCGTTAGCTCCTCTTGAATTGAAACGGGATGTTGGCCATAAAGCTTGGAGCTTACGTAGATGTTGAATTCGGAATATGGTGTAGTATTCCCAATCCTGGTTGCTTCGCCAGGCTTTTTGCTGATCGGCACATCTGTGAATCCTGAGCCAATCGCTCCTCCCATGATGCTTACTCCTCGAACGTGTTCTGCAACTTCGGGGAATGTAGCAAAGAGCAACCCGACGTTTGTTAGCGCCCCAGTAGCAACAACCCACGCGGTATCCTTGGGCTGCGCAAGCAGAGCGTTTCGCATGGCCAGGATTGGATTGACATCCGTCACTGGCGGAACTTTCGGCACGGGAAGGAGGTCGGTTCCATCAATTCCTGACGAGCCTAGATACAGTATGCTCAGCAAGCGAATCTAGAGCTTAACGATGACCAAAAGGATGAAAACAGGCCGTACCATGAATACTGGGAGCATGAACCGGAAGCCTGCAAAAGGGTTTCTTTGAGCCGGGATAGACAGGGATGTCAGACCTCCCGATGGCTTCCAGAATGCTCCCTGCATTAGCAGTTGTATTCTCAAGGGACGCGTTGCCGTGGACGGTCGTGATCCCAAGGAGCTTCAACTGTGGGTGATGGGCGGCTAGAAGAATAGCAAACGCATCCTTTTTTACCACAGCATCAGCTCAAAGTCCACCGATTCAATTCAGGAATTGCAGTCATACATCATGCCCTAGAATCCGCTTCGCTTAGCACGGTGTGCCTCAACTGGCAAGCTGTTGCTCAGGGTTAGCCTGCTCACCGGGATCGCAATCCAGCCAAAGTGGAACCGGTTGTGGTTCTTGTGGTATCTCCAATGTCATTCTCGAAACACTTTACTGCACTTTCACCCGCGGCCCTGGCCTTGGTCTCTCCCCTCGTTGAGCTGGCGGGGTTTGAATGAGGAGTTTATCTTATCAGCGGGCCCTTTGGCCAGTTAACTAGCTCGGGTTGATGTCAGTTACTAAGCACTGCGTGTTTGGTTTGAATGAAGGTTAGTTAGTAGTTAGTTGAGTTAGTTAGCGGGTTGGTGAGTTGTTATAATAACTACACAGCACCATGCGACTTGAACTCCTTGAACTGCACACGGCGAGGCAAACAGTGCTGGCTTCTGGCTGACCAAGGCGCCCACCCATCGAGACCAGAGCAAGGAGCCATTTCATTCTCGCCCCTCTGATGTCTCACCCGCCATTTTGAATCAACTCTTTAGTCATCACACACGCCTCGAGCAAGCCCCATGAGTCCTCTCGACACTTCCCGTGGTCTTAGTTTGACCAACTGATAACCAGGAAATGACTGACAACCTGCAACTGTTTTCGAAATTCGGACCAACCGCTTCCGATACAACTGCTTCTACGCCCCCAAGAAGGTCTCCGGCCGGATCCAGGGCGATATCTCAGGCCCGCCATGGACCAAAATTCACGACGCAAACGGACTTTACAAGCGAGCGAGCTACAAGAGCACTGATACTCCGGGTGCTCTGTGCCCAGGTGCCCGGCCATGGCTCGGAGCAGCGGGATCGTGGAACCCCCCGACCACTCGAGGAGATACTGCCTCCACTTACAAGCTCCAATGAGGTCGATCTTCAGCTTTACGCTTTGATTGCGATCATCATGAAGGAATTTGTTTACCTCTGGTACTCGAAGATTACCCCTGATCACAGTTTCACCGAGGAGATCATCCAGGTGATTGCCCATTGCACGCGTGCTCTCGAACAACGCTTACGGCAAATCGACATACATGCTCTTGTCTTGGACGAGATTCCGTCGTTGATTGAGGCCCATGTCATCGGTGAGAAGTGCAAATGAATGTTACCTTTTGGGGAACCATTAAGTTGACCGCGATATTTGCGTGTGTCCGTAGCGTATCGTATGGCAGATCAGAGCGCTATGGCCGCTCGGTCCCAGGCCCAGTTCCGGATCGCGTATCACGCCTTGAACCCCCATCCGGCCCTCTCTCCCGTGCCGTCGGTATCGAACCCTGCATCTGTCGTGGAGCAGCAGGAGAGAGAATCGATATATCGGCAGATGCTAGCGCAAGGAATCCTGGCCGTCCTCCTCCCCACGGAAGATCTAGAAAACGTATGCCTCAGGACGTTGGTGGGTGATATCCTTGCCGATCTGCTGCTCGGGGAAATCGTCGGCGGAAAGGTTGCGGAAGGCTGGTTTATTTGGGAGGTCATCACCAAACTTGCCGGAGAACTGAGGCCCGGACCGGAGGAGGCGAATACGGAGATGGAGGACACGGAAATGAGTCAACCGGGAAGAGTTGGCCTTCTCTCCACTCGAACAGACACTGGTCCCATCGGTAATACGTCCGCTAAAACCCAATCATCACTATCACTCCTCTTGTGGTCGATTTTGCAGTATGCGTATCTGGCATATGCGGCCATTCGATTTGTTGCCCGCGAGCTGACCCAGGTAGCATCACCATCGTCATTCATGCCCGTGCGAGGGCTCGTGCCAGAGACGACTTCGAAAACCCCTGCAACTGAAACCCAATCCTTGTCCAGTAGTAGCACCGTGCGACTTCCTATTCTTAAATATAGGATTTTTGGAATGGCGGCGCGACTAGTCGATGTCTCGAGGCGGATGCCTTGGCTGGGAGGATCGTTGGCTCTTGTCCAGCACGTCCTGCTGAGCGGTCCGGGGAGGCTTGGGGAGACGGACGGCGCTATCGACAGGTGAGTTAAATCTCGTTTGTTTCATTTTGCGTTCTGCCAGTCTCATTGCTCCGGTTATTTGCGAAATATCCATCTGTCCGTTTGCTTTGCCCCGCATGGGATGGAAATTCCAAATGGGTGTGGTCGCTCAGCGCCCTCGACCAGATAGAGACCCCCCGTGGGCTGTCTCGTCTCTGATGCATTTCGTCATTCCCAGCCCACGCGGTTCCCCCTTTTTTTGATGATCCCTGGTGAACCAACGGAGCAATCAGAGCGCAAAGCAGGGGTCTGAAGAATCGACTGGTGACATTGCCCGCATGGCCTTTCAGTCACTTGATCTGATGGTGGGCAGCTTTTCCGTCCACCAATTGAGCTGTTTGCTTTGTGAGCAAACAGTTGGTTCAAAGCACTTTCGTTTTCTGTTCTGTTTTCTGTTTTCTGTTCCGGACGTGTATCTGGGAAATTCACAGCGGTATTACCGTGTTATGTTCCTAGCGGTTCTGTCTCGCTTCGTTGCATTTTGTTTCAATATCGTTTTGTCGCTTAACCACTCATATCCCCGGAATATCCCAATTTTGACCCTTTTGGGTTATTCCAAACACGCAACGGCCTCTGTTACCCGTATTTGTGTAAATATGGTAACAGCAATACGCGGCCACCCACACACCACCCCACATCTGGTACGGAGCGCTGCAAAACCTTCCCGTGCATGTGCGAGCGACGCCTTGGAAGATCCGCAGCGCTGTCAAAGAGAATCCAAATAACTCCATACCCCGGCGCTGCATCCCGTCCCATTGGCGCTGGCTTGTTGGCTGGTGTGGCTGGCAACTGGCACGCCCGCTGTCCTCTGGGCCGGCCCTCCCGCCCGCCCGCAGAAACTCTCCAGACTCTGCACTTCTTCACCGCCGGTCTCTGTGATTGGCAGATCCCCGCCCCTCCCTCCCTTCGCGTCGAAAGGCTCGCGGAGCTGCTCCAATCCCGCTCAGGACTCGCCAGCGGAGTCAGTTACATCATCGAGTGGGAGAATTGCTCGCATGGCGCCTTGCTCTCTGTGTCTCATTATTCTTGTTCGATGCACCCGCCGTGTTCTTTGGCAAAACCGGCCAAAAGTAAAATCTGGGAAAAGCTCTTTTTTCAACGAGATATTTTTGCTTTTTTTCTCCGGCGCTCGCTGCTCCCGTTACCGAGTCAGGTACCAATCATTTTCTGGAGCGCATTTCAAACTGGGCCGAACGGGCAATCCCACTCGAACGTCATCGTTCTTTACACATTTCTTGACCATTTTCTCGCAGTCACTTTTGTTCCTCAGGCCAAGGTTGGAGCCGCGATCAGGCATCAAATCATCGGTCATGCCCAAAGTCATCGGCATTGCCATCGTTGCCGCCGGGTACTCGATTGGCGGCTTTCTTTGACTGAGCACGGCTCCTTGATCGTTGCACTGATCTTCAAATTCTCTGCCTTGGCAATGCCTCTTACATTCGCATTCTCACATTCTGCTCGGCTTTTTGGCGCTATGTCCTCGTTGCTTGTATACCCTTGACTGAAATTTTTTTTTTTTTTTTTCCCTTCCCAAAAATAGATTTCTTCGCCAGACGATCCAGAAGCACCTCTTCACGCAAAGCTTACTCCCTTCTTTGCTTCTCGCCGTTCGAACAACCGTTTTCCCCTCCAATGCCCGGCTAGCGTCTATCGAGATTCCCCCAGAAGCCGATATCGGAGTTCCAACTAGCAAACAGTGCGGAACTGAAGCCCTACCCCTGACCACAGCACCCCCACCACCACCAACATCAAATTCGCATCAGCAAACCCCGTCCGACCAACGGCCGAATGGCGCCAAAATAAACTCTATTAAACGTGCATGTGCCCGAAGTATCCTTCGGCTGATCCCAAGGCGCGTCGCATTGGCCATCTTCGCTATTGCGACCGACAACGAATACAGTGGAATTAATCTAAGCGCTATGAGCGAAAATGACCCCGCCTCCCCCGTGATACCTCCTCCAGCTGAGGCTGCGGCTTCCCCGCTAATATCGATTTCGCCTAGCCTTATTCCTTCTACGCCTTTGTCGGGCGCAGAGGTCTCTGAAACTAGACCGGGGACCAGTACCGATTTCGATCCGACCCATTCCAACCCGGACGCAACTCAAACGTCAACCCCAGACATGGGGAGGGTGGTAAACACCAAGCCCGAGAAACTAGACCTGTCAACTTTTGCCCTAGGATACGAAAAAGAGCAGGTGGAGGACGAGGAGGAGCTGCTGCTGCTGCTGCGCGCTATCGAGCGCGATGTGCTGGACCTTTTCTCGGATTCGTATTGCAACAAACATCTTGTCTACTCTATCGTCGAAGTGGTGTTGGTCAAGCTCGTCCCTGAGCTGATGGAACATGGCGTTGGAGAGCTCATGGCTGAGCGCGGGCTTTGAGATTTTCACGCACAGACCAAGCTGCGGGACAAAATATTGGCGAACCTGGCACTGGCCCATGCATTGATGCAACCCGCCTCTTGATCATGGTCCTTCCGGGCTGATCTGTGCTTCGGAAGGGGCCTCCTGACGCCTGGTACGAAGGTACATACATGTACACATTAGTCACAGATAATGATATGATATTCCAAATAGATAATGCATACCATAATGGTCTTGCTGGAGATGTAGTGAATAGGACCTCCCGCCCATCATTTTGGGGTGGGGACATCAGGAAAAGAAAAAAGGAACGTCCGGAGACGCTTCGATCTTACATTTTACAAAGCCGTCCTATCAGAGAGAGCAAAACAGGAAACTTGAAATATCAAGCCAGATTCTTTCAGACCCAAATCATAAATGGAAAAAAAAAAGCCAAGCGAAATAAGAGGCGCCCATAATGATATGTGAGTTCAAACCTTGTTACCCTCGCCCAGTTTCCAATAGAAAATGCTTTGGTATACATTACCGATTTCATTTCAACCCTGGTAATCCCCTTGCTAAAAAAAGCCCATTCCCAATTCCCAAAAAGGATGAAAGTAAGGAAGAGGTACCCCGTCCGCGCGAGCGGTACACGATGTAAAAGGTCGCCAGTAACCCCACAGATAAAACCATAAACAAGAATACGATGAACAAAATAGGCCAGAAAATGCAGTATCAAGCGAGAAGAAAATCAAAAAAGAAAAAAAACACTCGAGAAAGGAAAAAATAAAAATAGATTAACGTAGAAACTTTGTAAAATAAAAATAATTTAAAAAAAAAAAAAAAAAAAAAGGTCCAGGAACCAGGGCAGACCTAGCACTCCAAATAAAAGAGGACAGACCGTGACCCCGCCATACATACCAGCCTGTATATGGATACATCGGTATACTCGATTGACTGGAGTTTGGCTTCCACTCGATCTCAACCTGTTGGTATCGGAATAAAGCATACATACTATCCGGCCAGGATATCCCAAGTACTATCGGGCTTTGACTCGCATAGGAGCATATGGGTCGAGATTATAACGTATGGATACTGCGCTTCTTCGTCATTCGCGGGAAGTCAGCATGTTCGTCGATACGCTCCAGCTTTGTACCCTGACTCTGGACAAGTTCCAGCTTCTCCATAAGTTTGCCGATGGTCATAAACTCCTGTGCCCCAATACCAGAGGGCTGGTTCTGGAAGTAATTCCTTACTAGCTCCAGAGCTCGACGGGCTTCGTCCTGTGTTGGAGAACCAGGGGAGCTAATGGGAGAGATGGTATTGGATTTTGAGAAATGGGATAGTTCCGTTTTGATTTGGGGCTGACTGCGGTTTCGTCTCATGGCTGGATTTTCTTCCGCAGCGTTGACATTATCGTCGATAGCAGAAGGCTCTAGGCCCTGAATTAATGGAGCTTCCGTTGTTTCGCTGGAAACAAAAGGCTGGTCTGCGGCTAAAATAGGCAGTGTTTGACTCCTCTGCCTTATAGGATTGTGTCCTGGTGTTGTCTGATTCGGTGTGAAAGGATTTTCCGAAGTAAAAGCAGTCATTGATGTGTTGGTACCCAGGGGCGACGTAAGCGGAGAAAACGTCTGTGAGAAGTCATCGTTGCTTCGAGTGGTGATGCAATCAATACTTTCTTTCCTGAACTCATTCGCTACCTGCTTTGGGGACACAGGAGACGGGCTTAACATGCCTGAAGGAGACACAGATGATTGGTCATTCGGGGTGTGGACAATGGAGTTAGCGGTACCGGTGCTTTCTGAGGTATTTGTCGCATCCAATGAGCCTTTTCGTGACAATGACCCCGGCAAGTAGTTCTTTCGCTTGAACTTTTCCAGCCAGCTGGAGCTCAAGAGCTTTTGATGGCCTTCAGGACTTCCCACACTGTTGGCGAAGAAAAGGGCCCTTTCCCTGATCATAGCATCACTCAGCTCTCCTCCATGGCGTACATGATTTCGGGCCCAATTAGACAGGGCTCGTTCGATGTCGGGGAATTTGCCTTTAGTCTTTTTGATTGGTGACCGACGACCATCATCAGGATAAAGATACTTTTCTTTCTGGCGTAATACCTTCGAAACGGTGCTGTAAAAGTAATTATTGTCAGAAGGATGCAATAAGAAAACGAATTCTCTAGGTCAGAAATAGTCTATCACCTTCTCTCAACGCCGAACATGGCTTTATAAACTAACGGTTAGCATTGAAGTCCAGACCATTATACAACAGGATCTGATATAAACCGTACCTCCAATCTCAGTTTGCTTTACATGTGGATTCTCCTCGTGGTACATGCACATCCTGCGGCGGTCTGCATCCGTTAAGGTGCGTCGCGGCGTCGGTGAGCTTGAAACATGCGTGGCATGCAGGTTTTGTAGATGTGACGGCATCGGCATCGGCATCGGTGCCAGAGGCACTGGCGCATAATTTGGTTGAGTTGACAACATGCTGGGCCATTGCGGGGCCATAGTCAAAGGGCCGAGTTGCTGGGGGGGAAAGGACTGCGGTATCGACATGCTATAAGTGGGTTCTAAGGGCACAATGGGCGAAGAGCCAAATGTAAACCCATGAAAGTCCCCAAGAGGATGATGTGGGGAGTTGAACAATCCCATCTCGGCCCAATGGGGGTTTCCCAAGTCATGGTCTTGGGGGTGCTGGGTTTCAGTGTCCATTCCCAGAGCGAAAAGGTCCACTCCCCGCCGACAAGCTAATAGAGCTGGATGTGTGTTTTTGAGGAAAGAATCGTCAAATTGAATCTAGCTGCTGCAAAGGTCTGGATGGCCTTGGGGTGGCCAACAGCAGATTCAGAGTATAGCCAAGCAGCATTCAAGAAAAACCCAAAGCCGGCGCATGAGAGTCGGTGGTATGAGAGAGAAGAGTGCAGGGAGGGAAGAATAAGCAGGACAATGTCCAACAGCATATATCACCGAAGAGGTGCAGATACAGGGCTGGTAGGCAAGCCGGTCGAGACTTCGAGGGCGTGCAGGTAAGGATATGTATGCATTAAGTAGGAAAAGCAGGTCGGTGAGGGGTCACAGTTATCGATAGGAATGGTTACTAGTCATGTCCTTTGTCGTAACCTAAGGACCAGGGAACTTGGGGCTAGGATATGGGAGGAGAAGCGGACTTAAGGTCTTGTGGAATGAGCTTTCGGCGCTTTTAGTTAAGCTTCAATAATACATTTTAAAGGCGATGGATTGGGATGAACGAGGATAGGCTGTTTTGTCATTTCAAGGAAATATGAATTCCGAGGATGCTTGTACCACAATGGAACAGGGGCACATTAGATCCCCCATCGTTCAATACCAAATGGCCTTTTGGCAGGGTATCGATGTATCGCTAAAAAAAAAAAAAAAAAAAAAAAAGGGGGGGGAGGGGGAGAAGAGAAGGGAGAAGGGCCATTTCGAGGGCGTAGTCATCAGCGCCAATTGCCATAGGACAGAGGAGTGGCAGGCATCGCCGGCCAACGGCCAACAATATGGCGAAGAAATGCGCGAGGAAATTCCGCAAAAAAGCAAAATTACAGGCGAGGGTATTGTAACCAAAGAAAAGCGATATAATTGGCGGCGAAACAGTGAATGAATTTGCCGTTTCGTTACTGCGTATGGAATACAGTGTTCCGCGAATACGCTGCTGTATCGGGACCGTACGGTAATGACTGGGCGAGCAGGAGGCAGCAGGCTCATTGGTGGGAGAAGACATGCTCCGTCTCCCGTTCGAAAAGAGGGAGAGGCGATTCGTGCTCCGTTATGTGTGCAGAGCGACAGAGAAACGAAGCATACGTAACAGTGGTGACACTGTGCGCCATTCTAGCAGTCATTTATGGAATGCCAGAGTGCTCCTTAAAGCCTCGAAGTGCCCAGAGCGCACACAGTTACTGGCGGCCTGCTGGCCGACCGGAATCTGGGAAATGAATGGAGGAGACGCATGGCATCTCGCCTTCAACATGCCACACAGAATCTGTTGGGGGGAATCCATCATGGCACCCCCGACGCTCCCGTCATGGAGTATAATGCTGCTATTATCGAGCAATGCGAGAATTGTTCCAGTCACCCAGAGTCGCCAGGATCCCCAGCGTTGTTGCTGTGACCAAGATCTGTCAGAGGATGAGCCTTGTACGAAGTAGCAGGAAGGAAACAAGAAAAGTTTAAAATAAGGCACGCATCACTGTGGGGTTCAGCACGGCCTTTGGCATAGGGCATACATATGTCAGGCATGACGGAGGAATCATCATTTTAGGTCGAGTTAAGTTTTTGCTCCCCAGAGGTTCTCACGTGGGGATCTTTGAACTGTGGTCGCAGTGGATATTAGTATAAGCGGGGTGGAGGGCGAAGTGGGCGAAAAAGACAGCTAAGGGCCGTTTGACGAAACCTGAGCAAGGCATTGGATGGTCGATCTCGGGAGATGGACCACAAGTGATTGTCCAGAGTGAAAACGCGATCACTTGAGCAAAACGGTAATCTCAGCAAGCGTGGGAGATCGATGAACCCATTCACCAACTAGCTCCTGTTTTGTGGCTTGACTGAACTGACGTCTTCCTGTTCAAGGGGGTGGAGGGTGGTGAGCGGAAGAAAAATGACGGCTCAACGGCGAGGCGAAGGCAGATGAAGCGCAACGTCTATTATTCGCTTTCCGCTGCGGGAATGACTAATCCCACCTCCGGCCTGTCATAACCATCGCCATCGCCGCCGCCATTTAAGTAATTACTGTCGAAAACTCCATATGCTGATGGAGAGGTATGTATGGCGTGCGGACTCCAGGCGCAGACGGGCCTCCAGAGCGCGAATTCAAAAATACTCCCGTTCGGAACGCTGACATTCGTCAAGCTTGCCTGTAGATCTTGGTCCAAGATCGTCGTCGGCAGCCGTATCAAGAAGCTCCTCAGAGCACACATGCCCAACGTTTGAATGGCCGTCGCTCCATGCACTGTTGCATCTCCGGAGGTTGCGTGCCGTTTTCCATCCGTTAAAGTTACAGAAAACTCAAAGCTCTTCCTCGCTGCGATTGGCCTACGCCTGAAACTCCCTGCTGAGCCTTACCCACTAGAAATTCGCCGTGGTCGAGAATCCACCGCGCCGCGTCGGATTAGTGGTGGGTATCGCATAATATCAAGCCCTTCTGTACGAGGTCCCATTCTGCTGTACGGAGTACGTATAGGTGTATACATACTTCGTACGTTTGTACTGTACGTACAGAGGTACTGGCATACAGCGTTGTTTCTCCTCTCCATCTCGATACGGTTACAGCCGTCGGACAGCTCGAATCGACTCGTGTTCCAGCTCCATTGAGGGTACCTCACTAAACGCACGCTGAGAGACTGGACGAAGCTAAGCTAGGCGAGCTACGCCAGCGGGACCGGGCCGGCCATCACCATGATTAGGAACGCGAGCTGCCGTCGTTGAAACAGCCATGCTCCTCCATCGTTTTAATTTATTCGCCCGAAGGTGAGCAAGGAACCGCAGTCTCGCTACCAAAGGGAAACGGGGAGAAAAGGGGCAGTGATTGACGCCGATTTTCGACGCCGCTCTCCTTGCTCTTCTGGGTCGAGAAAGGCAAGGATCGTACCATCTGGCGTTCTCTCCAGCTCAGCCTCCTTTTTCAACAGCGATTTGGCCCTCTTGGCCGCCAAGGTTCTGGCTCATGCGGCTTGATATCATACCGCTTCTTCAATCTCCGCTCCCGCACTCACAATCCTGTGCTCAGGTTCCAGCGTCCTTGCCGCTCCCTCAGGCCCTGCGCCGCGTGCCATGTGAACAATGACATAAATAACGATTACATATGTAGGTTGCCTGCCCTCAACTCTTCAAAAGATGATTTGCTCCGTCCTCGAGTTAGGGGAGGGGGAATTCCGCGAAAGCCTCCATTTTCGAGCCTTTCCATTTGCTGCCCGTGGTGCTTATCTGGATTCTTCGCTCCGCGACAACCGCAGTAGGCCGATCGGGTAAGCCTGTTTTTCAAGACTCACCTCGTTTCTCCTTGCTCACATGATGGGTCGTTGTAAACCAATCGCTTCGATAGCACCCATTTCCTATCGTGTGGTCAAGAAAAAAAAATCTTTCTCGAAGCTTTATCCTGGGGAGGGAGGGGTTCTCCTCCGTCTTAAGCGCCGAGCCATGTAACGGGATGTCCTGGTCGTACCGACTACTTCCTCCCTAAGTGAGTAGAGGTACATGATAGAAAGTCTCAAAACATCGTCGGGCTTTGCTCTTCAGGCGTTCTCGAAGAGTCTCTCCGTATTTTGCCTCCTCCAAGACAGGAGTTAGAGTGACTATAATCCTAGACCTGTAAGAAACTAGCCTACCGGGATCGAAACGTCTCAAGAAAGACAAAATGCCTTTCTCTCCGATTTGCTGCGAGACTTTGCAATGACTGGCTCTTCATGCGCCCACTGTTTCAATCAAATTTATTGGATCCCCTGTCATGCAAAATCCAGTCGCCCATTCATCCATACATCGTGGAGCCTCTGTTGCTAATACTAAAGCCGCCTGAACCTCTCGTAGTTGTGCGCAAAGGGAGCCACTTTTATTTTTTCCATCTCCCGAGGATATGACATGCCCCTTTCCACCTCCTACCGGAAGGAGAAGAGAGAGAGAGAGAAAAAAGAAAAAAAAGATAAACTCGACTAGTGGATAGCTGTGGGGGAAAGCCATGGGGGATCCGCGGGATCAACCCTGGCCCCAACTTAAGCACAGAAGTCCGCTAGTGAACAACCCATGGCCCCTCCGACGAAGTCATTATGCACCCAACTAAGTTTGCAAGACTTGATATCTAGAGGTAATATACTCCGCAAGGAGTATTCGAATCAATGGAGCACTCAAGACATTTGCTAATTGTGCTTGCGGCACGGAATACTCCATCCAAACAAGACCCTCAGGACGGAGCGATGGGCATCTTGATGAAACCCGCGGAGAGAAAAGGGGGACGTCCGGAAGCCTTCCCCGGGATTTGCGGATTTCTGGGCCACCTCCTCGCCCCTTTTTTTTTTTTTCTCAATCGGAACCACTGTCGACAAACACGGGACATGCAAAGGACAACAAACAAAGGTGTGTTTGTAAGAGTGGTTTTTGGGATTTGGTCATTTTCATTCATGCATCTCTCAATACCGGAGCCGCGGTTGGACGCGCTTAGGCGCATGACTCTTTTGCTTGTAGCTTGTAAATTCTGCACTCCTCCTTTTTTTTTTGAGCCCGCGAGGAGTAGCCTGATGCGGCCGGGCGACATCCCCATTCTTGGCAGCATAACTTCCGGTCCGAGGTTATCCAACCAAAAATGCAGAAAGATCAAACACTGTTATGGACAGAGTACGGATGTTCATACTTTGGTTCGAGCATCGTGCAGCCGCTGTGATGACGACGTTTCGGGGACATCTGTCGTTTGCTATGTATGCCCAGCACGCACGACGTGAATCGCAGCAAAAGATTATTACAGACAGTGATAGAGTACCAAGTGTGTACAGAGTAACTACTGGGAAGAATTTCTGGGCAGAGAAAAGCATCCACTGGGATAGTTAACAACCCTGAGCCCAGAAGCTAGAAAAGATTCACTAAGCCCTGCCTTTTGTTTTTTTTTCAAAAAAAAAAGCACACCTTTTGCTTCCATCCCACCCCCCACCACCATGTCGTGAGCAAGGGTTGTTCTCGTGCGGCTTGGCCGCCCGGCCGCCTTTCTTTCCACTGAACAGCGCCGTCTCTCACCCGTGGGCGCTAGCGAGGAATAAGCGTGCATCGGCAGACGGAGAATCCGCCGATTCCGCTAGGCCCCAGGCCGCTTCTGGGCTAGAGCCAACTCAGTCTGCATGATTTTCGGGTTTGCCTCCGCTCTTGAGGCCCTTTGCGGGCGTAACTGGACCTTCACCCATCGATACAGACAACCGTGTTTGTGGCTTGGGATAACCATTGCGGTTTCAAGACCCATTTCCAATACCAACAAAAAGAGAATGTCCTTCCGAAGCAATACATGGATATTCCCTCAGATAGTTACATGAGAGAGTCGCTCATCGTAACGACAGCCGTGGTCTCCTGAACTGATGACGTTGTCCAGGCATGGAAGAATGCCGTGTGCAAAAAGAAAACCCTGCCTTCATCTTTCAGGGTCCGCATACAGTGTAGTATTCCTTGGAGCAGCGGCCTTTTGTGACTCGTCAATTGTTTCTTCACCGTTTCCCTGTTGCTTGGATGTCCATCCCAACTCCGTATCCTTGTTGGGTGGTGCGATTTGTAGGGTGCATATTTCTGCCCATGTCCTGACTTCTGCTTTTAGCAGCCGCTCACACCTCGCAGGCAGCGATTGGAACCCCGTGCCCTTTAACGTCGACCGGACACGGCCATGGAATGATCGCGGATCTGTCATACCCATCTTCCCCGTTCTTGAGCACCTTTCAAGTCAAGCAAGGACGAAAACAGTGGCCCGGCGCTTTGGGACAGGTTTCGTTACACAATTCTAAAAAAACGTGCACAGCTCGATTTCTGCTCTTCTTCACCGGAGGAGTCATTCACCTTGCGAGGTCATATTATTATTCTTCTTGTCCTTTCCTTTAAACTTCTGGTCTGAGTGCAGAACTATGGAATACGGACTGTTAGCCCTCCAGGCGTTTCATCGTCCGACCCCAACCATAATCCGCTCAGGATATACCCACCAAGGGTCCACTAGGTTAATAGGGCTTTCGAAGGATCACCCCAACCCCCGAACGGGAACCCTAGCCCGTGGCCATCGCTGAACTGCAAATGCTGTCATAGTGCAGGTAGCGCGACGTTTCTCCCAAGAGCATTGTGCGTCAATAAGAGGGACAAAAGGGCCTAAAGGGCCTGTCCCTGAGAAATGGTTTCGTCCAGATGTCCCATTGCTTTTTCTGCATTTCCACCATTCACTCATGCAAGTCTCCCAATGTGTATCGTTCAAGGACCCCGCCCCTGAGCGCCCACTGCCATGCAGAGATGTATGTACTCATTATCCCGCACAGAACCTCGAATACTTATGGCTCATGTACCTTATGGACATAAGCTATTGATCCACGTCTGATCTCCAATACCCGCAAAAAGCAAAATACCCAAAAGGCCAGAAAACAAAATGCCCCCGTCTCAAACATCCGATGGCTCACAAAGCCCAACAGACCATAAGCTGAATACTTCTGTCCTACCCTGTTTCAGTAGTGTAACAAACAAGACCAGCAAAATACCGAAAGGGCCAGAAGACGGTTAAAAAACCAACTCCGCAGGAGCTGCAAGCTGCCCAATATCGGATGTACATTTCATAAACACCCCCCAGCCTCTCTATCCATAGCAGCTGCGGCGTATCCGTCAGAGTGCCATCAATGATTCAAGGGGATCTCAGAAAAACCTCCCCATATCTCTTTCACCGTTTCACATATTTTGTTATGTTTTTGTTGTAGTGTATAAGTATATAATGGATGTACTATCCCGCGCTTCCGTTGAACCCAGTTGTTTCGATAACCTGAGGAATCTTTTTTGGGTCCTTGTTCTGTTCGCGGGATGATACCACGATTCTGTTCCGCGCTGAGAGCTCCCGAGGCTCTTGATTATATGCCAACGTTACCTGGCATACGCATAATTCCGCAATTTCAGATCAAGGACCAAAATCCTCAGACCAAAATCTCTCGTTCCCGCCATACGTGTATTTCCAGAGCCCTTCGCCCCGACTCCTAGTTCCTTTTCCTTTTTTTTTTTTTTTTTCCCGGCAGATTTAACCGCCCCCCCTAATTTTTTTTATTTCTTTTCTTTTTATTTCTTTTCTTTTTTTTTTCGCTTTCCTTTCTCCGCCTTTCCCCTTGTGCTATTTTCGTTTCGCAGGATATCGATATTGGTTCGGATCCAATAGAAGCTTTAAAAAAAATCGAGAATTGAAAAAAAAAAGATTGGTACTTTCATTTATTAGTTTATTTCGAGGAGACTGTTCACGGGGTTGCAATCGATGAACACTGAAAGAATTGGTAGGTACCATCATTGAGGAAACATAGGTGGCTGGGAGCCTGATATGAGATATGAATTGTTTGGGTATTTAACGGGACACAGTGCCTCACTTCGCAATGCCAATCTCAGGCACCCGACCAGCGTGGAAGATGCAGGTCGCCAAGAGTAACTCAAAACCAGATGCTTCAAGAAAAAAGAATTTTTTGTGTTATCTGCAATCGTAAACCATACAAAATGACTCGTGATTGATCTGGACACAGAACAGTCTGTTATTCAGTTTTCCGTACATTGCATGCAAGTGCAATGCAATAATCCGAATTCCTTTTTGGATACAAGCTCACAGCCATGTCCAATAGAAGAGTATCTGAGCGGGTTAACGGCATGAGTATTGAACGACCGGAAGGCCCTTTCGGGTCGACGCATTGCTGCCGCCAGTCGGTCAACGAAGCGGTTACCTCCGTCTGAACGAATCATCCCTCCTTTCTATCGGTTCCGCGAGGAATTGGCCCCGTCTTTCCCAGCACTCCTCGGGATAAGGGTATTTAGACGGCCGGCGCATAGAGACTAGTTTACATAACCATGCTTATCTCTTTATAATTGTGACTGATAGTACGGGTTAGCATAGCGAAGTTGACTCGAGATTCGGGGACATTGGGTAGTAGGCGTACTGATATCTTCATCTTCGAGTTGGTGGCTAAGCCCTACTCTCTGCGGCTGATGCTTTACAGAACGACCATAAACGATGGCATGCTTGAACTGCTCCACTATAGATTTGTGGATGGCATTGCACTGCAGTAAAAATAAAGGATTAGCAAAGTGACTCGTTACATCCGGGGAAGGAAGATTCTTACAAAATCTTCCACCGTGCAATTGTTGGATTTCAGGACGACAGGTGCTGTATAATCTGGAGCTTTGCCCTTGGGCTTCGTGTAGATCCGCTTGAGGTTAAGCTTTTCCCACATTTGCTCTAGAAGCTCATCGACGTTCCATCCGTGCTCTGCACTGATCGGGCATGCATTAGGGATGCGGTAAAGCAAGTCCAATTCCTCAATTGATATGGAGTCAATTTTGTTCAAGGCATATATGACTGGAATATAGCTTCGACTTTTAGCTTCAAGGACGTCTATTAGATCATCGATGGTCGCATCGCAGCGAATGGCAATATCCGCGGAGGAAATTCGATACTCGCTCATGACAGCCTTTATTTCCTGTTATCGGTCAGCACTACCCCACAAGCGATAATTGGTCGGTCCAGACTTACATCATGATCAATGTGAGTCAAGGGCACCGTGCTAGTAATCGAAATTCCACCTTTATCTTTCTTCTTGAAAACAATGTTTGGTGGAGACTTGTTTATTCTGATACCAAAGCCTTCCAATTCCGCTTCAATGATCCTTTTATCCGTTAAAGGTTTGTTCACGTCAAGAACGATAAAGATAAGGTGACATGTCTTTGCAACGGCAATAACCTGCCGCCCTCGTCCTTTACCATCCTTTGCACCCTGAATAATTCCGGGGAGATCGAGAATCTGGATCTTTGCACCGTTATATAGGACCTGACCGGGAACCGTCGTCAGGGTTGTGAATTCGTAAGCGGCGGCTGTAAAATGCAACGTAAGCGACATTCCATGATGTAGAATATGAGTAAAGTCAACATACCTTCAGAGTGTTGACCAGTCAACTTGCTCATCAGGGTACTTTTGCCGACAGACGGGAAGCCAATGAAACCACTACAAGGAGGTGAGCTAGAGCTCATCCCTGCGCTAGACGAGGGTCCAAAACTTACACGCTTGCTACACCGGTACGGGCAACATCGAAACCGGCTACAATCAGAGTGTCAAACGCGGCCTTTGCCGAAAAGTCATACGATCATATCACGCACCTCCGCCGCCACCACCACCCCCGCTCGGTGTGAGCAGTTCTCTTTTTAATTTGGCAAGCTTAGCCTTTAACTGTCCTACGTAGCAAGTATTGTCAGCGCCCAATCGCCCGACCTATGAGTTGAGCGGCCGTTATGCCAATTTCCGGGACATACCCAAGTGAAAGGATGTAGCTTTGTTCTTCTGAGTTCGCGCCATCTGCGAGAGGGTCAGATTAGCGATTCACGGAAGTGAAGCGGGATAAGGTAGTCTAACTTCGGCCTCGATCTCCTTGATCTATACATTCTCAATCTGTTAGCATCGTCGCTCGACGGTAACATCGCCTGCAGAAAACGAGGGCGCGCAAACCTTGTCCACGGTAGTCGCCATGACTGCTCGGTTTTGGGTGTTAGCCGGATGGGAGATTGGAGATAAGAAAGTGCAAATTAAATGTAAGAAGGATTAGCGGTCTCTCAGCGCCTCGTTTTTCTTCCGATGCTAGTTAGTTGAGACAGCAATCAACAGCTGGATTTGGGACCGCCGACGCTCTGAGAGCCTACGGCCTTTGTGGGGTTTGATGTTGATAACAAATTGAACAAGGTTTGATATCGGAATAACATTTCTTCCATAGAGGCTGACTAACAAGCTCACTAGCGCGCCGCCGGCAGATAAACTCGCTGGTCAAATTTTTGGATGCCGAATCACCCACAACACGACCCAAAACCATGACAATTGAGACACACAAACCAATAAGTACTACTATTTTGGGGCAAGAGTATTGTTCCAAAGGGCTTAACATGCAAATTCCGAACCGCGGATTCTTCGCAGTGGCTTGGCGGCCACCAGGGTAGTAGTGAGTCGCCAAGTCGCGAGAAACGGATGCCACTGAGCAAACCGTTACGTAATCGGCGATAAAGGTACCCGGCGAGGCGGATAAAAGTTGGTCATAGTAATAAAGAATGGCAGCTGCGCGGTCTCGTGGCAGCGAGTTGACTATGTAATTGTTCTAGCCAAGTGTTGCACTTCCTCCGCCCAACCCCGATCTTCCTCCACAGAACCACCCAATCTCCCCCAACCTCGTCCCTTTTGAAATCAACGGCCATATCCTCAAAAGCACCACCTTTCTCCCAATTCATATTTCTTAACCTCACGTATTGTTATCCTGACAGGATCATTCGATCTTGGTAACCACACACGACACCTAATCACCTAAAGTCATCTTCGTCCAGTCCATCAGTCTCCCGAACCCCACTTCACAATGCCGTTCCTCGACAACGAGTCCCCAGAGATGACACCTGTCGTCAACAAATTCCCATCCGATCCCTTCCACAAATTGGTCCAAGATCTCAGCGACGTCCTTGGACCAAGCTCGGGGCTCGACTCAGACGATGTAGATCCCATGGACATCCAACGACTGATGGAAGGGTACACCTCCAACCATAGCGAGTGGTTGCACTATGCCTTGGCGGACCCGAGCAGAGCCTATACCAGAAATCTCGTCGACGAAGGCAATGGAAAGAGTAACCTAGTAAGCACTCCCTCTCATCCGACTCGAAGACATGACTAATGTACGGTAAAGCTCATCCTCGTGTGGTCTCCGGGACGGAGTAGCCCGATCCACGACCATGCAAACGCACATTGTGTCATGAAGGTAAGACAGGATAGCATCAGCGACGGTCATCGAGCATCAATTGATGGATCCAATCGTAGATATTGAAAGGATCCCTAAAGGAAACGCTGTATGATTGGCCGGATCAGGAGAAGACGGACGCCGGCGAGGCCGCTCCCATGAAGGTAACCAGAGAGAGGGTGTACGGTGAGAACCAAGTCACCTACATGTCTGACAAGGTAAGTGTAGTGAGCTTGCTCCAGTGAAACAAGTGCTCACTCCCGGTTAGCTTGGCCTGCACAAGATTACCAACCCTGATCCAAATGAATATGCCATCTCACTCCACCGTAAGTCTCGAATCGCCATCGGTTGCTATACCAGTGCTTTGGTCTAACGAGATATAGTTTATACCCCGCCGAACGCAGCGCATTTTGGATGTTCTCTCTTTGATGAGCGGACAGGCAAGTCGCGCCATATCAAACAGTGCACTTTCTTCTCTCGAGGAGGACAGAAACTTTGAGGCGGATTCGCGGCTAAAGTGCCCCAGATATGCCCCTCTCGACGGGACGGGTCACGTTAGTACTCAGCTGTATTCTGAAGTGTTCTTTGATACCATATGTAGCCGTGTTGTTCAGCAAGATGCATCTTCCTTCGATGAATTGATAGTTTGTGCACCGACTGAATTTGTTCTCCTTCGTTCATTTTTAGGGTGTAGGAAACACTCCGCTCAGGCATGAAATGAAGGGTCGTTTTCTTGAAAAATTCTTCCGCAATTTGCATGGAGGATGAAAGTCCTCGTGTTTTCAGGGCCCCGGGGGGCTTTTGTATGATATCGCCCATTTTTGTGGGGGTTAAGGTTGAGCACGCAATCCGCGCTAAAAGCACGTCATCCCGACTAGTAAATTCTAAATTTTCAGTGTTCACACCACCACCACCACCAACAACTGGCTTCCAATGACGGGAATGCTGGGCTGGATTTTCCGCCGGATGGCTTTGGTGAATCCCTGAATCTTCATTCGTGGGCTTGATGGGCTGTTGTTGGATGCCCAACCCCGCTGGGCGCAAAGCGTCCGAAAGCTTCCAACGGGATCTTAAGTCAGTGTTGCAGGAACATGCCTTCCTTTGCTCTTGGAAGTCCGCAAAGCTTTCTTCTGAAACCCAAGGAGCAGCAAGGTTAAAGGGAAATTGCGGAGGTTTTGGTTAAGGAATGCAGTCCAGCACACTTCCCGCTCAGTGGAGAATTCATAGGGCTGATATTGACTCTTCGCCTCCTAGATGGCTGCAAGTATTCCCACTTCTCTATCCAAGATCCATCTGCGGAGGACCAAGGATTCATTTCTTGAGAATCATTTCCAGTCTTGTTGCTGTAAACGACCTGCAGGGATTGCGGTTGACGTGAGCAACGCAACGGTGAGTCGAGGGCACCAACGAATGTACTCCGAATGCAGTTCATACAATACATACACCGCGAGATGATCATGGGTTAAACAGGTCGAGTAGTCCGACCGGGCTGCCGAACGTATTGAGAAACAATAAGAACGCGATGCTGCACCTGTCTTTCACACACTTTCCGATAAACATTCATACATACAATCAGCTTGATCATAGGTTCTAGAGAGATGATGCCATGTCTAAGGTAGCATATGCCCATGAAAAAAAAAATAAAAATAAAAATAAAAAATTCATTCCTCAAGAGCATCTTCAAGGGCTTCGAGGAATTGATCGAAGTTACGCCATACGTCACTTCATTTCACGCATGGAGTTTCCCGACGTGCTTTGTCCATGCACGGCTCGCGGAGAGTTCTGCCGCCCCAGAGCGTCCTCTGCTTTTACGGAGAGTCCAGCCCAATTGATATTAATAGAAAAGGTGGGAGGCATATCCGTGGGGAAAAGGAGCCGCAGGCTCTCTAACATTGAAACTCAAAAGAGCTGTTGCAAATCGCATCGCACTGGAGCAACGTTCGTTGAATGCCTTGGGATCTCAGACTCCCGCCCTTGGCGATTCTCTGAGCGGCTCTTGATTGGTTTGGCGCGGTTAACGAGTCTCCCAAACCTTAATTCGCGTGCTTCCAGACAAGGCTTGGATATTTGCGAATTCTCCTTTGTATCTTGGGGTTTTCCATGTCCTCCTTATTAAGCAGGCAATCTTTAATTCCCTGAATAGTTAACACTTTTGTCTCAAACCACTTGCGGGTGAGGCCCGTTTCTCTCGGTCAGATTCAGGCGACGCGCGTCCACGTGGTTGGTTTAGTTAGATAACTCAGCATCACAGCTGCCGCATGGGTACGGAGTGGTTTCAACCCATGAACAGAAAAGGTTCCCTGGAGGTGAGACCGCAGCACTACTCTCTCGCAAGCTCAATCCGAATGAGTGTGTCACAGCCTGACACTATATGGGGTCGTCTACCTTCTATTCACAGGCAGCGTTGGGAATGCGATTCCACCGAGTCCTAGCTCTCCTGGGACTTGCTGTCCTTGTCTGGATTTCCCTTTCGTTGATACGCACGAAATCCGCTGCGCCCGTTATACCGGCATCCGGCAGTACGCCCAAGCACGATGAGCCGCTGCGACCCGCAAGCCCTCCCTCCCCAGCTGATAAAAAGACGCATCCAATTGCCCGGCTGATCAACCAATCCAAATCGTCGTGGGATGGTGTCAGGTCGCGACAATCGAAGACACTCAAGGAGGCTGTTGAAGAGTATCGGCGCCGATACAAGCTATCACCACCGCCAAACTTTGACGTTTGGTTCGAGTTTGCACAATCAAAAGGGGTTGAGCTGATCGATGAATACGACACAATTTATCACTCCCTACTTCCCTTTTGGAGTTTACAGCCAAAAACGATACGGGATAGAGTCAAAGAATCTCTTGGGTTCGACAATGCTCTCATCGGAGTTTTGATCAGGGACGGAAAGATCAGTCTGGTTGATGGCGGAGGAAACTCCCAGCAATGGAAGCGAGATGCATTGACTGGAATGATGCAACGATTCATACGATACCTTCCAAACATGGATTTGGCCTTCAACACCCACGACGAGCCCCGGGTGGTTTTACCGAGCGACGATCTCCAACGACTGGTATCCAATGCGCTGGATACGGTCATTCCAAAGGTCGCCAAGCACCCGGTGGACAACTCCTGGACGAGCCCTACCGATCTCAACAAGGGCGATAGAATCAACGAGACAAAAACTACAAGGTTCAATTGGTTCGCCCACCAGGCGACTTGGACGACATCGCGCAGCTCATGTCCTATCGACACACCAGTTAGGGATCTAAATGAGAACGCGCGAGATAAAATTGAGGCATACCTGTCTGGTGATTTGGGTTTCATCTACAACACCACTGCTTTCTCAGACATCTGTCTCTCCCCGTCTCTAAGATATGCTTTTGGAATGTTCGAGCGGCCGAACGCCATGAGCGTTGTCCGTGATCTGTTTCCCATTTTTTCTGAAAGCAAAGTATCAAGCTTTCAAGATATCCTCTATCCAAGTCCATGGTACTGGTCTGGAAAGGTAACTTACGACCCGAAACTTGATGTCAGTTGGGATAACAAAAAAGGCCAAGTTTACTGGCGTGGTTCCACCACGGGAGGATTTTCTCGAGCCGGAGGCTGGCGGAGGCAACATCGGCAGTTATTCGTAAAGAATATCAACGCCGTAGATGATGTGAAAGTTCTTGAGAACAAAGAAGGAAACTGGACTATGCACACGGTCAAACAAAACACCTTCACACATCTGCTCAACGTGAGCTTCAGTCATGTGGGCCAGTGTGACCCGGAGGATTGCAACGCACAGTCGCACTATTTTAACATCGTAAAGCCAGACAGCCAGCATGAAGCCTGGCGTTTCAAGTATCTTGCTGATGTTGATGGGAATGCCTTCAGCGGGCGGTTCTATGCTTTACTAAAAAGCAATAGCTTGGTCTATAAACTTGCAGTTTTCCGCGAATGGCACACAGAGTGGATCCAACCCTGGGTTCATTATGTTCCATTGAGTCTCAGGGGTAACGAGCACATTGAGGCCATACGATATTTTGCTTCCGAAGAAGAGGGACAACGTCACGCCAAGTTTATTGCTCAAGGAAGTAGCAGTTGGGCCAAGAAAGCATTGAAAAACGATGCTCTTGAGGTTTGGTTTTTCCGCCTGTTGTTAGAGTGAGCATTGGTCCCCTTCCACTTATGTTCTCGTTTGGGTTCAGTGAGATTGACTTTTACTAGGTACGGACGAATTGTCGAT
The DNA here is from genome assembly GCF_000149335.2 of Coccidioides immitis RS. NCBI lineage: Eukaryota > Fungi > Ascomycota > Eurotiomycetes > Onygenales > Onygenaceae > Coccidioides > Coccidioides immitis. The sequence goes on along the minus strand of NW_004504312.1, from coordinate 2,508,957 downwards.
GATAATCGGGAAAAGATAGGATTTTCATTCGGCTCATCCTAATTACGAATCGGTTATGCCGCATACGGAGTGGCGCTATGCGCTGCATCCATGCATGGCGATAGAACAGCATTTGGGATAACGTGCGCCGGCGTATGATCCTTCGATTTTTCCTTCTGGTTGAATGTATTATACTGCAAGGACTCATATTTCATATGGAGCAGGGGCATGTCAGTAATGGTCTTAATGTTGAATATATACACACATTTGAATTGGCCTAGGAGGCAGGGGGATGTCGAATGGGTATATTTCATCAAGACACTACCAGCAGTTTGCATTCATATGCACAGAGTATGCCACACAATAAATAACCCTTCGACATCATACTGTTGGCGGGATTCGGCGCGGAGCGCAGAATCCTTCGTGAGCCATCAATTAAACTTTCGATGTGCTGATCGTCGTCCACAGATGGCCAACTGGCCCATGAGCGTTTTAAGAACGTTAGGGCATGACATCAGCATCGCATCTTGGCCAAGGCAAAAAAGAAAGGCCCAGCTTGGATTGCTGTAGCAAGGTTGCGGACTCTATTATTCATCCTAGCACGAGCGATGGAAAACGCCCTTGCTTGGAGGCAAAAGTGGATTATCCGACCAACGTCGAAAGGAAGCGAGGAGCGACTCAATAATCCCTCTCATTTGCTAGTATGGGCGTTACTTAAAGGCTGGCCAATCCCAGAAGCCTGCCTGTTTCTTGCAAAAGAGGTGAGCATGTGAATTGACACTGGTGATCAAAGATCAGTTTGTCGCCTGTTGTTGTTTCAACTATGAAGTCGGGGACGGATGCTCTTACAAGCAAATATCAATACCCAAGGCCTGCGTTTTGCTGAGTTGTAGCCTGTGCTCTGCTGACAATCAAAATGTCCATTCTGGGGTATTTGGGCCTGTTTCTGGTGTTAGCTTATGGGGTGTTTACTTTCATATTGTATGGGATTACTGCTATTTGCAAAGGAACGTTCTTTCACAGACAGACTGAAAAGGAGAACCTAGAGCTGGTATTGGGTAGGTTGCGGAGGGCTCTTACATCCCTCCATATATGTTTGATGCCATTTGTTCCGACATGTGCTAACAGACATTGAGCACAGCAAGAGATCGATTCTGGAACCTCTCGAAGCCATGGGCGGGTCTCTTTCACCGATTCCTCACCCTGAGGACAGGGTTTAAATTTCACTACATCACGAGCGATGAGCCGGGAACAGCTGGACGTCAAAAATCCGACAAGCCACTTGTTATTTTCTTACATGGTTTCCCCGATAGCTGGGCCATTTGGCGACACGTCCTCGCTTCTTTCTCGATCCGCGAATCAAGCACAGTAGTTGCAGTTGACCTTCCAGGATACGGCGGAAGTGACTCGTTAAAGAAGTATGGAGCCACTGAAGTTCTGGAGGCTTTGACAGAGTTTATTATCTCGCTCCGAGAAGAGTGCGGCGTGGATAGTCCTGACAATGAGCACCGTTCAAGAAAGGTGTTTATCGTTGCGCACGACTGGGGTGGTCTGCTGGCTTTTCGTCTAGCTGCTGAAGCTCCACAGGTGGCCGACAGATTCATCATTGTCAATGGGCCTTTGGTAAGATATGATATATTGCCTAACACAAAAGCCCTGACGACTAACTCACTAATGTAGATGGCCTTGGTGAGATCTAACGTACGCCTCCTGACTGAATCTTCATCCAAAATGTTCAAAATGTTCCTACGAGAGCCGTGGCACTCCAGGTCACTTTTGTTGAAATCAGTGCAAACATTGAAACCCGTGATCCACCAGTTTTGGTGTTCTGGATACATCTTTGCCTTCCAGTTACCCATGCCTCTTGTCAGATATATGGGAACCGGCGGAAACTATTCCTTTCTGAAAGCAATCCACCGATTATCTGTCGGTGTAGCCGGCAAGTTCACGCTTCGAGACGCCCAAGAGTCAATGGCGAGTACCCTCGGCCCCGGGGTACTGGAATGTGAAAGTATGACAAATGAAGGAGAAAAATACCCCCCATCAGTACTTGAGCGCGATAAATCTGGGAATTTTGGCGCTATAGTGTCATATTATCGCCATGGGGCGGCCGACGGAGTCTGGCACAAGTCACTGGAAACGATCTCGTCTGTATTCAATATATGGCCGGACGGACCACGACGAACTAGTAGCGGAACGGGCATGTTTGATATTACGAATGGCTCACTAAAAGCCAATGCAACAGTTTTATGGGGCCAATCGGATGTTGCCCTCGACTCTCATCTTGCACTGGAAGGGATCGCGGACTATCTTGTCCACGGAAGTCAAGTGATTGTGCTTCCCAGAACTGGTCACTTTCCGCAAGTCGAAGTTGAAAGTAGGGTGGCTCTCGAGAAAGTGATCGAATGGGCCGTTCGTGGCGAGAAGGGTGATTTGGAAACATTCGTGCGTTCTAAATATCCCGATGCCAAAGCCGTAGTCCGAAAATAAGCCGATAGGTGGACGTTTTCTTTGCAGCTTATCCGTCCTGATGATGCGCAGCATGCTAGTGGACCCTTCGCATTTCAATCAGATTGTTTCCTGCAATTATGAATGGCGCAAAGCTAGCAGTTTGTCCCTTGACAGGTGTATTCTCTGCAAATTTTCTTTATATCCTTGAGCAAATTGTACGCTTGTCCTTGAGTCGGCCAAGCAGGTTGTAGGGAAAGGAGCCTCGCGCGCTTTTAACCGGTGCTTTCTGATCACCTGTACCCTACTTGGTTCAGCACGCCTGAGGTCCTCAATGTACATGGTTCTCTTGCTTCTTAACTTGATGGCGTTTTCTCAGGTCGAGTCGAGAAGCAAATAGAGGCATTATACCTTATCAGGTGTCACAACCGTACCAATACCAACAACGACACTTCCCAAGGTCACATCAGCCAAACCACATTGGGATATTACTTGGATCACTTGCAATAGTCAGTACTCTGATCCCTTGAACCATTGCATAAGGGTTGAACACGCATAGCTGGAGCCAATACTCCCTGCCTTGGGTCTGGTTTCAGAAACCGGGGGGCGAGATCTGACTTCCGGGCCAACCATTATTCTAGATTGATAATCAACTCATTGATAGAATTAAGGGAAGGGGCTCCGGATATGCCGTAAGGGAATATCTATCGCCGTTTATCGCGCTTTCTGAAGAACCTTCGTGGTCTCCGTTAAACCGTGGCACTCTCCAAGGCCATTATCTCGCGCGTGTTTGCCATCCCGTTCTTCGATGCGGTGCACGAATTGGAAACCGATACGGATATAATCGTAGGATCTGGCTCGGACCCAAGGCCCTTGGAAGAGTTCCTTGATGCTGAAGGGTACGAGAAACAACCTTTCAGAGCTTTCCCTCTTATAAAGAATGGTTGTCACACTCGACGCAAAATATACACCTATAAGGGAGGAGAAGGTATAGTGAAAGTATCTTTTCGTTGACCTTTGATTCTCCCGTCAAGTATATGCTATTCTCCTTTTATTCGACTAGGCCAATGAACCTCATCGGCTTTTCGAAAGTCTACAGTCTTTTCCCGGTTGCTACATTTGTCAAATGCGGAATACACACGCTTAGGGAGGACTGGGGGTGTGTGGGAGAAACACAAACCAAGTGGCTATGAAGTTTTCAAGGCATAATGTGGCATATTACGACACCCACAGGCCTGTACCGTCCCGCAGTGTTGGGGATCGTTACATCTGGTCAATCGAGGTGGATAACCCGTGGGGGGTTCCCTGAGGGCGAGTTCGAATATACGAGGCTTCTACCGATAGATGGAATCGTGATACTCCCCGATAAGTTGAGCTAGGAGTGTACCCCGGATGAAAAGGCATATTTATACGTCTACTTGTATTCGTTGGCTTGCCGGACTTCGCCAACCGTTATGTAGATAGTACAGTGGGATCCCCAATCTTAGCACATATCGTCGCATCGTCAACGGTAGAAAGAATACATTGATCCAAGGGATCTATGCTTATGGATTTCCGCCCAACTATTGCGACTTTAAAATTCAAGCAGCCAGAATCTAACCTTCAGGATCGTTCGTGAAGTGATTTCAATGCACTGGTTCCGGCTCTGCTTATCGTGTCACTTCGTAATTTATAACTGGTGGTGGTTGAAAATAGAAGAGCGCTTATGTAGTTGAACCCCAGCCCGGTTTCATTAGCGCTCTTCCTAAGGGGGAATCTTTCAGGTGCCGATTACAATCTATGTACTACGTAGATGGAGGGCTCTCGGTGATCTAATAAGAAGGCCAATGAATAGATAGCAATATAAGCTGGTAAGGAAGAGTTGAAGAGATGGGAAAAAAGGGGTGAGTTGCACGGATTCAGAACTCGACTACTCCGTACGGAGTAACCAGTTGGTACCCCATAACTACTTTATCCAGGGCGCTGAACGGCACTCCGGATTTCAAAGTTGCTCATGTCTCAATTTCGTTCTTGGCCAGCAGGGCTTTGATTCGTGCTTCTTTGGATCTTTTATTTTATACCAGACAGCGGGAGTCAGATCCTTGGGTCTTTTTTATTTTTTTATTTTTTATTTTTTATTTTTTTTGGTGCGAGGAACGATTGCAATTCAGAGGGATGGCGGCGTTTTCAGGAAGTTAAAAGAACGTCACTCGGTTCACGGTTGACCAAGGGGAAGGCTGATGTCACACGGTTCCTATCCTGTTCAACCTTCGCAGACTTGAGGGGCGCAACTCTCTTGACAACACCCGGTAAATGCCCCGGGTAGCTTCTTTCATGCTCCAGGCTTCCTGGAGCTGGACTTGAGGTTTATTGTCAGCTAGGAAGGCCCAAGCAAGGCTGGATATGATTGTCCAACATGGCAGATACCAGGGAGGCTGTATACTGTACGGTGAGTGCGAGAGGAGTTCTGCGCGGGGTTGTCATCTTTGCTAATTTCTTCCAGCTCTTAATGAGTGACAATTATCTTCCAGGTCGGTATACTCCCAGCTAAACCGCTCTATAACTGTACTCTTGCTAATAAGCGCTAGGCGCCATGGTCCTGGCCCATTCGTTGAGGGATAATGGCACACGGGCGAAGATCGTGGTGCTTGTCACCCCGGATAGCTTGCAAGCCTCAACTATCGAGGAGCTCAAGGTGCGCATTGGATATACAGAGTAACACTCGTTCCAGTGAATGAAGAATGGTAATTAAAGCATTGCTTTAGTCCCTTTACGATGAAGTAATCCCGGTTAGCCGGGTGGTCAACATATGTCCAGCCAACTTGTACTTGATGGACAGACCCGATTTGATATCCACATTCACGAAGATAGAGCTTTGGAGACAGATTCAATATAGACAGATAGTCTATATTGACGCAGATGTCGTGGCCCTCAGAGCCCCAGATGAACTGCTCACACTTGATACCCAGTTCGCTGCCGTTCCAGATATCGGATGGCCGGACTGTTTTAATTCCGGGGTCCTCGTCCTTCGCCCAAGCCTACAGACATACTACTCCCTCGTCGCATTTGCGCAGCGAGGGATCAGTTTCGATGGCGCCGACCAAGGTCTTTTGAATATGCATTTTAGAAATTGGGATAGACTGAGCTTCGCGTACAACTGCACGCCCAGTGGGCATTATCAATATATCCCTGCGTTTCGGCATTTTCAAAGTAGTATTAGTCTTGTACATTATATCGGACAGAAAAAGCCATGGAGCCTCCCGAGGCAGACTTTCCCTGTCGAAGGCCCCTATAATCAGCTGCTTGCACGATGGTGGGCAGTATACGATCGCCATTACCGACCAGCACCTCCAATGGTATGAAAGTTATCCAAGAATAGTATAGTAGTTAAATACCTAACTCAATTGATTGCTAGACTATACCTGCGTCGATACAACCTGGCTATCTCTCGACTGAGCATGGCTTGAGCCAGCACGCTTCAACAGTGATTACAGAACCTTTCAGCCCCCCAGACAGCGGCTCTATCGCATCTTTTGGAAGCGCTGGTCTGAAATCGGCAACTGCCTCCGAGATTTGCCCTTCGGAGATCACTACAGAATCGATGAGATCACTGGAAGCCCAGAATGCTCAGATTCCTACTTTTTCGATACCCAGATCCGCACCGGCACCTGATCTCACATTTGGTCCTGAAGGTGGGGACTTATGCCGTGCTGGCCATGAAATCCCCTTTGCAAAATTTGAGCCTGCCTCAAATGTCATTCCGCAAACTATGCGGCGTGAGGAGAGCGCTTCTATCCATCACCCTCAAATGCTTCCTGTGAGCAAGCCATCTGCTCAGCCTGTTGAGTCTTACCCTAGTCGTGAAACCCCAGCACCATCCGAACCTGCTTTAAGTGCTGTTCCACAACATGCATGTGGTGAGGAGAATATTTCTGTCCACCGTCCCCAAATGCCTCCCACAGACCAGCTGTCTACCAGGTCCCAGAATGGCCCATCCCAAAACAGCATTAGAGCTTCCTTTACAGCATCTGATCTTGTTCAAAGTATTGTTCCACAGTATGTCCATGGCGAGGAGAACATTTTGGTTCACCGCCCCCGAATATCTCTTGTGGACCAGCCATCTGCGCGGTCCCAAAAAATCCATGCGCCTTCTTTTATGATACCTGAACCTGCCTTAAGTGTTGTTCCACAATATGTGTATGGTGAGGAGGATGTCTCTGTTCACCGGCCGCAAATGCCTCCTGTGGACCAGCCATCCACTAAACTGGCTGGGTCCTATACTGATATCGGCATACTGACGCCTCGGAGTACTGTGCATCGCCCTGTTCCGCTTCATCAAACTTCATTGCCGCCGACAGAACCTGCACCTACTGTGGATGGGAGTGGCCTGCCCAGATTTGTATCTGTGGAAGCAAAAGAAACCGCAAACAATGCCAGCACTCAACCATTGCGTGCTGTCTCTCCTCCAATGATGATCTGGGATGCCGCACGGTAGGTGCTCCGGTTTATCTGAATTAATATCGTTATCTAAAGATTTGTTTCAGCGCACCGCCGCCCCTTGACTCAAGACCTGAAGCTGCGAATTTTCCAACTCAGACGTATGCAATGTCCAATAGCACACAATTATTCCGTCCACCCAAGTCATATCCGAAGGTCCCGAAACATATGTATTACGAGGTTCCACCGAAGCCGCCCGTGTCGGAAGCTTTAGCTCGGATTTTTCCTTGGGAAAGCCAGGCTCCGGTCCCCACTCGGGTGTTCTCTGATGAGGTGCAAGATAATGAAGCACCTCACCCAAGAGCTACTCTATTGGGAAAAGCTAAAGGTGGGCCGTTAGAAGGCACCGGCAGAGTCCCAACAAACCCGTGGGATACATACAACCAAACGAATGCCTGGGATGAGATACCTGAGATTGAGCAGTACATGCGGTCTTTTCAGGGATCTCGAAAGGGCAGCGTTCAAGTGATTTCGGGGGCAGAATCTAGCGGAAGGAGACCTAGTTTGCGAGTAACCGATTTTCCAACTGAAGCTGAGCGCCCAAGTCTTCCAGTAACTCCCGCACCTATCCGGAGGCGGTACCTCAAAGGATCCAAAGATGGCACGGAGGGTTTACGGGGCGCCAAAGGTGTCCCGCAACAGGACGAATGGGTGTGTCTTACGGCCAATGCCTTTGCGAATATCCTTCGAGTCACGTACTTATACTGGCGTTTTACAGAATCCCGCGGAGCAGCTCGAGAGGCTTCATAAGCACCATTGCGAATTTCTTGACAGCGCATTACGAAACCTTCAGAGGGAGGAGGGTTGACGAGACGTGACCATTTGCCAGTCTTGAAGATAATTTCTCTTCTGACCCTTCTTTTGTTTCTTCTATCTTATAGGAAAGGAAACTGATATTAGCCCTTTGGCGCAGCACAACAGCCAGATTTTCTTAAATAATTTATTTGACTTTCTCAAAATATCACCAAAACATGCAATCATACTTGCTTGATGTACAGCACATACAATATCTTGTCGTGATCCATTTCGGAGCGAGATTGGTCCTGGGTAAACAATCATCCGAGCAATCTGAGCTGACTGATTTAGCCTTCGCTTTAGCTTTGAGATACTGGTTAAATAGTTAACGAGTTTTCTATTTTCACATCTTGGGCCGCTTGGTACTCTCTGTCTAGTTGACCTTTTTTTATTAAAAAGATAAAGCCGGTATTATTCTTCAGTAACTTTTGCTTCCACTCCAAGCTTTTCCAATCGCATACCAACTCACATCCAGCACATAAATGCCCACCGCCTCAAGAACATACCTCCTCACATATATAACATGAAAATACGCCACGGCCAACAAACCCATAACCATCACCACATGGCCAACATAAAACTGCCGTTTTGTGAAGCTCTTCCCTCCAGAACTCATAGACCAAATGATCCAAGCCAGAAAAATCCCAGTCACACCCCATTGCACATCTGCATCATTGATACGTTTGGAAAACAGCGACTGAAGAATGAAGAAGGCCGTATAGAGTAAGGCATGGGAGGTTAGGAGTGGAAACAACACAATACGGCCGTAGAGTCGGTGGTAGGGGGTCAGGATGGATTGCGGGAGTCCCAAGAGGCGAAGTAGAGGATTGGTGCGAGTTGAGAGCTTAGGTGAGAGGATTATTTGTAGGGGAACCGTGGCCATGGTGGTGTGTGCGAGGGACTTAGTGAGGTGAAGATAGTCTAATGAAACCCATAGGGATATTGGTTAAATACTGATTTCATATCATCAGGGTAGTTTCTTTCTCCAGAGGTTATTGATGATTCAATGTTCATCCGCAGTGTCGCCATGAGACAATCCCATGAATAATAGGGAAATTATATGGATGGCATGAGAACCATCCAAATGACCGCCAAAAACAACACAAGATCCATAAACAATCAAACCTACCATCACCAGTCCGCCATGAAGACAATCCCACAAGCCAAACCGCCCATACGATCGTAAGCAGACACTGCCTCCTTGTCTCCCTCCATCCTTTGAAAGGAGGACGATCAAGCCAAGCTTTCTCCCCTTTCTTCCCGCGAGAGGTACCCGAAGTACTCTCCAACACCGCGCGTCTATACAGACTTACACCCACCAGCACAATCAACGCAGAAACTTGAGCAATGATGCCACGATGATCGAGGATCTCCCGCCGTTCCTGGCTTTGAGACTGCGACAGGGAAACAAACCGATATGGCCAGAAAGAAGATTGCATTTCTCCCCACCCCCCTTCTCCTTCTCTTTTTTCTTTCGTCTCCTCTAATCTCCTGCCAACCCTGCGAATAGAAAGTATGCGAGACAATCAAGCAACAAAATCTGGGTATCTGGAGCTGGGGCAACCTTGTCGCTCGTCTAGTCAGGCAAGTTTTGTGATAGATTTACACAGCGCACCCTGAACTGCGAACCCAGGCGATATCGCACCGAAAAAGAAAAGGACAGAAAAAAAATGCAAAATGAAGGTATTGCTCAAAAGAAAGAATTGTGCGCCTCGACTTGCACTTTTTTAAGTCTAGAAATAATGTAATTATGATGGATAGGGACTTTAAAAAAATTTCCACGCCTTTGGCCCAAGTTTTTATTATTAAGCAATCCGGTGCCAGCTCGAAGATGGCAACGCAGCTAATTATGTGCAGATTCACTATCCCCACAGCGCTCCCTACAGACGGCTGTTTTGAAAGCATGAAGGTCCAGGGCCAATATAGAGATGAAGAGCTGCCTATGCAAATAGTTACGTCTCTAATCTGACAAGGTCACACCTGTGTCTAAATGATGGGCCCGATCTCTCTCCGATAGGATCGATTTCCAAGACCAGGATCTACCAATGAGAAAAAAAGGAAATAGACGAGCAAGTGATCATGGAGACGTTTGCATGGCTTCTCCGTAATTCCCTGCTGCTGTAGTGGCAAAGTATCGCACATCTACGTCCTCATCCTGCTTAAGTTGTTCGAGGTGGGGAAGGATCTGATGTTGAATGATGGATTGATTTCGTGGAGACGGGCTTTTTGCCTGATCGGATTTTTCGAGTTCGCTAATAGTGCCGTCTTCCGGTAGTCGCTGGAGAATGTCGATTAGCACTGCATACGACTTTGCTACGTTAAACCTGATATTTGGAATATCGTCTTTGGAGAGTCGGTCCAAGATTGGCAGGATTGAGCCTTCAATCATTTTGAGAGTGATGACTGGCGCAAGGGTCTGGACAATAGGTTAGCGAGGTAAAAGCAGAGTCCAGAATCTTCTTTCACTTACACTAATGGCAAAACAGGTCGTCATTCGGTACAAATAATTCGGATGCTGACCCATAGCAACAACCTTAGGGATGATCGAGTCATTTGCCCAGTCAACTCCGAAGAGCTCTGTCAGTTTTTTGAGGTTCTGAGTTGCAGCTTCTCGAATCGAGAACACAGAGTCACCGAGCCAGCCAAGGCAGAGACTGTTAAGTTGTTCATCGAAAAATTTAACGCCAAGCTGGCTGGCCAGCAAGGGAATGTATTCGATAATCGCCAAACGCACACGCCATTGTTTGTCCTCAGCCAACTGAACGATTGCAGGCAGAAGGGATTGAGAAAGCAATTCAATACCAATGACTATCGCCCACCCATTAATTACAATATTCAATTGTTTTGGCACCTGGGAGTGACTTACCTTTGTTAACTAACTCCAATTTTGATATGATGTGGAGTCGGACGTCGGGGAAATCATCCTTTAGCATTTGCAAAAACATAGGAAGCAAATGAGAGATAGTCCTATCCGGTCGGTTAGACATATGGGAATGAAAATTTGAGGCAGAAAAAATGGAGGCATACTCTTCCTTGCCGAGGATTGGAGCCAATCCACTGATCTGCGTACCCAATGCTGCACGAACATGCTGAGACTGGTCGGAGACAAGGTCTTCTATGCTTGTCATGATCTCATTTAAAAGTGTCTCACGATCAAGCAGAGAGCAAAAACCTAAGGACAAGTTAGACATCGCATATCGCATATATTTCTCGTGTTGAGGGTGTATACCAGGAATTTGTCCTGCTATTGCTGTTCGAACTTCGGCTTCTGTATCTTTTAGGAGCTTAACAAATGCTGGGACTAAATCACGATTCACAACTTGATCATCGACAGCTTTCGCAATCTACGAGGACTGTTAGCTATATGGTATATATTACGCAATAGGGACTCGAACTACCTTCTCGAATCTGTCAGCGACCATATATCTTACTCTCCAGCTTTTATCCTCAAACAAACTCCGAAGCGATGTAAGGAGAACGCCGTGACTTGACTGCTGTTCCTTGGGGATCTCCTCAGCAATTGAGATCAGAATTTCGACAGTAAGCAACCGGACGCTATCCTGGTCGTCGTTGGCAAGATATTGAAAAAGAGGAATCATTTCTTCTATAATAACTGGTGTTTGCATCTCCTTCACGAACTTGGCAAGATTGTTGGCCGCTTGACGTCGAACCATCGGTGTATCATCATGAACCAGCTGTCCGAATTGTTGACGCATGGCTTGCTGATGCGCGGGGGAGGCGGACTTATACGGGGCGCAGTAAAGGCCGGTAGCAGATATCTTGGAAGTAAACCAGTCTACTTTTGAAAGGCGGACGGTCAGGGGTATAAAGTGCTCTTCGATCTGCCTTGGCGACAACTGCTCGCATATCTTGTTCAGGGATTCTACGGCCTAGACAGAGAAGCTCGTCAGATTTCCATCTTCGTTCTTTGTTGAGTGAATAAGCCTTTGTAGAAGCTTGTAATTCCGCACCTTTTCCCGAACCAGTGGTTCTTCAATCGCAGCCAAGTTTTCGAGAGGAGAGAGGAGAACGTGCGCGTACTCCGGACCGCCGACATATTCGACAAACCCACCTAATTCTTCGCTGAGGGCAGTCAAGACTTCATCCTCATCCTCTATGGATTCTGTCAAACAAATACGTTAGAATACGTTCATTGGCTTTGGTTTGGTTTTTTTTTGTTTTTGGGTTCCTCGACGGTTTCGCGGGGAATGACGCACCGTCAAGGAAGGGAATCAGCTCGTCGCGTGTCCTTTCCGGACCGAGAGCCAAAGCAATCGTCGAGAGTCTGTGGATAGCATTTAAGCGGAGCAAAACATCATCATGCTAGATGAGATAAGGAGTCAATATCACATCATCGTCCGGAGTGCGGGGAACGGCCCGATGGACGCCAGGTACCTTGAGCTCGTCGATCAACACTGCGATAGGGTAGAGTTCGTCGTTTTCGGCTTGGCCTTCCATGATTAATGGGTGTTCTGACGCCACGATGAATACGCGGAGGGGGGGGAAAGGAATTAATGCAGGAAGGGCGGATGTAAGGGGTGAATGAGAAACGAAGAAGTTAGCGCCCTGTTCGGATGTAAATACAGGGAGTCAGAAGGCGAATTAAAACAGAGAAGTCATGGAGGCTTTTCCGAACAAGTATATTCGGCCTATTCTGAGGACAATCGGTCAGTTCGTGTAGCTTCAAGTCGCGGGCGTGGGACCGAAAGTGTTTTGGACAAGGATTCGCAGGAGAGTCTCGTGGGGTTCCCAAGGCACGAAACTGGTCAAGATCAAGCGTGCCAGTGACAATGAACGTACCTTAAGAGACCACAATTCCAAGAGGTTTGTAGTTGGAGCAAAGACAAAGCTGAGGAATCAGAAGGCAAGCTGGCGAGAAACAAAGACTGGGGGGATCGAGTGGCTGTTGGCTTTTTTTTTAGGGGGGGATGGTTGTGGTGGTGACGACGAAGAGAGGCAGATGGTTTAACGGAGCGAGCAGGCAGTCCCAGGCCTTGCTTAGTGAGTGAGTGAGTGAATGAAGCTTTCGGCGGGCACCAGCGACTTTCTGGCGGTGGCCTGCTGTGGCTGGTGGGGCACGAACATGTGGCGGTGATGTTTGCTCACCGGACAAACATCGCTACTGTCTTTCGTTTTGTGACTCGACGGCCGTCTCTGCTCCTTTCGCCCTCCCCCGTCCAGCACGTTTTGGCCGGAGTCGTCCCGTCGACACGCTTCACTGTCAACCCAAGCTGAAAGCCCTTTGTCCCGCGGTGCCGGCCCCTGTGTTCCTCTTGTCGCATCGACGACCTTCCTCCGTCAGCGCCCAACCCCGCCAACATGCCCACTATATCCGTGGATAAAGCCGCTTTGTTCAAGGCGCTAGGTCAGGAGTGAGACATAGCCAATTGCCATTACTGCTCTGCAGCCTGTTTTCTCTAATATCTTCTCTTTTTGCTTGGCCTAGGTATACGACAGAGCAGTTCGACGAGCTGTGCTTCGAATTTGGTGAGCCCGATCGTGTGCCCCGCAGCCGGGAGCTCAGCCGCTAATACGCTATGAAATAGGTCTTGAATTGGACGAAGATGTATGCTGTGCCCTCCTGTGACCCTTTGCTCGCATTTATCCGTTGCTGAAGCGTGATAGACCTCGAACTCTGAGCGGCCAATTGTCAATGGAGTCCAAGAACCCCCTCAGCTAAAACTTGACATCCCCGCGAACCGGTCCGTCGAGCTCTACCTTATTTCCGGCCTCCTAATAGCTAATTCTTTTTTATAGCTATGATCTCCTATGCTTCGAAGGTATCGCTTTGATGCTAAATATTTTCCGAGGCAAGACCGTATTACCTAACTACCGGCTCGTGACACCACCGAACGGTGCGCTGCAGACAATTGTAGTAAAGAAAGAAGTGAGCAGTGATCACGTTATTGCACAAGGATATTCGCTGAGAGAACTGGAATAGACTGCGAATATTCGGCCGTATATCTCGGGAGCGGTGTTGCGGAATATCCACTTCGACAAAGCCCGCTATGACTCTTTCATTGCTCTACAGGACAAACTGCATCAGAACCTTGCGCGGCAGCGGACGTTGGTGTCCATTGGTACCCATGATCTTGACAAGCTGCAGGGGCCCTTCAGCTACGAAGCTCTCCCCCCGAAGGACATAAACTTTGTCCCCTTGAACCAAAACACATCCATGAATGGGGAGGAGTTGATGAACTTTTATGAGGCAAGCTTTCGTCAAACCTTACTTCATTAACATTTTCTAAAACTGCTATAGAAAGATAAACACTTGGGCAAATTCCTCCATATTATCCGCGACTCCCCTGTATATCCGATTATCTATGATTCAAAGAGAACAGTATGTTCGCTGCCTCCAATTATCAACGGTGACCACTCCAAAATTACCTTGGACACACGGAATGTCTTCATGGAGATCACCGCTACAGATAAGACCAAGGTTGAAGTTGTGAATAACATCATGGTTGCAATGTTCTCCCAATATACGTCAGAGCCATTCACGTGAGTCTGCTTTCCGGTATCGCCCTTGGTCTGCCTCTTAACACTGGCGCTTTAGGATCGAACCTATCCAGGTTGTATCCGAGCACAACAATGAAACTCGTCAAGTTCCCAACATTAAACCACGTTTGACTCAAGCGAGCATTTCATACATTAACCAGTGCTGTGGCCTAAATCTCTCTGCACAAGAGATCTGCGATCTCCTAAAGAAAATGGCATATATCGCGAAACCTTCCAAATCATCAGCAGACCTCATCGACGTCGAAGTACCCATTACTCGTGCAGATGTGCTCCATGAAGCGGACATTATGGAGGATGTCGCTATAGCCTATGGTTTCAACGAGTTGCCAAGATCATTCCCTAGCAAATCCGGAACGATTGCCCAACCCCTGCCTGTAAACAAACTGACAGATATCATTCGGACCGAGGCTGCCATGGCAGGATGGTCCGAAGTCATGCCGTTAATTCTTTGCTCCCATGACGAGAATTTCGCGTGGTTAAATCGCAAGGATGATGGCAATACTGCGGTGAAGCTTGCAAACCCCAAGACCGTGGAGTTCCAGGTGGTTCGGACCAGCCTTCTTCCGGGACTTTTAAAAACCATCCGCGAGAATAAAAGCCATACCGTGCCAATGAGAATCTTTGAAGTAAGCGATGTGGCCTTCAAAGATATGAGACTTGAACGCAAGAGTCGGAACGAGAGACATTTCGCTGCTGCTTGGTACGGAAGGACTAGTGGCTTTGAGGTTGTCCATGGTTTGCTCGACAGGGTGATGGCCATGTTGAAGAGTGCATTTATTGTCGGCGAAGAGGGACTTGATAACCCGGACGTCAGCGGTTCGCGATATTGGATTGAAGAACTAGAAGGTTGGAGTCTCATGCTTTCTGGTTATCTGTTACGATTTGCTAACGCTGTAACTAGACCCTACCTACTTCCCAGGACACGCTGCATCAATACACGTCTGTATTGGAGGCAAAGAACATGTCATCGGTACGTTCGGCATTTTGCACCCTACTGTCCTTGAAAAGTTCGAGTTGAAATATCCTGTGAGCACCCTTGAAATGAATATCGAGGTCTTTTTGTAAGACATAGACGTATTCGATTTTTTGTGTTGATGGATAGTTTTATGGAACGTGAAAAGAATAGATCGTTGGCTAGCGCTCTTGGGTTTTATGAACTGAATGCGATGATGAGAAAAATAGAACATTGCATTATTCCTGACGCTTGCTCATGATGTATTGTTTCCTTGGATCCGGAAAGCTCTCATTAAAGTAATCGGACTTTCAGTCATTCACCAGCAGTCTGAACGCTTCCTTGGGTAGAAGTAATCTCTTTTGTGTTTAAACTACACTCCTAATCGCCAAGTTTCCGTCCATTCAGCAGAAAACGTAGAAAATTGTTGCATATTCATGATGCCCATTTTAACATTCCTAGGACAGTAGAAGAAATCTGGGGATGAAAAAGATGGGACTAGAAGAAAGGAGGAAAAAAACAGCTAATTAATTTCACTCCTGGGGGACAGCGGCAGCTTCTGCGCCTTCTTGACCTTCCTGCTCGGCCAATCGCTGTTGCTCAGCAGCCTGCTGGGCAGCAGCGGCCTTAGCACCGTAGTCCTGGCTCATTGGTTGGAGGACAGGCTGCTCCTCCTTGGGCTCGATGATGGTGACGGAGTCAGGGAGAGATTTCTGAGGACCGGACTTGCCCTCTGGGTCGCTACCGCGCATGATCTTGACCTTGATACCGAGCACACCTTGACGGAGGAGAACGTGGCGGGTGGCGCTGTCGATGAAGTCTTTGGCGGGTTGACCGGAGTGAATCATGAAACCATCCTATAAAGAAACCCCTTGTTAGCCACCAATGTAATTTACCATGGACTGTTCCCAATATACGTCGCAATGCGAAAGCGATAATCGACGGAAAGAGTCCCCCTTAAATAAACAAGAACGGCGGGCCCAAACGTACGGTGAACTTCATGCTCTTGGCACGAGCAGCTCTCAGTTTTCCAGAAACAACGACCTCGCAACCCTTGGCACCGCTCTCCATGATGAATCTGAGGACACCATAGCAGGCTCTTCGGACGGCCAAACCGTTGAGCAACTTGTATCGCAAACTTTCGCACTGAGCAACGGCAGAGAGACCACGGTTCTGGACCTTGGCGGCATAAAGGGAGACGGAGTTTTCGGGGAACTTGAAGCGCTTCTGGATGAGGGAGGTGAGTTCACGGATGCGGCGACCTTGCTCACCCAAAACTTCCTGGGTATGGGTAGCGCGGATGACTGTCAAAATAGCGAAACAAGTCAGTTATCTTGATCTTTATCCAATGTCCCACGATAATGCCATATCGTATCCCTGTCCCGAAGTTCTCTGAAAATAGCTCCTCCGTGGGAGAATTTGCGATTGGGACTAAGAAACAGCCCAAAAATAAGAAAATCACGTACTGATATCGGTTACGGTGGGAGTAACTCTGACTTCGACACCGGAGTATCCCTCCTCAGCCAGCTCGCGCTGGAAGAACTCGTTCAATTCGGCATAGAACACACCGTCAGCCACGAACTTGCGGCGCTTGGAAATCGTTCCCTGAATAGCAGCCATATTTGCTGATTATGCTGACCCGATTGTCGAGAAATCCGCCGGGGGAACGATAAGGTCGTCTGTCGAGTGCTGGTGAGAGAGCTTCGGACTTCTGGGCAGTCGGTCCAAAAGATTGGAGGTTGATTTCGGATACCAATTTTAGTGGGGTCGACAAGCTGGGAAATTAGGGTTTAGGGTTTTCTTTCGTTGCCAGCTCTACCGCTAAACCGCTTTCGGCTGGCATCAAGTCCATGGGATTCAGGGCCATCCATCTTCTCGCGATGGTGGTAATTACGGGGGATTTGGGTACAATAAATTTCAGATTCATGATATATTTGCAGCTACCATCTCTAGTCCCTAGAGAATCCTCGTGTAGCTATCTTCACCAGAGAGCACAACGCCAACCAATGAAACCAAGTCCCCCAACATAGTCCAACTCCCCGTCCCGAATGCTGGCCCAATTCCAAAACACTGAAAGCCGTCGCTGATTTTTAAATAACCCATCGTAGTCTACCTCATCGTTACCCGCAACATGGCAGTGGAAACAATAAAATTCGCCATTATTGCATCTCTACCTCCATTTCTTTTGGTTTAACTGAGGGAGTCCCTGTTCCAGGTGTCCCGTCTCTTCCTGCTCGAAAGCCCAATCCAGAGAGCTCCGCAGCTAATGCGGCAAGTCCCGATGACGGCGCAGGGCTCAAAGAAGGCTTGCTCAAGGCTCCACTACCAATCGCCTGATCAGCCGTTTCCACGCCGGTCAAGACTGGCGTTCGAGTTCCACTGGACATGGCTCTGTCGCCCCGAACACTAGTGGTCCGCGCATGTGGTACATTCATTTCAGCATCTTGTCGGCCAAATGCCTCGCTCCACCACCTCACCTCGTTAGTTCGGGGAAACAATAATCTCTCCTTGCCTCTCTGGTTGTCGTCAATATTAGAATCATAGTTGGGATTCAAGAACTGCTCCCTTCTCGCGAGGAAATAATCCCATACACTCCGCGTCATCTCTTTTGCCTTGGAGTTCACACGTTCCTTTTCACTGTTGTAAAGAAATGAGCCATACTGGCAAGCGTAGAGATGATAAAGAAGCCTCCTGAGGAAACGCTCGTTGAACTGGAATCGGGTCGGATGTTGGTAGAGTAGCTGGTAGGTGGCATCGAGAAATTGATGGAAGACAGGGCTCGTCTCCTTAACTTTGGTAATTTCAACGTCGTTGGCCGGAGATTTTGAACGTGGGATGGTTCTCCTGGGATCGCTGTCGGATTCCAAGGGGACGATTTCTCCGTCAGAATCACCTAATGAATCCCGGCTGACGTTGTCCCTGTTGAAGAACCCCTTGGCACTCAAGAAGGCGTTTTCAATTGCTTTTCCCGCAGCACCGGCGTCACCAAATCCGCCCCTCACATCACCACCAATTCGATCATTCTCAACTTGAAACCACTTTTCGCTATTCAGATGCCCCGACCTATGGCGGAACATATGGCCAAAAGAAAGCCAATCTTTCTCAACAAGTACCATGAAGCCTTCGAGTGTCCTGTAGTAAGGGTCGAGACATAATTGGCTGAGCGCACTAAGCTGGCTTGTCCTATCCCATCCATCTGAGCAATGTATCAAGACGTGGGAGTGCTGCAGTCCAACCTGTCTTGCGATTAGCGCAGCACCGTCTAGGAGGCCCGTAATATGTTTTAACCATCCGCTGCGCGCGAGCTGGTCACGATTGGGCCCCAAGGATGTCACATCGGAGTCTTTCAGGGCATCAATAACCCTATTAAGTGAATCTCGCATGACATGAATATTGTCTATACCCAAGTAAACTTTTGTAGCGAATTTATAATTATCCATATTTTCTGAGCCCAGGCCGACCGCTTGCATCGCAAACGCGTTCACTGTTGGGCGAGCATCAACGATGAGATTATGTTGCTGGGCACCGTAAACTTGTGGTTTTGGTTCTTTTGGAGCAGATTGCACCGCTGATATCACTTCATCTTCCAATTCTTCCGCGTTCGAGAAGTCAAAATCAGACTGAACACCATATTGGTCTTCTAAGCTCGAGTTCGATGATTCATGTTCCAGGGAAGGCGGCGACCCGTTGGCAGATTTTTCTTGTCTGGAGGTAGAGAAGATCGCAGCGAGGAGCTTCTCGTCTTGAATACTTCGGTTATTGCGGACGCCAACAAGCGGTTGTGACGATCGTGTGATTGAACAATTATTTACGGGATGTAAATAGGTTAAGACCGGTATTCGAGCTCTCGAGCGATATCGACCAGCATAATTAATGGTATTATCCGATATATTCGCGGGAACAGGTAATAAACAGGGATAGGTTGGTGAGAACTAAAAGCCATCAGCGTCACGTCCAACTTCAATAAAATAGCGAATGTGGCAAGAGTGCCCACATTGTAATCTGAATTTATAGCCGATAACCTCCAACCGGACGGGGAATCCGGGTTTCCAACTCCTAGGCGTGCCCATTCTTCCCGAGGATTGTAAAGATCCCAGCCGTTGAAGCTTCGCTCAGGCAGGGGAGGTTGATACGTAAAGGCGTAAAGTTTCTCAACACGCCCAATTTTACACGTCCAAAGCTTTATACTCTCGTACGCATCTCTTGCTTGCGCTTCGTTGGGAAAAAAGAAGCACACGAATGTAAAATCTCGACATCGTATACGGATCGACGACGGCTGGCGGGATGATATCGTTGCCGGTCTAAAGGTGCAGAAGCAAATAATCGGATACGTGATCCACAATTCGCGCGGCTTTACTGGGATATTGGCGTCTTGCGATCCTTCTGGGGCAGGAGGAATATGCGAAAATATCAAATGATGGGGAGTAAGATGAAGCGTGCCTTTAGCCCGTTCACCGCGCCTGGACAAGGTGACATTTTCCACCTAAATGCCCAAATGTCAAGTTAGCTAATATGCGAGAGACGGTGCATATATATGTCAAAGCTCAAACCTTAGCAATCCGTGTCTTTTCCATATCTATTTCCTGGACTCTAATTTTTATTTTTCAGCCTAATAGGAGTAGTGGCTTCATGGTCTTTCAAGGAGCTGAAGTTGGCAGGACACAATTAAGAAAGTGCTAGAAGATGAATTCTTAATCAGAGAACGGCAAGACAGCGTCAACAAAAAGGAGACCACTGTTGTAATCAGATCTTTTGAAGTCTCATAACACTGGTGTGGTAGTTCGTTACTGGACCAAGCCTGGAAGTGTCTCTCTCTCTCTTAGGGTCGGCCCCTCGTCGTTACGTCAGTTCAGACAGCCTCAGGTTCCCCCACAAATGTGTCAAAATTTCTGGTGATTTAGAAACAAAGATCTTTGCTCGCAAAAATATACAGAGTTCGATTACAGCGAAGCAGAGTCTCCTTCCAACTCATTTTAATACAATAAATTTTGTGTAGCTTTCATCATTTATCCAGCCGGAAATAGGAGCTAGAATTCATGATGTCTGCAGTACAAAGTACTCGGTACTGACTTGAAGCAGCCTCCGATGGGCAATAGGCTTTGATGATGTTGGCAGCAGGGCTGTCTGGGGAGGAGGTGGATCTCGGGCTGCAGGCTGTGGATTTCTCGATGGGTCTCGAAAGGATATCACCAAAGATGGTCTAGCTGTAGTTCCACGAAATAAATTACTTTTCACGTAATAGAGACCAAACAACCATCATGTCGCATTATTATCTATCTAATGTTTGCCAGGATAAAGTGTTTTCCCCAACTCCAGAACCCTTTTCTGCCCTTATAAATTACAGCACCTCATCCTATCTGAATTCCAAAGATGCACATATATGTCTGCCACATTGACCTGCTTATAAACGCCTCACCTGCAGATAGATAACATGAAAAGAATTCTTTTCAAATCAAAAACGGTCTGCTTCATTCAGAGTCAACTGTGTTGTTCTCTCTATGTGCACTCAATTCAAAAGCCAGCTGGCATGCGCGGGTGTACAAAGGCGGGAACAGCAGTCTCAGAGATTCCCTATCCATCGCGGGAGGCGCTGAGCCGCGAGTCTCTCGAGAAGCAATCAACGGTCGTAACTCATCGTCAGACCGGCCAACGGACAGACTCATATTGATGTTTTGAATTGGAAACAGAGGCCCCGTTCTTGGGTTGGAGAAGCTGAGCTCAAGGTCTTTATAATTGAACCTCGCAATTCTTGCAGCCGTAAGTGAACGCAGAGGCGGGAAGACGTACTCGCCTTCGATAAACTCTGTATCCCGAGCCGAGCCTTCCGCACCCCCTTCGGTTTCCCCCTTCTGGCCCGACGACGATTTCGACATTGCCAGCAACTTTTTGGGGAGCGAAACCTTGCAAAACAAAGGCATCGGAGGTTGATGGCGGGAAATCGGTAGCAAGTAATTCAAGCTCGCTACGCACTGTAAGAGGGATGAGTGCAGAGGACGTTTGTCGGAAATGACGGAGGCGAGTTGACTACCCTCGAGAAGGTCATAGTGAACGGTCCTGGTAAATCGAATATCCAAAGCTGTTTCTGGCAAAAGCATGTCGGCATGATTCTCTCTGAGAATTGCGGTCGCTTTTCTAAATACCGGAGTGGCAACGAACCCGCGCCATTCCTTGGTCTGAGGAACTTCCATTTCTAACTCTAATACGGGAAAATTAACGTCATTGCTTGGAGACGGCAAAAGACGAATTCGATGAATCGTTGCGTCAGTGTCAACTGGTGAGAGTGTTTTCAGAAAAGACCAAGTATTCGGGACGTCTGCGATGAAGGTTCTCTTTGGCAATGAAGATTCAATTTCCGAGAAAGTAATCTCATCAGCCTTAAACTTGGGTTCCCTCTGGAAAAGACACTTGCCGACAGCGGCTGTAACGGTTTCGTGCGTGAAAGGCTCGATGCTACTTTGCACGGGATGGTGTTCGAGGAGTGAATCGCGGATCCTACTTTGAGGAGCGGTAGGCTCTTTGCTGTAAATATCTGCCGGCGGTCTCCTAGCTGCTCTTCCACCTTGTATGGAATTTTCGAGAAGGGGCTTGGCCCATCTAAACCAGTTTTTGTTGCGATTCGGAAAGGACATATATTCTGGGTTTATCATGGAATAGACATTCGCTGGTTGATCGCTTGGGAAGTATGTAAAAGGACGATTGGCCTGATCAAGAGGCAAAGATGTAGCAAGAGATATGCTTTTGCACACTTTTTCAGCATCCAATTTGTTTTCATCCAAATAATAGCAGACGAATTTTTTCGAGTCTTTATTTATCCGGCAAAACAACCCATGTTCCTCTTGCAGTGCCTGTATGAAAGCGTCTTCGAATTCTGCATTTTCTTCGCCTGGAAACAGGGAACCATGTTTCGGGAGATCAACTTCTTTGGAGCGAATTCGAGCCACCAACTCTTCCACAGCAGTGTAAGCCTGAAGTGCGTCGGACTCGGGGCCTATTATTCTAATCCGGTTAAAGGCCTTTGTGACATCGATCTTCACGTTGTGCGCTTCCGCAACCGTCCTTAGCGGTACTGAATTGGACAAGAGAAATGTAGAGAGACAGTCGGACTGTACGTGAAGATCCGCGTGCCCAATTTCATTTCGGATCAAAAGGCCCCAGCAATCCCTCATGATCTTTTCGGCCAAATAAGCTTTTCCTTGCACATATCTTGTTTTCTTGAGTTTTGGTGAAAGGTCCTCCTGAGCTTCATGAGGTGTCCCAACTTTCCACTTCCACGTTCTTGGTCTGTCCGAGGGTACGATATCGCCGTTGGGTTTGCTCTTCGTCTTGACTTCCTCATTAGCTTCATACTCCTTAACATAACGCGCCAATTGCGGTTGCGTGAAACCATGTTGAAGAACGTCTCGGAGCTTGTCCCAGTTGACAGGAAATAGGTGATCTCCAGGTTTATGAAGCGAGCGGAGGTACTCGAAATTCGCCGATACCTCAGTCGCTCCAACTACTCTATATCGCTCTCTATCCACCTCCTCCAAGACTTCAGACGGGCGGTTCAATTGCGGATTTTCGTCCTTCTTTTCCGTCACATTCTTCGTGCGCTTGGCCTTTTGGTCAACGACAAGCACATGTGAAGGGTTCCCAAGAGTTATCGAATCAAGCTGCTCTATATGATAGCCCCGGCCCTTGCGACGCTTGGAGAATTTCGGGCCTTGGCTTTTAGTTGTCTCTGAATCTGCATTCTCCTCGTTGCTGCAGGCGGTCGTCTGGAATTGTCGGTTTGGCGACGGGGTGAGAGAAATGGGAGTTAAGGGTCGCCATAAGGGTCGGAGGCAATTCTGGCATCGTAGACAGAGTGCCGCATCCCTGACTGACCTCTGAAACATATGTATCGAAGAGACCACGCTGCCAAACAGCTCGACATGCGTGTAACAAGAGCTCGACAAGCTCTTAAAATTGTGCTTTTCGAGTTTTGGCCTGAATGGATAGCGCTGACGGTGTTAGGTTTTCCCGGCCCGCCCCACGCCAGTTCCAAGGAAAGTTCGCTGCCCATTAGTTAAACTCTAAATTCAACCAGCATTAAAGGGGGCAAGGAGTAAAATTGGAGAGGGAAAGAAACAATTACGAGCGTGGCCCATGAGTATAGCAATATCGATTGACGTATGGGATGGTATTAACAACCAGATCTGCCATTAGTCAAAGTATGCATTAAAATCCCTTCAACGCCAGCCAGAATCGCCTACCATGCCATCCCTTTCGCCGTCATGGTATCATACAATATGAAAGAAAGCAATCCCAAGGCCAATGCAGAAGATTTCCGACAGTAAGAGCTGCTGGTGAGACTAAAACTTAGAACGTATGGCAAAACAACCAATTTGGTGACCCATCGTAATTTGGAAACGCGCAGAAGGAATGCAGTCATTTTGCCCATGAGATTTCCCAGCTTCTAAGATCTTCACGAACTTCAAATTCGTCGACCTCACGATTCTTTCGCCGTTTTCCTTTTCCTTTAAGGTCCTTACCGCCGACGTCGGAGCTGAAAGAGAAGTCTGAATGTTTGCTATGGCTTCGTAGATGAGTTCCCAGCGAGTCTCCCGATCTCGTACTGCGTGCAGGAGATTTATTTCGAGTCGTGCGTCGAGAATAAGTATCACTGAGATAGCCAGTATCCTCCTCGTCATCATCACCGACCTTCAGGCTCGGGCGTCCCGATGCCCAACCATCCCCTCCGGCGAAAATGTCCTCGATCACTTGGTCCGGCGGCAACTCTCCAGCCTGCGAGGCCCAGGACGCTGCAAGATTACGGAAATAAAGATCATGGAGCTCGGTAAACTCCCGGGTTCTGTGGTGAAAAGAAGGAACGCGACCTGCATCCTCAGAATCTCCTTTCGCTGCATTCATGAAACCGGCGATCCCGCTGAAGACTGTGGCTGGCTTGAGAGGGGGTCTGGGAGTGTATATTAGCGGCAAGCACCCGCAGGGATAGCCCGAACGTACGCAGTGAAATTGCTTTCTCCCTCAATCTGGTGCATCATAATGCCGATCTTCACTGTAGCATTGATCTTGCTATTCTGCATCAAGTAGCGGCGGACGACACCTTCCTCGGCCTCACCTTCTTCCACATATTCAGCAAGATTCAGATCAATGTTTCCAAGCAGCGATCTATCGCTGCGGCTGTTGGGTGAGAATTCCTGGAGGATATCAAAGCGAATCCCACACTCTTGAAGCATATGGTTCCGGTCAACCATCAATCTGACGGTTAATGCCTTTTCGTAACCCCAGGTCGCCCTATGGGCCTGGAGCTGCACCTTGGCCGTTTCCCCAGAGTGTTCAGGAGAGGCCGAGGATGGTAGCTGCCATTTCACATAGGCAGTACCCACCCCAAGGGGCACATTGATGATGTCGATCACCTAGCAAGATCATCAGCACATCAGGTCGAGGAGGCACACTATTCTTAGCCACTTACGCGTAAGGTCAGTGAGAACTTGGGCTAGATCAGATAATATAAGTCGAGACCACAGATCTGGAAAACGGAGAAATGGGGCATACCCGTCTGCTCTTGGGGACTGAAAGCACACTGGTCAGCTCGCTGGCCGCAAACGCCACAGCTCCCAAGGGATCCATTTGTCAAATCCACGCGAGAGCTGCACAAGATGGAGGCGAAAGGAGACGTGACTGGGACTCACCAAAGGCCTGCATCTTCACGCACAAAACCCAACTTTTCCCCTTTGTGAGCTAATGTTTGCTCGGCAGGCACCTGCTTCCCAACGGGGCTAGTGCTGTTTTCCTGGTTTGAGCCGCAGGATGAGTCCGGGACGCTCTTTTTGTTACCGCAAGGCCCATTACCTAAGGGCGACAGCCGCTTTCGGTCAAGGTATTTGGTTGGGTTTTGCCGGTCCTGCACTTGTCATTGTGGAAGGGTGATGTTACGGGAACTCAAACAACAACATCAAGAATAGGAGATCTACAGACGCAAGGTTGAGCTTAATCGCGGACTCACGTGGAGATAACCAACCAAGCCCCAGAAGACTGGTACGCTAAACAGGTGAGAAGCTTAACAGCACTCTCAATCTGGGGGTGCACGGCCATCATGATTAATTTGACCACAGAAGACCTGTCCATCTAAGCACTTCAGTATTATCCACATCCATCTCTCGCAATGAGCCAGCTGCCACCATCCCCTCCGCCGGAGCCACGGTTGGAGCCTCAACAGCCGGTCCCGCTCACTGCGAGTGTTCGTATCACCCCGATCCACGAACTCCTCCCCGACATCCGCGTGCCTGCCGAACCGCTGCCGCCTCATCGATACCATCCCGTCACCTGCGCGCCGCTCGATGTCGTCGAACTCAGCTTAGAACTGCAGCAACTTCGAAAGGAACACACCACACCCGTTGCTGCTCTGAAGGCGCAGAGGGAGCTCGCCAAAGAAGTTAAACGGCGGATGGAACAAACGGAAGCGAAAATGGACAGTATCCAAAAGCAGATGAAGAGGAAGACAGAGGAAAGAGATACCGAAAGACGGGTATTCTCGAAAATTAAGAAGGAGAAAGAAGGAAAGATGTGATCGCTTTAAGATGACGTGTTGCACCCCCTTGACGGCGTTACGTTGATGCTATGATCGAACAACCTACTATATTTACGGCGGAGGCATTGTGCCAGTAGCGTCGCTCAAGCCTGCGATTCGTTCGGGGTATGATTTCACGGACCACGAGCCATCAATGCCATGGCACACGTGGGCCTATGCAGCTTCTGGTTGAAGTGACAGCTCAGCCATCTCACCGTCGCATCTGAACCGCCAGTATAATGGCTATTCCATAAGATGTGAAGTGAAAGTCCTACTTGAAGGCGTGAAGACTCGAAATTCACACAAATCCTCACCACCAACTGGAATCCTCCGAGCCTCCAAATGGATTGCTCACCACCTATGCAGACATCGTATGCAAGCGGACTTCAGATCCGAAATCTGGGAGCGAATATCAAAGTACTGGTTGTCGGTTGACGATTTGAGCGGATAGTGCAAAGGGAACTTCCATGACTCGGTTTCTCATACGCTTATGGAGTTTCTTTTGTTGTATCTATCCATGTCTCTCCTGCACGTACGCGTTACATTTTAATCATCTCACAAGTATAATTTTGCTTTAAAGCAGGTTGCAGGGAAAATAAATAAATAAATAAAAAAAAAAAAAAGACAGCTACTCTCCATGTAAAGGCATGCTCCCAAGTCTTGTATCTTACCGCTTAGATTCAAGGCTTGAAACGCCCTGCTTAGCTGTCGAATGTTGGAAGAGGAAGTTTGAGGATTTGGGTGGGGTATATCAATCATTGGACTTGGTCTTGCAGAATAGATTTTTTACTCGAGTCCAAAATCCCGGTTCTCCCAGTCATAGCAGATGGTTTGGACTGGAATACCTGCTTGAATGTTTCAAGTTTTTTTGCAGGGCGATCCCATGCACCATACTTTGGTTCTTATCAACTGGGAACGCCAAACGGGCTCCCCTCTTTCCCCGCCGTATAATTCAAGAACGGATGTTTCAGAAGGGGATCCTTCGTTTCAAGGACAGCCGGCATAACTAGGCCCGCTAACATATACGAAACAGACGCGGTCGTTGACCGCCTGTCGCCAAAAAGCTTTGGAGCGCACTGCAAAGACACGCTACATACCAGGTGACCGCGACAGGCGTAGACGCGAGGTCCGAAAAACCTAGCGGGTAAAAGAGCGCGCGAGACAAGACGCTTGCGGCGCGCGGTTTTTTTCCAGACCGATGATGCAACATCGGGACGGAAATGTGCGATTCCACAAGAGGTGGCCAGTTGAAACTGGAGAGTGGGGTTAAGTCGGTGAGTAGGAATCGAGACGGTGAGGGAAACCGAAAATCCACACTCGAGTCTCCCAACATTCTGCATCGCTGGGTGCAGCATCCATCCGCAGGTGGCGATATGGCCTGTAAAATAAAAAACCGAAAGGGAAAAAAAAAAAAAAAATTCTGATGGACGCCGGTGTCCTCCGAACTTCCCTTCACCGTCTTGCTCGATGTATGGATTTCTCCGTCAAAGTGTGCCGAGGTTAGCAAGTGGAGGAGTTACACAGGCAGCGCACCGCCACGAGTCGTCTGGTCAGCAAGGCGTTTTAGTTCCGTTGGTTGGTTCACTAGTTATCGATAAGACACTGTGGCACACGCGTGAGGCGCAGCACTTCTCAAGGCGAACTCGCACCTCGACGTGGACGAGGGCAGTGGTGGCAGCTTTTCTTTCATCCTCGACCGCAGAGCAGCCCTCGCTTTCCATCGGAAATTTTGATGACGTCTATATCTTGACTCCTTCAGCTGTCCCTTTCCCTGCCTCCAGACCGCCTATGGTGAATTTTCCTCAGTCCCGTATGAGATTGGTCCTGTCTCAAAAGTCGCATGATGCTTGCCATTAGTTCATTGTTATTCTCCGGGCCGCTCCTCTGGGCAAATGTCGCTGTGTCCCGCGTCACAGCTGGGAATTCGGCGACAAGCGAGAGTCACAAGCACCTCTACGCCGCAACACAGTAGCACTGGACGTAGAAGAGCCGCCCATCACCTGACTGCAGCAGATCTTGGCAGCTGAGAGATATGCAGCCTCTCGAAAATCCAGTCCATACAGAAAATGCTTTGGCGAGATGCAAACAAAGATTGACAGACCGATCGCAGTTTAATGCTTCGGTCTTTCCGCCTGCAAATTGATGCGAAGCCCTTCAGATTCGCTGTTATGATTGATTTCTCCAGATGTTCACACCACCCTTTGTCCCTCGTGGTGGGCCTTTCGCATTGTATGCGCTCCCCTTTCCAGAAAGTCTGATCATAACTTCGCCACCTCCAATCAGCATGCAGAACAGGGATTTCTTGGAGTCATCGATTTTAGTCCGATAATGGTCGGCGAATCCGATGCCCAAAGTGGCCCAAGACCGCTACCCTCCATCAGCTGCGCCTTTGTGGAAGGGCAAAGTTCCTGTGAAAGGTCTTCCCACCCAGGCCCAGACTGAGCATCGATATGCCGCTTTCTGCGGCTGCTTATACATTCCAGACTCCGTATTACGAAGTATGTTTCGAAACCTGGAACCCACTTGGCCATTCAGAACTGCTTGGTACAGACGCTCCGTCGACTGTTGAAGCAAGGTCGTTACAGATCTATCCATCGACGCAGCAACATTCGGTTTTCCCGACTCGGGGAGAAAGATGATGGGATCGTCCAGCCTGGCGGGTGGTGAGCCGGGTTCCTTTGTCTCCATCCGGAGAATACCTGACCGAGACACAGCACAGCGTATACATCGCGACAGTGTACCCCCAGAGGGGTAGCGCCGTTGGAGACTAGGGAAAAAAAAATTTTTTTACTTTCACGGACTCCTGCCGATTTCCACAACCTTTTTGGCTTCATTATTTTGTGATTCCCTTTTCTCTTCGTGTTCACATCAGGTCTCTGATCATACACAGGTAGCTTGCCCGGGCACTCAATTTCCAGGATCCGCCCTGCTGGGATGTGGGTTGCACCGAATGCCCTGTGTGGTATCTGATCACCCGTAACAAAATTTCCCCTCGACCAGGAGATGCTGTCGAACACGATTTTCGCCTCTGGAGTCGGAGTTGACCTTCACTTGCCGTGTTCGTAATGGTCGGTAAATCCAATTAACGTAATTCTGCGTAACCGTGACGGCATGCTCGGCGCCGTCGAAAACGCGCGAAATGACAGGTAATTTACCCGTTAAGTGACTGTATATTACAACTATGACGCAGGCACCGTCCTGTCAATTCTCGAACAAAGTCCATGCGGCCTTCTGCGGCCGGGTGCAGGCATGGTCAGAGTCGCCAGGAAGAGTTTGCGATGGGGAACATGCAGTTTGCCCAGTTCGAATCAGCAACACGGGAGGCGAAGACCGCGCACCCCTAGGGCCACCAGCTGTGAAAATCTCAACCAGGAGAAGTGCATGCATTGTACGGAGTGCTCTGTGCTCCGTATGCATGTTCTAAAGAGCACAGTCCAGAAAATGGCTGCTCAAGGGATCAGCTTGACCCATGCCGTTGTTTCTACGGAGAAACGGGTTTTCGTTTAGTGAATATCCTTTTTTTATTTTGTACTTTTTTTTTTTTTTCTCCAATGACTTTTTGGCATGCAGAAAGGTTATTCTTATACAGTCACATCCCCACCCTTTTCCCCTCCGCCGACCTCTTCTTGTTCTATATAATGGTCGCTGAGAATTGAAAAGGGCGGCACTTCCCTTTCGGGCTCCTCGTCGCCACTCCCACCACCACCTCCTCCGCCTCCTACTCTTCTTCCTCTTCCTCTTCTCCATCCACCTCTTAATCTACTTAATTCTTTGATCTCTCTAATTTATTTTCTCTTTTATTTTTCCCTTGCTCTTCTCCTCGTCTTCTCTCTGGAATCGCACCCCGAACTGTCTTTTACAGCCGCCGTCGTTCTGCCTGTGCTTCTACTATACTTGGAAGTTTCGCAAACGCGCACGGCTAAACGAGTGTGCTGAGCTACGTTCGTGCCATACCTTACCAATTTCGATTATATATATTTTATTCTCTTGTTGAAGACACATCTTATCATAATGGTGACAAGTCTATTACCGGCCTCCGCCGCTGCCTTTGCGCCAAGATCCTCGCCAAACGTTGTCCTACATTCGAGGGTAGAACCCTGGCTAACGATGACACTCAAGAGGGTTAACCGGGTCAAACGCCCTTTAAATAATGTCGGCCAGCATACCAGATGTTTGACGGAGACGCTCTCATCGACAAATGCCATCTGGACTCTCTGCTCTATCATGCTACCCAAGGCGCCGGAATCTGATCTACCCAAGGATGACAACCCTCTCGTGGAGGCGCTTTTCAACTACCAGCTTCTCCACATAGAAGCATACGTGGTCCATGTCGACATGGTCTCTCAGAGTGAGGTTGCGTTCAAGTTGACCCCAGAGACCATCGAGTCTTTGGTTGAATACCATAAGGAGGTGTTTTCCGTGGACACTGCTGCCAGCACCTGGAACTGGGCCGAGAAAGAGATCCAATTGAAGAAGCTGCAGGAAGAGTTCGTCCAGGCTGCCAACCGGTTCGTCTTCCGCACGGGCGTTCGTGTGCTTGAAGGAATGGAGGAAGAGGGAGCTGGTGAGCTCCTTGGCGGTCGGAGTGACGATGCAAAGGCGGCGGTGATGGGATTGTTTGTTCCGCTGCTTCCACCACCACCACGAGTCGTCGATGTGGTGCAACCAACTCCGCTTCTCCCAAGCTCAACCGGTCCTCAAGATTGGTGGAACAGCCCGATCCCACAAAACCCACCCGTGCCCGTTGAATCGTGGCAGGTAGTTCCTTCGAGCCCCAGCGCGGCATCTTCATGTGACTCACATCAAAACCTATGGGCTAGCATTACGATGAGTGAGATGCACTTGCCATCACCTGCTCCCTCGCAAAGTCCGCCGTTGTCTACTGCTTCGTACACTGCTGCCGAATTCTACGACCCTTCGGCCACAACTGCAGCAATGGCTCCTTTGCTCTTACCGAGTATGATTGCACAGCAGCAATGCAGCGCTTCAGCTGGAATGGGTGGCTTCGGGTGGAATGATCGCATCGTGGATTTCGCATTGCCATATGGCACCACCATGTAACTACACTTGGAGGCATGGCAACCTCAACCGTTCACACCGCAGAATGGGGTGGCCGTTCATCATATCTACGACCCAGATCACCACCCTGACACTCCTTTGACCTGCATTTACTACACGGCATGGCTTTCCATCTGGGCGAACGACCGGGTCCTCGGGGACAATGATCTTGGTTTTGAAGGCATATACCTATTTGCATGGCTTTCTTTAACATCCCTCTATTGGTGCATTTTTAGCAAGCGTTGAACTCCCTTTTTTTTTCTTTTTTTTTTTTTTTTTTCCTTATTCTTTATTTTTGATTTTGCATGAAGAACCGGCGGGTCGGCTGTTTGCCCTTTTCTTTTTTTTTTGCATGATATACACTCCCAAGTGGATGATTCCTTTCGCTTTTGTCTTACATCCGGCATTTGATGTAATCAAGACCTTGATGTGCCTCGCGGCTTGAAACGTTTTCCTTTTTTTTATGCCTTCCATTTCTTGCGCATTATAGACTGGGCTACGTATGGATGGGCATCGTGGCGGTGGTTTGGCTGGTCCTATCATCAAGCGATGACTACTCCCTGATTGCCCTTCTATTGTCTAAACACTTACATTCGGTACAGGCTGCCGAGCTGGCGATCCATAATATGGATTGGGTAAGAGTTGGATCTGCGACAATGCGGCTCTGCATACATCTGGTATGGTATTGTATTCCGCAATTTGAGTTCACTCTGGTGCGCAAAGGGGCAAACCGTCATGGCCGAGGAAGGGAGAGGTGTGTCACGCCCGCTTTCTAATGTCCATCCGTGATGGCGTCTGGAATGGTGGGAGTCAGCGCTTCACAGGATCTGGGATCCCTAGTTGCTTGTCTTTCACGGGGCAGAGGCCGCCATTCTTTCCCGCCCCTGACTGTTTACCTGAAGCTATCCAAGGCCAGGCTCACCCTTGTTAGGATCATCCTCCTTATCTCCGGGCTGGTTTTGTTTTTGTTCATCGTTTTGATTGATCTTTTTCCTGGAGAAGCCCAGCTCTTGTTTTTCCTCTCCCACTGGATGGGGATGGATTCGGCAAAGCTGGGAATCAGATGCTGGTTTTCCTTGTGCTCGTTTCGAAGCTGTGCTTCTGATCTCTCTTTGTCAAATCATCTATGCATGTTAAGCTAGTTTGTATAGTTCGAAATATATAATTCATTACATTCTAACTTGACCGTGCAGCCATCGCATTCACGCCATATCATGCCAAAAGGAGAGTTTCGAGCTGCTAAAAAGTGCCTGTGGTGCGGGCGATGGGCCGCCGGGTGTGTTCCTCTCCGGGCAGAATGACGTCACTATTTAATCCCCGAACCTCTCCTCGACAGCAGCAGCAACATTTAGCGGGCTCTTGGAACCCGTGCTCAAATCGACCATGGGCGTACCCTTTGGTTAGTCTAGCAGGGTCTGGAGCAAACAAATAACGCGCACGAAATTTGCAAAAAGGAAGCCAACTGCCAGTTTGATCCCACAAAGGTGTCCGCCCACCTGAGCACTGTTTCTCTACAGGGCAGTGGAGAAAGACTGCTCTCTGCCAAAACGCTGGCACTCAATGCTAATTTAACCGAAACAAAAATAAAACTATTGATAGACCTTCATCGAGAGGAAAGGAATCAAGAGAAAGAAAGAGGGAAAAAGATGGCGGCGTTACATGCAGCGCTTCAGTCGCTACAACCAGTTTCGATTGAAGAGATCCCTACGAGTAACGAAGGACTATGCACGTATATACGGGACCTTCTCATTCAAGCTCGGCTGATCGTTGAATCAGTACCTGAGCCCCCTTCTCCTCCAACCACTTCCAATCTTCCTGCAGGCTCCAAAAGCCCAACGAATGCTGAAGATAGCTCGGAAACCCTCCTTGCCTCGACGACATTACCGGCTCTCATAAAATCTTCATCCACACCTGCATTAGGACCTGTGGATATACTCTCATTACGGAGTGAGTGGGGTCAACCCATCAACAGGATCGATAATGCGAAGGAAAACCCGTTGCGTATCCCCGTATACAAGCTTAGGAGCATAGATGGGAAAGGTGCCTGGTTCGCTCGGCGGAGTGTTCATGCCGGATCTCTTCCGTATAGCAGATTCGAAAAGAAGCTTCAAAGTGAGCTAGCAGAGACTATGAAACTCCGGGAAAAAATAGGTAAGGAAGTGAGTATCAGGGGGGTTGGGAGCGAGGGGTGTCTAGAGAACCTGACTGTCCCGCTGCACTCTGCTCAAATGGATACAACTAGCGGCAACAGGGACCTCCTGGGGAATATTGAGGTGCATCACCTATCGGCTCATTTTCCCGGGCCTTCAGCTTCGAGGGACTTTGTTACGTTGTTGGTCACCTCTAAAAAGGCGTTAGAGGTCTCTTGTCAAAGACGCGACGAAGGCGAAAACGAAAACTCCCCTCCTCCCAGAAATTTCATTGTTATATCAAAGCCGTGTGCTCACCCCGACGTACCTATACGCAAAGGTTTTGTCCGCGGCCAGTATGAGTCTGTCGAGATGATTAGGGAGTTACCAGCCCCGATAGAGGGAGATTCATCTGGAGCTTCGGAAAACAAAGGAGATGCAAACCCTGTGGAATGGATTATGATCACGAGAAGTGACCCAGGAGGAAGCATACCGAGATGGATGGTGGAGAAGGGCACAGTTCCAAGCATCGTTTCAGACGCGAAAAAATTCATAGATTGGGCGTCTCAGGACCAACCAAAGAGTGAGAGCACAGACGAGGATTTCTCGACTTCCCAGCCTTCGCATGATTCTGGAAAATATGAAGAGAAGCAACAGCAGTTAAAGACAGGACCCGGTGAGCGAGTATCAAAACAATGCACCCCCGGGAGACAGGCACCAGCAAAGGAGAGAAGGAGCTCGGAAGTGAAAAGCAGCCATGGCGAGGTGGATTCAATGCCATCGCACGAAGTAGGCTTCGCAGCAGGTATAGTTCAAGGAGTCTCCTTAACCCTAAAATCGACCGCACCTAAAGGGCTCTTCGACTATATCGACCTGCCCACAACCTCTAAGCACCCGGGAGATGAAACTGACGAAAGTCAAGTCAACGATGGAATAAGGGATGGTGGAGGCAATGTTACCAGAACAAGCACAGCTTCGCGAAATATGAATAATGCCTCGCCATCTTCATCTACCGCTTCCTTTGTGAGTGCTGATTCGCAACTAGGAGATATGCAAGGGAACAAGGAAGATAGCATCCCTAACTCGCCCGGGATCGGGAATAATAACAGTCCCGTCATGTTCAACCCGAGGGTAACCAGTAGCACCAGTAACAGCATTTTCTCGCTCAAGCAGGAGTTTACGCCGCCAAATGCCTATGACAAGGAACTCGCCAGAATTTTCGACCGCAAAAATAAGGTCCTTAGAGATCTTGAGCTGAACCACTCGCAGCGCAATGAACTAGTGA
Organism: Coccidioides immitis RS; assembly: GCF_000149335.2. Taxonomy (NCBI): domain Eukaryota; kingdom Fungi; phylum Ascomycota; class Eurotiomycetes; order Onygenales; family Onygenaceae; genus Coccidioides; species Coccidioides immitis. The sequence goes on along the minus strand of NW_004504312.1, from coordinate 2,474,761 downwards.
GCCAGGTCTCACAACCACACGCCCCCGACGTCAACGCGAGCGATGAAATCCAAGAACGCATCGCATCCCCCAGTAAAAGGGGGAAGGATGCAACCTCGAATAAAAGAAGCCTAGCAACACTAGAACGGAAGGAAGTGAAATTAAACTCTCAGCTGAATAAAATTGAAGCGCAGCAGCAAAAGATTGCAGCAAAGATAGAGTTAAAACGTCGCAAAGAGTTAGAAAAGGATGAGAGAATTAGGCTGAAAGTGGAAGTTGAAACACTAAAGAAAGAAATGGATCGAATGAAGGTAGAAATTAGCAGGTTGAGACAGGAGCGAGGACAATGGGTTAGTATAGTTGGAAAGTTGCAGCAAGAGAATACCGAGCTTGCTGCTCAGCTTCCGAAGAGAGGGGGAATATAGCGGACAACAATGTAAGTGATGTATGAGTGAATTGAATATGTATACTCTGTAGACTGGATAGGTATTTGATTCGATGTCTACATACATAACAGCACAGCTATGTGTATTGTCGCTGCAGATGGATTTGGATAAAGATAGCATACAAGGTGACGCCTTAGTGCAAGGCTGTCTCTCGTCGTAAATGCTAGGTGTTTGTTTCTTCACACCTTCTTGTTCTTTGATGGACGTGCGTATTTTCTGTCTGAGATTCTGCCGGTCATTTTCGAGCTAATCTCCATCCCGAGGCTAGACCAAGGGTAGTAGGAATGCTGTTTTAAGCAAGTTTGGGTCGTCCCTTTGCTTGCACCAGCGTTCGACCTTTTATCGGTTTACTTTCCGGCTGCAGGGGTATCGGTATGCCAACGGGGAGCAATGATTTCGCAAATGTACAAATTTTCGTTTGCCTCGTAGGAGGCACGCATCATTATTCTTGTACCTATCAACGCGCATTAGCGACCAACCGTGGCAAATACAAGGGCATATCAATCCATTTGAAAAAAATATATGTGGCCTAATAAGAGTCTTTGGGGCTCACCTCCGGCGGATTCCCTGCTCCTCTAACCATCTTCTCCAACATCATAGCTCTAACTTTCTCTTTGGGCTCGCCCATTCCGATTGCCATGTACTGCAAGAGTGGTGGGTGGCCAACGTACGACGCATAGCTATCGCGAATGATATTCGAGGTCCATTCATATTTTGTGGTATCCGCGTGGCCGGTACCGACGTAGCGAGCTTGTAAAGCCTCAAGATTTTGGAGAGTACGAAGTTTATCGGCCATGTTTATAGGTTAATGAAATCAGAGGTTGAGGGCGAGCGACAAAAGGCGACGAGAGAGGTCTGTAAACCGGTCAAATATGTCTTTAGGGCTCTCAAGGGCTTCGGGGTTGATCACGTGACTGCTGATCATGTGCGCGGGCCGATCGGCAGAAAAGAGGAGCTGAAACATCTGGACAACGGTGGTTATTGAACCAAAGCTCCTCTCCAGCGGTTACAGGGTTTCAAGGTGGGAGCCGGGTTTCTCATGGGCTCTAATGACTCCCGCATAGAGTATCGCATTGCGTCCCTCGTTCACTCGCACTTCAATGCTCTTCCTCAACGGTGTAAGCCAACCATCCGCCCAAATGGAACACCGGAATGGATCACTTTGAGTGGAATTGTGCTCGTGACGAGTAAGTAAGCCGCTGTAGCAGACTTTGAATGTACCTAGTTCTGTATGAACGTATCCCGAACTTTTACTGTGATGCTGTAGACGGTCAGTCTTTAAAATGGCGATAGAACACCTGCTAATATATTCAAAGGGGAGGATACCGCTGAGGAATCTCTGACCTGTGTTGCTCTTGCGTAAGGAGATACGGCCTGATTGATAAGCTGATATCACTGAAGCTAAATATTTGCGGTAGAACGGGCGCGAAATGCCTTTCGTCGTCTCAAATTCACCTTTGCCAGGGACTTGTGCTTCATGACAGTCATGCTGAGATCCTTGCGCTCCGTGCTTTCAACCGATGGCTCCTTGAGGAGTGTAAGTCGATGTTGACGCACGGTCAGGAGCTTAGATCTCGCGATAGAGAAGGAATCGGCTGTCAGCTTCGGAATGATGGCAACGGCCAGATCTCCCCGTTTCTGGAGTGCAGGGTTTCCAGGCTCGAGTCTACGAGTGCCATTCCTGGCAACCATGCAAAGGAACTTCTATGGCCGCCTTTCAAATTGAAAGAAAATGTCAGAATATGGATGTATTGTACTTGCGCCCCTTGCGGAGATGCCAGTATGGAATTATGCATGGCAGCCCAAGATGATCCCACTCCGTGGGACGTTCCCGCCCTTGACGACGCAGCCACTGAAATTGAATCCGACCTTACGAAAGGGCTCCTAGACGGCCGTGCGCACTTCTCGGTGCTAGGCGCCGTTCGCCGTAAACCATCTCGTGCTGATGCAGAGCCGACGCTAAGCAAATCTTGTTCAGACAAACTTGCCGCGAAGCAAATCACATCATTGCTCTCTTTTCCAGCGAGTCTACTTATCGCACCATCTCCTAATGCATATCTGGCCAACCTCATTCTTCCGGAGGATGAAATCAGCCAGATTGCCTGTGAGCGATCATTCGGGAATGGGCAAACCGGCCGTCTTCGAGAGCTTAATGGCCGAAAATGGCAGGATTTTGGAGCGTCTGCTCGTTTGGACAGTTATTATGCCTTCTTTCCGTTCACTGTTCGGTCATTACCAATGGAACAGCTGAGTGCCCTCTGGCATTTTTCAAAATCAAAAGACGCCGGTTTGCCAGCTAGTAAATCATCCAACAAGTCTGCAGTCTGGACAGCAGCTTCGTCTTTTGGCGCCAAGCCGGCTTATACCTCGTTTCGCCAGAGGCAGTCGACAGGTCGGGCTTCCAAGTCGATTCCGAAAACGTTTCCTACCAATATTATTGAGACCATTTTAAATGGTGTAAAGCAAGGATATCGGATCACCTCTCCAGATGCGCGCAAGGCCAGTGCTTTATCACGAGCTAAGATGTGTGAATTGCTTTGTGATATTGTTAAACTTCTGCCAGAAGTGAGCGTCGGCTATTACCAAAGTAAGGACGGATGTCCCGTTAACGAGAATGAAGCCAGCCGTAAAAGGTTGGATGATAGGTCTGAGATGGGGGAGCGGTTTGCACACCTGAAAGAATGCGTCGTCTCGTCACCCACGTACTTCTTAATGAAGCGCAATGCCGAAGGAGCAAGGCTATTGCATTTGCGAAAGCAAGCTCTGGAAGATGTCCGACAAACCCTAGGCAATTGGATTGAAAATAGAGGTGATGAACAGTGGACATTGGGGCCAGCCAAAGATAAAAATGTGTGAGCAACTGAAAAACGGCCAAAGTAACCACTAGATCAGTTTTCAACTCTAGTGTTAATTGTCATAGATTATTATTATTATCTAAAAGCATTATAAGTATATAATTTGAAGCATTAATACATTTATGAAGTTAGAAAGCGATATCAAGGGTCGCTTTGATCCATCCACTATAAATTCACCCTGCTAACAGAGTAACATGCGCCCCTGGTCACCACACAGCCTTTTTAAACATGTAAGAGCTCCAAACAACCCTAATAGATACCTGGAATGATCCTGCTCTTCACTTTCAAGGTATACTTCGCCCAGTCTGCACCATATTTGTTTCTGCACTTCTCCTCGTCTCGTCTTTCGCGATGGACAAGCAGGATTCCAAAGTACACAATGTAGAAATAAGTAAACACCATCCCCCAACCGCGAGACTCTTCTGTTTGCACCGCACGTACCTCACTGGTTCCCGTCAGAGGATTGAGTCTCTCAACCATGGCGTAACCTGCGATACCAGTCGGTAGGCACGTTGTCCATGACATGATCCAGTCGCCCAAATAGTTTATGTGACGAGCGGCACCCCACCATCCGGACGTAATCAGCTTCGAGCCCCGAGAAGTCTGGATATATTGAAGATGCTTCACTCTCGGGTCGTTTGGATTCTTGCGGAAACGGTCCTTTTGGTTATTGGTGCTACGGAAGATATAGTACCCAAGAGACTGAACCCCAATCACAAGAGCAGCCCCATAGATACCCAGCTCGAAGGGGTATATGGCCAGGTATCTGGTGTGAATTGAGTATGTGAACGGGACCCACACAAGGTCACCGAAAGACAGCATAAAACCAAATCCGTCCATGATAATGTCCATAGTGGTGCAGATCGCCGGTTCCATGTATAGGCCATCGAGGACGTAGAAGCCCTGAAACGCGGTCACCAAGAGGATTGATGACGTGAGGCTTCCGTTAACTTTATACTGGTGTGCCACATTCGACAGGTTCAGAAGCCCCCAGCCCAACAATCCCGGTCGCAATTCGCAAAAAACCTTGATATCGATTGTTCTAGAGGTGTCCTTCACGAAGGGAATAGGGAGTTTGACTCTGGGGTTCAGTTCGCGTCCAATGAAGAAGTTATACAAGGCACTGCGCGTTTGCCCGCCAGGAGCTAACTCTCGAAGCATAGGATTTGGTGTACCTGGTGCTGGGACAGTGAAACTATAGAGGTAAACAAAAATAGCAAGGATAGAAGAGATCAAGAGGCTTGCAGTCAGAACCTGGATATAGTTCTCCCAGAGAAATGTCCATAAGGGGAAGTCGACCCCATAAATATACGTCCCGGCACCGCACCCAAGAAGGATCAAAACAGCGGAGTTAAATGCTAAAGCGGAGTGTGAGTTCGAGGAGTAATACATGTACTTGGCGGTGAATAGGACAGTCATACCATTGAATTTATATTTCAGTCGACCTCCACAGGCCAAAACTTCTCCCTGGGTCTCAGTGCCGGGAAGAAATATCTGCAAGAAAAGACTGAGAAGATAATAACCCAGCACATAAAGGGTGACATGGCCATCGTATAAGCCCTTGATTCCACTCTCCGGCCAACCAATTTCCGTCTTCAACTTGTCAAGGGACAAGGTGGAGGGATGGAGGAGTGACGGTGCAGGACATCCCGAGATATCATTGCAAAAGAACGCAAAACTGTAAACCAGCACCGGCAAGCCGAATGTCAAAACAAATGATCCGATTCTGCGTTATCTCATTAGCTCCGTTTCGCCCAATTGGACCTGGGAAGCAAGCTTACGGCCCCCCGAATTCGTATCCTCGATGATGTTGAGCCTGGGAAACGAACTTTCCGCCCTTTGAAGCCATTTTTTCTAATAACTATCGGTCGCAAGAATATTCGAAGATGAGGGCAAAATGACCGTTCAATTGAATTCCAGAGCAAAAGGGACAAAATCCCTTTTTGGTCACCATTCGCATAGCTAATCTTGGAAGCTCCTATCGCTCACATGACAACCGGTGGCTCGGAGCCAGGACACAGATAACTAGTTAGCCGAGTTGCTGACTAATTGCTCATGTATGTATCTCAATCCGGTGCTCCGTACGGAGTACTCCGTAGTTGATACTGAGATTATCGAGGTTGAACTCTATAATCCAACAACTGGCTCGATGAACAATGGCCAAAAGACCCGCAGACTTTTCTATGGGGAGATCATATACTCCTTCGCCAAAGATGAGGAGGTCAACATTCTCCATTGCCTAGGATATGTCAAGCAATGTGCAAAGTTCTTTGATGTCTTGCACCACAAGCGCGCCTGGATGAGATTGATTGTTGCCCACCATCTTGGTGCATCTCCTAATGCTTGCTATGTGGCTGGCCCTGAGGACTGGATCTATGGCAGCTTCAATGTCTGTATTCCAGTCACTGTCTCCTCAAGCTGGAGGAGGAAAAGGCAAAGACTGATGCTCTGGTTTCCACTTCCATATTGTGTCAGTGACCACTTTTGCCCGGGAAATAGCAATGAGAAGCTTTGATGTGAAGCTGGGACCTATGTGTGGCTTCAGCAGAATGCCACAGATATGGTCGTTCAGCTGACACAATACTCCACAAGTAGACGTCAGCTTCAGTCTTGAAGAAATCACCAAAACACGGAAGCCTAAAACACCATGGAGACGAACAACCAAAACCTCATGTGCTCTTATCTAGCTACTGACTCATGAAGACAAAAGAAAACCCTGCAAACCTGCCCGCCCAGAGGAGCTGAGGGCCTAACCGAATGAGGACAAGGCAAGCATTCGCAAACAAACCCGGGGATTTAGGTATATGGTGTAAATTCGCTTTGGAGAGCGGCCTTTTCAGTGGCTTGAAAGAACCTAGCAACTGAGTATCACACACACCCATAGAGCAGTAGATGTAGTAAACCATCATGTTAGCCTGCTAATAAATAAAGCCTACCCAGTGCTCATGTTAGGCAAACAACTTTCTACAGAAACTTCATGGAACGGACACTTGACTGGACCACATCTTTTTATTAATCCTCTTCGACAAGATGGGCCAGAAACTCCAATGCAACTAATTACGCATGGCAACCGCTGTGCTTTCACTTAAACGCCGAGCTTCCACACCTTCATTGTCTCCTGAGACACTTCCAAATATTTCAGTAACAGCCAAAGAACACATCGGAACTGTTGAATGCTTGGAGAGGATGTACAATCACAATGTCAAAATCCTTACAGACAGAATCACAAACTATCCAGTGACATTCAATTGGCAACAGAGGACAACAAACAGCCTTTTGAAAAAAAACTTTGACTGAAATAAAAGGCTCCCTAGACAATATGCGCCAGAATCTTTTGGAAGTAAAAGAGGAAATGCAAAACGCACACAAGATGAACTGTGATTTGCACCAAGCACTCATTGATTCCAACACGCAACAAAAGCAGGTCAGGAAGTGAATAAAGCGATTTTACGCCGGGTGCAGGATTATAAAGGAAGACTAGCTCGTCTATGCCAGAAAAACGGACTCGACATCAATGAGATAATCAGATCCAGGAACAGACCTCAGTGAAGCAATCAGATTTCTTGGGTTTCAGGCTTTTCAATGCACTTTGCTGTGTTATTCCCAGGATTGTAAACAAAAGGGGCGCTGGCTTGGGACACCCCTCAAAATTTGTTTTCAACCCCTTCTCGAGCGGCGTACTTACAAGTGCAGAATGGGCAGGCGATACTGGCTCCGCGGTGGGTTCTGGAGTTAAGATGCTATGATGCTTGTGAGTTAACTGGTATATGAATAGTTGTATTGATATTGGTACCTTACCATTTGCAAATTATTCTTATTCTGAAATGGTAGACGATGGTCCTTGCAATAATACTTGTAGTTCATAGGCTCAAGGACGTAGGCATATCTCACACTCGAAATCTGGCGTCCAGTGATTTGTGTCGTTCATATGCTGTTGCAGGCATGACAGGTTCAGGTCTCACACTCATGAGTAGACACTGTTATCTCCTGATCGGAAATATTTCATCCTCATTATATAACATTTGCTCCCAGCCATGCAATGTACCACAGGAGAGTAAGGATATATCTTATTGGCTTCTGGTTTTCAAGACAAAAGTCTTGGCGTTGTCACGAGACTCGTGAGGGGTTTAATCCATTTTTGCTGATGGGTTCATTGTTTGTTGCTTGTTGACCGGAATATAGTTATTCCGTTCTCTTTTAGGCTTAGCTTCAGCTTGCCCACACTCTTTTGGCATTGTTATCTTTGAAGCCTGTATACTCCGTATAGAGGCTTCAGTTAGATTAGAGACGACTACGTCTAGATAGAAATCAACTACGAGTTTATTTCTCCGATTCTTCCTGGAACGGATAGTTCCAACATTGCTACAAGGAGGAAGGTTAGGCTGGGAATCCAAATGGCTCAAGAATCTGACAAGTATCGACTCCTTTTTGAGGAACAAAAAAAGCTCCGAGAGGAAACTGAACAACGCCTGCGTGCTACACAACAAGACCTACACACTGCGCAACAAAGTCTCCACGACGAAAGAGAGCAGATACGACCGACCACCATCTTTGAGTTCCTTGATGGCTGCCACACCCATTTGTTCCGCGGACTTACCGTTCGTAATCCCAAGGACTCGACAAAGGGTGACTTATCGAATCCGGATGGCAAACTTCGCCCTGAGAGAATTCGACAGTGGCCTGACTTTGCTGCAGAACAAGGGCGCATTTGGAAAGATCTCATTGGGATGGATTTTGTCCTAGAGCGCCACTTCAAATCACTACATGGGCTGGCGGAATCTGGAGCAGAATTACGGACCGAGAAGACAGGGTCTGAATTGGACCTTCGACAGTTTCAGCATGAGACTCTCACTCGCCCGGTTCGTTCGGTGGTCACGAAACTGCACTCAAACATACAAATACGCCAGCACTTCCGCCTCTTGGGCAGCATCACCTTTGAGAATCACGGAAACACACTGAGTGAAGAATCTACTGAAACCAGGTCACTCGAGGGACCACCACGTCCCACAAAGCTTCGAAAAACTGGTCGAGCTGATGCCACGCCCGTTACAACACCGCGCTCTTCCCGCCCCCTGGCGGATGAGTTCTGCATATATAACAAGGGTGACGGCGAAAATGTGCCCGCATATATTGTGGAGCTTAAAGCACCGCATAAGCTACCACTGTCGACAATCAACTCCATGCTGCATGACATGGACCTTGAAGATGTGCTCCTGCATACACCCGACGAGCCTGAAGAGATTGCATGTCGTCGTGAGATGGCCGCTGTGATCACCCAGGCATTCTCCTACATGATCAAGTCCGGAGTGGGGTATGGGTATGTGTGCACAGGAGAGGCTTTCATCTTTCTTCACGTTGGCAAGGACCCAACAACTGTATTTTACTACCTCTCCACCCCGGGCAAGGATGTGGGGGAAACCACTGGGTATACCGGCCGAACGGATTCTCCCAACAAGCTGCATTTGACGGCTGTTGGCCAGGTGCTTGCCTTCACCCTCAAGGCGATGCAGGTAGAGCCCTATTGCCAATCTTGGCGAACAGAGGCGGAAGCCCAGCTGAAGCCGTGGAGGCTCATATACCAGGATGATGCCATTGTTTCTTCGCCACGGACGGTGACGACGCAGGAATACACACCAGAACATCAAAACCGAGTGGACTATGCCAGAAGCTCACCCATTGTGACAAGGTCTAAAAAACCTCTACTTCTGCGATCGTCGCCGTGCAATCCATCGCAGGCGTCGTCGCGAAGTCCGGTGGATAGCAGCGATGAAGACCCCACGGACGTGATGGACTCCCCGAGCAAAGCACCGCGTAGCTCGGCAAATGTTATGGTTGTGATCCCATCTCGCTCCAGCGACCGGTCGTCGTTCCAGAGGTACTCCGAAAACCAGGGTAGGTCGCGGCCGTACTGTACCCACAAGTGTCTTCTCGGATTATCCAAAGAAGGGCCATTGGACGAGGCATGCCCCAACATCGCTGACCATGGAACCGGCCAGCATCAGATCAACCTGTCTAAGTTTTCAGTTCTCCTACACGAACAGCTGCTGAACAAGGCCAAGCGCATCTCTGATCCTTACGAGTCCGATGGGTGCGAGTCGCTTCACATCCATGGCTCTCGCGGGGCGCTGTTTGAAGTTGTGCTCATGCCGTATGGATATAAACTGGTGGGTAAGGGGTTCCCGCCCGGATTGTCGAGTTATTTACTGCATGAGAATGCTGTCTATGGGCGTCTTCGCCCCATCCAGGGTCGTCACATCCCTGTGTGTCTCGGGATCCTGGATCTCTCCAAGCGACCTCTCTTCTATGATGGAATTGCTAGGATTCCTCGCCTTTTACTTCTCAGCCATGCTGGAATTCCTCTTCCGTGCTCTGATGTTGGCAGCAAAATTATCCATAATACGGCGACATCGTCACTTCAGGCGATTCACCAGCTTGGGGTGTACCATGGCGATGCCTTTGTCCATAACATGTTCTGGAGTATAGAGAACCAGAGCGTGATGTTTATTGACTTTGAGCGAGCTCAGATCTGGAATTCTAGGCCCAGTCTACAGGTCACGTCGCTGAACGGAAAGCGCAAGAAGCTGAATGCAAAGCAGGTCACCAAGATGCAGTTAAAGTCCGAAATGCTAAGAATGCAAATCAACCTCGATGGCTAGGGATGAGGTTTCTAAACCTATATTTGCAAATAATCGCATATGAATGCAAAGTGATTTCGCTGCAGGGGAATAATTGTTTGGATTCGCTAAGCTACCTAAAGGGGGATTTCGCCTAATCTATGTGGGTCATGTGAGTGAGGTGCTAGTTGGATTACCTAACACCCCCAATGCAATGAGCTCCAGCAGCAAGTGAGCCACAATAGATCCAAAGCTTCCAAATTGTCATGGGCCAAGCTGAAGTTACTAGCTAAAGGCTCTATATACATGAATGTATTGCTTGAGAAAGAAGAGAGGAGAGAATAGGCAAGCATGTGTATAATATATACACAATGTTCATGTGTGGCACTAGGCCAAAAGAGGAAGTAGATGCTAGGCCAGAAGAGAAATAGTGTGGAGATCTCTCATACAGCATAGCATCAGAGAGCTCAGCTCAAGATTCTTAGCACAGTATGACATTGAGAGCTCAGCTCAAGAGAAATAGAGGTTCAACCCACTACATAGAGAATCATAATAGATACTAGATTAAAAGAGAGTGAATAGTGGAAGTTTGAACAGAACTTTATATGAATTATATAGAATTAATCTTGTCGCCGGGTCCCAGAGCCGGCTCCGTTTACAAGAAACAGCCGAGTTATTTGCATCCTAACATACGCAACAGAACTGTGTATATTTCGTTGGCCTTAGTGTAGTATGACTTAGGCGTTCTAAGAGTCCTTCACATCCGTTGAAAACGCATCACTAAGAGACAACCTGACCGACAGCCGATGGCCACTGTTGAATCTGCTACCGTAAAAGTTTCCGGACGATACTGTGGAGGTAGCCAAAGCACATTCTGTCCGTTATTCACAATCCATATGCCATTGGTACTTATGTCATAACCGGAGCGGATAGAATCGTAGGGTGCAGCCTTCTCGCTATCTGACTTAGCCGTGGCAGAAATCTCTCGAAGGACCTGCTTGATCGACCGAAAATCGCTGCTGACATCGGTCCTTGGTTAGACGAGCTGGTCGATCACTACCATCACGCCTCCGTATCCCGAGTTGAGAAACTACCCGAATTTGGATGAAAAGGCCAAGGAGTATTGGAAAGATTGTCTTTCCTCCCAATCATACCATTTCCTTGATACAATAGAGAATCAGTCAAATGGCCAACAGCGCTCGTACTCAGCCTTTTCCTCGTCAGTTTCAGCCAATTGCTCCAATATCAGGCCTTTGACTTTGTGGAGGGCAGCTTTGCACTCATCGTATCGCTCCTGCTCGATGAAGCCTTTGTCCGGCCACAAATCGCCCATTCTCTCCTTGACCTCCGCAACAAGTTCGGTTCCTGCCACTGCACCATCGCTATCCAGTTTAATACGCTCGAAATCTGCTTCTGAAAAGTCAAACGGGAATGGGGTGTCGCTGGTAATGGCAGGTAAATCCGTCCACGTGTCTTTCAGGTCAACCAGAAGCGATTGGAAGTGCGCCTCGCCGTATTCGAACATTCGGTGGGCAAGAAATATCAGCCCGTAAGCTGCCGTCCTTCGGAATTCGACTACTTTGTATAGGTCTGGGTTTTTGGCATGCATGAGTTTCCGCCATCCAATGAACACGTTTTGGATGGTATACTCATGTACAGCCGCGGACTGTTCTTCAGGCGAAAGCCCGGAGAGATTCGGCCGTGGTGCCAGATCAAGCGTCTCAGGCTCAAGGCCATCCCAATCAAGGAAGGCTGGATCGGGGGTTGTGGTTAAAGAGGGGCGAGATGTGACAAGACTGCCAGTCAATAATGCCCGTGATCTTTTCGGGATTATGCGGGTCTACGAAGACGTTGTCATCATGCAAATCATTATGCCAGAGGCAGGGTCTGGTAATGGCTGTATCCTTTGGGATAAGGGCATCAATGACTTGTCGGTACCATGCTAAAGCAGTAAGTTTCTTTTCCGTGTCTGGTCGGTAAAGCTTTGGGCCACAGAACAAGGCGGTCGATTTCGGAGGTTCTAGAGACTGGATTGCCTTCACCTCTCGCGTCCCGACTGCTTGCAGATACTGCGTTAGAGAAGCCCCTGTAAACTTATTAGCAACTGTACAAGAATGACACGAACCACAACGTACATGGCCCTTTCTCAATGTCCAAATTTGATCGGCCTGCGTCACACCAATCCCGGCCTGTAGCCGGGCCAATGGCAAACTCCGAATCTCTCACAGCCTTGCCATTCTTGACAAAGTGGTTACCTCCTAGTGGCTGCACGTCTTCCGTGTAATACAAGCTGCCGTAATGCGAGAATGAAACGCTCAGCCATTGTTTCTGGAGGCGTGTCATAGCAAGAAGCACTTAGAGCTTTTGCGGTAGTTTCATTGTGCTCCAAACTTGGGACAGAGGAACACCTTCAGTTTTATCCATGATAATAAATTCAGCCCCAACAGGGTGCGATTTGGCCTGCGAGTTCCATGTGTATACACGAGGCGCTGGTGTGTTAAGAATTTTCCTCGCCTCCTAAATCAGACGTGTTAGCAAAACTCGATGTTGATGGTGTTCAGGATAAACTTACGAAGTCCATCGTGGCGACCTCACTGGCAGTAGTAAAGTGTGGAACGCCAGCATTCGGGTTGGGAACCTTGGCTATAACTTCTCGGCCATCGTCCATAGACATGAGGAACGCTTTGTTGAACATGCCGTCAGGGTACTTCTCGATAGCAATGCATCGAGCAGCTCCGACCGAGTCTGCTGCGACTCTTGCGAGGCTATTCATGTCAAATCTAATCTCTCGCTTCCGAAGGTTCTCTACCTCATCGACAATAAAGCGGCCACGCGTGAATTTAAAGAATTCATCGTTAGAGTTCCAGTCTGACACGAATGAGTAATATGCTGAATCGCGCTCCTATGGGTGTGCATACCTGTCCGAGAAGAGCCCATGTCCATGCTCTCGGGACGGTGATGGTAGGATAAAGGTGAAGCTTTAGAGATTGAGCGGCAGTGTTGTTTCGGGCTTGGTAGTATACTCTGAATGTAACACCAAGGACGCGCGGATGGGGATCGGCGCATTTTTCACGAAATGCTTTTTGCTGCGCAAACCGAGAGATGATAATGCTGGTGTTGTGGAGATATTTCCAACACTCCGATGTTCGCGTGATCAAGTGCTACCTGATCTTCCAGGGACTTACTGTTCTTTTCTAGTATGTTCAATCAGAATTTCTTGATAGCTTTGATATCAGCTTATATTTGAGTTGCATAATTGCAAATACTTTAGGACTGAAGACCCATCTGAGGGGCAGTTTGGCTGCTTGCCATACTTTCTTGGTATTGGGTGATATCTAGAGCTCTGGCAAGCAGATTGAGCCACTGTGTGAGCTGAATAGAAAGGTGGTTGTGGAGATATTTCAAAAGTTAAGTCCTGATGGCTCGAGGTTGTTTTCGGAGCAGCGGCGCCCCGAGATCCAGATAAGATAACTAGATCCCACGTGACACTGCTATATCTCACCAAGGCCAATAGATTATGTAATAAAGGTACGCGACTGATTGGCCAAGTTGCATCATCGTCGAACGGCGCCAGTGCTATGTCGAGACGGATTTACCAGCAGCAGGCACTGTTGATTCATATATTACAGCTTGAGTTCGTCTTTTGATTTGATAGAACGGGCTTGCTGTCGATTTTCCAATGCGCCTTTCTTGAACTAGCCACATAACTACCGCTTTCGACGATTACCGGTGAAGCCGCTCCTCCAAAACCCCATACTTCCTCCGGACATTGAAAACGGAATTTCACTCCCTCTCGAGGTGTGCGCTGCTTAGCGCTACATAGGTTTCCTTTTCGCTAACTCCCTATCATGCATATGAACAAAGTTGGAACATTAGCCTCTCTTCTTCAGTTCGCGTTCCAATATCCATCGTTATCCCTCGCAACGGACGACACGCCGGAAGCGAAGCTAAAACCATGTACCATTTATTCGCCCAACACGGGCGCCTACTTTGATCTGAAGACCATATCGCTGTTGCCACCAGAAATGAAAGATGGCAAAAAGATTCGACCTGATGACAGGGAAACCAGCTGGCACTCAAGGGGTTACGATTACGGAGCCAATTTTACAATTAACATTTGCGGACCGGTAATCGAGAACCTGGAGGATGTGGTTGGGGTAGACAAAGAGAGGTGGCAGAATGTGAGCGCATTTTACAATATGGACGGGAAAACGTATTCAATTGGGTACGAACATTCATCCTAATTCTCGCGCAAACGATTTATGTGTTAGAGACTCGCATTTGACATTTGATATACAGGCAGCAATCGTCCGACTTAGTTTTCCGCGGCCGCAAACTCGTTCTCAACTACACCGATGGTTCCCCATGCCCAACATCAGGTGAAACCCGTCGAAAACGGGATCTCGTACCTCGAGATGATCGGGATCATGACCAAGACGATGGCAAGAATGATAATAAAGGCGGCGATAAAGACGAAGATCGAGATTCTGATACAAAATATCGCAGAAGAAAATCTACTTTAATGTCGTTCCTTTGCGATCGTGACCTCGTAACTCCAGCAGCAACTGTATCGTATGTTGGCACGCTCGACTCATGCTCCTATTACTTCGAGGTGAGAACCGCTGCGGCTTGTGGTGGGGTGGCTGCAAGTACAGATGGCGGGCTGAGTCCTGCAGGTGTGTTTGGTGTCATGTAAGTTGAAGATCACAGTGACAGCGGAGTAGATACTGATAACATTATAAAGAGTCGGCATCGCCGTGGCAGTGTATCTCATCGGTGGTTGTGCATATCAGCGAACGGTCATGCATCAAAGGGGTTGGAGACAATGCCCCAATTATGCCATGTGGAGTGGGATGGTTGACTTTCTAAAAGTAAGTGTACTTACTTTATGCTCGTTTTGCTCGTTCTCCTGGATGCGTCGTCGGGGAGGTATGTCGACTTATGAGTCCGTCGGCAACCGGTCACTTCTCCCCGCCTCGCGACTTGATTAACGCAGTGGGTTGCATGCCGCCCTTTACCATCATGCCCAACATTTTCCACAGTAGATATCCTTTAGAATCCCTCACCTTCGAGATATCACTGTTGGCCCGCCCCTTTTTTTTTTGTTTTGGTTTTATTTTTTTGGGGCGACTCGACTACTCCAGCTTTTCCCTTCTCTCGCGCTATCCATCCAGAGCCCTTCCGGTCTTCTCATGGCGCTTTCTCATTTACTACACGTTCTGAATCCTAGATTTAATCCCTTTTAATGAAGATGCCGTTTGAGTCTAATGTCGTTCCTCATCCGTCGTTCTGCTGATATCTCGCGTTCCCTTGCCCCTGCCCCTGCCCCTGCCAAGATCCCTGGTTCCGCTCAGCCGAACTTTAACTAATCCACTCACTCCACTCGCTCTATCATTCCCTGAACCCTGCTAACCCGGGCGATATATGCATATAGGACATGGTGATTATCGGATTTTCTTCCGTTCTAAACTGTTTCAAGTCCCGAGGAGGATATGCACGATTATCTCTAGGACAAAGCAACGGGGATTCCCCACGCCGTGGACTTGTCGGTGCCATCGGTGGGAGGGGGCCCAGGAATTGGAACGTCGGCCGCGGGGGTAGGCCTAATGTTGATGAGGAGAATAGGCTTATCGATCAATTAGATGAAGAGTGGGACGATTGATTTCTTTCTTGCTTTGTATAACCCATATCACCATCCTCTTTTTCAGCCTTAGGAGTTTAGGCTTCTATGAGATGAAACTTTTGCCGTATTTATATACGTATGTAACGACATAGATATGATCGAACTGACCGGTGAACGATAAACTTTTACTTTCCTGAGTCCGAGGGGATTACGGAGAACGGAGTACGTCAATAATGGGACCTCTCTACGGAGTTAGCAGGCTTCGGTGGACCTCCATCACCGGTGGGTCTGATGGGCGTTCATACTCGCAAGGGGGGTAGGGCACGTCCCATAGACATCCTGAACCAAACAAACAAATCCGGACAGACTTGTAACTTTTTTTTTTTCTCTTCGATCGGCACACCGTTCCCGCAGTTGCAGCAAATGCCAACACAATATGCCCTATTGAAACACTTTGCGGGGGTCTTAGAAGATAATATATAGGTCACGAGAGTAGCTAACTGCGCCAGATATATGCCCAAAAACAGGGGGGAAACAGAGATAGCATCATCTAATCTGTCGCAATGTCAAAAGATCGAGCCAAAAAAAAAAAAAAAAAAAAAGCGAAGATGAAACGATAGGAATACTCCTCCCAGGCGCGTAGAGGTATCTCGAAAACTATGCAACACAACAAAAGGCAAATAGGTGTTGTAGAGTAGCGTCCCAAAACTAAAAGAGGAAAAATGTAGGGCTATCAAAGCTTTCGCCTCCCCGGCCCCGAAAGATTATAAAAAAGAAGAAAAAAAATAAATAAAAAATAACGAACAAACATCGTATTAACTTGCACATGCCCCAAAAAAATGCATATTCACGTAAGGAAAACTTTAACTCGTTTGCCGCCGTGCCTTAGAAGCCGTCAGCCGCTTCTTGACGCGCCGCCACCACTAGTATTAGAGTCTCCGACTCCTAAATTGAGGTCACAGCCTTCTAGGCCTGAAGGGCTCCCGAAAAAGGAGCTCCCATTTCCCGGCATCGGATTGGAATTCGGCTGAGACGCTGCCGCGGCCGCCGCGGCCGCAGCTGCAGCTGCAGCTGCAGAGACATCAAAGTCACTTCCGCCAATTGGGTCAAGATTAAATGGCAAGAACCACGCGCTGGGTTGCAAGGATCCACCCGGCCACCCCATTCCATCCCCAGTGATATCGAGCGGCATATTCCAAAACGAGTTGCTATTGTTATCGGGATGATTGAGTTCGGCCGCTGGGTTAGTAGGGCGGGACGCAATGTTGTTACTGCCGCCGGCGGCTGTTGCGGAATTAAGCGGGTTGGCAGTCATACTAGGGTCGATACCAGAGTATGCGCCGTAAACCAGTTGACGATCGAGATGAGGTAGGTCAGTGCTTAGGGGATATTTGAATGTCGAAGGGCTGAAATCGGTAGCGTCGGTTGGGGAGAAGACGGCTGAATTTGGGAAGTTCGAAAAATCCTGACGAGAATTCTGTGGTGAAATACCTTGGGTACTTGTGACCATCACTGATGACGGTTGCGCCGGAGGCGAAATCCCAGCTACCCCAGGGCGAGACTTCGACTCCTTTGCCGCTGTGTTACGACGGGCTTTCTCTGCAGCTGTTGTTCCACGTCGCTTTACCTCTTTGCGTGGCTGATCGGCATGCGACGGAGGAGATAAACTCGCGAAAAACTCTTCGACACTTTGGAGATCAGACTGTTGGCCCATAACCGCTTCCCCACCTGGCTCACTCCGGACTTCTGGGCTAGGATCTTCCCAGTGGAGCCGCGAAACGCCGTGAGGATACTTGTCGAACCAATCTCCATACTGGAACATGGATGAATCTTCCTCCTTCACACCCACTGGGGGACCTTTAAGCGCGGCATCGGCGAAAGAGCGATATCGCTCTTTTGCGCTTTCGACCATGTAATGAAACATTCCCCAATATTGTTTCATCCTGTTCAAATACCTGTATGTATGCCGGAGGTTCTCTTTGGATGTCTTCTCGAGTTGTTCATTCTTGGAGAAAATTCCCCATATATGCACCGTACTAGCTGCATATGCGCAATAACCAGCGAAGGGAACGGTCAGTAGGTACCCAGAGGCTTGACTGATCAACATCGAAATATGGCCAGCAGCTTCAACCGCTGAACGACCAGCGTCACTGAGGAATGGCTTCGGGATATCCTTCGGTGGACGCCCGCCCGGAGAGAGCGGGATAGCAAAACGATTTAAAAAGAGTATGTTTTGATGCATGATGATATGGAGAAAGAGAAACTGGTTCGCAATCTTCTCAGCAGCGTGATTCCGGAGATTCTCCAGCGTGAAAACGAGAGAGTTTGGTAAGGAAGCAGAAAATTCCTCGATCTGTTTCTTTAGCTGTGCGTAGCCAGATTCCGGAGACCATAACGGATGTGGATCCTTCAGCTTTCCCCCAAGATTGAGGTAATCGACGATGCGGCCCCATAGAATTACCCCGCGAATGATGTAGGCAGAGACGCCCATGTTATCCTTGGGATTGGAAAGTTGTCCAATTCCTTCGGCGACGGGATTGGGCACCGATCCATCCAGATTTTCCGTAGGTCCAGGAATCTCCATCTGAAAGTGTGATTCTTTAATAGGCAGCTGAATCTGCAAGTACTTCTCATTACCAATCGGCGGTCGTTGGCTGCCAGATGAATTGTATCGATCCATCAAGATGCACGCCCACATGGTCCGTCGGCGAATTTCACGGTCTGTAAAGCTCAGCTCAGAGTTTGCTGACTTATTCCCCAGAGGGTCGTAACCGAGCTCTCGATGGAGCTGTAGAGCATATGCCATTCTCAACGCTTGCCCGCCGAAAGACCAGCTTTTGCCACCATGGCAAGCGCCAAACTCATGAAGCCCAAGTATGAGAAATACAGTCAAGATCATGATGTTCGGCTGGTCGTGCCTGCTCAGTGCAATCGTAGCAGCGGCATCAGCCCAATTTTCACCTCGTAGAAAAGCAGGCTCGGTGTTGATTTGAGGATGTGTCGAAAAGCGGGCCGATACGGCACAGATAGCCAATATTAACACTGGCGGGACGGCTCCAGACTTCAAGCGCCTGATAAAGCTCGGCTTGTGCAGCAACAGATATGATTGCCCATAGACGCAATCAAAGAATACCTCTGCAAGGTGCTCTTGAATCTCCATCGAAGGCAAAAACTCCGCTCCTTCAACCAGAAGCTTATTCTCGTCCCCCACACGTGGCTGCCAACTACCCGGGAAGTTGTCCCTCAAAGCGGAAGCATTGCTCTCCCGCATCCATTCGTCAATCTCAGCCCGAAAAGCTTCATCCGCGGATCTCTTCTTATTCAACGCCTTTGGCGCTCGCGGGGTGTACCCCGGCGGCGGCGGCTTCACGGTAGCCCGACCGATACCGGCCATATCCCTCGCGACATCCTTCGGTATGATCTTGATAACTCTCTCCTCCATCCTCTTCAGCCTCTTGTCCAGCATGGCCATATAGTCCGTCCTAGGCGCGGCTTTTCTCGTCGTAACCTTATACACACACGGGATCCTCGATCGAAAGCAATGCTTGCACGCCGGCTTCTCCCCGGAACACCGGATCTTCTTTCTCCGACACACGATACACGCCAAAGGAAGCCTCTTCCTCTCCTTCCCAGCCTTCGTCTTCAATTCGCTCCATGGCCGTGGATTTTCCGACCCATCCTGCATCGGGGTCTGTCCCTGCTCATCTGCCTTCATCTCAAGCCCACCATCGTTAACCAGCGGCGGGACGGCCGCAATCGTGTCCAGGCTCGTCGATTCGTCAATGGAACGGTGCTGCTCTCCCTGTTCCCTCGAGGTCGTCGGGCTCAAAGAGATCCTTTCGTCTGAACCGTCGTCTAGAAGCGATACGTCGCCGTGGAGGAAATCATGGCCGGTTGAGTCCATCTTGAGCTGTTTGGAAACCGTCTCATTCTTTTCAGTCTGATGTCATCTAGCAATAGACACATGAACGCATAACTAGCGCTGCTCTTCTTTGCCTTCTTGCCCTTTCTTTTTTTTTCCTTTTTTTTTTTTTTTAAAACCTATTTTCTGTCGCGTGTAAGGGAAACGCCCCGCGAGGTCGAAAAAAAAAAAAAAAAGAGCCGTGGGTTCTGGGCGGGTGGCTAAAATAAAGCCGTCTCTGGGAAACAAACTCGACGGTTCGGCCAGTGGAACCCCATCGAGCTTAATTTCATCGTTTCTCCCAGATGGCTGGTCGGCGGTGGCACATCGCAAAACCCACCGAGACGGGCGAAGCTCAGTTGGGCTCAGCTACTCCGCGTCTGTGGACGAAGCCATTGGATATCGCCGGGCCAAAGCTACGGATAGATGAGGTTCCCGGAGCTGTGGCCTGGATAGAAATGGCAGCGTCACTCTTCAGGAGCACAACAGCAGGGAATGATGGGGGCGGCGAGGGCCGTGCTTGGCGGCCTTGGCGTTTGATCTCGCGGGTTCGGCGGGCGTGGGCAGGACGCCAGGACGGACGCCTGAGATGAAGGTGAAGGGGTGTTACATTTCGTGGGCGAGCTCTAGAGCTTTGGTACCTTGTACTTTTTTGATTCGTTAATCTTCCCCTAGAGGGCTATATCGTCATACACAGTGCTATGCGGGTTACCGGGTCGTGCAGCGCTTCCTCGGGCCGCCAGACCGGGGGAAGGGGGAGCAACACGATTGATCAACAGCTTCTCTCTCCATGGCTTCATCAAAAACAGAAGAAATGGCATTAAGCGTTATTTCGCACCGATTTCCTTTTGAACATCTGTCAAATAATATGTAGCTATGACGCATCCCACCGCGTACCTTGGAGGCACGGAATCACGGATGCAAACCTCGTATCTACAATCTCAAACCCCTGGCGGATCGATGCGCTCGAGAGCTTGGCCTACGAAGAAGGGGGTAGAGGAGCGGATAGAGGCTGATTCCTGGATGAATTTCCCACGTAGATCATCTTGGGATGGCTCGTCACCACCCAGTTCTGTGTCACAGGATCCCAGTTGGAGATATCACGTCGAGTCAGGGTTGTCTGCCAGACCGTGTTCTCGCCAGGTCGGAGAGTGACACGATCGAACCCACGCAAAACTATCTTAGCGTCGTTCGGGCCACCAAGTGATAGGTACTGTTTGTTGTCAGAGGTTTAGTTGATTAGCAAATGGCCACAACAACGTAGCTGACCTAACAGCTGAGGTATTATGTAGGGATCCTCTTACCAGCTGTGGCACTTCATCGCCTGTCACGCTCCCCGTATTTGTGATGGTGACTGATACTCTGTAAAGCTCCTCATATAGGCCCGGGTTCCCTCCTGGCCCACCTCCTGCTGGGAGAAGCGCCTGTGGGCCTCCATCCGTTGCTCCTGGTGGGACATACTTTTCCGTCGGTAGCCCATAATCGCGGTCCATAGAAGACTCCTTAAGATCGGTCGAATTCAACCACGGGTAGATGTAGAGGTGGACAGGGTCAAATCCGGCAGGAAACTGGAGATGATCGGTCGAGTTACCAAAAACGGGGGCAGGATCCGTGAAACCGCTTGTGGGAACATACGGGTTGGCCCGCAGTGGCTGGACTTCGAGGTCAGAGAAGGTGAAAGTCGTGTAGCTCAAGCCAAATCCGAATTCATAGATTGGCTTTGTGTTTGACTTGTCGAAGGCGCGGTAATCAATAAAGATACCTTCCTCGAAATCAATCTGCGGGGCCTTGGTGCCCGCATTGGGCTCTTTGAGGATGCTGACACCATAGTCCTCCGAGGTCGCGGCCCATGTGAAAGGAGATTTGGCCCCTGGATTGCCTCGACCATAGATCACGTCCCCTAGGGCTTTACCGCTTTCTTGCCCGGGTAGCCCTGCCCACAAGATAGCAGTGACATTAGGATGGTCGTACCACTTGTCAACCAAGACGGGCCCAGCAGTGTGCATGACCACGACAGTATTGTTACACATGGAGGCGACTGTTTTAATTAACTCATCCCCGTTCTTCCAGAGAGTCAAGTTCTTTCGATCGCCCTCATTCCCGTCAACACTGATAAAAGCTTCTCCAGCGCCTGCGTTCACAAATACAAGCGAGACAGTAGCTTGAGAAACAACCGATTCGATCTGAGACGTTGCGTAGTTGTCAAACACTGACATTACTTCTCCAACTCCTTTCGTTATTACTTCATTCTCAATCGCCTGCGCTGGTGTCACAAGGTACGGAAAATCCGCCGTACCGCTGCCCCAACCCATCGCTAGAGTCCCGTTAGCACAACCTCGATCAGGGCAACCATTTGGTCCCCATAGATTCGGTCCAGCATCTTCCCCGATAACTGCAGTGAGCTTCTCTTTGCCTTTTAGTGGAAGGACCCCTCTGTTCTTAAGAAGCACTGTGCTGGCGCTTGCAACTTTTCGAGCAATAACGGCATGTCTGCCGCGTACGTTGACCATTTGGTTCACCCTGCCATAACCTTCCTGGCCACCAGCATGCAGATATCCAAATTCATCACGCGTCCAGGAATTGAAGTTGATCGGGACTTGGGTTTGGTCACGCCGGACTTTGTAGTAAGCTGCCATGATACGAACAGCCATATCATCCAGCCTCCACTGGGGAATAGTCCCATTGGTGACAGCGATAGTCAAATTCGGTCCCCAGTATGATTTTCCGGTGAGGAAAAGAGTGTCCCCGGGCATTGACATGTCCAAACCAGCCAATGCATCTCCGACGCCGCTATGATGCGCTTGCCAATCGCTCATGATGAAACCTTGGAATCCGAGTTCGCCTTTAAGGAGCTTATTCTGAGTGTAGCTGTTAGAGCACCCATAGCTGTTGTTGATTTGGTTATATGAACACATCACAGAGCCCACTCCGGCTCGCACCGCATCGGCGAATGGCCTAGTCCTGATAAGAAATGGATGATATCAATGCTGTCATATGCGGACGTGAACTCACCAGAGATACAGCTCGTGCATAGTGACGTCGTCCACGTTGGAGCTGGAGCTCTCTGAGATGTTGAAACCATACCCTTGAGCTTCAGGCGCTTGACGAAAACGCTCCTGTTCGTTCACTATAAAATGCTTAACACAGGCAATCACTCCAGCATCCTGGATTCCTTTTATCGTTTCAGCGACCAGATATCCCGACAGCACCGGATCAGGACTAAAGCCTTCCCAGTTACGACCTCCATCGGGAGACCTGCCCAACGGTCCGACAGCAGGTCCCAATTGCACATCGACTCCTTTGTCACGGTGTTCTTCTCCCATCGCCTTTCCACGCAAGTATGCCAAATTTTTGCTCCACGTCGCTCCTACGTTGATACCCGCCGGAAATGCACTGACATGGTCCGCTACTCTGCGTTAGCACAGCTCATATTGTCTGGCGATCAGAGGCGAAATAAATTCATACCGAAACGAATACCAAGAGGGCCGTCCTGCATGCATAATGAACGAAATCCTAATCGAGGAATTGATCCTACATTGCCAACACAAGCTTCTTGCATCCACCTGTGAGAAATCAGCGAACTGCTTTGTTGATAGGAAATAAGGCACGCGAGGACCTACCCAACGCCGGTCGTGAGGTTCACTTTCTCTGTGAGTGTTAATTGAGAGACGAATTCGCGCGCTTTGTTATATGCCTCGCTCCATTCTCCCTGGCCCGAAGCCCAAGGTGAAGGATAGTAAGGAGGTGAGAAGGCCCATTCCTGTCAGTACCAATACACGTTAGTAATAGAACCTAGCGCGTATGCGCACCAGTTAATCAGGAAGAAATGCCATCTGCAAATCAGCTTTTATCGGTTTTACCTTCTCCGCAGCCCCGCCGGCAACAAGTACAAATACAGCCGGCAGCCAACCTAACCACATTGTGAGATAATAATGGAATTTCTCGGGAAGCAGTTAATTGTCAAGAGCGGTGATCGCCAGGTTGGAGATAGGCATCGGAGTAGATCTGGCTCGTCGAGAATAATCCAACGATTAAAGAACCGTATCCCGGTATCAAAAGATATGACAGTGCGCAGAACTCCAATCTGTGTTTAGAGAAAAAGAAACAAATAACAATAATGCAACACTGAAGTACGCCCTCTATGAAGCATTCCACTGGTTAGTTCGATGAAGGGTAGTGGTCTTTTAAGGAGAAGCAGCTGGAGGGATCAGGGATGACGGTTGGTCTCCAATCTTTCTTGGAGGATTTATCATGCATTCATCAACCTCGCCGATCTAGGTGGAGATATTGGGAAAGTACAAAGATGTACCTCCCAGTTTGCCTGGTTTGGATGGCGCGACCGCGGAGCTCATTGGTACCCTGAAGTACCTCCATGTACATACGTACGACGTATGCATGTAAGGTTTATAAACATATGTAAATAAAGACCTGTCGGTCTACTGGTGTGCCGGCAACAATGAGCATCAGCGTCACCACAGCTTGTGTAGCTTCCCCATCACAACCACACAACCGGGCAAATTACTCCCTCCTGTCGCAGCAATCGGCAGGGATCAAGGCGGGCAGCAAAGGGCATCAGATGATGCCCCGAGAAAGCAATTTCCGGAAACCCTCCCCTCCCCGAGAAGTCAAGGCTCATCGCAGCGAGACTTAGCCCAACAACGAAAGCCAAGCCGTCCTCTAAGATGCTTGGTAAAAAACCGAAGTAGGAAAGAAAACTCACCGTCACGCACTCCGTATACAGGGTCGATCGCAACGTTCGTTGTGGCACAGAAGAACAAATACAACACACAACACAGGAGACTTTTCCAATTTGGTGGATGAACTCACTATCAGCATGGCGCCAATAGTTGCAGTTCGCAGGGCAGGCCGATGTCACTATCTCCAGCCAGCTCCGTTCGTCCAGAGTGGTTTGACGAAGTGACAAGCTTCCTATTGGGTGGCTTGCTCTGTCTCAAAGCCAATGCAAGGATCTGCAGCGAAGATCATGTGGCGCCTTCATTGAGCCAGAGCTTAGCAACCCGGTTGCAGGGAATGCACGCTTGGACAGACTCCAAGGGGGACGCACGGGATGGTCACTGGACGTTCGCACAGTACACACAGGCACACATTCGTTATCCGTAGTACTCTTTGTATAGATAATATTTAGAGTGGACGACTGTCAATAGAGGTCTTGGAGATCAGTGAGATGCCACTGAAGTGGTCTTAAGATGAACACATGTCTCTCCACACGTAAGAACCGGACAGTCACGGGGGCAGCTGTGGCCCTGCCGGGTAATCCGTAGGCTCCGTAGCCCCTCGCATGTCTTCCGGAACAATGTGTGTGGAGACCATGCGGACCATGCGGGAACTTGCTGCACCACACCAAACACAGGCTTTCGGCCCAAGGACAGGCGAAGTGAGACGAGGCGAGAGCAAAACACACGTCGATGGGCGGACACGCTTTGCCATAGTTCATTACCCCACACAGTCTTCAATCCGTTTTCGATATCTAGATACCGCTCACCAGCAGCGAAGCGCGACGACTACTAGAGTCCCGCGACTTATATGGGCTCACAGCTTTCGTCATTATTCATTCTCTACCCCGTACTCCGTGCCGAGAACAGAATACTCCTTATGGGAAATAGGCTACAACCCAGGACCTGAGGTTCGGATTTCAGACCAAGCTTCTTATTCCGCGCGGGGGGCTCGGAAAGACTTGGAAGGTTGAGTTACGGAGTCCGGAGCGGACGGAAAATTAAGCAACTATTATGTGGCACGCTGCGGAGCCCCGTGACAGCTGGAGATAACTCATCTTTAACTTTGAAGCTTGGGTTCGAATGAACCACCAAACTGTTCGGGAACCATGAGGCATGAAATGGCGCTGATTGGAGAGGTCGAGAGAGAGGTAGGGACTCCTCGTACTGCTTCCTCGCACATTTGACAGAGGCCAGGGTGCTTGGTGGTGCTTTTGTTCCTTGACTCGCTGTTCATTTGACAAGGCATGGTTAAAGAGAAGAAAGCTCTATGTTAAACTTGTTCTCTAGTCAAGGTAGCAAGAGGGGAGGAGCATTCGGAACCGTATGGAGAACACCTCATGTTTCGATCCCTTTTGGGTTTGTGGCTTTCACAACAGGCCGATACAAAGTGCGGGGCCAGGTCAAAGTATTCCCGGGGTTAGAGGGAGTCCCTGATCAATGTGAGAGAGAGGTACGGAGTACTGCGAACACAAAGATATGTTGGTTGGGTTATTGCCACCGGGCTCAACCCGGAGGGACGGATGATCCAGATGCTGCTGATTTGACGGTTGGGTGTTTGATGAGCAAGCAAACATCCCGCAAGAGAAATCGACCAATAACATTTCTGTGTCTCACGTGATCGCAGTCATCGAATTACATAATCTCTGGATTAATCCGGACGCCTCGACTCTGTACTCCATGCTGCCGAATTACCAAAAGGTTGATGCGAAGTATTCGAATACACGTGAGGAACTAAAATCAAAGCTCTTTATTGGAGCCCCTTGGATGTTGAAGATGTTGTCTCCTCTCCGTTTGCCTTCTCGTGATAATATTCGTTATATTTGTTGATCTACCAAACTATGTACGGAGTATATACGTGTGCAAAACCACTGAATTTGACAGGAGCATTATGAATGGTGATATCAGGGCTGATGTATACATAGCAACAGCTCCTACCACCCAATTAATTGCTTCAATGCAGGATCGAAAGGAATTCCATCTTTAGAAGATGGTAACCAGCTTCTTGAGCACCTCAAAGTTAGGTGTTCCCAGCCCAGTGACTGGATCCCAGCCCTTTGTGGCATTCCAGCTAGCAAAAGGCACGAACGGCGTTGGCAGGCCACTGTACATGTCCTTGCCTGTGCATCCAGTGGAGCCTCCATGCACGATATCCGTGAAGCCAAAGCGCCCGACTGTGTAGAGGAAGGGGTTGAGGAAGCCAAGCACAGGTTTGCCCTTCGCCTGCCGAATTGAGTTGAGGTTGGCGACAATGGCGGCGAAGACCGGCGCAGAGGCACTGCGAGAGTAGGGCATGGGTCAGCACAAAAAGCCGCGTTCAAGGATAAAGATCAAGAGATTTCACGAGGGCACATGAGTAGAGTGCATTAAAACAATGCCAACCGACCTTGTTCCAGATACCCCGATGACTCTGTCATGGTCCACCACCGAGAAGTTGAGTCCCTGAGCCGCCACGTCTGGGAATCCACGGCCGGCTGGGTTATATAGGCCCTCCCAGCGACTGCCAAGTCGGCGGAGATAATGTCCCACTGCATGTTCTTGGTACCACGGGCGTCGATACCTGTCGGAGAATCCTCCAGACGAGAAGAAGATCGCCCTCTCTGGGTTGATGTTGTGTGTGGCACCGACCGAAGTCACGAACGGACAAGCGGCAGGGAACACGGGTAGGAATCGAGTTGTGTTCTTTCCGTCATTTGTCTGGCAAGCGGAGCCCACACCGGTATCACCACTGCTGAATATTACTGACACACCTCGGGCTCCGAGACGGGCAAAGAGGTTACATGTCATATCAGTGTATTTCTTCGGCACGCTTTGCTCGTTTTCTCCGTAGGATGTGGAAAGCACCGATGGGAGTTGGTCGTCAGGCAGCGACAACAAATAATGAAGCTGGTCCAAGTAAGGCTCGTTCGAACTCTCGTTGGCGTGTGGCTGATCCAAGTCAGGGATGAGTGGTCCACGCCCAGCAGTGGTGTAATACACCGATTTAGCGCCAGAGAGACCAATGGCGTAGTCAACGTCCAAGCTGGCCTCTATGCTGTTCAAAGAAGAATTCTGGTCGTTACGACCCCCATTGATGGACACCACATCGAAAGTTGTGCCCTTCAATTGTGGAGCGTAAAGCTCCAAGAAGCGGGCAAAGTCGTCGTATCTGGCAAACTGTTCAAGATATCCCGAGATACCAAGTTTGTTTCGTGAGTCAACTTTGGCACGGAAGTCTCCGAGCTTGTATAAGTCTCGGAGACAGTCTGGAGTAATCGTTCTATTGCAATCCACGCGTGCATTTCGCACTCTAGGGAGGCCATGTTGTTCAAAAACACTGTTGAACTGAGGTCGAGGTTCGCTGAATTTTGTCGTCGGCTGGATCATGTGGACATATGGAGCGATAATTTTTGGAACAGAGTATTCCAACGTCCGCAAGACCCGGGCCTTGTTGACCTTGTTGTGGTAGTAGTAGAATTGGGTGTTGAATAGTTCCTCGGCCTTCTTAACGGGAATAGTAAAGTGAAGCCAGTCACTGTCCAATTGGATGGACTTCTCAGAAACACCCCCTTCGAGCAACCACGCAAGCACTGCATCAGAGGTGTAGGACGGTGGCTGCAAGAATGCCTGCACCTCATCACGGGTCATATGCTCGCCATAATGTTCGTTTCCAGGCGTGGAAATATCGAGAACGCGTTGCTCAAACTGGTCTAATACGTCATTCTGCATCGCTAGGTGCAATCGGAGGAGAGCGTTGGGGGACGGAGGCTCGCCTCGCTGCCATGTCTCAGGAATTCGATCGAGATGCTCGACAACCTGAAAGGATTGCGAAAGATGGGAGGTCGGGGCGCCATTGACCAAAAAGGGCAAGCTGAGCAAAGCGCCAATGGCACGAAAATTGAGGGCGACCATGATGAATGATGAGTAGGGAGAAGGATTAACTTCTCTACGAAGGCTGCTCCAGGAGGACCACGGCAACCGGATCACAAGCGAAGAAGGTTTCTCTCCTAAAGGGGGAGTGAAACCTTTTTAAACAATGGGCACCCTCCATACTGTTCAGGCCGACGGAGAGACAGCTCAGCAAATAATCAAGAACCCCATGCGGTGCCAATCAAAACCGAGGTGGGGAAGGGCCGAAAGGTTACAAACCCGTTCCTAGAACAATACGATGCGTTGAAAAGCTCTGGTAGCGGGAGGAAAATACGGGCTTGTGTGGGGCGAAGGCCTCCATGGCTGTGTGTTCTCGAAGCTTTACCACGGATCGAATATATGACAGGAGTAAGAGCCGGGCCCTTAGGCGATGGAAGCTCCTGAATGCATCGAGAGAGTCCAGCTTCCCCTCACATGGGGTTACATGCGATGGTTTGCATTATCGTCGTCCCCCTGGTAAGCAGATCCGCCTTTCACCAATCAAGAGGTTAGCGGAGCCAAGGTATGCAAATCCTGTAAGAGCTGTTGACTGCTTATGCGGAGCAAGGAGCCAGGGCCGAGTGTATATATATATTTATATTTGTACGTATGTACATAGATACTCAACACACAGTTGATGTTCGATTTGTCTCCTTTCAACAATTCTAAACCGTTATGTTAATGTTGGTTGGACCACTTTTTGCTTCCCGCATTTTTCCACTGATTGATACGGTCAGTATCCTGGTCACTGTTGCATCTGATTCTCCCGAGCCCCATCTCACTAGTGCAAGCGAGAATGGGAGGATTCGGTTGGGTGCTTCATCCAAAATTATTTAAGCATTCATGCCAAGGAGGCTTGAGGATGCTTGATGCTCTAGGAGTCCTTCCATTGAGCCAACCCAAAAAATACTTGTTGACGAAATGTCCGTGGTCGAGAACTAGCAATTTGGTCTGCGATCGTGCTGAAATATCTTACGATGGATAAAAACAAGGCCGTCAAGGGCTAGCTAGCTAACCTTTGGGGGTTCCAGGACGTTGTGACGATACAATTTTAATCCCGACCCTCCCAACAAGGTACCCGCTCGGATGAACCGGAGTCTAGTTCATACACGGGCTTCGCACGTGCAGGGTGTGGGAACATGTAGAAGGATGCGTCGCTTCGACAAACGTCCTTGTTGGTATATTTGGCTAGCTGGTACGGAGTAGCGTGGTATGGTTTTAACTTGTGGGGTCACGTCACCCTTCCAACGGTGGATACGATCTATGCCACCGCGATTGTACCCATGATCGTTGGTTCGAGCTACACAATGGCACTTGCTTAAGTCTTTGTACGTTTTCGACATTTCCGAACGGTCCACGGGAAAGAAAATTAGCGAGGGAACCCCGAATTTGCGAACATTATATTCCAATCGAGCCGCGATGTCAAAAACTCAATTGAAGGCTAGATCTCGACCCCTCAAAAACGGTAAATTGGATTTTCGGTTAGCTAATGCGACGTCGCTATTGCATGAGAGAATACGCTCCTTACTCCGTACATCAAAACAGCGCAGCAGAGAAATGGGGTTAGTCAAGGCTCCCCGGAGAGCCCTGCTCCGTACGTCGAACCCTGGACGAGGAAATAGGCAGTGCAAGTATTCCGTCGAGTGTCTAGTGTTTGAATCCATCATATACCCCAAGTAAAACTTTTCGTTTGCTAGCTTGTCAACGTGGTCACCGCATGTACCTATTGCACTCACAATTGAGTTTCGTTGAGGTGTGATCGATGCTTCCGAAATTCCGAATGGATCTATGAAGAAATTGTGGGCAGGAAAATACCTAGATGTCAAACACTGCCCCTAGCTTCAGACGCAACCACATGAGAAAGCACTACCTCGCAAACGGATGCGGAGAGCAGAGAAGCTTTCCTCGTCCTCTTGACGACACCATGGAACTGACACTCAGTCCTGCCTGCTGAACATATTCTTTTCTCCAACGTTCTTTCTTACAGATTGTTCCGTACCACGGGTGAGAAGAAAATGGTCTTATCCAACCTTTCAGTCCTGTGTAGATCGTACACCAGGGTCCATTCACCATGGCAGCTCCGAGTTGTCTTTGGTAATTGGAACATCCTCGATTCACATTCATTTTCCTGCACTTTCATCGGCGAACTCCTTTTCGATCCCGGGTTCCAGGGCCAATGTGCACCTGGGCTTTGAATGCCGGGTTTATGTTGACAGCATTATAGCATGAACCTATGTAAGGAAATGTTGGAAAGATGCAAGTGCTTCAAACGATCACCAAGAAGAAGCTTATTCAAGGCAGCAGAGATATCTTTCTTGCCCAAGTTTCTTGACAGCCAAGAGTAGCCTTTGTGTGGCGTTGTCGCAGGCTTTGAGAGCGGAAAAATGCACCACGTCGGATGTCCTGGACTAAAGCAGGGACATGTGGAAAAGGGGTGCTAATTCATGGCTATTACAACAATCTTCGTAAAAA
Organism: Coccidioides immitis RS; assembly: GCF_000149335.2. Lineage (NCBI taxonomy): Eukaryota > Fungi > Ascomycota > Eurotiomycetes > Onygenales > Onygenaceae > Coccidioides > Coccidioides immitis. The sequence goes on along the minus strand of NW_004504312.1, from coordinate 2,444,250 downwards.
GCAAAGTGTAATACGGAGCAGAGAGAATGAAGAAGCGGTATTACTCCAGAATCCGTAGGAAATTGCTCCCAGGAAAGGTAATGTCGCGTTAAGGAAATATGTATGTCCATGTGTACATACATAGGCACTCCCAGGCTTGCAACCACAGGCGGATAATGATAGAATCAATTCAGGCAGCGGCCATTCACCGGACACCTCTCCAACCGAGCGACCCTCTAGCCTCAAGAATGAGATGAGAGCTTATCACATCGCTGCGGGGAACGCGACTCGACACATGGCTCATTAGTCAACGAACCAACCTTCTTGCGTCTACTCACGTGATACAGCTTATTTCGATGACGCGGTTGGCGCCCGCGCCGGCGCCGGCAACAGGGGAGGGAGCGAAACGTTGCGGCAGTTCCTGGGCCTAAAGAGACGTCAAGCGGAGAAACGACCGCCTGAAGAGCAACATTCCAACGTTTCCTAGCTAGCGAACTTGATCGCGTTTCTTGAACCACTTGACGGCCTCTAGCTCCACTGCCATTTTGCTCACGAAAGTTATTACGTCATTGGCAAAATTGACCGCTGAACGGTGTGAACGACTGCTACCGATTCGCAGCAATTCTTGAATTGTCAAGTCTGACCGTCGAATTAGCCGAGTTTACGCTCTAACAAAAGTCCGCCATGGTGACGACACGGCACCATCCGCAGGAGTTTCCTCCTCCAGCTACTTCCGCCTCAGCGTCGAAGCAAGCTATATCGAAACGGGAGCATTCCCCGGCTGTCGCGGGCCATTGGATGCATATTCCGTCGACACTGGTAATTCTATGGCTGGTAGCCTCGATCCCGTTGGTAATCTGGGATACTGGTTATGTCCTCTTGAGGCCTCATAGCATGCCCGGTGGCGCATTGCATTCCGTATGGTCCCCGTATGCACTCTACGGAACGGTAGACTACATATATGGCTGGCCAGCATACAGGGCTCGAAACGGCTTCACGGCCGCACAGGCGTCTCTCAACGTTGTTGAGACAATTGCTTATCTATTTTATTTGTGGACTGTTTGGACACATGGGAAAGCGCTCGGATCCCGTGGAAAACTCAAAGCACCGACGCGAGGCATAAGCTGGTTTTTATTTGCCAAAAAGCATGTTGGTGGAAGAATGGGCGCTGTTGCATTACTGGTTGTCTTCAGTGCCAGTGTGATGACCCTCAGCAAGACCATCCTCTACGGTGAGTGCTTTTTCTTACCCTCCCGGGCGAAGAGCCCGCCTTGCCCACCAAAGTTTATTTAGCGTCATTCCATCAGCTTTTCAGGTTCGTTATGGATATGCTGTCTGATTACCAACGTAAATGAAGGCCTAAATGAAGCATTCTCTGGGTTCGATAATGTTGGACACAATAGCTTTTCAGCGCTGGTCTTTCTTTGGATCATTCCTAAGTAAATTACAAACACACCCCCCCCCCACCCCAAACCAACTCGCAAGAGGCGATTGGTCCTCGAATTCCAGTGTCTAATATCTTCAATAGTGGACTTTGGATTGTTTTTCCAAGTTTAGCAACGTACTCTCTCGGAGCAGAGATTATCGACGCGCTTGAAATAGTCAGTGGTGTGTCTCACAATACGGCTGAGAATACAAAGCCAAAGGCTTCGTAATCATGCTTGGGCCCGTACGGAGTATTGGACATATATCTATGAAAACGCATTTCATGGTACCTGCTCTTTGACCCTTGCGCTGTTCGCACTTTTAGCTACTTTGACTGGCTAATCATGTATTTATTATCCTTCTATCGAAATTTCCTTTCCCTTTCCCCACCGATTTCCAAACTGTCCCTGTTCAAATAGAAAAGAGTCAACCTGGAACAAATGTGGATAGGATATACTAGCATACATATCCGCTATGTGATTATCAAGTACTTCGTTTTGACTTCAGCCGCATTGCTGGCCCTTTACGCACACAATACGGGTTGCCTTTCCGTGAGAACGGTGGCCTTTTGCTCGTATCCTAGCACGATATCAGGTGGTAACTATCACTTGCCGGGTGCCGTCAAGCAAAACCCGGTCAGATATAGAGTCATTAACCGTTATTTCTCAAAAGCCAAACACGGAGACTAAAGAGGCTTTCCCGAATCACCACTTGAATCCATTGAGGAGAGTTCGAGTCGACCTTTTTTTTCTTGGTTTCAGCCTTCATTCTTAGGCTTTCGGAACCCAGTACATGCTTCCGCGACAATCGCTTGCATTTATCCCCCAAGGCTGCCAACTGCTCACGCTTGTTGATTGGCTCGGGGAACTGTCATCCTGTTTCCTCTGACCAGGCTGTCGGGCTCATTATTTCTTTTTCGCCTCTTTGCTGATGGATTGTCCTGTCTGGAGACAATGCAGCCAAAACGCGGGTCATTCGCATTCTGTGCCTTCGCTCCCTCCGTTTGGTTCTTTTCCCAAGGACTCACGGATAAAGCGCCCGCGAGAAGGTTTGATCTCTGCAGCCAACGCATCAAATCTTAACGATGAAATGGTGGACACGTGCTGATTCCTTTCGTTTCGCAGCATTCCAGAGAAATAATTAAGAATATGCGCTAGTGTTCGCAATTCTGCAAAGCATCCTGTGCTTCAACTCCGTCTCTGTACGGGCGTAATATTGAAAACTCAAATGCCGTTCGTTTTATAGTCAAGCATCCAGGTCACGCACGGAAAAGCCGAGAAATCGTCTGAGTACGCCTGTGGCTTTTGCATCTGCTAGAAAATAAGACTCTGCAACATTACCATAATTGAACAGCAGGGAGGTACTCTTATTGGACTAGCTGAATGATGTGTTGAATCGTAGCCGTGGTATTCGGATCGACCGCGTCCCCCCCGCTCCCGATACCTGAAGGTATGACCGTTTTTTTCTGCATTTCTTTGTTCATGAACTTAACTCTAATCCTGAAGATCACCGAGTCTGGGAATTGGTGGGTTGGCCGCGGTCAGACATATGAACGGAGCACAGCGGGCCCACACACTGGGCTACGATTTTAAAGGAAACTGGCCGAGGAGGTCAAAGCTACAAACATCGGAGCTGGAGTGCCTGGTTCCGGAAATGAAGCCGAGCCACCAAAGCTAGGCGATCGGACGAGGATACAGGCTTTCGCCCTGTCATTTCGATACCTCATTTCTTGCGCCTTGCTTCATTCCGGCAGAAGGTAAAATAAGGCGATAAGCCTGACTTGCTCTTAACTCGGAGCCGTCATTATGCAATTTCGGTCTATTAGAGCTCCCGGTGGCTTCTTCAGTAGCATGCAAGTCAGAGCAGATTTTCCAGCCACTGAAGAATTCGATGTCGAAAATGCATGCATATGTGACCAGTGCGAAAATTGAATCGGCGGTATGAAACTCGGTTGGCTTGACTTCGCGGTGCCCGGCTGAGGGAACCAGGTCCACATGCTGCACTCCGCAATTTCGAACCGCAGATACATACAAATGTACACGCGAGCGTGCGTATTCTGTGGCGGTGAGTGACACAAAAATCGCCCCCCAACAACACGAATACTTGGTGCGTATACCGTATAATCGAGGCCACTATGATCTATAAAGCCTCAAGGATTCAGAATATGTGACGGAGGTACTTACATGCGGTGTCTTAAACCGCCTCGACAGCCTTCTATTGCCCGGCTCAGAAAGTCTCTTGTACAACCAACCGAAAGGAGCCCCCCAGTCACGCAAATGGCAAAGTCCTCGGGATACTCTCATCCTAAGTCATGTCCTTAACGACGGATAAGCCTCTCGGCAATACAGAAGAAAAGACAAACAAGCCGACCATGGATTGAATTTAGACCCATCCCTTCTTCCGCGACCAATGTTGTGTGAGCTGTGAAAGGGGTTGGATCTGAAGATTATATACATCAATGACCACATGGGGAACATCTGATGTATACTACGGAGTAATCCACGCATAACTTCTCAAAGGCACTTCTCACACTAAAACGGACTACTTTCCGCCCTGATCAACATTGCTTCCGCAACAGTATTCCGTCGGTGCCCAACAGGTCCCCAAACGTCAATCTCCTGACTCAAGACAATGACGTATGGTCTTCTACCTTCGATTTGTAGTGGTGTTATTCTGGGATCCTCTTTGCGTTCCCGTGCTGCAGCCCTGAGTGGCAGCACCTGATTGGCAAATCTTTAAATCGTTACGCCGCAAAGCTATCCAGATCATTGAGAAGCCTTAACAGATACTATTTCAACGCAAATCGTCATATCTAGAATAAGCTCAGTGGCTATATCATCAGCGCCGCCCCATACATATCAAAATAACCATACCAAGGTACGACCGCATTTTCATTTCAAATGAGTAACCGGTCCTTTTTAGAATGCGAGTCAAGCCTATCAACTGCCCAAATGAGCCTCGCAGAATTGGAGGTTGAAAATTCTTGGCGAATAAATTGAAACAAAAAAAGAAAAGTTATATGATAAACTTGATACCATCGCCAACAACAGGGAATCCGTGATAATGCACGAGAACAAATTAGAAACCAAGTTCACCGCCTGATCGTAACGACGCCATGACAATTGAAAAAAGCACTGGAATTAATGACGGGGGATTTCGCTGTTCCGTAGCGGGATGCCGGAAAGACAATGCGTGGCCCATCTAGCTCCAACGCACGACCAATGCTTTGTCATTGACCCCAAATGTCATTTTCACTGAAATAGCTATTTCCTAGAATAGCTTGGTACGCTCTGTCACCTAGCGCGTATCCATCATCGGATTCTTCTGCGCCCGCAGAGTCGCTCGGTGAATATACATCCGCATCGGTTGTTTCCATGGGGGAGCTTGTCAGGACATCAATAGGGAAAAATGATGGAGCACACATGCGTATCGGTTCTCCAAATGGGGAAATTCGAGGACCGAGCACCTCCTCTAGCCTGTCCGGAATTTTTGTGGCTAAAAATGCGCGCTCTTCAGAATTAGGATCCGTTCGCGCCAAGTCTGAAATCATTTGGCTGAGCCCAGAGAGCTTTTGGCAGAACTGTCGAAGGCCAAGATGTTGAGAAAGCCAAAATTGTTTTGCACTCTCAAATGTGATCTTCGGGATTTCAGCATCAAATGAATAGTTCGGGTCGATCAATAAGATTTCGTCCGTCTGGAGTTCCGATCTAAGAACATGCCAGTATGAACCGTAGCGGATATGGCTCGCGCATATTCCTGACAACTCCTCCGGACTATACGTCGTTGCAATCCGAGGGTGCCGTCTCTGTAACTGATTGACAAAAAAATTTATCGATGCTTCCAATGATGTTGTGTTGTGCATCAATCTTTGATGTTCTAAAAAGATCTCGAGATACATTTGGCGCCTGCCAAGAGGGGTATCTGAGAGGTCTGGTACGGGGCAACTAGAAGATCGAAATATGGCAGCAAATGGGTCGGGGTAGACCCGAAAGCATTTCATATTTTGCCAGTCGATATATCTAAGGTATTCGAACAGTCCCACCCAGGGGGATGGCGTGGACACCGGCCTTGAAATAACGTTTGACGTTTGCGGCTGGGGCCTCATCGGTAATGCCTGGGTTACGCCGGGTTGGTAATAGAACTTCGCATGAGGCATGCTCTCTATCAGACGACCTGGGGTCCGTGCCGGGTCGATATCCTTCTGCGATGACCGCCGGGCCATCATATTTTCAGAGCATTCGTATCCGTAGTTTTCGCAGCGGTCGCATTTTGGCCCTGGCCAGGGTCTGTTGTCGGGAGAGCACTATGAACACATTAGGCATCCCTGAGACGGCATCATAGTTACATAGCTTTCAAACCTTTTTGTGATCTCTGCGACACCGCTGGCACTTCGGGACGCCTTCAGAAGGCATTGAATCGGCTATACAGAGTAAACAGCGGGGTTGTAGGGCTTCAAAATGCGAACAGCAGAGAAGGCAGGGAAATGGGAAGCCAGTACTTAGAGGGAAAGAGGATAGACTTCTCTTGTAGATAAAGTTAAGCAGAGATGAGAGTCTCTCTTGTTTAAATAATGGTATCCACCGAACTGGAATGCTCATGAATGATAAACTGGTGCCCGGCGGTGCTTATGTACCCCGTACGGAGTTAGTTGATGATTCTTTTTTTGGTATTCGCTTTTTCTTTTCTTTTTAACAACCCAGAAAGTGACGGTGATCCGTGCGCCCTACAGATTTCAATGTGGTATTTAGCCCTGCAGGTCAAGCCGTTGCGGGGAACCAGAAAAAGGCGGTTAGTGAAGAATTTTTGATGGGCAATGCACTTGAAGTAAGGCTGAGTTGTCTAGGACACCCGAGCGTCGTTCTGCCGCCCTCTAGAGTAAGCTCCTCTGGAATAAATCCCCGGTGAATATTGCAAGCGGTCAGTAGTTGACTCAAAAAAGTTTTTCTAATCATTAGCCTAGGATGGTTGCCGGATTACTCTCCTATAGGCGCCATCGAATGCTTGGTCGGCAAAGCTGGCAATCCACTTGCGGAGAGAAGACCGTTCCACTGCGGCCTGATAGGTAAGGGGTCGAAACAGTTTCTGAGTTTCAGACCCAGCAACTCGATAATGCTGGATTATATTGACAACAAATATATCAACGCCAGGTGGTCTCTCTGGGCCACACCTGCATAGCACACACGCCAAATAAAAAGATCTCAAGCACAGAATATGGAGTTGGCGTAACTCTGAATACCTGCAAGCAAAACATTTACAAATCGGATGCATCTCAACTGCGGATTGGGACGCATTCTGCTGCGTGGAACATCCAGTAGTAATAAAACTGACTCGATTTTGAGTCGAAAACGGTGCGGGATCGACCTGATTCGGCCACTCTTTTTGGTCACAACGGATGACCCACAGTCGTTGGGGGGACGCTGGTAACTAGAGGGCATGTGTACATAATGAAACGATCAAAAATAAGAGCCAAAAGCCCTAATGACCTAGCCAAAGTACCACATCTGGATCCCTTGCACAACAAGGGGGCCTTGATACAGACCGATCTGCTGGCGCTGTGTGCTACCTTGGCGACCGGAGAACAAGGAAACTCCATGTAATTGTGGATAAATAGAATATGTATGATGAATTTTGGTTGACGGGAGGAAGGGAGGGCGACTCGTCAGGAGCCACTTGAGTTGAGATCATGACTTACTGACTTACTCGGGGCCGTTAAGTTTAAGCTTTGGCTTAAGCCGAGCAGTAAAGCACGGGTACTTGTAGTACACGTAACTCAGGTTGTTTTGTGGGACAAAGGAAAGGAATGGTAAAAATCGTAAGTGGACGGTATCTCCACTCGGGTAGAACTTTGTTTGCTCTAGCTCTAGGTAAGAGACAACGAAATCGGAGGGCGTATGTAACTAAACATGAGCGTTGCCGCCTTTGTCGCTTGATGATCACTTTTGTACGCTCAATGTCGGTCGACGGTCATAAGTTTTGAGGAGCGCTCTCTGCAAGGGGCTAGCTCTCATGGTAGTACCGGGTTAGGCAAGGATATGGGGACTGTTTGTTTGTTGGAACCGGTAGAATAGTCGGCCCCCGAATACTTGTTAGTTCCTCGATATCTTATTTCGCAAGCGCTTTCTTCTTGAACATCGGGTTTCACTTGTGAAGCATCTTATCCGAAGGCATGCTGTATCGCGGGGAAGAACTGCAGCAAGAAAGTTTTGCTCCCTTAGAACTGTTAGCCTCCAATCAAACTCAGAGCTAGCATAGCATTTCATCTTTGGGGAGTTTACGGTTTGGGGGCTCTTCCTCAGTTGGAGAGGTTCGGCTCCAAGAATGTATACTGCGACCAGACACCCCTTCATGTAATGCCATCCCGACACTCTTCTTATGTCTCTCGCAATTCGCTCTCTAGTCAATGCAGCGCGCATCTGACAGCGCCCATTCCACAACGCCGGCGAGAGTCTTGCTATCGGAGGCGCTGCGGGTTGGCTTGATGTTGATGTAGAGCTCTCTTATATAAGCAACGCCAGCCGCGGCGGAACTTTTGTTAGTTAGTGTGCACTAACTACGGAGGAGTTAACTATTTCACGTGAATATCCGTTTCCGGCTAGCGCTCTCTGCTAGTCACACCGACGTCATGCCATCACATCGGCGCAGCTTGAAAAGTGTTCAAAGACGCTTCCTCGGCTGAGAGTAGGGCCTGGGGAGGCTTGAGGGTTAACTGAACACAGCCTACGATGATCACGACATTCCTTTCGCTCTCTATTTCCTGGTCGTGTTCCTGATTGCTTCTCCTGAAAGCTCACCAAGATCATGCCGTTAGCTGCAGCTAACCCTGTCCACCAAAGGACGGCGAGTTCACCTCACTCGTCACATCTACCGGCGGTCGCTTTAGCTATCTACCCAATAACCCTACTCCTTGGCTCGTTCTACTCTTTAATATCTCCCACTGCGCGGCCGTTGACGCCTAATCTTTCCTCTGCTACCTCTGCTCCCCACCACCCACCCAGCCCGGTCAATTATTTTGCCCGGAAAGGCAATATTTTCAACGTTTACTTTGTCAAAATTGGATGGCTCTGGACAACTGTTGCCTTCTTGTCAATACTATCCACGCAACCGGCATTCGTCAGCAGGCGCATCGATCCAAATAAACGACTAAGGAGGATATATCAGGCTCTATTTCGGTATGCAGTGGTTACACTAGCCTGGGTTCTAACCACTCAATGGTGTTTTGGTCCGGCCATCATAGACCGCAGTTTCACTGCCACGGGAGGAAGATGTGAAAGGATCCATGCCAGCGGGATGAAAGAGGCAATATCGGATTCTATTATGACTGCTATGGCTTGTAAGATGGTGAACGGAGCTTGGAATGGAGGACACGACGTTAGCGGACATGCATTTATGCTTGTTCTTGCAAGTGCTTTTCTCGTGTTTGAATTGCTAGGGTCTACGGTTTCGGTGGATGAAAAGAACGACGCCGGAGACGCAACCGATGACGGAGCACGAGCAGAAATTCCCGTGAATGAAAGTGGGCAGAGTCCTGCCGCAAAATTATCGCGAAACTTTGTTTGGGCAGTTGCAGGTCTATGTTGGTGGATGTTACTCATGACAGGGATCTGGTTCCATACTTTCCTCGAAAAGGTATGTAATCCCAACCGCATTAGCCCAATCAAATATATACGTATTGCGACTAACCGCTTGTTTTTACTCTAGGCGTCTGGTTTGCTTATTGCATTAGCTGCGGTGTACGCGATATATCTACTCCCAAGAAGTAGTCCCTCGTGGAGAAATGTTATTGGCATACCTGGGCGATGAAGTTCGGGTTACAGCGTACAGGGATTATTGTATAATATTATATTTTCGATAGAGCTCATTCCAGCTTGGGGCTAAAAAGGTATGTAGTTGTACAGTTGATTTGGAATACGCAAAAGACTGGGAGCTTAAATCTTGGTCATGATTTTCTTCCCTTGCAAGCACCAGGAACAAGAGTGTTTTTTACTCTCGGGGGCCGCTCAGTCTATGATATCCCTGATAGGCTCAGGGCCAAAAAATCCTGCCTTGAATGCTAATTCAAGATGTGAGCACATTTCCTCGGGCCGCCAATTAACTGTTCTCCAAAAGCCGACTGTGTTATCATGTTACTTACCGCCAGGGATTAAAGCTGTGGAATACATGACTGTCGTGATAGGCTTCAGATCTTCCGGGGTCAAAGCCGAAGATATATACCTTTCCCACTGGGAAAGGATCTCATCTGAACGCGATCTCAACTCAAGAGCGCCATCCGCCTTGCTGTCTGGGTCAAAGATACAACCTATTCCGAGACACGTCCCGAACTCTCTAAATGCAAGGCGAAAGCGCACCGGCGTTTCGAGATACCTGTCAATGTTGAAGAGGTTTCCTGCAGCAGATAGCGCAATACGCAGAAGCGGTTAGTCAACACTGTTAAGTCTGTGTGAGACAAAAATAGATCCAAATAGCCATTGTCAGCGGAGCGTACGCAGTTGGGAGATACATCTCTTCGCCAAATCGGCTGCCCAGTCTTCTTTTATAGCGAGCCAATGGGCTGTCCACAGAGTCATTCCCAGGTCCAGAGCGTCGCTAGATACGTAATGGCTCCCTTTACGAGCCATCACTCTCTCGTAGTCGCCAATTTCTTCCTCTAAAACCTTGCCATCACCATATTTCTCGGCTGATGATTGCAGAATCCGGAAGACGACGAATCCATCTATCGGATCTAGGTTCCCTTCGCTCGCCACAAGCGGTCGAGATAGATCCATTGCTACCTTCCAAACCATTCGTGGACGCGCCGATGTTCGGTCAAGGAAGAAGTGCGGGTGTATGGCTTTAGCCAGAGAGACGGCTTGCCGATTAAATGATGGATCGCCCGTAGCCATGGACAACCGATTCAGTGCAAACATCCACAGGGTTAGATAATGGTGATATTGGCCATCACCGTCGGGTCCTGTTTCTGATTCCTTTCCGATACGCAGCCCGCCTAGAAGCGGCTCTTTGTCGGTGGCATGTGGGAGGCGCGCCCGTCCATCGCGAGTCCGACCCAAGACATCGTGGACAGTGTAAACAAGCCGTTTTGCAAACGTGAGATACCTTTCGTCATAGGTTTGATTCTCCTTATGCAACGTTAGGAAGTTCAGCACGCCGAAAGCGTCAGTCCATAGATAGCGCCCGCGATGGCCCCCAGACTTTGGCGGGGGTACCCAGGCCGAAGCGTCGGGCACTTCAGAGAATTTTCCATACACGCTTCCCATTGAATCCTCGAAGCGGTGAAGACGAGACATTGTGGCTATTGAAGCAAGTCTTCTGAAGAAAATAGTTCGAAGTGTAGTTGGCAACATGCATTAACTGAGTGGAATACTCTCAAAGAGTCCGTAGCAGGTGTTTGCAAATCTATTCCGCGCCCCGATGTTCCATAAAGCGTTAAGCTACGGATGGTTGAGGAGTGAAGTCATAGCATCCATCATCCGTACATTGCGGTGGCGGATTTAGCTAATCCGATCTGGCCAGTTTTCGCCATAACCAGGTTTTGTGTATATAAGTAGCTACTTTGGCCCTGACTCTGCCATATGATTGCCGTTCATTCATAATTAACGTACAGTTGCATTCAAACTAGTTTTGGCGAGTAATCATGAGCTCGCGACTCGTTGATATCATCAAGACAGCTGCAAAGCCTCTCCCTGCCATTGCAGATGAAACGTTCGGATCCTATTTTGATCATCTTAAAAATTACAAAGTTGTTTTGCTAGGTGATGGAAGTCATGGCACATCAGAGTTCTACCATGCTCGAGCAGAAATTACAAAACATCTGATTGAACACCATGGATTTGACACGGTAGCGCTGGAGGCAGACTGGCCAGATGCAGAAGAGCTAGATAGATACGTGCGGCAGCGACCAGGCGTTAAGGGTAAATTGGAGAAAGGAAAAGACGAGCCATTTCAGCGATTCCCGACGTGGATGTGGAGGAATAAAGAGATGCAAGACCTCGTCCACTGGATGAGAGACCATAACGCCAACCTTCCCCCGCAGAGAAGAGCTGGAATCTATGGGCTTGATCTTTACAGTATGGGAAGGTCCATTGACGCCGTAATAAAGTATCTCGACACAGTTGACCCAACGATGGCAAAACTGGCGCGCCAGAGATATGGTTGTTTGCAGCCGTGGGTGGAAGATCCAACAGCCTATGGGTTCGCGAACTTTACCAATACAAAAATGAAAAGTTGCGAAGATCAAGTCATCACAATGCTGCGAGACTTGCTCCAGAAACGATTAGAATACGCTACCCATAAGAACAATGGCGAAGAGTTCCATAGTACAGAGCAAAATGCTTATCTCGTGGCAGATGCAGAATCGTATTATCGAGCGATGTATTCTAGCAGGGCCGATTCATGGTCGTTGAGAGACTCACACATGTTTGAGACGCTCCAGCGACTACTGAAACACAAGCCACCATCCTCTAAGGCAATAGTGTGGGCCCATAATAGCCATATTGGCGACGCAAGGTATACTAGCATGGGAAGGCAGCGTGATGAGCTCAACATCGGGCAGTTGTGCCGTGAGAACCTTGGGCGTGAGAATGTAGCATTGATCGGCTGCGGTACACACACAGGCACTGTGACTGCTGCGCACAATTGGGATGAAGATGCAGAAGTTATGAAGGTGCGGCCGTCTCGACCTGACAGCTGGGAATATCTGGCGCATCAGACTGGCATCCCGTCCTTCTATCTCGAACTTAGGCAGGGACTAGTCGATCCACATGTGCGGCAGGAAATTCACAAAGCATCGCCACGACTAGAGCGCTTTATCGGAGTGATATATCGCCCAGCAACCGAACGAATGTCCCATTATTCTGCGGCTGATCTTGCCAATCAGCTAGATGGATATATCTGGTTTGATGAGTCCAAGGGTGTCAGGCCTCTGGAGATGACGCAGCCTAGGACTCCTCTCGGAACGGATGAGACTTATCCATTTGGCTTGTGAGGACATCACAGCAGACTATTTGACTGGCATTATTCGTTTCATCGCCTGTCGGTAGGGAAGGAAAAAAGTGTCTGGTGTTGTTTTGGGGCTGGAGATGACCGAACTGATAAGATAAGCTGAGGTAGGGCCGATCACGTGATGTGATATCATCCGAGTGGTTAGTTACATAATCTCAATGTTTGATTACATAATGTTTGTTTACATTGCCTGCCTGGTGACGGTTTGTTTACGCTCACCAAAGGTCTCTCCGTCACATCCTTCTCGCGCGGACACATGGTTTGTTGATCCGGCCAGAAGCTGTAACTCTCTACGCAAATTGATCTTACATATCTCTGTTCATCGATTCTGAGACTTGTGTGTTTTGGCTCCGCATACGCCGTCGACCCCTGCGACTCTGTAGCGTTGCTACATCAACATGCCAGTAACCCGCAGGTCCGCCCGGTTGAGGGGTGAGACTCCAGTATTCGAGGTTCGTTAATGTTCCTAGGATAAAATATTCCCTGTGGAGGCTTACTTTTGTAGTTATCCCATGTAGAAAGGAAGCCTTCGCGCTCAGCTACCAAGCTACCATCGCTTGCCGAAGGAAACGATGAAGCACTGACCTCTCAGACCAAGCCCACCTGTCCAACAACTCCTAGAAAAAGCATGGCTTGCACACCCGTGAAGAACTATTCCAGCTCGAAGCCATCTATTAAAACACCTGGGAGTGCTAGCCCTCCGAAACCTGCACTCGAGGAGATGCATCCGAGCAAGGTTCAACAAAGCACCTCGAAACAACCAGATAGTGCGCTCGTACTTGGCTTTCGACCCGTCCAGATGGATCCCAATGCGCCAGGCAATACCCTCTTGACATTATCAAATACACCCTCTAAGGGACGGCTCTCGCATCCCGATCAGCTAGAAGCTCTTAGCTACGACTTCAAATTTACCTGTGAGAATTCCGAGTTTGGTGCTGAAGCACGAGAAATTATGAAAAGCGTCCGAGAAGATGCAGCGAGAATTAAAGCGGAGATGATCCTGAAGGCAAAAGAGCAAAATCTTAACGGTGAAAAGGCGAAACCATCAGAAGACAGGAAGATAGCGACCGCGAAGGGCAAAATTGGGCGATTTAGTGAAATTCATATGGCGCAGTTCAGAAAGATGGATTCTATAGCCAACCACCCTTCTTCATTTAGAGCTCGCCCAGACCGTGTCCAGCCCCCCGTTTCGAAGGGCCTCAAACGTACCATTTCGAAGGCTCAGCTGGATGCGCCAGAGAAGGCTACTCCAACTGGGGTGAACCCTGTGACAACTACAGGCGCATCGGCCAATTCGGTCACAAAGCGCTTTAGAAGCAAAGACAATGAAGATACTTCGACTCGTCGCCCACTCTTCAAGGATGACCAGGTTGTCAACAGGGGTCTAAAAACCGCCCCATCAGTCTCCAAAGATCTCAGCACTCCACGCAAGCCAACAACTGCCTGTTCCACAAGTGTCAAGCATCCTCAAACCACAAAAATCCCTTCATTGTCTTACTCCCCTTCGAAGTCTTCTCTCGCGCCACGAACTCCCCAGACGGATCTCAAACCGAAAGCCAAAAAAGCAACCCCAGGTTTTGGAGCCCTCAAATCAATTCTATGTCGACGCCAGCCTCTTTTCTCTAATGACCCCGTTAAAATTGCAGCTGGAACCCACCAGGCTTTTCCTGATGCCGATCTGGGTAGCAAGCTCGTCTCTGCGCCCGATACTTCCGAGCAAAGTCACGCAGTCCCTTCCTCTAAAAAGCGTGTTGGCTTTTCCGACAGCACTAAGCTCCCTGATGTATCACCGGAAACCCCTCGAACACCTGACTTTGGTCCTATTGCTGAAGATGCTTCTGATGGCTACATAACATATCCCACTCTACCACCTCTCAGTACGCCGCAAGCTAATAAGCAATATTCGTTCTTTTTCGAGCCTTCTCCTGTCAGTGCCCGTAAAGGCGCAACAATGCCCAGTTCGCAGCAAATGCCCACTTTCTCCACCCCCGGCGCAATTCCGCACGGAATAGCAAACAAAAAACGCCAACGTGAAGACGCTGAGAATAGGGGACAGGCAAATAGGGCATCTCCAAATTATTTGAATGATGGGCAGCGAAGCGCTAAGAGAGTAAAGACTTCACTCGCCTCTCCGTCAAAAACTTACACCCCAAGTCCAGTCAAGAAGCGCCTGACGCAGCACGCAACTCCGCGAAGTGCTGTTCGGACTACACCCAGCTCAACGCAGCGCAGAACCGGCCTTAGCTTGAGCCGATTAAGTTTCCTTGCGAGACCGAAACAACGACGTTGAAGATCCTTGCTACTAAATCTGCAAGTCAAATTCATCTTCGGAGTACAAAAGTCGAAACCATGGTAAATACATACTTATCCTCTTCTCCTTCTTCGGAAATTGTGAAATCGTTTTTTACTAGCTCAGGTTTACATTGCTCTATTTCTTTGTCTTCATAATTGAATAAGTTTTTGTGTGTACCCTGTATTTTGGTTGGGAATATCTGGAGTTTTGATTTTCAATGTGGCAGAGCCGGCGCAACACCCTGTGAATGTTGGGAGGCTATTTCTCTCTCTTTTTGTTCGGAAGTCAATCGTGTGGCGCACTTGGGTTATTTACTGGATATTCTATGCACAAGATTCTTGCCCAAGTCCGTCATGTTTTGTGATACAAATGGCTGTGTACAAGTATGAAAAGGATAGTATGTAAGGATAGTTCCTGAATGAAAGTTATCTACGGGGACGGTTTTCTGTTGTATCCAATCATAGGACGGAGCTCAATGTCATAGCCGAGTCTTCATGTCAGTTCGTGCTCCTTTTCAAGGATGGCAGACAGCCAATGGTAATGTTGATCATAGATCTCATGGCCAATCTTTTCTTAATCTATGTAACCTGTCGTCTCGGTCGGAAACAACACCTATATTGTACATGAGAGCCCAGGAACATCAGGGCATCAATTCAACATGACAAAACCTATAAAGAGAATCAAACATTGGGAGTCCATATTTATACATCATTGTGAAGAGAAGGGCAAAGTTCAAGATATGCAGCGAAGCGGATAATAAGAATGTCGAAAGGTAGAAGATTGTGTAAGCAAAATTGCCGAAACATGGCCAGCTGTAGTTCTTTTTGCGCCCAAGAAAAACGCAGAGAACTCCGCTGAATGCACAACTAGGATGTGTCCCTGCTAGAGAAATCCAACAAAGAGGACTTTTCTGTTGCTCCTGACCATGAACACCTGCCAGGCCGCCTCTTGCAAATGAATAGACAAAAGGAGGGGGAAAAAAATAGGAAAGCAAAAATCAAAACATAATTAACAAGGAAACCGTTTACTCAGTCCAACTCCGCTGATTATCAATAACCGTCTTGCCCCAAATGCATGGAGTCTCAAACGGAATACCAGACGCCTCACTCCAGAATCACCCCTTCATAGACGCCAAGAAGGAATCAAGGTTGTACTCCTCTTCGTACTGCCGGTTATCCCATAATTCCCCAAGGTCGTCTAGCCAACCCTTTTTACCCTTTTCCTTAACTTCGCCATCGATATCTACCATATCAACTTCATTGCCGTTAAGACCAGCATCCTGGCTGGGTTTCTCTGCAGTCTCGGCGGTTTCGCCTAGATTGAATAAGTCAAGGAGCTGGTCCGTGTCCATTGTACTTAGGCCAGCGTTTTGCTGATTGACGACAGTAGAGGCGACATCGATTTTGAAGCGTTGTAGACTAAAAAAGAATGTTAGCATCATGACAGATAGCTGGAGCAACAAAAATGTTTCTATGAATGTACATACTTCAAAATCTTCTCCTCCAGTGTTCCTCGAGTGATCAGGCGGTATACATTAACAACCTTTTTCTGGCCGATACGATGAGCTCGGTCCATAGCTTGTATATCTTTTTGTGGATTCCAATCGTGCTCCACGAAAATAACGGTATCCGCTCCGGTAAGGTTGAGACCAAGGCCACCAACGCTGGTCGTAAGGAGGAGAACGTCATAGCTAGGATCCGTGTTAAATTGATTGACAATGTTTTGTCGTTTAGTTGCCTCTACGCTTCCATCCAGACGGAGGTATTGAATAGACGGAAGCAGCTTCTTGAGCACATCATTTTGTACAATATCAAGCATCTCTTTCATTTGGCAGAAGATCAGCGCACGATGCGGACTAACGTAGCTTGCAGCGGTATTAAGTTCTCCTTCGACACTTAGATCCACGCCAATACCACAGTCTATAAGCAAATCGCGAAGCGCCGTAAGTTTCGGAGCATGCGAGATATCGCGAATATTCGAATTTTTATTCGCAAGGTATCTCTGAACTTCCTGGTATTGCCTATGTCCTTCTTTCACGACAAGAGCAGGAGAATTGCAAAGCCGACGCATATATTGCAAGGCTTGGAAAATATGTTCTTTGGCCTCCTTCTCTGTGCTTCCGAGCTTCTTCGCCAACTCCTTCTGCTCTTTTTTGGTGAAATCTTCAAATAATTTCCGCTGGAGTTCGCTTGGATCACAGTAATAATTTTGAAGAATCTTCGGAGGTAAGTCATTCAAAACCTCCTCCTTCAATCGCCGCAACAAGAACGGTAGGACTTGTTTGTGCAAAGCCTCGATAGCTAGGGCCCCAGCTTCTTGCTCCTTGGAAGAGGACTTGCTAAAGCGACTGGCTGCAATTGGTTTTGCAAAGCGATCCAAGAAAACCTTTTCAGTTCCTAAAAATCCTGGCATCAAGAAGTCGAACAATGACCACAATTCTAAAACGTTATTTTGAATCGGTGTACCGGAAAGTATTAGACGGTGATTGCTTTGAATGCGTTTCACTGCCAGAGTAATCTTTGCTCGTGGATTCTTGATCAGATGACCCTCATCAAGGACGCAGTAGTTCCACGCCATTGGTGCAAAAATATCATTGTCGTTCCTGCAAATATCGTAAGAAGTGATCACAATGTCCACTTCAGTGAGCCGCGGCCGATGTCTTGCTCTTTCTGCTGGCGGGCCCATATAGGAGACGCAGGTGAGGAAAGGTGCATATTGTTGAATTTCCTGCTGCCAGTGACCGGAAACACTAGGAGGACAGATAATTAAGGATGGTAGCCGCCGAACCTCAGGGGCCTGCGTGCGAGAAAACTCCTCTGCTCTAAGGTGATGGTCGCTGGCAACGATACAAAGTGTCTGTAGAGTCTTGCCAAGACCCATGTCGTCGCAAAGGATGCCATGGAGATTGTACCGATTAAGGAACGCAAGCCAATTAACACCTTCCTGCTGATATGACCGGAGTTCAGCTTTGATACCAACTGGTATCTCAAATGGCTCCACCTTGCGAACATCAAGCATTTGCGCCATAAACTTTCTCTCCCGGTCTCGACCCTGGAGCAATTCTTCAGAGAGCCCTGGTGGATCAGGGATTCCGGCCTCCAATGGAACAAGCTTGACAAGAGTAGCAAATGCGGTGGTTGCCAAAAGCCTCACATCATTATCAGAATCACTCATTCTGCCGAGAACAGGGACAATCAGGAAAATGACATATGGAAGAATTTTATCTTCCATAACGTGAATCAAATGGTATATGCACTCGATGGCTCCCTGTCGACAGTTGACATCCAATGCATTACTGATAGAAGGCAAAACTTTCTCCACAAGCATGGTCATACCCTCAACCGGCATAACACTACACAATGTGGCAAAACATTTGGCCGCCGCATATCGAATGACAGAGAGTTCGCATTGCAAAGCCTTCACAATGACAGGCATAAGTTCGGTAACCCATGGGTAAAGTCCAGGATGGAATTTAGGAGACAGGGCACGCAATATCGATAGGCCATCCACCGTTTCTTGTCCTAATTCGTTAAATGGGTCTCTAATATTCTTTGGGAGGTCGCCGGATAATGCCTGTTTCAAAGCGTTTTGGATAAGAATTGCGAGATTTGGCACCTTTTCCAATAACTGAGCACCAAATCTAGTTGCCAACTGCTCCAGAGATTCCTTTGCTCCACGACGCATGATCCTAGCCTCTCGCGACTCTCTCTCGAATTTAGCTGCATCGACCGGATCCTTTTTATCTTCCTCTTTGCGAAGCGATAATATGGCTTTCTCTAGATGTGCATTATGATGGAATTCGGGTGTCTCTGACGTATCGACGCAGCAAAACTTAACAAGGTTCGCAATGACTTTATCTACCGGACCACGTTTGGCGGCCGTGGTGTAATATTCCACTAACGATGCGATAGCAGATGCCGATCGCTGTTGCAGCTCTATATTTTCTTCTTTTTTGACACTGTCCATCATTGCCTTGATAATATGGCTAGGCTTCTTCGGTATATCTTTCAGTGCAACCAGCGATCCAGCAATAGCAGCCCGAATCCGCATGTCACGCTGTTCCTTGACTTCTTTTGCTTCTTTGACCGCAGCTTGGGCGCTTGCACGAGAGTCATTCAACACTTGAAGTGCGGTGATCCGCTGGGTTGGCGTTAAGTCCCTCTTGAGCCTTTCAAAATCCGAACCAACAACATTCTCAGCATCGTGGATTGAGAAAGCGTTAGGCCCGGCTTCGGGATCACCTTGAACCACCACTGCTAAAGTCGGAAGTCTTGACTGAGAAACATGCGCATGGTCCCTGAACGCGTTGAGAAGTGAATGGCATTGGGCTCGTGCAATATGCAAGTAGCATGAAATGTCGCCATACCATGACGGCCGTTCATTCTCTATCAATGGATTGAGCCATTGCGAAAGTAGAGAAGCATGTCGAGAAGCAGGACCCTGGCGCTTTGTATATTCTTCGACCACCATGGCGGCCACCAGTTGGGAAGTAGAGCCAGGCCAATTTAAAGCAGGTAAAACGCGATCCCACAAGTTGAACTCATTAGCAGAATCCCACGTTGCCAAAAACTCACCGAGAGCGATGGCAGCGTAAATCTTCGATCTTACCATCGTATCAGTACCGACCAAGTCGATGTCTCCTTGGAGCATGTGGCCGTCCACATTATGCACCATCACAACGGGCGCTTCTTTCTTTTCCGTCTTTCTTCTCCTGCCTCGCGGTGCGGGTTCGGTGGGTGTGTGAACTGACGGTTTCCTTGGGATAGAAGGCGCAGATGTGAAAGCTGATCCAGAAGGTCGAATAAAGAGAGACAGATCCATTGGGATTGGATAACGTGGAACGCCAAACGGATTCATAGTTGCCGAAATGAGTGGCTGAACCGGAGTGACAAGTTGGTCTGTACTGAATATGCCTTGAGAACCAAGTACTCGAAGCATTTCTGACCAGACTTGCAGGGATAACTTGAGAACACTTTCGTGCCGCTCAACAAGAAGATTCTGGAAAACAAGTCTTAGTGCTTTGCCGTCCACCCATGAATCCTGACCTTCGTTCTCTAGTTTTAAGAATGTAAGAAGGGCGCGAAGGACAGCAGACCGTACGCTGGAAATAGTATGTCGAAGGAACGGGAAAAGTCGAGGAACAAGGTTGCCAAAGGAGGATTCGGGATCGTGAGCGGCGTTCACTTTCATGGCTTCCAGCACTTGTGGGAATATACATAGCCTTGCGAGGAGGTCCATGACTGAGCCGGTACTCGCACTAAGGTCGTCTTGTAAATTGGAGAGGCAATTCCATACAATATCGATTAGGGAATCTAGGGCTCCTGGCCGCAGTTTCACGAAATCATCGGCAATTGGAATTAGGGTGGCTGCGCTAACAGCACGAACGTCATCATCAAAGTCGCCCAGGCCTTTCATCACAGCCTCAATTACGCCATCCAAAACGGCGGAGTCTTCGAATAAAATGTCGTTTCGAACGGCAACCAAATATTTTAACCCGATCATCCCTCCATGGCACACTTCCCAAACGGGCTTGATAGTGTCCAGATCTTTTTGCATGATGATTCTGTACAGAATATGATAGACCAAAACAACCGACTTCGAGGGCAAATGGGACAAAAGTGCACCGAGCGTCTGACCAACCGTTTCGCGAATTGGAGCTACAACATTATCTGAGATGTAGTCGCCAAACCGGTCAAGCATGAATACACAAAGAAGTCGACACGCAAGGTTATTAAGCCAACAATGATTTAGTTCATCATTCTCAGCTCTTGTTTTGCCCCATAGACGGCCCGCACCAGCTCCCTGAACACGGATTACTTCCCGGAGGCCCATGGCAGCCCCGTGTCGAATCTCCCAAGCATGGTCGAATAGGTCAACCATGAGGATTTCACACATGCGTTCATAAGGCCATTCTAGATTTTGTTCCTCGGCATCGGTCTGTATAAACGATCTCTCGGGCACAACGGCCCCTTTGAATTCGGTGACTAATTTTGAGTCGTCGTCAGGCCCTTCTCTTTTCAGGGAGAAATAATCCACCTTTTCATCCTCGTTTTCCTCGCCGCTTTCCTTTTTGATGGGATGAGGCGTAGTCACAGACGGTGTCGCAACGATATCAGAGCCTTTTCTGACCGAGAGGTCAACAACTCTGACTTTACTGCCTCCCATTCTCGCAGACTGCTTGTTCTTTCGTTTCAACTGATTCAACTGGCGCTTACTAAGTCCATGTTCCTCACCGTTCATGGGCGTTTGAGGATCATTAGGGGAAGTTGCCGATTGAGGAGGAATGTTTGTGATGCTATGTTGACGAGCAAGGGTCGAGACTGACGTATCCAGTTTGGGCACGCATCCCGTTCCGGACGAGCCTTTTGGGACGGTGCCGTCATTGATGTCGTGATCATTGATCAAGCTCTCTTCGATATATTCACCCGCCAATCCAAGGCGCGCAGTCAGCGTTCTCTTTTGTTTCTGCAACCTTGCCGCTGGGTCCAAGCCAGCAAGGGAAATCTCATACTCCTTGCCAGCACTTCCGAGCAACTTTTGGCCATGCTTGAGGATTGATACGATATCCAGAGTTTCCAAACTTAGGAGTTCATCCGCAGCCTCTGATTCGGTTTTCACCTTTGCATTTTCAGCCTCCTCCTCCTTGGAAGGTGAACTGTCGTCCGCATTTGGGTCGAACTTGGGAGCATAGCCGACTATGCCGCCAATTGCCTTGGCAGCTGCTGTTCTGGTATCCCATGACCGCGACCTAAGATATGGTAGGATGCGGCCAAGCAGGTTGAACAGCTCCTCTGGATGCTGCTTCTGAACATCGGCCAGCTGCTGGGCAGCAGTGTTTCTGATGACTGGCGTGCTCCCAGTCTCCAAAAGACTAAAAGACGGGGACCGACGTTAGCCAAACTCTCCAGCGCCAAGAGATAAAACTTCACAGCCACCACTAGGGCTCCTTACATGACTAAGCGATCGAGCCTGCAAATGCCAAGACATTAGTCACCAAACGCTAGCGATGAAAACGGCTTGACGCGACGTACCTCGACCCCATCACGGCTTCTTCCTCGTCTCACCATCAAACTCCCCGGTCCATCAACGCGTTTGCAGGGGGAGACCAAAAAAAAAAGGCGATTTGTTTTTAAATTAAGAAAAAAAAAAAAAAAAAGAAAAGGGAATCAAGGAAAAATCACGACACACAAAGGTTATCAATAAGCATTGTGGACCGACAAATTTAATTACATAAAGTAAGGATTGTAGGGTGAGCGAAAAGTGCCTGTGTGGGCCAAAAAGGCAAAAATAAGGGTAGAACCAGGGAAGGTCGCAAATGCTGTGTGAGGCTGGCCCGGTGGATTTCAAAGTGGTTAAGGTCGGGTTGGGTGCTTGGGTTGGGGGAGGGAAAAGTCGAGGTTGCAGAGGGATGTTTATATCATTGGGACAACTTACACAGCAACGCGCCTCTCCATGTTCACGCCAATGCCGCTTGTCCCGATTTGGCCTAGTTTATTGCCATCCCTGGATTTAGCCTCCACACGTGACAGTTGCCCCAGCCCAAAGCCGCCTTCCTGTTGGTGGCTGACCGCTTGGCAGCGTACTCACCAACCGTGCGTCAATATATCTCGGGTGACCCTGGAACGCTGGCTGCAAGCTGCTGGCGGGAAGCTGCTGGCTGCTGACTGCTCGACCGCCCCTCTCAATGGAGGTAAGGTGCAAGGCCACCGACAGTCAGTTGGGAGCTGCTCTGGACTTCGGTTTTAGGATGACTCGAAACTTGTTACTAGATGTTTGAGGTCCCTAACTACCCAAGCACAATTCACAAACAACTCGGTGCTCGTTTTACCAAATGTGCCTAGCCGAGCGTCTGATAGAAGACGCTTGCCTTTCAAAAGATATCAGATTGTCAAAAACAATAGAAAAATGTTTCGGGTCACCAAGATTGTGTGTATTTAAGTAGCATTTGTGGATGTCCTGAATGCCACAGTGTTCAGCCACGAAACAACCCGTGCCCAGAGACATACATGGTTGGACGGTGATAAGTAACATACCGGCTTACGCATTATGAAGTCATACATACCTGTACGGGACTGTCGCTACCGGATCATTCCCTTGTTTCAATGATATGTAGTCATGTGTGTGGTACGGGAAGACGATGCCGTCTGAAGGAATTACACGGTTTTCCGCGGTCGTCCAACCTCTACTTGGGGACTGTGTGGTAAAGAGCTTGATACTCGAAACTGGCCTTTAAAAGGCCCCTCCTACAAGAATACTCCGACACACTGGTGATGAGAAAAAATACAGAGACGATGCCAAAGCTCACTTCGTTGGTGGCAGCGGTGAAAATGGACCCAAGGCGGTAGAAGATATCCAAAAGAGCCAGCTGATTTTTTTTTTTTTTTTTTTTAAATTTTTATAGCAGACAAGTGCTAGGTCCTGTATATGCACACAGCGCTATGGCCAAGCGAAATTTCCTGCATCGATCATAATGTCCAGAATCTCTCCATTGAAATCGTTAAAAGTGGGGAAAAAGAGAGCGAAGGTCGAGGTGATATACACAGAGAAAAGAGAAATGCAATAGGTGGAAATCGACTCCTTCTATTTCACATAATCGAAAAGATAAAACTCCGTTACCGCGATTCTAAAACCAACTTTGTATCTTCCTCTTTGCCCAACAAGCCTAGGGAACTGATCTGCTCTGCTCTCGGGACGTTTTCTCGCGGGTGGGCGGCAAGGGCCTTGCGGTAGGCATTCTGTAGCGCTCTCGTTCTGGCAGCCTAAATCCCCCGACGACGCATTTAGCTCTCAAACTCTGATCAACTCTCTCCAGAGTCCGGAGTCCGGTGTTGGGTGTTCTTGACGCACCTCCTTTTTGTGGTGTAGGCACTCGTAGTAGTCCTCCATTACCGGCACGCACTTCAACTTTCCATTCTCTCCTTCTCCCGAGTTGACGACGTAGCAGGCGAGAAGCTCCTGCCAGAAGGGAAAGCACCGCGACGGGCCTGGATTGAAAACGGCGGAGTTAGCATCACGGGCAAGATTGAAATTGGCAGTCGTTTGCCTCATTGAAAGAGAGTGAAGAGAAGAAGGGAATTTCATCCATACCACCAGAGGTACCGTATCCCGAAGCCATTGCGTCCTGGTTTCAATTGACTGATACAAGCTTTTGAACTGACGGACTGATGAAGGGTGGTGTTTCTGGCGATAACGATGATGGGTGATCTGAAAATGGCGGAGATTGATTGGCCCACCGAGATGGGACTCTCCCAAAATTCCAGGTTAGATGAGATAGTAGCAGTTGGAAGTCGGCAGGGCGCTTGGTTTAGTGGTATAACATATCTTTCGCATAGATAGGGTCGCCGGTTCGATTCCGGCAGCGTCCAGAAGTGTGCTTTTTTTGCTTTTTTTGCCTTGACATCTTTGTAATGCTGGTTTCTCGTGATTCCAGCGCAACTTTGTACATAATCCCATTCGAAGCATGTACGGAGTATGTATGCACAGAAATAAATGCTGTGCAAATGACTGCTAGTTCAGTATGGATAAACGTCACATTCCCATAGTACGGAGTAAACAGTTGCCCCCTAAAACCAACCTTTGGCGATTATCTGCCAACCTCGAGGAGACAACGGAGAATACATACTTCAGGAAGATGACAGGCAAGCAAGTAAGAACCTAAATGCCCTAGATTCAAACTAGTTGTCATGACTTCCAAAGGCCGGACTCTGGCCGACAGGCAAAACCGGTGTTCTGTACTCCGTACGGAGGAGCGACAAGCTGTAAGGTTCTCGGTCTCCAAGTGCCACATCAACAAACCACCTTCTGTCAACCAGACACACTTGTCCATAGATCATGAGAAAGCCCAAAATATGACGGTCTTATTAGGCTTATCTGACGCCCATCTGGTCCTGCTCGTCGTCCAGCTCTGCTCGATTGGCGATATTTCACAGCTTCCCGGTCTCCTCTACCACTTCCGCCATCCACCTTCACCAGACGTTCTTCTCCGCATTATCTTGACCTTTCTCCCAGAAAGTCTTGAGCCTAGCCGCTATACCTCCGTTATCAAGCGCCTCACCCTCGACCCGTCGACTGTGCCCACGGAGTTGGACATCGATACCTCCGCCATTGCAGAGCTATCCTGTTCCGAGGCCAGAAAACAAGTTCGAAAGCTACGACTTCTCCCTCTCCAGTACCCCGGGTGTCCTAATGATGTTCTGGACACGCCTCTGACCCAATTCCTTATCCATCGTGCATACAGAATAGACAACGAGTGTGGTGTGCAGACTTTCATCGTTGACCTTATTCGACCGTTCGTTGAAACGTCTGACTTCCTTCGCAATTGGCTCATTTCTACGATACTGCCCTTAGTTCGATTCAACTACGAATACCATCCGGACAGAGAGAGCGCGCTGTCCCTCGAACTTCTCGAGTCCCTGGACTGCAAAAGCGCGGTCAATACACTCCTATCCAACGCCGAACGACGTGAAAATGGAGGCAATGTAGATCGGGACTTGCGAGGTCTGATTGGACCCTGGATCTACGGACATGGGAAATTAAAAGGTCACAATGTGAATGGGAATGCTCAGCTGGCCCCAAAAACGAAGCCCCAAGCCTCTCAGGACGATTTCGAGTATATGGGTTGGCAGGACGTTAATGAGTGGCTGCTTTCTACCGGAATTCGAGACTTTGCTTTAGCTGTCGAGACAGTAATACGATGGGCTGGTCCTGGAGATGTGGACTTGGGTGGCTATGATGACCCAAAATCGACAATATCGGAGGATATAGGAGGGGAATTGATTTCAAGTTACGGGCAAGCCGCTATCGCAGCTATATACACCATTTCAGAATGCAATAAAGACACTTTGGAGGGCGCCTTTTGTATTCTGTCAAGAATTGCGGGCCTTCTCGAGATCGAAGGCCATTCTGCACTGCAAGTGCAAAGCGATGAAATCCTTCCTCCTCCTCTTCCTCCTTCTCATATAATACCTTCTAACATTTGCCGCCGGAATTTCCTTCATAACGCCCTGCTCCAACCGTCGAACCCTCTTACCTATCCCACGCGAGAGTCAATTGCGTTTCTAGATGCCATATTAGTTTCCATCCGCATGTTAAATGGCTTTGGCCACTCTATGACCCCCAGGCATGCGGCCGAAACATGTCTTCTTGGCGATGAAGAATCCCAACTTTTTGAACTGCGTGAAGTTCTCGGAATTCTAAAACGAGATTCCAAACAATCGCGTGATTGGGATCAGGCTAGAAAGCAGCTGCTCTGGCTAAAAGGTTGGGGAAGCGAGCAGACTTCCATGCCCTGCAGCGCGGCCTGCGACTCACACGCGGGCTTATTTTGGCGGATACCCCTTGCTCTCTTTGAGAAAGAAATACTGAATGCAATGCTCATGGCAAAACGTAAGTTTTACTACAAGCCGATCATAAGAAGCTCTTCTTGTTCGCCGCTTACATGGCATAGAATGTGCCCTAAGTTTATCCGTCTACACTTCTCTATCATCTCCTTTATCTCGTGACGACGTGGAAGCTGCTGTGGCTGAAACAATCTTCGTATCTTATGACAATGCGTCGAATGGAAACAAAACAAGGGGTGGAATGAAACGGGCAACCGAGATGTGAGCACTATATTAGCTATTCCTCTAGGCACTTGAAAATGCTAATAACTTCTGATAGTCTTGATTCATTTGCTCCTCATTTTCCGCATTCTGTAGCATTCCAGCAGATAAGGTCTCTGATCTCAGCGACACACTCGCTGTCCTTCTATTCTCTTACATTACAGCATGGTGTTCCTTTTCAATCCGTTAGCATTCGAATGCATCAAGACCCGCTGTCGTTGATTGAGCGGGTGTTAGAACAAAATGCAAAGGCCTATACCGAACTGGATAATATTTTGAAAATCGGTCGCGACCTCATCGCCGCTGGCCTTCCACATGGCATTCAGGATGACGATCTTCCCGATACAGATTTATCAGCGCTCTCTCAAGAACAAATTCAGCTAATCTCGGCCCACCGTATCACTTCCCTAGCAATATCGTCCGCTCTGAGCGCAAATGATTTCGACACGGCTTATTCATATACAACGACGCGACTAGCCCACGATACTAAACTTCTAGGGTCGATGGACACTAGCCCCGTCGTGGAAGACAATATCTCCTGGCGCGCAGCATATAACGCAGGGCGGCACCGCTCAACAGCACCCGAAGCCGAAAACTCCTCTCTCCAATCCCGAATTTCCCGCCTCTCCCAACAAATGGAACTCCTCTCCCTCGCCCTCATCCTCTCCCCATCTCCGGACAACCTCCCCGAGATCCTCGCCGTCTGGCGCCGCTGCGACGAAGAAATGAACATCCTTCAAACCCAGGAGCAAGAAGAGGCAGAAGACTGGGACACCCACGGCGACACAACAAGCATGTCCTCCGTGCCAGGTGGCTTCGGCCCTTCAGATGCCGAACTCGACGCCATAGACACCCAGCGCGAGCGCGCCAAACGTCTGCGCGCCTCGCATCGGAGTAGGAGGGACTATGAAGAAGCACCCATGGGCCTGTTTGACGTCGCGCGCGGAGCGGCCAGAGCCATCAGCAAGAACGCGTTCCCCCTTACCACTGCGGCCCCTTCGTCCAGACCTGGGAGTGTGACGTCCAGTCGGCCTCGGCAGAGTATTGATATTTCTTCTGGAAGCGAGATGGCCGCGGCAGGATTCTATGACGGATCTGAAACGCCTTCAGAAGCTGGTGAGGGCTCGGGGAGGGTTAGGAAGAGAGATGTTGTTAGTAACATGGTTACTGGTGGACTTGTCAGCGGGTTGGGATGGGTGTTGGGCGCGCAGCCGGTCAATCAGAACACGAAGTGATCTATTTCTTTCCCCCTCTTCTTTTTTCCCCCTCCCTTCTTGTAAGTTAGCTGGGACTAATGAGATATGCCTATTGGAACATGTCAAACTGTGGATATCGGGGAAGGGCGTTCGGGAAAGCATGGATTCGCATTCTGCTCAATAAATTTTAGGTATGCCCAATATTTGCATATGTATACGATGGTTGTTGCTATAACGAGAGATCTAACGGTAGTATTCCCCAAACATTTGTTTCTGACGGCTTTGAGCTTCTAGCTAACAGATATCTGTATGCTATTCCTTCGATAAATTTATTTTTTTCTTTTTTTTTTTTTTTGTTTCCTTTTTCCTTCTTTTCTGACTCTCATTCATATATCATATGTATATCCCTTATATCCCTTAATAAAGTAGAAAGGCCAAGGATGCTCACGAGAAAAGAGGTAAAACTAGAGAAAGGATCAGAGCACTCCGCAGAGGCATGAACCCAAAAAAAAAAAAAAAAAAAAAAGGGCAGGAGAATAGGGGACTTCCAATAATGCATCACAATGACACAATCAGATAAAACAGAGTCATTATTCCGCCACATTATCGAGTACTCAAGCTGCTAAACCAAAAAGAAAAATGAAAAGAAAGATATCCTAGAGAACTCCATATTTTTGCAGAAGCAATCATCGAGGGGGAACAGAAAAGGGAGAGAGGTAAAAACAAGATGAAGTAGAAAGATGCCACTTGAAAAAAGGAGCAAGCTGGGAAGAAATAAAACATGCGTTACAAAGGTGAACATAGTAATAAGCATGGCCAACGACGTCCAGACATCAGCAGGCACACGATGTGATAGATTCACGCGGAAATGTGAAAAGAGAACAAGGTATAAAGGGCATGCAGATGTATGTTCTTATGGAGGCTGGGGAGGGCAATGAGAGACCATGGGTTCAAAGAAAAGCAGACTTGACGGCTTCGCCGTTTCTTTTCTTTTTTTTTTTTTTTAAAAAAAAAAAAAGGAAAGGAAAACGATCTACTCTTTCCAATCCCAAACCTGCTTCAAGAAATGCGCCATATTAACCTTCTTATTTTTCATTTCAAGCATCCACGGATGCTCCAACATCCGCCACGGCGTTGCTCTCCGAGGGGGTTCTTTCTCCAAGCTGAATGTCGTATTAGCGCTCGAAATGGCGAGAGGTGATAAAACAGTCTAACTTACCAACACTCAATGAAGTATTTAAAATTATCACTCCAATATATTCCATTCTCTGGCTCATCTTTCAGCTTGGGAATGGGCTGTCTGACAATATATGTCAAGAGGTCGATCAGGCCTGCTCTTGGCTGCATCACAGTTCCGTCTGCCGGGAAAGGAAACCGATGCTGGGCAACCTCGAGAAGAGTCACTCCAAGAGACCAAACATCAGAAGTTATAGTATACGATTGACCGGTGATCCGCTCAGGAGCCATGTAGTAGGATGTGCCAATGAAAGTATTTGCGTCGCCTTTGGTTCCGAATTCGCCGCTGACGCCGAAATCACAGAGCTTGACTTGACCCGTTCGACAAAGCAGGATATTCGAGGGTTTGATATCTACGTTGATTCATTAGCACAACTATCTTCATTGTTGCAGGAAGGTAAATCAAGATGTCAAGACCATACCTCTGTGGATAATTTTGCGCCCGTGCAAATAGGTTAAACCGTTTAGTACACCTTCCGCGACTTTTCCAAGCACTTTCTCCCCCGTTCGGCCACCAAGTTTCTTGACTTCCTTGTAAACGCTATCGAGGCTGCCGCCTTCACAGAATTCCATCGCTATTGAAATCGTACTTGACGATCTATCCATAAACGCACCGTAGTACCGACAGATATGCTCTGAAGCGCAGTCTTTATTGAAATTCAGTTCTCGGAATATTTGCTTCTTCACGTCAGGATTAGGGTCGGTTGTAATGACCTGCATATCGAGTTAGAATAGACAATCTTTTTAAAACCAAAAACGAAGTGTGTTCAAAGATATACCTTCAAAGCAAAAACAGTCTTTCCACCTTTCAGTATGCATCGAGTAACCGCTCCACCAGCGCCTTCACCAAGACTGTCAAGCTCAATGATTTTCCTTTGTTCGCTTGCAGCGGCCCATTTCTCATCATCGAGGTCCTCGACGTCCAAGGGCCTACCCAACTCTTGGCTCAACTTATCCAGGTCGGGTAGAACGCCATTCATACTATTTTCTCTTTCCATAGGTAGCCCGCCACCACGGTCGGAGTACACTGAGCTGATAGCGGACGATGGATCCCCCGCGCCCCCGAGAGGATCCCTCATGCCCATGGCAAAAGAGAGAGTTGAAAATGACGAGGACGTAGCGGATGCAGGGCCACTGTTCTTGCCATCATGCATTGTGAAGCTGCCCGATCTCGAGTGGGCTGAGAGGTCGTTCGATGAATTACTGTATGGCTGTGGTATCGGCCGACCATTGTGATATGAGGTGTCTTCCTGTTGTATCATTCCCCTGCTGCCCATCGGGGTTGCGATCCTCAACTCCGGTGGCAGTTGGCGCGAAGGGAGATGCTGTGCTTGTGGGTCATTCTGCGAGGTAGTGCCAACCTGGTTGACGGGTCGAGCGTTGGGCGAAGGGGGGATTCCAACTGTGAGCTTTGGTGGTTTACGGTTACCCGGCGTGGGGATCTTTAGGAGAGGAGCGGGGGAAGTCATTATGGCAATCGAATCGCTGACGGACCTGTTAGTTGTCGGAGTTATCAGCGTGAGACCTGAAAGGTTCGAGCGGGAGAGCAATGTCATCACGAGACTCACTGGGTGTCCGTGCACAAAAAAGAATGTCAAGAGGAACGGGCGAGTTTGTCTCAGGAAGTTTGAAACCCCAAATGCAATATCCAGCTAGGTTCAACCGGTTGCTTGTCCGCTTGGGGCCAGGGAGGTTGCAGGGAAAGTCGAAGACCCGGCGCGTGTCAAATAAATGGGAAAGGGTCGGATGGGGGGAAGAGGAGAGAGGGAAAGACGGCGAAAATATAAGAAACGATAGCAACCGCTTGCAAGCAAACGAAGGACACACGTAGAAGATGCTATGTGACTGTGATACAATGTCTCAATGGGTGCCCATCAAGGTGTCGAGCAGTTCTCCCCGCTGTCGAAAACACGGCGCCCAACAATTAGTGTCCAGATCCAACGGAGATGATTGGAACGGGGGGGGGCGGTGGTCGAACCCAAGTACCACTCTGCAGTTCGATAACTTCCACGCGGATCCGCGCTGATGACACCGATAGTATGGCAATGAGTATTAATAGCCTGCTGAAGAAAGGAGTGGCAAGCGTGTCTGTATTAGTAGATATGGCGGAGGGAATGGAGGCGGATGGAGAGTCAGGGAAACGGGCGCCTCGAGAGTTGGCTGAGTGCCCTCCGCACCGGCGAGACGAAGGGCGATGTGGTGGTTCTGCGGTGGGTCCTGTTTCGGGGGGACGCGAGCGGAGGCTGATTCGATCGAATGACCAGCGGTGAGGCTGGCGTTTCGAGAAGCGCCGGCGCGAGCAAGCAATGACAAGGCTGAGTCGAAGGGAGAGAGAGAGAGAGAGAGTGTGTGTGTGTGAAGTAGGCACTCGATCTCCCTGCGTGAAGTTCTTGTTATGTTTTTGTGGTTATTCGCGAGGACACCGAGGCCCGGAACAAGCTGTCCACAGGCACCACGGGGAGATTAACTGCAACGTCGTGCTGGAAAAAAAAAGTCTACGCAACTCTCGTGGAGGAGGAAGCCTGATGTCATCCGGTGGGACGAGGAACCGGCCAGCCTAGTTATACCTGAATCTGCTGGTTGATGGAGGAAGCGAGTGTTGACAGGACTAGACTACGCTTTGTGAGATATATATATTTATATGTATATAAATAGTGCGGGCTTTCGTGCTTCGGGACGATAGACCTGGAAGCAGGTGCAATTGCAGGTGGGACCGCCCGTCTTTAATGTGTGTACATACATGCCCGTCGAGGGGAGATGGCCCGAAGTACGGAGTATGGCTGCAGTGATGTATTTTCTTCGTCGCCCTGAGGCAGAGGTGCAGGCAGACAGAAAAACTGGTGGCCTGGCTTTGGGGGCCAAAAGAGGAGCAGAAAGGATCCATCTCTACAGACAGTTCGTGGAAGAACCCACCCGCGCTCGGAATCCCTCTCTCTCTCCCACTGACAGCGCAGAGACAAGAGAGAGAGGTGGTGGGCTGGTGTCGTCTCGCGATTTGCATCAAAGACCGACCAATTGCCTGTTCGAGCACCCTTCACCAATCCCCCGGAGCCGGCATTAATCTGCAACACCTGGGAGTCCATGAACTGTACTAATAATAATGTCTCCAGACCAGTCGATTTGCGAACTGGCCAAAGGGGTTAAAAGGACTCGAAGATAAATAGATAAAATAAAATAAACAAAAATTTTGCCATTGAAAACCTACCGGGTCTTTTCCAGACAAAGAAAAACTTCAGTAAACAAACCGCTCAAGTTTCATTTCACGGCCACTCATGATCTATCAAGATCTCTGACGAACATGCACCAAAAAAAAAAAAAAAAAAAAAAAAAAAAATTCTGAAACGCAAAGGAAAAACATAACTCTGCTAAACATAGAAACAAGCCTGTCTGAGCGATGCAAAATCGGGCTGTAAATACGGCGCGCAGGCCCTTCGATTCAGCCAATGCCCGTGTCTCCCGGGGCTTCTAGAGCGGGAGCCAAGCCAAAATAGCGAGGCGATGATCGGCTTTGTTTGGACCCTGACAACATCCCCCACACTGACGGCCCTCTTAGCTGCCGCCAACAGTGATAAGAATAGCTCAAGGAACGTGTCTTTCTCAGCGTGCATGCCTCGTCTGCGCAAGCATGCATACACATATCCACCGTGCTTGAAGCCACTTACTCATACACATACATGCGATTGCGGGCGAGCAGGTCGATTGAGACATTTCCCCCCTTCCTCCCTCCCTCCCTCTCGACACACCCATCCTCCTCCACCTTGCCGTTCTTGATGGAGCGCTCTCACGTGGCAGCAATCCGAATTCCACATGTATAAGCTTTGCGCAGCATGGTTAAAGCGAATGCTTGCTCGCAACAAGGACGTGTTTGTTTAGCTTGTTTGCCAGGTAGCCTGTTGCGCACGTTTATGTGCCAAACTCCGAGTTTCACCGCAACCACTCGTTTGATAACCGTCGGTAATTTTGTCTTCTTCTTCCCTAGTTGCATCGCAATGTCACCTTCCGTCAGATACAAATATAGCCGACCGGTAACACTCTTTGTCATACTTCAACATGACAACCCCCGGCGTCGAATCCGTTCTTCTTACTTAATAGAAAGGCTCTGAGGTTCTCTCCGGCATAGCGAGAAGCAGGGAGGCTCCGATCAGGTCTCCAAATGATTTCCTCATTTAATGCGAGGGTACGAGAACCCAGGCACTCCCTGTGAAAGAGGAGCCAGGAGTGCGGGACCTCTTCTTTTTTTTTTTTTTTTTTTTTTTTTTTTTTTTTCGGGTCAGAATTTCAATGGTGAACAGTGGAACTCATCTGACAAGAAGCAAACTTGGTCGCTGATTCTTGCTGGGCCAAGAATGTCTGGGGACAGACAAGAATGTTCATCCTCCGCCCCCAAAATAACTTGGCTCTTTGGGAGCAGACTTCATCCGAAACCCCAGTTTTCCCGAGTTTGTGGTTCAGATCCCTTGCAAATTCCGCCGCTCAAACCGCCGTTCCCAGTCGTATATGGCCACGCTTGAGGGTCGATATCAAAAGACCTTGCAGGGACCGCATAGGGCCCCAGATCCTGTCCCAATTTTGAGGATGGCTTCTGGGGGGACGATGCGAAGCAAAATGGGAGCCCGGAGGACGGAAAAAAAAATAAGCGAGAGAAGAGTCTCGCCGAAGCCGGAGGTCATCTTCCACTCCCCACAGATTCGATCAAGAAACGACATCATGCTCGGACGGGACGCGGATGCCAACCGTGGTTGACGGTGGTGCTCTCTGCTCGGCTTTCGGACTCTCGCTGGCAGGCATCAGCCGACGATGCCAGGCGTTAGTCGCGGCAACTTCCGACAGTGCGCGGGAGGATTCGGGATCGTCCCCAATGACTCAGCGAACGCGCCATCGTCCAACGTCCGCGCACCGCCAACGCTGCACACCAGCAGCAGCCAAGGTGCGCACGCTTGAGCATTGTGCTCTTCACGGCTCCTCGCAGCATGAAAATCATCTTGGCTTGGTGAGCTGTATGGTAAGAAGAGCTGCAGGTGTGTTGCGGCGGCTTTCCGGGAACCGAACCTCGATGGCGAAACGATGTTGCAATAACTTTTAACGCTCTCCCCGTCTTGGGCCCCTGGTCTCCCTTATCGAACCATCATCGATCGCTTCCTAAGCCGGGCCAATAATACGGCCCGCTTTGCAAAGCAAACCCACCTCTTTCCGGGAGCCAAGTGCTTGTCTCGTCAAAATGGCGTTTTCCGCCCTGCTAGCTTTCGAATCTTGCCCTGCGGAACCACCCGCGGTGCCAACGAAGGCCTTTTTTTTTTTTTTTGCACACATGATTCCCGGCATCCGGGCATGCTACTCTCCACATCCGATTTATGTCTCCGCGTGGGTCTGTCCGCTTAATGGGCTTTGCCCTAAGGCTTGAGATTCCAAACGCATTTTGCTTAATGTACGGAGTATGCCGCTCCGGTCTGGTTTCAATCTCCGCGGAGCGACAGCTTTTCTTGCTCGAATTCTACTTCGAAATTTATTCACACTATCGCATGGTCTTTCGAAACCCCAGGCCGGTGGATTCGCATGTTGGCTAGACCCGTCACACGGCTAACCCCAGGAACGAACGTTGCTCGAAGTGGCCTCCAATGCCTTCCCCCGGATGACGTAGTCCCAGCCAGAAGTATTGTATATAAGATCTTTCCTCCGGCTCTTTGAAGAGGATTTGTTTCTTATTCCTTTCAGTAATATCGCGTTATCAACAAGCAAACTACTTTACCGGTCTTAATAACTTTAGTATTAAGACCTCGATCATCCCTCTGCAGCTATTTTCAATGTTTTCCTTTTTCTCCAGACAACAGCCACAGCAACCACAACCAGAGCCGGCCAAGGAAGCAGCTACAATGACATCCACCGAACGGCCACCGATCCAGCACGTCGACGAGGCTTCCTTCAAAGATGTGTCCAGCCGCGTCGCCTATCTCAAAGCTTTCCTCAAATTCACCGATGAAGACGGCGCTGCTCTGAACGCTGCGAAACCCATCATCGCCCCCGCCGTGCCCGCGGTCCTCGATATCATCTACACAAACCTGATCTCATTCGACGTCACTGCGAAAGCCTTTGTGCCTCGCCAACCCGAGCAGGACCAGAACGACGCAGAGGCAACTAGTGTCGAAGACCTCACACTCACGCACCCCAATATCCTCCACCGCAAAGATTTCCTGAAGCTCTACCTTGTCAAGCTCGTCAGCAACACAGACTGGTCGGACAATAGCAAGTTCTGGGATTACCTCGATAAAGTCGGCCTGATGCACACGGGAGAACCTGGCTTCAAACACCGTGCCAAGCGGCCTCAGCTTCGCGTCGAGCTGATGCACTGCAGTGCTTTGCTGGGATTCGTGGAAGACATTGTTCTCAACGCTGTCATGGGCGCGCAAGATGTTGACCTTCCCACAAAGACGAAGATCATCCGCGCCTTTAACAAGCTCCTCTGGATCCAGAATGATCTATTCTTGAAGCACTACGCTCCAGAACCGTGGAGCGAACAGAAGGAAGAAGTGGCAGCCAATTGAAATCGGTGTCTCCTGCCGTTACGCACCTTTTCTTCTTTAATGACAGAAAACATCCAAATGGATAGATGACGTGAAATGACCTGTTGACCACTTTCCACTCTGGGGTTCCGGCGTTGGGATATTATTGTGTGTTGGTACGCAGTGCTTCGCTTTTTTCACTTCACCGTTTTCGTTTGCGAATACCAATTGCCCGCATATTTCTTCGAAGCCATTGTCGAATTTTCGAAGATAGAGAGCATTCAGGTGATCGGACTTGTAGTGGAAATAGCATCCTCTTAAATAATTCTAAGCTAAGAATCCTCCTATACTTTTTTCCATTATCTACAACCACCTTGGGTAATACCCTAGGAGCAAGCACGAAAGCTTGCTTACGAAACCGATACGTACAAGGTTGTGGCTGCCGACTGTTTTTTTACGGATGAAGAATTGCCGACAGAAGCTTCTGCAAAGACATTTATGTACACTTGTGACCAAAGGGCATTGCTGCAGCAACGTTTTTTTACCGTAAGATTTGGGCTTTGCAGATGAGTAATAAGCTGGGGTGAAGGTATCGCTGCGGTGGGTGGTCTAAAGGCCACTGTTTTTCTATCCCGCAGCAGATAGCGATATGGTGGATGTGATGGTCAAATTCGAAGGAATTTTCGCTTCTTTTAATTGGAAATTTGCTGGCAGTAGCCCAAGAATTGTCCAGCCTTCAGCTGTTCCTTTAAATTCCTGCGTCATTCGTTATCAGTATGGTCGGATTCGCCTGAGTTCATCGTTTGCGGGATCATCTTGGAGTCGCTGGTGAAGTACACGTTGTACTAACGACCATGGAATCGGGGTTTCTAGGAAGACTGTTAAGACCGGTGAAATGGATAAGCAGTCGAGGAATACGCAAAGACTGTAGTTGCGTCTCAAGTTTCAATCAATGACAGATGGCGTCTGCTTGTTGAGGACTTGGGAGCAATGATCTCATACTATGACAGACGTACGCGCCTCGGAAAGCTCGAGCGTATCCCTAAATACAGGCCAAGATGATGTTAGCGGAATAGTTTGCTCGGCAGGTCCAAATATGCCTTCTTGCACATATCCCTCTCAGCTCCTCATCCACCTTGGATGGAGGACTAGTTTGTTCCGCGAACGACGGCACGCATGATCAATCGCTTGGATCCGGGAGGGCGAACCAGGGGGTCGAGAAGGGAATTCTCTTGACATTCTTTACGCACAAATGCCAGCGATGGCTGGATGAATCAAGGAGAAAGTACGTGGACGATCTGTGCAGTTGACTGTATTTGGTTTTTGGGGGCTTTGAAGATGTTATGGTAAGATGACGAATCTCGGGGGTGGCATAGAGACGAGCGATCATTCTCCATGTTTAGCAACAAAACATCCACAACTGAAGCAGGTCCTGTGCTTGAGAGGTTAGAAGAGTGTCTGAGAGAAATTAAAGAGGTGATGCAGCGTTCCAGAGGCTTGCTTTTGATCGAGTGAAGAACAAAGGAAAATGTCCGCTGCGAGAGAACTGATGACGCGTTGGTCGCATGGCATGATGCTCTAGGACCGTCGATGCCTCGCTAGGATCGAATACCAGAAACACTGAAACTTGATTAAAGGCTTGAAACAGCTGCCAGTTTTATTCCAGAAATGGAAATGCAGCTCATAGAGTCCGCATCAGAAGCCATCTGCAAGATTATAAGTCAATCAATAACTGAGGGACATTATGTATGTCCAGAGGAGACTTCACAACGAAGTTTTCCACCAGTCTGCGTTTTACTTGGAAATTTTCGTCGTCGACGAGCTAAGACTAGTTATGCATCGTCATGGATGTTAAACAAAGTCTCCGAGCGATCCGGCCGCCACAGGTCGATGCATCTGTGCTTCGAAGATGTGTGGCGAATCTCTGCCAATGGGCACAGCTCTGTTACCTCGACTCCAATCTGCAGTTCAAGAGGACCGACCGCATTACAGACATGGAGAACGATCGACAGTTGCTCCAAACTTGAGTGGATACAGGAGATCGCGTGTGTCGAAGCGCTGTGCTCACTTTCGGTCCATACGGTCGTTTCCTCGAGAGTCAAGACTCGGGCTCCGAACACATTCGGTGAGAACAGCCGCCAGATAACAACCATTCCTCTCTAGCAGCAAACCAGTGCCGAAAAGGGGCACCAACCCCTTTTTATCATCCATCGAGCCAGGCCAGATGGAGCACGAGACCGCGAGGCAAGTCGCCTTTCGGCTTGGGAGGCCAGGCGATGTGGGACGCATCTCCATTCCCAATCCACACCGGATTCGGCGCTAAGACAGCACAGGGAAATGGGCGGCACGAAGAAACGCGCGTCGTCCGCTTTGCCAAGCATTGCTCATTGACAGGAAGGCCTTGCAAACTGGCTTGTTTCAAGTCAGCGGCGGGAAAGTGGCCATGTTTGCTTTTGATGAAGAACCATGAATGAAAGTGATCGACGGCTCCCGGATTCTCCGTGCCCTTTCTCGAATACATGATATTCCTCGAGATGACTTTGTTTACATTTGTAGGATAACTTCCTCAGGAACGACATTACCAAAGGGGTTTGTGTCCTTGCAACGGCGCCCGTCAACATCCAAATGCCCCTAGAAAACTTTCACTTCAAAGTTGCAAAAGCAATTTTAAAGCACGGGCCCGCGAGTTAATTGAGAGGGATTTTGGGGACGGATCGATCATAAGTACGGGGTTGAACTCTGTATATGTACTCCGTATGGCTGAGCGACTTTCTCTGGGCTCTGGAGTAACTGCAAATGTTCTCCACAGTTACAAAGTACGGAGGGCATAATAATTATGATACATACGGAGTACTCTGTACGTGCGATGGACACTCCCGTGCTCCGTCTTTCGGAGTCCTATCAGCAAGCTCTCTACACTATTTGGGGGCGCTTCGGCGACTGCGAAGTTGACAACTCAACCGGCCTTGTCTAGAATCCACAACTTTCGAGCAAGGCGGGATTGATGTGGTCGAGAAGCGACAAGCTCCTGGTAGCAATGCTTGTCGCGCCGATGGGCAATCTGGCGTCAAAGCCCCTCCCGTCCATGATAGTTAATTTGAGTGGGCGGAGGATTTAAGAGGAAAACCCACCCTGTTATTCCGCGGCCGTCCCCCAGTCTCCAGTGTAACTATCCTTTCTTTCCTCTAGGCTGTTGTCGGAAGGATATTGACGGACATGGAGGTTAAGATGAACATGGTATGAACACACAAGGGAACAGTGATCAATCAAAGCGCGAGTCCACGGTCGCGTGGCAGATATTATCTCATGCTTTGTGCAAATTCTGAGAAAGACAGCACAGAATCGTGGCTTGATTGGCTTGACGGATAAATGTCAAAGCCAGGAACCCGTGCCCTCACGCACCAATTAGAAGACGGGATGGTGATGGGTACCTGCAGAACACTCCAACCCTAAATCAATGGCCATGTCCATCGAGAACGCTGGCAAACGTGAAACATCGGCTGCGCGGGTTGCGTCGCTCTTCCGAACGCATTTCGGGGGATTCAGCAGTCAGGTAACAAATAGATTCGATGAGCCCAAGCTGCGTTTGTTCGTTTTCATTTTCATTTTTTTTTTTTTTACCATGAGAGAGAAAGACAAGAGTTGATGGATTCAAGATGGGATCCTTTAGCATATTATGATAGGCTATCGCATCGTGTACGGTACTGCATTTCCAGCACAACCTCTGCTGGAGGAGGCCGCGGGGCAAGCCCAAGCGACGATGAACTATGGACGACCAGAGGGAATTAGCGGTGCGACTTCTTGTGGGCGGGCCCCACCGGCTGCCACCCCAGCGGCGAATCACGGGCGGCAGAGAGGGTGCCGCCAAGGAACGCCCCCTGAAGGATGGGCGAAGGCCGGTGGACTTTCAGGCTTCGTGGCGCCCGCGACAGCAAAACAGTCGCCTTGATTTCCAGCCGTCCATCTGCACTAGTGCTGGGGCCATGGGGGGACCCCCTAAACTCATGCCTAAGGCACTCCTCGTTGTCCAAGTTGCGCGCTTTGTTGGGTCAGGGGCATGATCTCCAGCGTAATCTCCCGGTTGCTACAAAAGTTGGCGGTCGTCCCCTGGTGTTTCGTGTTTCCTTTCTTTTTGTTCCGTTTCTTCCTCATCCACACTGATCTTTTTTTATCCCTCAAGCATATCGCTTGCAGCTTTTTTTTTCGACTTCGGTCGCCGACACTCTTTTATCCAACTAATATCACTCTCTTTTTTATTTACCGCGCAAAACGCGATAATCCACCCTTCCACACCATTTTTCGCCATTTTCTCCAGTTGAAAGTTTGATACTTTTAATCAGTCACAATGCGTTTCACTGCTGCTTCCGTCGCTCTCTTCGCAGGCGCTGCCCTTGCCCTCCCCGGTTACGAGCAGACCGTCTACTCCACGCGCGAGGTCATCGTCACCGACTGCGGTCCTGAGGTCACTGACTGCCCCGGAAACAACCCTGTTCCCACCGGCACTGGCATTCCTCAAGAGCCCGCCCCAACCGAGTACTCTACTCGCTACATCACCGTGACCGACTGCGGCCCTGAGGTCACCGACTGCCCAGCTGAGTCCACTCGCACTGAGACTCTCGTTCCAACCGGCAGCGACGACAGCCCAACCGTCCCAACCGAGAACCCCCCATACCCAACCGGCGGTAACCCAGGCCCAAGCACCTCCATTGTCACCTACACCACTTGCATCCCAACTACGACCACCTCTGTCGTCACCCTCCAGCCTCCGGTCGTCCCAACTGGTGGCGTGCCAACCGGTGGCGTCCCATCTCAGCCAACCTGGCAACCAACCGGCGGTGTTCCCTCTGCCCCAAGCGGCTCTGGCGTTCCCCCACCACCAAAGGGCACCACGTACGTCATGATATTCACTCCAAAAAAAGACCGTTGCTAGTCATACAGTTTCTAACCCCATTTTTCTTTAGTACTCCCCCACCATTTGAGGGTGCTGCCAGCACCTTCGGTGGCTCCTTCGCCGTCGCTGGTCTCGCTGCCATTGCTGCCGTTCTCTTCGCGTAAATTTCTTTTCGTTGACGATACCCACGATCTGTTCCATTGATACCCCCTGTCGTCATGTTTGCAACATCAGGACGTTGGGCGTGCTATTGGAGCATTCTCTCTGGGCTTTTGAGGCGAGGAGGTTGAACGGGGTTGGGTAAACGGCGGTGGATGTCCCCAGCTTCGCTGGCGGTTGACTTCGGAGACATTGTCAAAGTATCTTCTCAGGCGTCGATCTCTAGCAGAGAGCGCACGTGCTGCTTTCAACTGTGGATATCTATTTACTCAAGAAGACAAGAATTGCCCTTTTTTCCATCTCGAAAGCTCGGCGGCCCCCCGTTCGTGCTTCCGTCGAACCGTTTTTGGCTGATGTCCTTTTTTCTTTTTTCTTTTTTCTTAACATGTAACAATGCCTTGCTTGAAGAAATATGAGTATAATTTTTTTTTTTTTTTCCCTGTCGCTCTGAGGTCTGGCCCTGTGCATCGACACGATGGGAAGGCTTGCCAGTGATGAATCTTTTAAAGATAACTTTAGTAATCAAATTCATTTTTTTACTCTTCACCTCGACGTAGAAGCTCTTGTCCGCTGTACTTCTGCGTAGTACGCTTGCAGGGGTTGTTGACATATCATCTTCGTCCCATATCCTTTCAACGTCCCTCATCACAAGAGTTTCTTAACCCTTTGGGCTTGCCTCGTCTGTAAGCCAGGCTTCGGATATTCAAACCTCCAAGCCTACAAAGCTTTCAAGCCATTTCCACATCCAAACACCGTTCCGGTTCCCCTATCGCTATCCCTTCTCTCAAACAACACTACCTGTAGGCACATTTCCACAAAAACCGGTCAGCAAACGGCCCCGTCGTGTAACCCACCATCTCGATAGCCCTAATGGAGCTTCTAATACCACACGGCATAGCCTTCACAAGTCGTGCACACGTAACCAACAATTATATGTACCTTACGGCATCCGCCGTGCGTAAGAATACCGGCGATGTTTCTTTTCTGCAAATCCTACCGCCTCCACCATGTGTCACCAGCGGCTCCAGGAAAATTACTTCCCGTTGAAAATCATAGCTGCGTTGCCAACGGTAGTTAGTCGACCCCTTTCAGCGATCCAAAGACTCCACTCGGCATATGTATGGACGCGGTCACTTTGAGCAAACACAGCCTCGGAGGGATAGCAGGATCGGTCCCCACTATCGAAATCACACGCATGAAGTGAGGACCCGTTGCGAGAGAGGGCTGTGACCCCGGGGAGTTACTGAAA
Organism: Coccidioides immitis RS; assembly: GCF_000149335.2. Classification (NCBI taxonomy): domain Eukaryota; kingdom Fungi; phylum Ascomycota; class Eurotiomycetes; order Onygenales; family Onygenaceae; genus Coccidioides; species Coccidioides immitis. The sequence goes on along the minus strand of NW_004504312.1, from coordinate 2,402,730 downwards.
AGCGGTCAAACTGATCTGTTAGGTAAGAAGGAAGCGTGTTTAACGCGAAGTGATCCCAGATCTACGGAGTTACCTTCCGGTAGATCCTCAACTAGCTCGAAGCAAATTCCGACTGAGCATGGCTTGTGAGAAGACGGAAAAGCCGCAGGAGGGAGCGTTAGTCGCGACTTGATATAAATATCCGTCGAAGACAGAATGCAGCCATATTTATACGGCTGTGTTTTGATGGCTAGTTGGTGCTCCATACTATTAATCAACCAAACTCAGCCACGGCACCGAGAGTTCTGAGCCACGGTTTATATTTAAAAAGATCGAGGGCGCGCCGTCATGAGTTATTTAATTTGCAGGATTCGACATTTAAACCAAAAATATAAAAAAATTCATCAGTTTTTTTTGGCGGTCATTTTCTATTTTCCAGAGGATTGTTGGAGTTATTGTTATGGGTTTGAATCCTTTTCACGCGGCTGGAGGTCAGACCGGACAAAGCTGTCCAATGGCGGTGTTGTCCACCAGACCTGCACCGTTGCAGCGAGGCTTGAGGCCTTTTTTCTGATAGATATTCGTTCAGAAAAGTGGCCGTTGACCTAAATGCAGGCGTTTGCGACTTATAACGCTTTTCTACTCTCGGTTGATTCCCTATTTTCTGCTCTCTGCCTTGCATTTCCACCGGGGGGCGATTCCTTCAGCTTTCGGGGCAGACAAACTGGTTATCGCTGCAGAGGAAAGCCTCCGTTAAGAATCAAAATCCTGACGAGCAGGCCTATAATTCTCCAATTCGTTTCTTTTTGGGGCTTCAAGTTTATTATTATTATTATTTTATTTTCTTTTTGTGCGAATCGCCAATCTCCGGATTCATCGCTTGATATGATTCGATGGCCTTTTGGTGCGATGACGCGAAGTGGCCTCTTCCCGTGTCCAAGGAGGGACCAGCAGGATTGGACTTCGTACCAAGGTTCCTATTCTGGTTGTCCTCGTTCTCTCTTTTTTTTTTTTTTTTGTTTTTGTTTTTCTGCGAACGAATTGTTCTCTAGGCTAACCCTCCCCGTTTCCCAAGAGGTGCGTCTTCTGCCAGCCTTCTACTTCTTACCCTTGGTAGGGAGACAACTTTTACATATGCCTCATCGGGACATCGCACACCTGGCCACTCCCCGTTGGAACATCAAGACAGCTTTGACTATCCGTCATGCTCCTATTTATATCCTTTAGCCCCGCTGCGGCGCTGCGATGGACACACAGATGCATTCAGTGTTAGCCTTGATTGGACCTTAAGGCGAGAGAAATCATCTCTTCAAAGGATTGTCCAGCTTGGCGGACGTCGCCGCTCGGACTGTGCTTTCTCTTATCCCAGAAAAAGGACGATGGTGAGCGGCCAATTTTTGAGATGGAGGTGGGCGGAGAAAAAATCTCTCTACAGCGTTTGCGGAGTACATCCGTACTTGGAATTGTTACGAGGTCACTCAATATTACCGCTCTTCGGGGATTGAATATCCGCCTGGCTAAGATCCTTCAAGGTGCCGGGAAAACGTGCGGTAGTGGGCAGTTAATACGGCCTGGTCCCATCCTGCTCACCGCAGCGCACGACGCGCCCCCTCCTCCTGGCCGGCTGATGATCTCTTTAGTGATGGGATGAAAAATTTTTGGTTACGATCCAGATTTCGCGCTTGTGCGTGGCATATTGACATACCGGCGTAGCTCGATTGCGGGAGGAGATCTTGAGTCTGGCTCTCCTCGTATGATTCTTGGGAGGGGCGTCGCATCACCCAGCCGTTACTCACATGAACAGACGCCCGGGCGCTCTATGGAAGGCTTCCCAGTGGATTTTTTCCCACAACGGTGAGTCCTGAAGGACCTCAGGTTGTTGACTTTACGTACTCGGATAGACGGCGAATGCCCGACAGGTTCTCGGAATTAAGGCGGAAATCGACGCAATCTGACCTCACCGTGCTTCATCCTGGGCCCGATACTATTAATATGCTCAGCTGAGACCATGGCGACATTTGGATCAGCCCTCGTTAGGTATTAAATCCTAAGTATCCTTGGTAACGGGGTCCTATGTCCGCTACTTTGGCAACTCTTCAAGCTGAATGACATTCCCGACCGCTGGATCGATGCGGTGACAGTGGCGAGTCGGTCAGTCCTACCATTTTATTACTGTTATGATTATCCTTTTTGCAATCCAGGCCTCCTTGCCGTTTGATGTTCCGAGGTCTCTCGGGCTCCGACATGGTTCTGGGGTTTGGGTCGAGTCGTGTCATTTCGGCATTTGTTTCATGAAAAGGGGGAATTGGGCGACGTGTACGGAGTATTCCGAGAAGACTAGCAAAAAGATGGACGTAGTGATGTGGCTCCTGTACATATGTATGGCGTACGGAGTAGACGATGACCATACCGCATTGGCCTCCCTAATTTTCAAATTCCCAACCAATTTCTTCGAATAACAGTTGTCAGTTGTGATCCGGGTGGTAGGCTGGATTATTTCAACACACGCCTGAATAAACGGCAAGCAGGGTACCAGGGATGGAGCACTCACCGAAAGATCGGCCTCCAGCCATGTACCCGTCACATCTGGATGGATGTTACTATTTATAGTTAGCTCTTCCCATGTGCGAATTTCTTTTTTGCCTGCAGCGTTTTCTCCTCTCCAGATCTCCAACCACATCACTCCGCGCTTTCAAAAACCGCACTTCACGTTTGGCGCGTTGGCGTAAGCATCTGTACTCTGGACGTATC